>NC_052058.2:64095274-64749996 GCF_903992535.2 Arvicola amphibius
CAGCTTTTTAGCAAAGAATCCAGAATCAGCTCAGTGAGATTTTGGACTGGAATTGCAAAGGAAAGCCTGGTAAAAATGGCTAGGCCATGAAAAGCCACCCACACCATGCCAAGGAGTTATGACTTTATCCTAAAGGAGTTGTATTTTTAAAGGATCACTCTGATTCCAGGATGAAGAATGGGTTAGAGAATAAGATTAGAAGTGAGACCATCCAGGAGACTCTTGGAATAATCCTGAATATAAAAGATGGACTCTTGGCGTATGCTATAATAGAAGAAACGGAAAGGAAATAAGCACAGATTCCAGCGGGGCTTAAGAGGGATGACTGTCAGGTTTGATGGGCATCAGGACACATGTGAGAGAGTGTAAGTCAGCACACCACAGAGATGCTTACACATCTGTGTTTATCACTACCCTATTCAAAACAGCCAGAGAATAAAGCTGGCCTAAGTATCAATAAATGAATAGACGAAGAAAATGTAGCACAGTGGAGTTTTATGCAACCATAAAGAAAAATGAAATCATGACATTTGTTAGAAAATAGATGCCATGAAAATCACGTTAAGTGAAATAAATAACATAGATTCAAAAATATTACATCTTTCATATCAGAACCTAGATTAAAATTATATGTGTATGTATGTGTTTGTATGTAGAAATGACCTCTTGAAGGGGAGAAAGATCTTTTTTTTGTTTGTTTGTTTTGTTTTTGTTTTTCGAGACAGGGTTTCTCTGTGGTTTTGGAGCCTATCCTGGAACTAGTTCTTGTAGACCAGGCTGGTCTCGAACTCACAGAGATCCGCCTGCCTCTGCCTCCCGAGTGCTGGGATTAAAGGCATGTGCCACCACCGCCCGGCTGGGGAGAAAGATCTTAAAGGAGGTAGAAAATAAGATAATTGAATACATGTGGCAGTAAAGTCGAGGTTGGAGTGCTGGGAAGACAACTCAGTGTGTAAGCACTTGATTCGTAAGCACAGGACCTAAATTCAAATACCCAGAAGCAGCCCTGGAACCAGGCCTTGAGGAAAGCCTGATGCAGTAACCCACATCTATAATCACAGTGCTTCTCTTGGTGGGTGACAGGCAGAGTCAGGAGAGTCCCCAGGAGCTCATGGGCTAGCTGGTCTGGCATATGCAGCAGGAAAAAAAAAAAAAAAAAAACAAAACAAGATAAGCAAGCTTGTCCAAACAAGGTGGAAGGCAAGGTGGAAGACAACTCAAAGTTGTCTTCTGATCTCCAGATACACACTGTGTGCTGGACACATGCCTATATCCACACCCACAAATACTCAGGTGTGCACATACATACAAACACACGGATAAACACAAATGAAAACCAAGGTTGGGACTAACTGGGAGAAGGAAGGGAATGAGCTGGAAGAGAGGAACAGCAGGCATGGAGAAAGGCAGTGGGGGGAGGGAAACAGATGGGAATAAAGCATATGGTACAAATACCTGAAGGCATCATGATGAAACCCATCGCTTGTATCTTAACCTAAGACGAGATCTGAAAAGATGGTAGAAGGAAGAACAGCTTGGGAGGGAAACGCAGGAGAGTTTGAAATGATTCAGTTAAGTCAAAATAGTCAGGGGACAGGTTGGTATATCCTGTTGGGAAATACAGGTTTGGAAGCAATAGGCAGAGAGAGATGGTAACTAAAGCTGAGGGGACATAAGGGGCCCACCTGCAAGTGTGGAGACTGAGAAAGGAGGAGGCCAGGGCCTGGTACAGGACCTCATGAAATGGGGATAATTAGCTGATGGGGATATTAAAAGACAGGGGGCTAGGGAAGTAGTCCAGTTGGTAGGGTGCTTGTTTACCATGCCCAAAGCTCTGGGATTGATCCCCAGCACCACGTCAACTGGGTGTGGTCACAAAGGCCATCACTCATAAGGTGGCACAGGCTAAAGGATCAGAATTTAAGGTCATCTTTAGCTGTGAATTGAGTTCAAGACCAGTTTGGGATAGATGAGACATTATTTAAAACAAAGAAAGGGAAAACACAGAGGGAAAGACAGAAAATTCAGCCAAACAAAGGGAATATTTCAAGAGACTGTGAAAAGTCATGTCAAACCTTGAGAGTGGGAGCTCTCCCGAGGGTTTCTTATTAAGGAGCCTACTGCTGCCCTTGGTGATAAAAGATTGAGAGAGGTTTTGAGGCAGGGAGGGACGGGAGGTTGAGGAAGCCTTGATGCTAGGTCTAGACAATTCTGTGGCTGACATGTGATGTGAAAAAGGACAAGGACCTGAGAGCTTTGGTTTATTTGTTGACTTGTTTGTTTACCTTTCTTTCCATAGCAGACCTGAATATTTAAAATACTGATGAAAAGGACTTAGTAGGGAGGGAAGAGAGAATCACAAATGAAGAGTAAGAACTCTGATTAACTGGGGGGTGGGGGTCAGGGTTGGGGATGCCAAGGCCCAGCTGTAGCAGTAGCAAAGAGGAACAGTCCCTTTGCACAGTGGGAAGTTAGGCTCCGGGCTGTGGTAGTGGGAAGTCTGGAAACTGAGGTGCTTACCATTGGGTGGCTAGTGCTTTCCCTGCCAGTGGGTGTTGAGTCATTTGCTGAGAGCGAAGAGGAAGTGACAGTGTGGGTGGGAAACGTGGATGTTTGAAGATTAGCAGAGTGGAGAAGGCAGCAGGGCTGCTGTGGAGAATGGAAGGAAACATGTTACAGAGCTCCAGCAGGGGCTGGAGGAGTGTCAGAGAATGCCTCCCACTGTGGCGAACACGTTCAGCCAAGTCTCCTGCTGAAAACCAGGAGCTCGCCAGCAAAGTACCTTATTCTGTTCCACAAAGACATTAGGAGTTGGAGGAGATATATACACAACATATATCAGCTACTTTGACTGAACAGAGCAAAAATAAATATTTCTTACAATCCATTATAAGTGCTATGTTTACAGCAGGCACAATCTACGCCACCCTTCCATGTGTTTACTATCACAAGAAAAAAGCATGAAAAGGTAAATCTGTCAAAAAGAACAGACTCCCTAGCAGCACAGACATTAAGGGCAACATTGAATAAATGGGACCTCCTGAAACTGAGAAGCTTCTGTAAAGCAAAGGACACTGTCACTAAGACAAAAAGGCAACTTACTGATTGGGAGAAGATCTTCACCAACCCTGCAACAGACAAAGGTCTGATCTCCAAAATATATAAAGAACTCAAGAAACTAGATTTTAAAATGCTAATTAACCCAATTTAAAAAAATGGGGCACTGAGCTGAACAGAGAATTCTCAACAGAAGAAGTTCAAATGGCCAAAAGACACTTAAGGTCATGCTCAACCTCCCTAGCGATCAGGGAAATGCAAATCAAAACAACTTTGAGATACCATCTTACACCTGTCAGAATGGCTAAAATCAAGAACATCAATGATAGCCTTTGCTGGAGAGGTTGCGGATTAAGTGGTACCCTCATCCTTTGCTGGTGGGAATGCAAACTTGTGCAACCACTTTGGAAAGCAGTGTGGCAGTTTCTCAGGAAATTCGGGATCAACCTACCCCAGGACCCAGCAATAGCACTCTTGGGAATATACCCAAGAGATGCCCTATCATGTTACAAAAGCATTTGTTCAGCTATGTTCATAGCAGCATTATTTGTAATAGCCAGAACCTGGAAACAACCTAGATGCCCTTCAGTGGAAGAATGGATGAAGAAAGTGTGGAATATATACATATTAGAGTACTATTCAGCGGTAAAAAACAATGACATTTTGAATTTTGCATGCAAATGGATGGAAATAGAAAACACTATCCTGAGTGAGGTAACCCAGACACAAAAAGATGAACATCGGATGTACTCACTCATAATTGGTTTCTAGCCATTAATAAAGGACATCGAGCCTATAATTCGTAAAAAAAAAATCCTAGAGACGCTAAATAAAAAGGTGAACCCAAAGAAAAACATATAGTTATCCTCCTGGATATTGGAAGTAGACAAGATTGCCGAGCAAAAATTGGGAACTTGGGGGTGGGGTGGGATGGGGGTAAGGGGAGATGGGGAGAAAAAAGTGAGAAGGAGTGATGGGGAGAGCTTGGGGGAATGGGATGGCTGGGATGGAGGAAGGGTAGATATGGGAGCAGGGAAGTATATATCTTAATTAAGGGAGCCATTTTAGGGTTGGCAAAAGACTTGACTCTAGAGGGATTCCCAGGTGTCCAGGGAGATGTCCCCAGCTAGTTCCTTGGGCAGCTGATGAGAGGGAGCCTGAAATGGCCCGATCCTATAGCCATACTGGTGAATATCTTGCATATCACCACAGAACCTTCATCTGGCGATGGATGGAGATAGAGACAGAGACCTACATTGGAGCACCGGACTGAGCTCCCAAGGTCCAAATGAGGAGCAGAAGGAGAGAGAACATGAGCAAGGAAGTCAGGACCACGAGGGGTGCACCCACCAACTGAGACGGTGGGGCTGATCTAATGGGAGCTCACCAAGGCCAGCTGGACTGGGACTGAAAAAGCATGGGATAAAACCGGACTCTCTGACCATGGCAGACAATGAGGGCTGCTGAGAAGCCAAGGACCATGGCACTGGGTTTTGATTCTACTGCATGTACTGGCTTTGTGGGAACCTAGTCTGTTTGGATGCTCACCTTCCTAGACCTGGATGGAGGGGGGATGACCTTGTACTTACCACAGGGCAGGGAACACTGACCTGACTGCTCTTCAGACTGGAGAGGGAGGGGGAAGTGAGTGGGGGGAGGGGGAAGGAAATGGGAAGCAGGAAGGAGGTGGAAATTTTTTAATAATAAAAAATAAATTAGCCGGGCGGTGGTGGCGCACGCCTTTAATCCCAGCACTTGGGAGGCAGAGGCAGGCGGATCTCTGTGAGTTCGAGGCCAGCCTGGTCTACAAGAGCTAGTTCCAGGACAGGCTCTAAAAAATCTGCAGAGAAACCCTGTCTCGAAAAACCAAAAAAAAAAAAAAAAAAAAAAATTAATTAATTAAAAAAGAACAGAATCTGGGGCTAGTCAAATGTGGGGTTCAGTCCTGGTTGTTCCATCTAACCCCCATGTGATCAAAGGCAAAAGACCCTCATGCCTGTGAATGGAAATACAAATATTGGCTTCCTGGAGAAGGGATATTTGGTAGAATAATACCTTTTTAATATTAATTTTTTTTTGGCTGAGGACTGAATCTTGCAATATTGCCCAGATTATCCTTGGGCTCCTGGGTTCAAGCCATCCATCCTCAGCCTCCCTTGTACCTGGGGAAAAGGTGAGTAGTTATTAACTAACTGCCTGAATCTATTCTGTGTCATCTTCTCCTGGAAGAGAAATGAGATAAAGGTGAGAAATTGAGCTCATGAGGGGCTGAGTAGGCATGTGAGATAAACAGGTGTGTCTAAGGAGCCATCCCAGTGAGCAAAGCCCCTCACCCCACTAGGTGGTTAAGTCAGAGGCTAGACCTGGAGCCAATGGCAAGAGAGGGATTTTCTTTGGGACAATTGATTATTTGTAAATAATGAGAAAAGAAAGAACCTGGGTGGTGAAGTTCAGGGTGTGCGTGCATGCATGTTTGTGTGCATTTGGGGTCACTGGAGAGACATTCAGACACATCAGAATTCAGCCTTCAGGATGAGGAGCAGTTCATCAGAGTTAACTATTCCTCTCTTATTTTTTTTAAATATTTATTTATTTATTATGTATACAATATTCTGTCTGTGTGTATGCCTGAAGGCCAGAAGATGGAACCAGACCCCATTACAGATGGTTGTGAGCCACCATGTAGTTGCTGGGAATTGAACTCAGGACCTTTGGAAGAGCAGGCAATGCTCTTAACCGCCGAGCCATCTCTCCAGCTCCCTATTCCTCTCTTATTTCTGAGTAATAACTCACCCCACAAATACCATGTCTCCATATTTATGAGGTCAGAGTCTCAGAGCAACTTAACTGGATGGTTTTAGCTCTAGGTCTCTGGTAAATGGCAACCAACCCAAAAGCTGAATCCAGACATCTGTGGGCTTCATTGTAGCTGCAGCTTCTGCTTTGAAGCTGACATACATGGCCGTTAGCAGCTGGCCTCAGTTTTTTCCACATGGACCTCTCTGTAGGAATGCACAGAATATGGTAGCTGGCTTCCCCCACATGGATAATCTGAGGGGGAAAAAAAACCCAAGAAGCAAAAACAAACAACAACAACAACACACACACAAAAAAAAAATCAGAAAGGGAGGAGAAGGAGAAACAAATAATTGAACCTTTCCAACCTGGTTCTAAATCCATGATTTTGAGCAAGTGAGATGGTTCAACACCATATAATATAAATAATAATAAATTATTATTTATTATTGCTTGACATTAATCCTAATGACCTGCGTTTAACCTGCAGGACCCACTCTATCTTACAAGAATGTAGAGTCTATATATTTAGTATAGATTCCAGGGCTAGTAAGGGCAATAAATGTTATGATTATTAGTTTTTCTATTTTGAGGGAAAAAGGACCTTTCTAGATTCAAGACCTAAAGGATTAGATACAGTCATTTTGAGAGCTAAAGATCATGTTTAGTCCATCTTTGTAACATTTATTAACAAGCACTGTGACCCACCCTGAGTTACTCAGTGGTGAATCTAGATTGGCTGTGACCATTTGTTTGTAAAGTCCTAATAACCTAAAGTCATCCTTTCAAACATGAGTTACCTTTGTACCTGAACTGTAGCCCATGCCGCTGCCTTCCTTGAGGGGCCTAAACAGACTGGCTTCTGCTAGAATTGAATCCAGACTTCGTGCCAAATCTGAGCTGAATGACCTTGGAGAAGAGTCCCGTGTCCTGAGAGGCTGTCTTCCTTTATCAGTGGGTCTGTTGGGAGGGCTAAATGAGATAAGACACAGTGAAACATGCAGGACAGTGCTTATCCCAAGAGGGTTTCCCATGTTTAAATGTCATTTTCCCTTTCCTTTTTCTGGTAGGGTATAATACCTCAGTCACTCTCTGGTTAAATAACCACCAAAAATGTAGGCTTATGGCACCTGCTATCCACCACATGGTAACTTTCTTCTCTGTGAGCTGTTGAGGATTGAATGAGGGCTTGGCTCATGTTGGAACAAATGCTCTCTCCCTGGCTCCATCCAAGTAAATCCATTCTGTTTTGCTTTGCTTTTTTTTTTTTTTTTTTTTTTTTGGTGTTGTTTGAGATAGAGTCTCTTTCTGTAGTCCAGGCTGACCTGTTTATTTGTTTTAGAGCCTCCTTGTATAGCCCAGATTGGCCTAGATATGCATAATCCTCCTGCCTCAGCATCCTGGATACTGGGATTAGAGACACATGCTATCAAGACCAGCATGTTCTATAGTCTGGGTTTTATATAGTAATTTTTAAATTTACTGTGCTGGTTTGGGTTAAGTATTCCTTTAATGAGGTTGTGTGTGTGTGTGTGTGTGTGTGTGTGTGTGTGTGTGATGGTCTATGGACAACTTGCAGAAGTCAGTTCTTCCACCATGTGGCTCCTAGAGCTAAAACTCAGATCCTTCGACTTGATAGCAAGTGCCTTTACCCGATGAACCTTCTCTCTGGGCCAGTTTTGCTTTTTTCTTCATGTGGTGGTTGGGCTGAACCCAGGATCTTGTGCATGCTGAGCACATGATATACCACTATGATGTGCCCATGGCCCCATCAGAACTGTTGAAACAGTGAGTGAAGGTACACAGTAATATCCCTATTGTTTATTATGTTTTGCATTTTCTCAGTAGCCAAGTTGATCTCCCTGGATATATTTCTTAAGGGCAAGAATCATTTCTTATTTATATTTTTGTTCCCTGTAATACAGTGGTTCTCAACCTGTGGATGGTGACCCCTTTGGGTTCTATATCAGGTATCCTGCATATCAGATACATATGATTCATAGCAGTAGAAAAATTATAGTCACAAAGTAGCAATAAGATGATTTTATGATGGGAGTCACCACAGCATGAGGAGCTGTATTAAAGGATCGCAGCACTAGGAAGGCTGAGAACCGCTGCTTTAGTGCCTAGAATAGTGATGATGCACAGGGATTTGCACTTTACCTTTGTTTGCTGACCAAAATTAATATCAGAGTATTCAGAAGGGATTGAGATTAAAACAAAACACTGAGAAGGAAGCCTTTTCAGTGGAAAATGGAATAAATTAGTTTGGGGAAAGGAAAGATTGGTATTTCTAGGAGACAAACCATGTGAATTGTATAGATTTTTATAACATGTTATACAATACTCTGTAAGGACATATTAAAAGTAAGCAATATTTCAAATCTTTAACAAGATAATAGTGACAGCCGGGCGGTGGTGGCGCACGCCTTTAATCCCAGCACTCGGGAGGCAGAGGCAGGCGGATCTCTGAGTTCGAGGCCAGCCTGGTCTACAAGAGCTAGTTCCAGGACAGGCTCTAGAAACTACAGGGAAACCCTGTCTCGAAAAAAAAAAAAAAAAAAAAAAAAAAAAAGATAATAGTGACATAAATAGACAGATATATTTGTAAAATGTTTAATATTTTATTTCATGGGAAGAAATAATATAAAGATGTAGTTGTAAAGGAATTAAAGCATTAATTATATGAATGATTTATTCATCTGGCTTCCCAGGGTGTTTAACTCATTTTGCTTAGAGAATTATTAAAGAAGAGAAGGAAGTGAGTTTATATTCTCTGTTTATCCATGGGATCAACAAGGTAAAACATTTAGATCCATGATAATATCAGTGGGGCAAAAGACCAAACAATTTCATATCTTTGCTCCCGTCACATCTGAATGACAAAATATCAACCCTGGATCAATTCAAAACTTGGTCAGCCAGTTTCTCCATGTCTACCACTGTTATTGGGCAGCCTGGGGCGGCTACTTCTTGTTTGAGTGAACAATGCTGTGACTCTTTTTTCACATTTGTGCTCCCTGGCACTGTTCTCCACTCAAAGGCCCACGGCCTATGTATTCGTTATGATGCTGTAATAACACAGCATGTCCACGGCAACGTTAGGAGGAAGGGTTTATTTGGGCTTACAGTTCCAGAGTCCATCACAGTGGGTAACTGGCAGGCTTGGTGACTAGAGCAGCAAGGTGAGAACTTACTTCTTAAGCCACAAAGAGGAAGCAGAGAGAGCATACTGGGAATGGCACATGGCTTTGTGTTGTGCAATGGTTTACTCTTCTGCCTTCTTGGGAGGCCCACCACCCAGCTCCCAAATAAATCATATACAGAGGCTTGTTCTTGGTTATGGATGTCCAGTCTTAGTTTGGTTGGTTTCTTGCCAGCTTTTCTTAAATTATTCCAGCTACCTTTTGCCTCTGGGCTTTTTCCTTTTCTTAGTTCTGTATGTCCTACTTTCACTCTTACTCCGCGGCTGGTTGGGCCCCTGATGTCCTCCTCCCCTTGGTCTCTTGTTGGTTCTCCTCTTCCTCAGTTCTCCTTCTCTTTATTCTCTCTGCCTGCCAGTCCTGCCTATCCTTGCTCCTCCCTTGCTGTTGGCCATTCAACTGTTTATTGGACCATCGGGTGTGTTAGACAGGCAAGGAATCACAGTTTCACAGGCTTAAACAAATGCAGCATAAACAAAAGCAACACATTTTTCCATCATTAAACAAATGTTTCACAGCATAAACGAAAGCAATGCACCTTAAAACAATATTCCCCAACAACTTTGAACCTCAAAAGTTGTCCCCAGAGACATAATTTCTCCAGGAAGACCACATCTCCTAAGTCTACCCAAACAGAACCACCAACTAGGGACTAAGAATTCAAATATCTGAGCCCATGAGGGGGACATTCTCATTCAAATCACCACAGGCTGTCACAGAAATGCCTCACCACACACAGCTGTTTCAAGATCTTGAGAGGCAGATAGACAGGTTGTGACCCACATTAGGGCTCCTGATATAAGGATAGCATCAATTCTTCAAGAGGCTGCTTCTGAACGATTCAAGCATAGTCAGTGTTTCTAGAATCATATTTCTCCTTTCAAGCTGTGTTAATAAGTTGGATCCACCCTTCCAATATCTTCTTTCCTTGATGGGGATATTTTCTGTGATGACAGTGTCTATCTACTTCGGCAGACTGGCTTCTATTATAGGGAGAAGGTAATTATAGAATTATCTACTAGACTTATCTACCAGGATGAGATGGGGGCTCAGGAAGTGGGTGGAAAGACCTGTCATGTATGCTACTTGTTACATATTTTTTGTAAGTGAAGAGTTTATTGGTTTGTTTTTAGGCAGAGTCAAAATGTTCCCATATCAAAACAGCCACATCAAGGCAGCTACATCAAGATGTTCCTAGCATCAAAATGACTATATCAAAGCTGCATGTCAGCGAACCGACAACAACACAGCGTGCATCAAAACGACCGTAGCAGCCATTGGTACAGCCTTTGCCACCAAGGGAATGTGCTCTAGAATATCACACTGTCTGTGGGACGATAAAAATGAAAGGCTGAATTTCTTCTCATGAGTACTTATGCTTTCAGCTGGGAACTAGACTTCGCAACCAGGCGCTGTGTGACAAAGGCATCATTCCGTATTTCTAATGACTAACGCCTCCCATAAAAAAGGAGGGCAGCAAGATTGATCAGAGGATAAAGACATTTGCTGTATAAGTTTGGTGGCCTGAGTTCTATCCCCAGAAGCTTCATAAAGGTGGAAAGTCAGAACAAACTCCACAAAACTATCCTCTGACCCCTCCACAGGCACCATGGTAGACCCCCATGAGGCATGCACACACACCACACAAACAATACATAAAAGTTTAAAACCTAGGTACAAATTTACAGGGCTAATCCTGAATTTAGCATAGGAATTGTGAAACTCCCATCCTAATTTTATAATCATGCTTTTACACTTTGTTCTCATCACAAAGATCTTTTGGAATTGTCTACTAAGAATCAGCCAACAAAATTTATGCCAACGCTGAGGCAGCCCAGAGTCGATCTTTCACTGCCTCCAGCTTCGTGTTCAGTCCCAAGCCTGAAGAACCATAGTACATGCATGATCTGATATTTTATCAGATACCCGGGTAGCTTGCAAAATCTCCCCTGAAACTTTTTGGTGTGGAGAACCATCCTATCTCTGTTTCTCCAGCTTAATAAGCTTGGAGATCAGCGGCAATCTTGAGCTGATTATGTGACATACAGTGGACATGAATTTCTGCCTCTAACTTAATTGTTGAGTGAAACTTTTTTGACTTTTGAGGTATGACTATTTTTTGACTTTATCCTGCCTTGCTGGCTGTTCCATCTCAGTATTTTTTATGTCTTGCATTTCTCTGTCTGACCTTTAAATGTTGGAGTATCTTGTTTCTCAGACCTGGGGCCTCTTCTTTAAGCATAACTTTATATAACAGCTCAGGGTTCAGAGAAGCTCGCCTGAGAAGCCTGGAGAGCACAGCCTCTATCCCACCTTGTTCTCGATCATCTCATTATGTTGTTTCCCTCGTAGACTTCTCTATAGTGGGCAACCATCTATTTTGTTATTATTAGCTGCGTTCTGTGCTAGAATATACCCTCCACAGAGCAAGTCTTTTCTTTTCCAGCTAGTCTCCAGGGATTATCATGGCACCTGGCTCAAAGTCAGCTCCTGACAATTATTTGCTGGAGTGTCGTGCCTGCACTACAGGATGATACGCGAGCTGGGAACTAGGCTGGAGATTTGAAAACATACACAGACACAGAGACAGAGACACGGGGACATGGGTCATCCTTGAAACAAGAATGCCAACTTTATTGTGCTCTAGGGAAGCTTATATAGGGATCCTTAACTGATAGCCATGCTCTAGCTCTTGGGATTTCCGGCTGTAAAACCCACCAGAATTCACTCAGCTTTGGAGCCTGTCCTGGGACTCACTTTGTAGACCAGGTTGGCCTCGAATGAAGTCAAGCTTTTGAAAAAAACTCTATTAAGGAGTCTAGAAGTTTCCAAACCATTAGAATATTCTGCTGTTTAGAAATATTCCATTCATAATGACCACACATATGTATATAAACTAAAAGGAATGCTATGTAAAGGCAATAACTTGGGACTATTTTGGGACTTCATTTGGACATAATAGTATCCAATTTACTACTTAGATTTTTCAACCTGAACACTGTAACAACTGTCCATCCAGTTCAGAGATTGGTCATCAGAGCTAAAGGTATTCTTTTTATATGACTTTACCCATAAAACAAATGATTTAGTTGAGAAGAAATAATCACATAAATTGAAATGATCAGCATTAAAAAAAACAATGAAAAGATCACAAAATCATTCTACTTAAGACATAATTGGAGAATCTAGGAAGAAGACAGGTGAGGAGAAGTGGGAGAGAAGGCTGAGCAAAATGCCAGGCGACTTACACTTAGCTTGGTGGATGCAGAAAAAGGAAACCGTGTTTTCAGTTTTAGATTGGCTGCTGAAGAGCCCTGCATATTTGCCATAGAGCCCCCACCTCCCCTGAATGGTAGGGCTATCTTTGAATTTCCAGGAAGTGCCTACCACACACAGCTGCCTCTCTTGCATTTGGGATGGGAAATCAAGGAGGGGCTGTAACCCAACCTTGGGTCAGAGCCAAAAGAAGATAAAGGAACAGCTGCAAGACACAGAGTGAGGAATGGGAACTCGCAGAGGCAGAACTCGGATCCTGAGGCTGCCACAAGAGTGGGCAGCCTAGAAGCATTGCCTGGAGTTTAGGGAGAGCATTTGGCTTTCCTCTAAGATCTGCAATGTTTTGCTGGATGAGCTCCTGCTAACTTTACAAATAACCCTCTGACAGTTTGACTCTGCTGATGTTCTCAGACACTCTTTACAAAGTCCCAATGAAAACTCTAGATAAGAATGGCATGTGCAATAGACTATATGTATTCTCTCTATATTGAAATCTAATCCCCTAATGGGCATTAGGAGTCAGTGTGGGGAGGGAATCAGGTCAGTAGAGTGAAGCCACCATGAATGACATTTATGGTCCTGTAAAAAGGATTTATGAGGCCCTTCTGCTGTGTGTGGATATAGTAATAGACATCAGTCAGTAACCAGGAACAGAGTCCCAGCCTGACCAGAACTTTGAACATGC
The DNA here is from genome assembly GCF_903992535.2 of Arvicola amphibius. Lineage (NCBI taxonomy): Eukaryota > Metazoa > Chordata > Mammalia > Rodentia > Cricetidae > Arvicola > Arvicola amphibius. The sequence continues at coordinate 64,108,292 of NC_052058.2, forward strand.
TAACATCCTCCTTTAGGACTTCCTGCCTCCAGATGTGTGAAAAAACATTTGTGTTGTTTATGAGTCATCTAGTCCACAGTACTATTTTAGCAATTTGAATTGACTATGATAATAGCTAATATGTGTTCCAGTTTTGACTCTATCCTAGCCTCACTGCACCTTGCTTTCTATTTTCCCTTATGATTCTGTATGCTCACCCTAGACTTTGCTACCTATGGTTTGAATGAGCATGGCCCCCATAAGCTCAGATGTTTGATTATTTGACCCTAGTTAGTGGAACTATTTGAGTAGGCTTAGGAGGTATGACTTTGCTGAAGGAAGATGTTATTGGGTGTCTTGTTTAGGGTTTCTATTGCTATAAAAAGACACCATGACCAAGGCAACTCTTATAAAACATTTAATTGGGGTGGCTTACAGTTTCAGAGGTTTAGTTCATTATCATCATGGCAGGATATGGTGACATGAAGCAGAACTGGTGCTTGAGAAGGAGCTGAGAGTTCTACATCTTGATCTGAAGGCAACAGGAAGTGAACTGTGTCACTGGGTGTAGCTTGAGCATAGGAGACCTCAAAGTCCACTCCCACAGTGGCATACTGTAAAGTCTACTCTACTACATGTACTATGGCCCTGTAGTGCCTGTACTACGTGTACTATGGCACTATGCCTGTAGCATACTGCCTACACTACAGAAGGTTCGCTCAAGCTGGGCAAGGGCGTGGAGATTGACACACACTTAGATACAGACAGACAGAGACATAGGTCATCCGTGAATCCCCCAAGAATGCCCCCTTTATTGTGTTCCAGGGCAGCTTATATAGGGATCCTTAACTGATAGCTATGCTTCAGCCAAACCCACCAAAAAACATCTGGAACTCCTGAGGGTCTCGTGCTCAGAGCAGCTGCAAGCACAAGAAAACAAGATGTTTTGCTCAGAGCAGCTGAAAACATAACAAGTTGTTTACAAGAAATTCAGGGTCTGGGGATCCACAGCCCCCAACCTCCAACAAGCTCATATCTACTCTAACAAAGTCACACCTCCTAATAGTGCCACTCCCTATAGGGTCCATTTTCTTTCAAACCACCGCATTTGGGATGAGCTTTGATGTTTCAAAGCCACATGCTATTCTTAGGTTTTTCCCTTTGCTCCATGCTTGAGGATCAAGATGTGACTTTCTCAGCTTGTTGCTCCAGCTACTATACCTGCTACTTGATGCCATGATTTTCTGCTTTTAATGGACTCTTATCACTCTGGAAATATAAACCAAATAAACCTCTCTTAGTCTAAATATACTTACTAATATATGCCTTAGTCATAAATATACTTACTAATATACTATTCATACTAATAGGTCACTATTCTGCCATTTTTTTTCTTTTTTTTTTTTGGTTTTTCGAGACAGGGTTTCTCTGCAGCTTTTTTTTTTTTTTTTAGAGCCTGTCCTGGAACTAGCTCTTGTAGACCAGGCTGGCCTCGAACTCACAGAGATCCGCCTGCCTCTGCCTCCCGAGTGCTGGGATTAAAGGCGTGCGCCCTATTCTGTCATTTTTAAAATTACATTTTAATTTGTGTTTGTGTGTGTAGCTATATGTGCATACTATTGCACATGTGTGGTGGTCAGAGGACAACTTGCAAGAGTCTCTTTTCCCACCAGGTAAGTTCCGGGAAGGGACCTCGCAACATCAAGGCTTAGGTAGCAAACTCCTTTACCAGCTGAGTCATCTCTTCAGGACCTAGGTTCTAGAAGTTCAAGCATGAATAAAACTCAATTTCTTCTTTTGCTGAGTTACAGTTCAGCGGGGATACATAAACAGACAATTACAGTGCAATACAGTAAATGCAATCTATAAAATAATCATGGCTTTTATGAGATCATAAAAGGAGCACTTAGGTTAAATCCTCAGAAGTGGATCAGTGTTTTGATGAGCTGAACAGGTGTGTCAGAGTCTTAAGGGTGTGAAGAGTTAAGTAGAGAGAGGGAGGTAAAGTACGACGTGGTCAGAGCAGGAGGAAGAAATGAAATGGAGACATACCTAGAAGGACAGATGTCTATGCAAGGTATGAAAAGAAAAAGAACAGATTATATAAACAAGGATAGAGAAAAAATGTCCAGGCTAGATGATGGTGAACTCTTCTAATAATAAAGGCATTTAGCATTTTGTCTGCATATGGAGATGTTAAAGGGGCTTTCGGCCATAAAGGAGCATAGCAAGATCAGAGTTTTAAATAAGTTACTTCAGTGTCTAGAGAAGAACAGTTATTAGCAAGGTATAGTCACATCCACATTCCGGGTAGAAAAACAGAGGGAATTTGTTATTTATTATTCTATTCATTATTCATTGTCTGGGTGAAAGCTGAAGAGAATCCATCAGAGGCATGAGTCGTGAAGACCAGGAGGCAGGAACAACTGCCCTGGCAACAGGAAGGGATGGAGGAGACAATCAAAGAGTTCTTGCCTGGATGACAAGTGTGGTTAGTGGGATCATGAGTTAAAATTGTGTTAACGCAAGGAAGATGTGTCCATTGGAGAAAATGACAAATTACATTCTAAAGTTGTTAAGTCCCAACTGCCTTTAGATAAGCCAGAATGAGCCAGGAAAAATCAAGAGCTGAGAGGAGAGACGCAGACTGAAGGCATAGCACTGAAATTCGTCTTCATTACAGGTAATACTTGAAATACCCAGAACACTTCAACACACTGGGGGAGCATCCATAAGGCGAGAAGAGCGGTGTTCAAGGAAGATGCCAGGGTGAAGGTAAGACAACAAAGACTGTCCTTCAATTCCTGACCTCAAGCAATCTTCTTGCATCAACTTCCTCTACCGGTGGCTACAGGTAGCACTACTATACCTAGCTTCAAAAAGAAATTTTAAGGAAGTGATCAATTATGCTAAATGTAATGTAGGGTGTAGTAATATAGAGCTGAAGCTTTAAATGTATCTACTTAAATATCGTTTTGACAGCTGGAAGAATATTCAAACAAGGTAAGGGCAGTGCCTGAAGAGAAATCATTGACAACTTTCACATACAAACATATGAATGAAAGCTAAAGAAAGTGCTCCCTGGAAATACAATATAATTAAGGAAGGTTTAGTGCCAGAAGTTGTAACATGAAGGGGCTTGCTTGGTGGGGTTTCTGTCCCGCCCGATACCCCACAGCTGGCAAGCCCCAGAGAAAATCACCCAGAGTTCTCCATAAGTTATAAAACTGATTGGCCCATTAGCTCAGTCTTCTTATTAGCTCTTGTAGCTTATATTAACCCATTATTCTTATCTATGTTAGCCATTTAGCTCAGAACCTTTCACAGCAGGGCAGATTACATCTTGCTTCTCAGTGATCTGAGCAGGAATGGGGATATGGGCTTCCTCCTTTCCAGCATTCTCCTGTTCTCATTGCCCTGCCTCTACTTCCTGTCTGGTTGACCCACCTATACTTCCTGCCTGGTCAATCAGTGTTTTATTAAAATACATGATTGACAGAATACAGACAATTCTCCGGCACCACTTCCCTCTTTTTTTTTTTTAAACAAACAAACAAAAATACCCATAGTCCATTTTTTGGGAATGTGGGTGTAGTATTCTAGGCTACTTCGTGCTGGTTGGGGGCACTGATAATCTTATGGGAACCTAAAGAAAACTTAGAGTTATAATCAAGTCCTGACTGGAGTATCCTATGAGTTTTGATCATCTCAGGCAGTCTTATATGTTCTGGATGTAGAACTCAGACATCCGAGCCATCTGTTCCTACCAGAGATTTCTCAGGTGGTCTTCCTGGATCAAACTGGATTTTTCTTAACTCAGAATGAATCCACAGCCTCCCATTTCTGTGGAAACAAAAGCAAAATCTTTTCTCCAAAGTAACATACCTTTTGACTTCAACTGTGAAGTCAAGGTATTTTTAAAATACCTATCTTGGGGCCGGGCGGTGGTGGCGCAAGCCTTTAATCCCAGCACTCGGGAGGTAGAGGCAGGCGGATCTCTGTGAGTTCGAGACCAGCCTGGTCTACAAGAGCTAGCTCCAGGACAGGCTCTAAAGCTGCAGAGAAACCCTGTCTCGAAAAACAAACAAAAAAAATAAAAAATAAAATACCTATCTTGGATTAATTCCACCACACTTTTAAGCAAATATCTTTTAGCAGCTGTTGCTCCTTCCTCAGCATTCAAACAATTCAAAGAGAGCATAATTACATAGAGTATCAAGATTCTCTGTGGATTTTTCATCTTTACGTGGCTTTATTTTAACCTCTATTTCTTTTATTTTTATTTTTACTTTTTGAGACAGGTTCTCTGTATATCTTTGTCCTGGAATAATTCTGTAGACCAGGCTGTCCTTGAACTCATAGAGATCCTCCAGTCTCTGCCTCCCAAGTGCTGGGATTAAAGGTGTGTGCTACCACACCTTGAAGTCACAGAGGTCTATCTGCCTCTGCCTCCCAGGCATTCAGATTAAAGGTGTGTTCTACCACACCTTGAAGTCACAGAGGTCAATCTACCTCTGCCTTCCAAGTGTTGGAATTAAAGGTATGTACCACCACACCCAACTACGCTCTCTCTCTCTCTCTCTCTCTTTACTTTAAAAACTTTAACCTTTAGCCCACATATATTTTAACACACTGTAAAACATTTAGGTTTTCATCTTTGAATCTCTCTTTACTATATATCTCTCTTTTTCTGACCACATGAGCCTTTAAATTACTGAGCATTATGGGTAGAATTAAAGCCATGGCTTTGACAGCTAGATCCAGCCCATTCCTTAGCTTTCTGCGATTTCCAGCCTTGTGCTGAGGTACCAGCCAGAGCTGTGTTCATTGCCACAACTCTACAGTGTTTCAAGGTCCCTGCCAGCAAGCAAGCTGCAGCATTCTGCTCACAGACCACACTCATTCGGACTGCCTGCCTGAAAGAGTCAGAGTTTGCCCTGGCAGGACTATCCAGAAAACCGGCATTTTAAAACGGTGCAGCTTTTTTCCTGCTATGGCTGAAAACCGAAAAGCATGCATTCAGCTTTTCATCAACACTGTTTAAGTGTTTTGTGGCAGGACTCCTTAAAAGAGCTGCAGGGTTTTGCAGCTAAAGCTGAGTCAGGAAGCCTCTCTTAGATGAGAGTGCTTGCTTGCCTTTAGCAAGCAGAGAAGACGTGAGAAATTGCTACTACCAAGAAAACATGCTTTACTCTATTCTCCCCCAAGCTTTCTCAGGCTTTCTGTGGATGCAGTTATCCATGTGGGTGCCATTTTGTAACACGAGGAGCCGGCTTGTTGGGGTTTCTATCCCACCCGGTACCAACCCTATTTCAGTTGGTAGAGCATGAGACTCTAATCTCAGGGTCGTGGGTTCGAGCCCCATGTTGGGCGCCATCACAAGAAGTGAATGCTATTTTATATTTGAAGTCTATTAATGTCATTCACTGACATCAAATTAAAAGAGAAATTAAGTGATTATCTCAGCAACTATAGGGGAAAAACCCAGTAATATTTAATGCTCATCTTTTGATTTTAGAGTATGTTTCTTAGAAAATTAGAAATATAGCAGATCATTCTGAATATATTTAAAAGCCAGAAGCAAATCTTGCAAAATAAGAAACACTTTCTGTTCAGAGCGAGGAATGAGATACAGATCTTCAATATAGCTCTAGAATTCCTGACCAGTGCAGTAAGACAATAAACAAAATGTACAGGCATTGAAACTAAGGAACAGAAAAAAAAAATTCTATGCAAACAATATAAATTTCTCTATATATTTGAGACAATTCTTTGAGATATATCAATACTTATATAAGAGTTTTTCAAAGTCGATGGACCCAAAAATATTCAAAAATTAATAATTTCAGCACAACCTGCAGTGACCAATTTGAAATATATTAACACCATCTACTTATAACAAAAGCAATAATGTACCAAGAAATAAATGTAGTAAAAAAAATGAACACACATACACATAAATGTTGGGAATATCATTTTAAGGTGTGTTACTTTTGTTTATGCTGCATTTGTTTAACCCTGTGAAGCTGTGATACTTTGCCTGTCTAAAACACCTGTCTAAGAAGAGCTGAATGAGGCAGGAGCAAGAATAGGTGGGCTTGCCAGGCAGAGAATAAATAGAAGGAGAAAGGAGGATGAGGGAAGAGAACAAGAAGAGAAGGACGTCAGGGACCGACCACCCAGCCACACAGTCAGCCATGGAGTAGGAATGAAAATAAGATATACAGAAGTAAGAAAAGATAAAAGCCCAGAGAGAAAAGGGGAGGTGGGATAACGTAAAGTAAAGATGACAATAAAGAAGCCATGCTAAGGCCAGGCAATTCAGAACCAAGAATGAGCCTCTGTGGATGATTTATTTTGGGAACTGGGGTGGTGGGGTCCCCCCAAAAAAGCCAAAAGAGTGAAACATCTCCACAACATGTAGTATATATACAATAAGACATGATTTATGAATTTAACAAAGATATATACCACATTCATGAATAAAGAGAATATTAAAGAGGAGGTAATCTTCCCTAATTAAAATATAAATTGAACTTTGCACACCACCTTGCTGTGAATTTATTTGTAAAAAGTTGGATCAGTTGACTTTTAAAGTGCTTTGAAAAGGAGTAAGGAGGAATTGAAGCGATTTGATATGGATAAGTGGTCTAGATGAACGTGAACAATCTTGGTGCAGACAATTGGTTTGTAAAGTAGTGGAGGGGAGGTGGGATTTGCTACAAATGGTTGTAGTTCAGTAGTTTAGTTAGCTGTTTGTTGAGAAGACAAGATTCTCCTGCTATAAATAGATTTGGCTACTTTCCTCTTTGCTCTGACAAATACCTAACAAAAGCAATGAAAGGGAAGGCAAGTTTGTTTCGGCTCACAGTGGGAAGGTACAGTCTGTCATGGCAGGGAGGGCATGGCTACAATAGGAGCTGTGTTGGCGGCTGGTGATATTGCAGAGAGAGAGAGAGAGAGAGAGAGAGAGAGAGAGAGAGAGAGAGAGAGAGAGAGAGGTATGCTGGTGTTCTGTTGGCTTGCTCCTTTTGCCTTCAGTCTGTGTTCTCATGCCATAGAATGATGCCACCCATATTTGGTGTAGGCACCTCAGTTTTAACCTCACTGAAAACACCCCTCACGCACATGCCCAGAACAAGTTTGAATTAAAGTGAAAATTAGAATAAAGCTTTTAGAAGATAACGGGGAGAATACATCTGTTTGTATATGACTTTGGAAGAGGAAACCATTTTTTTAATGTATAGGAACTTAAACATAAAAAAAAAACAAAGTTGTAAGTTTCTGTTTAAATTACCATAATGTTAAAAGACCAAGGAAAAATATTTGCATTCAATAAGCTGAAAGAAATATAAGAAAATCTCCACTAAGAAATGAACTCACTGGGGGGAGGGGGAGAGTAGTGGGAGGATGAGAGGAGGTAGAAATTTTTAATTAAAAATATAATAAAAAATGAACTCACTGGGCAGTGGTGACACGTTTTTAATCCCAGCACCTAGGAAACAGAGACAGGCAGATCTCTGAGTTCAAGGTCAAGCCTCCGACTAGAGATCGAGTTCCAAGATAGTCAGGACTACACAGAGCAAACCCCGTCTCAAAAAATAAATAAACAAAGCCGGGCAGTGGTGGCACAGGCCTTTAATCCCAGCACTCGGGAAGCAGAGGCAGGCTGATCTCTGTGAGCTGGAGGCCAGCTGGTCTACCTAAGCTAGTTCCAGGACAGGTACCAAAACTACAGAGAAACCCTGTCTCAAAAAAAACAACAAACAAAACAAAACTAACAAAGCAAAACAAACAAATAACAATATTCCCCAAACAAAACAGAATAAAAAACAAAAAAGAAAAACAATAGAGCCTGTGAGACGTCTCAGCAGGTAAAGGCACTGGCCCCTAGCAAATGAAGAATTGCTACAAGTTGTCCTCTGACCTCCATACTTGCACCATGGTACTTCTGGAAACCACAGCATGCACATACCTTTACCTCACAAAAATAAGCGTAAATTTTACAAATTTCCAAAAGAAAAACAGTAAGTGCTGAGGGTGTGGCATGCGTGTGTGTGGGATGTTATACACTATGGTGGAATCTAAGCTAGCGCACCAGAGATACTTGGCACACCATGTTGATTAGTAGATATAGAACTGGCCTAGATGGTCATCAATAGAAGGGTGTATAAAACACACAGGCACACACACAGACACACAGTATTTTAGCAAAATAGAACAGAATTGGTTTGAAAGAAAACTGATAGAACTGGAGACTATTATATGCAGAATATATGTATATATTATATATCTATATATTATATATAATATATATATTTTTAAGAGATATAAAAGGAGACAGAAGAAATGAACAACAATAAAAAAGAGGAGAGTGACCGTAATAAAAATATATTACATACATTCATAAAAATATAATAAAATGTATTAGTTTGTACAATTACTACTGCTAATAAAACAACAGACTGAGAAACATCAGATTAGGCCACAGTCAGTATGCAGGGGAAACTTACAGATCACAGACAAAAACAAAATTGCAGTTGGAAAAAAAAAAAACCAGCAAAGAACATGAACGATTGAAACAGGTAAATACTGAATTGATGATAGCACATCAAAAGGAAAAAAAATGTAAATCTTTAAGTTTGATTGCTTTTTATGTGTATTCTTGAAAATTCCAAATAATTGAAAAAACCTGACAATGCTAAACTCCGGCAGGATGTGAAGAAACTCAGCACCTGTTAAGTTGAGACTGCCACGCTGGAAAGAAACTCCCCGGCATTTTGTGGCATTGACTATATGTAAACTGTACAATATGCCAATTCAGTATTGAGACATATGTTTAAAAATGTAAATCTATAAACAATGAGAAATGCCTTAACTATGCTTCTTTATTGTTGTGACACAAAGTGGGAACTCAGTAGTAGACTGTGCAAGTGACTTGTGGATTCTCCTACGATAGAACAACTCCATGGCAGTTTATTTATTTTTTTATTTTTTTTAAAGATTTATTTATTATGTATACAACATTCTGCCTCGATGTATGCCCCGCACACCAGAGGAGGGCGCCAGATCTCAGTACAGATGGTTGTGAGCCACCATGTGGTTGCTGGGAATTGAACTCAGGACCTCCAGAAGAACAGCCAGTGCTCTTAACCTCTGAGCTATCTCTCCAGCCCTCCATGGCAGTTTAAATCAGTGGACTAGGTCCCCAAGTAACAACACTGACAGACCTTGACAGCACCGCACACAAAGGTACAAGTTCCAGGACATGTTTTATATGCATGCGGGTAAATTTTAGAAAAGACACAAGTAAAAAATTCAATAGGAAAAAAAAATCATCAAAGGATTTGCATGCACACATGTGTGGAAGAAACATATCCTAACATTAGAAAAGCAACAACATCTTGGAAGCTAGAAGAGAAAGGGATTGGTTGGAGTATTAAGGGTATTTCAATTTTATTTTTAAATGCCTAATTTCTTTTTTTACATATCTGAAGGAAAAGAGTTCCAGAAGGTAGTGGAGACAAAGCGTTTTCTTTGTCTACTAAAAGTTCAGACAGAAAAAAGAAAAGAGAGATTGATGGTGTCTTCAGGAAGATACTGGGCCAGAAGATTACTTAACACTCTTTATTTTGCTTTTGTTATGAGTTAACTCATTTATTGTAGGCCATGGCTGCTCAAATGGTGGCACCTTCTACTGGTCTCCTCAGTTCCTTCAGTATTCTGATGGCTGATTTGACTGTGAGAGGCCGAGGTGGTGGTGAAGGTCTAGGACCCGCCAGTCACTGTTTTCTTGAAGGAACCGCAAGTGCCAGATGACTGTGGCCCACATCATTATCTTGGTCTTGCCACAGAAGAAACGAGGATCCTGGTGTGCTGGTTGGTTTCAATTTTGTCAGCTTCTTCTGGAGAGAGGCTCTACAATGATCCAGACGCTCTTGGTGCTTTTATCCATGTTGGTGAGAGAACCTAGGCTTGATCCTGAAGAGCTATTACAATAATTTAAACAGAAAGAAAAGATAAAAGGATTATATTGTGAATACCTATGTACCTACAACTTATTCTCCAAATAGCATTTGGTTTTAATTGGTTTGTTAAGTATACTTATTTACCCATATCTACCCACCCACCCACCCACCCACCACCCAATCCATCCATCCATCCATCCACCCATCCATCCATTCCAGTCAGCCAGCCAGCTAGCTAGTGTTCTGGGTTCATTTCAAGAACACTTTTGAGCATCTGTAGACTGCATTGGTCCCAAAGTTTTTTGATAAGATGGAAGACATGGACACATGAATTCAAAGGAGCCATTATTGAAAGCACAAGTAAGAGAAAATAATTTTTTAAAACTCGAAAGAAGTAGGAAGACCTAGCCTTTGAAAAAAAGGTGCAAAAGATGGGAGTGGTATGGGGGATACCAAAGGAGTTCTTGTTTGGTAACTTCAGTTTTTCTTCTAGAAGTAGGGGGCAGAAAACATTTGTTAAAGATGAGATTTGATTAGGTCTAGAAAGACAGAGGTATAAATGAGGTATATTTCCCTGGGGAAAATGGGACAGGAATCATCAATGAGAGCTAAAGGATTGGTGGGGCTTCTAAATGTTTGATTGAGCTTGAATCTATAGCAGCACCATCCTAGGAAGTTGGTGTCAATGCATTTCCTTACTAAAATCTGTGGACCCTCCTTTACCCTTGTGGACTACTCCAATTTGCTTCAGTTCCTTGCTGTTTCCTAGTCTACACCGTCTATCTTGCCATAACATCTTAGTAGCCTCAATTTCCAATTCTGACCACTTGCGCCTAGACTTCAGTCTTGTGCTACTGAGGATGTCTTTCTGAGACCAAAGACCAAAAACTTTCTAGGCTTATAACTGATATCTTGATACCATTCTAAAAGAGACAAAAGGAAGGTAGGATCAATATAAACTACACATATTGGCCAGTTTTTATGATATTGTTCTCAGGGTACCAATAGGACAATGGAATTGTATTTTTAAAAATCTCTCATTTAGGGTCGCTGGGTTTTGACTTTTTAACTTCATTTTTTTTCCCCATTAGAACTATAAGGCTACAGAAGAAATCATTTTGTTCGGTTAGGGTGAAATAACTTGGTATCTGTAGTTACTATAATAACATAGAAACTAAGTTACTAAATATGAGCCCAATTTTACATTGTGTAGCTTAATAGATGTTGTCACTCTGTATTCCAAGCAGAGTTGTACCAGTCAGCAGAGTTGTATAAAAGTATACAAAACAACAACAACAACAACAATCAATCCAAAACACCCCACCAACAAACAAACCCACAAAAATGTAAGATTTTTGTATTGCTGTTTCTGGAGCAGATCTGCGTTGTAGTCTCTGGGGTGGGAGAATCATAACTTCGTTGCTTTCCAACACTTTTGCAATGTATTTTTAAATTATACAGGGTGGAATTGGGCACCTTATTATTTTCAGTGCCTAAGATCTTAAGAGATTTTAATTAGACCCTGATGTCAGAGGCCATTTGTTGGTTTCTCTCTGTTTTTATCTTTTTGAATTCCTAGTGTGGAATGCTGAGGTGAGTCATAATTCTGAAAGGAGTTTCTGCCAAGAAAGAAGTAGCTGGGTGGAGAGCTGTTTGTCTCTGGCAAGTTCCATGGTTTTTCCAAATAGCACTGTCAGTAGTTGCTACAAGTAGTGGCTTTCTCTTAGGGCACATGGGTTTATGTACAAAGGGTATCCTGGCTTTCTTCCTTCCAACCCCTTTCGCACGTCATTCCTACTAAGATCACGTAGCTTCTATTTTTTCTAATCATCATCATCAAATGTTGCTGTGAGGCCCTAGCTTCCCCTACTTAACATTGCTCTCTTTACCCCAATCCGCTTCCAAACATAACTTCCAGCTCAGCTTTGGTTTTCATACATTCTTTCCTACCAAGAATGCAGAGGGATGAGTGGTAGCTACGTGACACTTGAGACTTGCCATCCCACACTCTAGGACAAAGGGATTGAGAAAGTAGACAAAGTTTTCTTTTTAAAACTCAGACCCCTTTAAGGAATTATTTTTAGGAATATTTTTCTTTTAATTATGTTAGGTTCTGCTTATAACCCAGGATGCAGGATGCTATTCTTGATGAGGGACAGACAAGGTTGAAAAGGGGAACATACTGAGGCAATGAGCAAACAGCTGAGAGCTACAAAGATAGGGCTGTGCTCATGTATAAATAGGAACTGTTGCTGTTGCCCTGATGAATCAGACCAGATGTTTCTCTGATGTCTTGTTTGGTCCTTTGGTTAAAAAAAAAAAAAAGCATAATTTTGCCTAAAATTATATGTGGGGTTCAGGAATGTGGCACAAATGCTTAAAGTTTCCAATAATATGTAGAGAAATAAAGTTGCTTTACCAAGAAACCTTTAATAAGAAAAGTAACCATTTAGAGGGGGAAGAAGAGGGTAAGAAGCAATTAAGCTTTTGGACTGGATGGGTTGAAGGTTCGGAACATGCAAACTTGACTTCTTCCTGTGTCTCTAGCTATATGACCTTGGGTGAGTCTAGTCATTTTGCAGGGTCCAGATGTGTTTATTCTAATTCCTTTCGAGAGGGGACCTCACTGTACTGCTCAGGCTGTCTCTCAGTAGCATTCACCACCATACTTAGCCAGGTATGCTTATTTTTCAACTGAGGAGGGGCAGGGACAGGAAAACGAATGGAATGACTGGCACTCATCAACCTGGTTTTTAATGTCTTTTGCAGTCCCACATGTCTAAGAAACAAAACAAAGTTTTCATTGTCTCTTAATCTAGGTTCCTTGTTTTCTGGTTTCTGGTGTTAATGGAAGTTTGATAGGAGAAAGACATTGTGGGAGAATAAACATGTATAACTCAGTCTCTGCCTTCATGATATTTATAACCTCTTATGTGGATACAGACACGGACTATACCATCTTATTTATTGTGATTGATCCCAGAAGTGAAACAGGAACAAATGGTATGGGAAACTCAGGGGAAGCTGAGGTCATCGCCAGCTTGAAGAATAAAGAAGGACTTGATAGAAACCAGTAGTATTTGATGGGGTTGTGTTCCTGAAGGTAAGAGTAAGAAAAGAGCTTGGTGTTTTGGGGAGTGAGCCATGCTGGTTGGATGCAAAGAGGGAGGAAGGTCCCATTGATAGTTTTGGGACCACATTTGAGCAGTCCTTTTAAGCTCAGGATGGTTCTGCGTTTTTCTTTTCTGTAGGCAACAAGGGACTTTAAAAGTTAGCTTTCTGTGATCTGATCTGAGCTATGCTTTATGATAATTCACCTCCAAGGAAGGTAAGATAAAACTGTAAGTGGAGAGTCCCCAGGGAAAGAGGATAGCTAAATCAGGTCTGAGGTTTCGAGGGTGTCAGATGACTAGTTTTGTAAGTCTGAAGTAGAATGTACTAGTTCCTTTTTAATGAATTAAGAGATGGGAAGGCTGTTTGGGTGAGGAAAGGGGGAACAGGAAGAGATTATTTGTGAAGCATTCAGGAAATGCCATCTTGGTGGATGTATTCAACACTTCTAAAGTCCTGACTGGACCTAAGCACTACAGACGGAGTAGTGATGGGTACCCCGAACTCAACATTATTCATCTTACACTTAGACAAGTGCTTGGATTATCAGGGAATCGGAGACAGAGGGGAAGGCTGAAAACTCTCCCTATGACTGACATCTAGAATGCAATCAGAAAGGTGCGAGGTCTCTATGCTCAAGAAGAAAGGGAATACTGGAAGGCAGTGCAGACATGACACAGCTGGAAAGTTGGCTTCCTGCTTAATGGGATTATTTGTTGAGAGAAAGGGGGAGGGCACTTACATTGTATACAAAAAATGAGGGACCTCCTGAGGTATGTCCATTTTCCAACAAATGGATGGAGAAGACACACAAGCACAACATAGCCTTGAAGCTGAGACAGCCAAGGTTCAAATCCTCATCTCGCCTTAAGATTAGTCATACGTACTTCCAACCATTGACCTCTTCGTGCTTTAGAAACCTCAAACTGTTCCTCGATTTTGACTTTTAGAACATCAACTAGGTCAGTCCTCCCCTTAACCCTCATCTGTCCACAGGTTCTCAATTTCAGTTCTTACTTGTCCTACTTGTCATATTTGATTTGGGGGCTAAGAGTTCCAATGACTATGCACATGCTGCTGGCCCTCCCTAAAGGTCTACAACAGAGAGCAGGTGGATGGGAGGCCACGGTAAGGAAATGAATCTCACAAAGGTCTGTCTGCAAACTAAGATTTTTATCATCCGAAACTGTCTTCCTCTGAAAACCTGGGATTATATCACAGAGATGCCACAGGCACAAATTCAAGCAGCAATGCAAACTGGTTTATCACTCCTTGTTTTTGTTTCTCTATATTTTTTTAAAATGACAATCACTTGCAAAAATACACCTTTTCTAGAAATGTCAGAACAACTCCACTTGCTGCAAAACAAGAATCCTTAGGAATGCAGATTTATTATGAGATTTTAAAAACTAGGTTACTAAAAGTTTCTTATTTGTATTTTGTTCAGAGTCTCAAGTAGACAGGCTGGTCCCCACTTCTATTTGTTCCTAAGGGTGACCTTGACTCCTGATCCTCCTGCCGTTACCTCCCAGTAGGGATTATAAGCATATGTCATCCTGTCCTGCAGAAGGCTAGCATTTAATCTAGTTATCTTCAGATAGACTGTTTAATATCACTCCATACTTCAATTTGTTTCTCATTTGCTAATGATGATTTTTAAAATTCTGCTTCTGTCACAGAATTATTTACTGTTCATGTTTTGAAAGTATTTTCTTTTAAAGCTAGAGACGTCAGATAAATTCCAGACATATATTACTGAATTAGATGATGACCTGAAGTTAGACTGAGCTCAAGATGCCAAAGTGAAGTAGGGACCAGGCCCTTACCGGTCTGTGTGAAGACAGCAGGATTAGTGGGAGCTTGGTAGAGCCTTTTTCTTAACATGGTTGATGACACCAAAAACACATTTTGAAAAAAAATTCTGAATTTTATGTACCACTCCTAATGCTGCTTTAGGGATAATTGCTTGGGTAAATACATTCCACATATATATATACTATATATATAGTAGATACTCGAATTAGTATGTCTGATGCCCATATTCACTTATTCTTTGAGACATCAACAATAATTTAACACAAATGAAAACACTATGCTGAGGGGTTTCTCTCTTTCCTTGCCTGCCTTCCCTCCCTCTCCTGCAGAGGAGCAATGTCCCCTCAAAGACCTTTACACACTGGCGATGAGCTGGGCATGGTGGAGCACACCATTAATCCTAGTACTCACAAGGCAGTGGCAGGAAGATCCCTGTGAGTTCAAGGCCAGCATGGGCTACAAAGCAAGCTCCAGGGCAGCCAGGGCTGTTACAAAGAAAAACCCTGTCTCGAAAAAGAAAACAAAAACAACCCTCCAACAACAACAACAACAAAAACAAACAAACAAAACCCCCCAAGCAAGAACAACAACAACCCCACTAGCTTTGTTTAGTGTTGGGTCCTGTAATTCTTCACTTCAACACCACTCATTTACTAAAGAATGTATAATAGTTTGGAACTGGACAAACTTCACTTTGGCATCTTGAGCTCAGTCTAACTTCAGGTCATCATCTAATTCAGTAATATATGTCTGGAATTTTATCTGGCTATACAGTCAGATAAAAGCACGCGGGTTTCTACATACTGGGAGGGATCACTCCACCACATCGCCAAACAACAGATTAACAAATCCAATCACAGAGATCAAAGTTGAAGAAATCAGTATCATAGAGCGTTTGTAGAAGTACCTGTTGCAGGGTTGGTCGCTTTGCCAGGTAACCTGGACTCTCCTGTTTGCACCTGTTAAACAAGAGGCAGGATGAAAGGATCTCTAAGGTCATTTGCTTCGAAATGTTATTACTCTATGTAAGAATTAGGAGAAAATTACAAAATGCACCTTCTAACTCCCACAAAGCCAAAACAACACACCCGGCTGCCCAAACTAGATTGACCTCTTCTAGAGGTCTTATTGTTCAAAGTAGAGAGAAATGAGGGCTGGGGTTGGTGAAACACAAAGCAAAAATCCTCCCCCGAAAAGATTTATTTTAAAAAGCAGCAACTAATTATGGAAAACGTCTGCTCGGTTCGAAGTAGCCACGTTTATGAATTGTTGAATATTTATGATGTGCCAATACAATTTAAGTTGCTAATGTTCTATTCAAAATTATTACTATTATTTTGCCTACAGTCTCTGAAACCTGGGCTGGTGAATCCCGCCTTGGGTGGGCACAAAAATGAAGCCAACATTAAAGAGGGAGATAGTTTACAAATAAGCCAAAAATAAAAACACAAGTGATACTGTTAGAGGAAAAGAGAAGCCAACAGATTGCAAAAGATCAAAGGCAAAAAAAGAGAGGCTTTGGGGGCATTTCATTACTTGCGAGGCCCGTCCATCCATCCACACCACACATCGTAGCCAAGCTGTTCTAAACTGATGATAAATCCAGCTCCAGGGCGGACAGGGCGCAAAGCGGGGACCTCGCACTGATCTCAGAATCCAAGATCCGGGGCCAGATCTTCCTTCAGGAAGAACGATGGCGTTTCCCCTACGGCGACTGTTAAATAAAGCAGGGTCTTCAATTTCTTCGTCCAAGAAGAAAGGAGCGTTGGTCCAGAAATCAACAGGAAAGGGGCTAAGAAAAAAGGGGAGCGCCTTTCCCATCTTTTTAAATTTCCCGCACCCCACTTTCTCTCCGCCTCCCCACACGGTCTCTGCTTCCAGCAGCAACTCGAGGATCCCGCACCGAGAGGCGGGCGGGCGGGACACACTTTGAAAAGTAGGCGGGCCTGGCCCGACGAGTATCTCGGTGCCCGATTTTTGCTGTCTTCGGCGACAGTTCCTCCTCCGCTCGGTTACTGGGTTGCACACGCGGCCCTGCGCTCGGCTCTCGATTGCTCCGGCCTATCCACCCTGGATGCCGCCTGCCGCCGCCGCCAGCTCCGCGGCTGCCGGGCTTGTGTGGTTTCACAGAGGAGCGCGAGCCGGAGCCCGAGCAGCGGCCGGAGTGGCGGCCTGAGAGTTAGCGGGCCGGCCTGCGCGTTCCGCAGAAGCGAGCCGAGTCTAGGCGGACAGAAGCCGGGCCGGGCGCGCCCCTCAGGCTGAGGGAGCCGGCGCTCTGTTGCCACCGAGGCTGTCGGCGGCGGCGGGAGCCGGTCAGAGGGGTCGGCCCCCTGGCGGCGACGCCCCCGAGCCCAGCCCTGCCTGGCCGCGCTCCATCCTCAGTCCGAGCCCGGGCCGTTCTCGGACGCGCTGAGGAAGGCTACGCGGGGGCGGGAGGCGAGCCCGCGCTCCCCGGTGCACCGCGTCCGCCCCGGACCCGCACCTGAGGCCGGGTCCCGCCTCCGTTCGGGGCCACGCTGGGGACCCGCCTCCCGGCCCGGGTCCCACCCTCCGCTTGCAGGTGGGCTGCGGCGCCCGGCCCTCGGGCGGTGGGCGGCGGGGAAGGAGGTGAGCGGTGTCCGCGCCCGCCGCCGCCGCTCCGGTGCTGGTGACCGCGCCGTCGTCCCTTTACCGCAGCCAGGGAGCCCGCCCCGCCGCCGCCTGCTCTCCCCCCCGCCCGGGACACCATGGAGCTCTCCCCGTCGTCCGGAGGAGCCGCGGAGGCGCTGTCGTGGCCGGAGATGTTCTCGGGGCTGGAGTCCGACTCGCCGCTGCCCCCGGAGGATCTGGACGCGGTCGTCCCAGTCAGCGGGGCAGTAGCCGGTGGCATGCTGGATCGGATCCTTCTGGAGTCGGTGTGTCAGCAGCAGAGCTGGGTCCGAGTGTACGGTAAGCATCACAGGCCGTCTGACTTAAAAGCCCGGCGTTTCTTTTGCCTTGGGCTCCATTACATTCCTAGACCCCATCTATCCTAGGTCAGCTGCCCACATCCCTTTTTGTTTCAGGAAATGCGTTTTTTTTTTTTGACAAGTTTATCCAAAATAGCGCCTGGGTATGTGACTTAGTAGGATCTTTGGACCTCTTTAGATATCCACAGTAAGTTTATGGAGTTGAGCTGTCTAGACGTTATTCTTCGGTGATTAATTAAGGACACTTGCTTCTGAGTCTTTAGGAAGGTATGATGAAATAAGACACACACCAAGTGAATGGGATTTCATTTCCTTCCTGTTGAATGAAGCAAGTCTGGGAACGAAGATATGAAAAATCTTAGTAGAAGATGAGCTAATGGACGAAAACAAACAACAAAACAGCGCGAGAGAGCAGGCCCCGGTACAAATTCAAGGGTTTGGTAGCAGTAGATTTATCTACAGCTTTCCTTGGAACCTTACTCTCCGCTCATCCTGAGTGCATAGATTGTTTCAGATTGCACTGTTGTTTCTGGTTTTCATTGCAAAGCGACCGGGTTGCCACTCAGCAGGTTTAAAGTGATGAACACACTAAAAACTTTAACTTTCTGCATTCCTAGTAACCACCTTTTAAATTAAAACTGAATGATGGTTTTCTTGTAAGGTAAGGCCGTGGCAACATTAAACATGCTGGTTTTGAAAACTCACAGCCCAAGGATTTGTAATCTGCATTCACAGTGTAGCTGCGGCTTTTCAAAATATTGAAATAGCAAGATGTTTATCACTTAGCTCATGTGGCTGAATATAAGATGACCAGTATGGAGCATCTGGGATCAAGTACAGTGTTGAGATGCTATTCTGCAGACATGTGCATCTATGCCTGTTAGTGATCAGCATATTATATTTATTTTTTGCTTTCATACTTCCAAATAGGTTCTACACTTTACAATTCAAGACCAACGTTTGCATGGTTTTCAAGTTGTCTTTGAACGGTTCGGTTGACTTCAAGACTTTGTGTCTATCTCTGTGAGAAAGTTCTCAGACATTTGAATTCTTGCCTCAGTTCTGTCACTAAACTTATTAAATAATTTAGAGCAGATTAGGTCATTTTTTCCCCCTCAGATTCCTTATCTAGAAAGTGAGTGGATTGGATTAAATATTCTGGAAAGGTCCTTACAATAAAAAAAATCAGCAACTTATGATTAGTTCTTAGAAATTTCTGTATTTTGCTTTGTATTTTTGCTGATGTTTCTAAGAGAGAGAGAGAGAGAGAGAGAGAGAGAAAGAGAGAGAGAGTGTGTGTGTAAGAATTAAAGCAAAGGAGTGGGAACTGATGCAGAGTTACTCACTTTATGCTTCTCAGATTAGATTAAAAGCTTTGGTGCCTGATAGTCCACCTGTCTGCAAGTTCAGTTTAGCTGATCACTTATAACAGGTTGATGAGAGTCTAAAAGTGAATATAAATTAGGATTCATTGTGGTTACATTTTGCTAATTTATGATGTTAGAGATAGGACCATGTTACTCTTAGGAACATGAAAATGAGTGTTCAGAAAGTTGGGTATTCTAGCTATTATTTTAAATATCATCCTTCACATGGAACCCATATAGATTTATACTGTTGTTTTGATAATCTTTTCTAGAACTTGACTTGCATGCATGTTTTTGCACACACATAAACACACCCGCCATACATATCTACACCTAGAAACATACAACTAGGGCTGAGAACCTGATGGTTTTCTCTTTGATTTTGCTACAGCTTGGTTGTCACTTAACTTTGTACACATCGGGCTTTAACCCCTGGTTCCAGGTTTCTGCCTGCAGTGTGAAATCTGGAGTAGTTGGCTTACATGTGCACACATTCATACACAAGAAGGCATTCAGAGGGAGCATTTGTCAAGTGGCAGAATTTCCACTGCATCATCTCTTTTTAAATGTATGATTTCTGTCAGTCAATTAAAAATTGTATTTATTTACTGTTTAATACCACTGCTTTTCTTCTAAGGAAGTTCACCCTGGACACTGCTTTGGCTGTTCGTAGTTGGCTACAAACATTCCAAACTAAACAACGTTTGACTGTTTTAAAATTGTCTATTGTATGATTCTCTGAAGTCAGAATAACAGTTTTTAAAATCGTATTTATTGTTTAGACAGGGTCTCACTGTGTATCCCTGGTTGACCTGGAACTTGACATATAGACCAGGCTGGTCTCACACTCACTGAGATCCGCCTGTCTCTACTTCCAGAGCTTGAATTAAAGGCATGAGCCACCACGCCCAGCTGGAAAGTAAAAATTTAAGAAATATTAGTTTGTTTTCATGTTTCTTGTCTGCTTTGTGTATTCAAAACGGATTCTCTTGGGTCGTATTTGATCTACATAATTTGAGATTTTTTTTCGTTGTGGTCCACCTATTTGAAAGAACCCCAGGAACTGGGAACCTTATGTAGAGTCCATGACTGGAGGTTAAGAACCTGGCTTGCAGTTCTGGCTTTGTCACAGATTGGTTCTCGAATTTTGGATAAATAGTTTTAACTCCTAGCTCTAAGTTTGTACATCAAATGTGGAATCTGGTTTAGTTGGTCCCATTATTTAACTACTGTTTGGCTTACAAATTCCATCCTGACTTCAGAAGCCAGTCACTGAGCAAGCTCTTAATTCAGTGCTTTAAAAGTCATCATTGTCAGGAGGACTCTTGGGGAGCCCTTTCATCAAAAGGTAAGTGAACTGAATTGAAAGAAGGAAAGTCAGAGCGAGATGTGTATCTGCTTAGGATGTTGTCACACGTTAGGAAGGTAGATGTAGGGTACTGCTCAGGTCTGGCTTACACAGTGTGGGGATCTACACAGTTTTAAAGGTAGACTGCTGAGAATTACTGAGTGATGCTGGCTGCTGCC
Organism: Arvicola amphibius; assembly: GCF_903992535.2. NCBI lineage: Eukaryota > Metazoa > Chordata > Mammalia > Rodentia > Cricetidae > Arvicola > Arvicola amphibius. The sequence continues at coordinate 64,129,007 of NC_052058.2, forward strand.
TGCAGCTCACGCCCTCTTCAAGACTTTTCTTTGAAAAAAACAAACAAAAATATTTCTCCCTTCCTAAGAATATTACACAAAACTTTTAGGAGCAATATTTTATTTAACAGATCTGAAGGCTGGCACTGTTTTTACTTTGTGGGTAACAGGTTTGGCTCTTTGATTGATCCAGAGCTTTGTGTATTGCCATGATTTGGAAAACTACTTTGGAATATGTTCAGAGCTTTGTAGTAGGTGGATCTATATTTAAAGCACAAACAAATGCAAGTTGTTAAGACACAGCTAAGAGAAAACCTTTATGCTGTCCTTTGAGTAAAATGTTTCATTCCAGTATTACAATAATTGTGCCCATGTCCTGTCAAGACAATAAAATTTTGACACTGGGAAATCTGTCTTGTCTGTATCCTTCCTTTGCCACCTCCTTTATTGTCATCAGGTCTAGCAGATTGGTGCTTTGCCTCATAGTAAAGAGGTGTTGAGTATCAGTCCATCTTCACTTTGCCATGTTAGAGCTCAACCTGATTGAGTTTATGAGTGGTAGAGTAGCTTAAACAAAGACATGCCACAAACAGCTAAATATGGATGCAGAATCCAAGAGCATCAAATGCAGAACATTTCCCAGATATTTATAGCGTCAAAGCAAAGTCAATTGGCTGCAAAAGCTCAGCAGGCCAGCAAAAGGAAACGGGAGCGGCAAAGTCAGCCGTACTGTCTATGCTTTCTGGTAAACAATGAGAACATTAAAACGAACTACTTTACTGTGAGTGGATGGATAGCAAGAGTAGATACCCTGGGAACGATTTAAGCTACTCTAGAATTGTCTGTGGTAGTGCTGTGCACTCATCAGTGTAACACGTTTTGCAAGTTGTGCACTGATCATTCTCGGAGGGTTAGAGACCAAGTACATTCAAGAGTGAACAAGAAATCTTGTACTTTAAAATTTAATGTTACCATAAGGGTTTATCTAAAATATTTAGTTAATAAAATGATTAATAACATTATCATTAAGTTAGTGTAGATCTCTCTTTTTATTAATTGTGAAAGGAACCTGCTGGAAAGTTTCTAAAAGTTGGTAGATACTAGTTCAGCAAACACAGGAAAAAGGAAATTAATTATACTGCGTTAAGTACCATGGACTTCTGGAACTATAGACAGTGGGAGTTGGTAAGCATTTCTCCTGCGAGCTGATGGGATGAAAGCCTTATATAGTTGTAGTATATGACATTTAATATGTTTCAGGAATTGAGTCAAAGATGAAGCCTAGTTTTTGCACTTCTAGAGACTTGGTATTTATTTAAGATGTTATAACGAGCAGCAAGTTGGGAAGCTGTTTCACTGTGGCCCAGTATGTTATATTTGTCTTTCTTTCCTTAAATCGGTTTTCTCTTTGTAGTTCTAATGTCCTAGAACTTTTTCTGTAGACCGGGCTGGCTAGAACCTTAGAAATCTACCTGTCTTTGTTTTCTGACTGCTGGAATTTAAGGCTTTCAAAGAACACCTGGCTTCATTTTGGCTCACTATGAATTATATGTGGTTCACCCACTAGCTTTTTATAGGATGTTTTTAGTTAACTTTGGATATTACTAGTGAATAATTCTTTTTATATCCCCCCTCTTATTTTTTGCTTCCCCTGCCCTCAGTCACTCATTCTTATATACTTCAGTATAACTGTTTTGGAATAATGTATACCAGAGTGAAGTTTAATCAAGTTCGAAAGTTTTTGGCATGCTATATTATTGACTGGTAGAAGAAAGATAAGGGAATATGCATCATTTGCATCCCCAAACATGTTCACATTACTTACGTGTTTTAATTTTCTTAATGTTGTTTTTGAACTAGTAGAAATGAGTAATAATATTTTAGAAATTCTTAGAATCTTGAGTCCAGTATTTATAATCTGGCTTAGGTTCTGAATGTTGATATCTGAATTATTTATGTGTATATGTGTGAACATATGGGGGCCAGAGCTGGATGTGGGCTTCTAACTTTGTTACTGTGAGACAGTGTCTCTCACTGAGCCAAAATGTAGCTGTTTTTGCTAGGCTGACAGACCTGCTGGCCAGTGATTACTCAGAAACCTACCTGTCTCTGCCTACAGTGCTGACGTCACAGGCATGCATAGCCATGCCTGCCTTTTATATGAATGGTGGGGCCTTGAAATCAGTTCCTTACGCCTGTAGAAAAACCGTTTTAACCCACGGAACCATCTTCTCAGCCCTTCCAAATTCATTTTATATGTATTAAGAGTTCTTTACCAACTGTGTATGGTGGCACACATCTGTAATCCCAGAACTGGGAAAGGAGGAGGACGATCTTGAGTTGAAGGCCAGTCCAGGCTACATAGTAAGAAAAAGAGAATGAGTTCTTTTTTTCACATTCTAGAGACTTTCCAAGAAAATGTTATGTACTTTTATATTCAAATAGTTCCCTTTTCTTGAGAGAAAATTTCTCATATTGTATGTTCTATTGATGTTCAGTTCATAGACAATAGTGAACAATTTGTTTTTTTATTATCTCAGTATAGTTCTGATTTCTGTCATTGATTCATCATTACCTTATTTTCATAGAATTGTGTCTTTCATTGACTCATTGTATATCTGTAATCTCTTCCTCAGTTATTGGACATTTTAGAATTAAAAAGTGATTTTAGAAAAAAATATATAGCATATGCACAATAACATAAAATCTCTACTGACATTTAGAGAAATTGTCAGGAATCAGTCATGTTAATATTTCTGCAATCAAACTAAGTTCTCTAAGGACTTTAAATAACTGCATTAATGTAGGTTAGAGACTACCGTGAGAAAAGATACCAACAAAGCTAGGTTTTCAGAGTTTTGTGGATTAAGATCACAGATTTAGAAAGAAGGACTTATACAGTTTTCCTAACATAAGCTATATAAACACATGGAAGAACTGCCTTGATCTTTTTCACATCTTAAAATTGAGTGGTCCTGTGTGTTGTTGTTGAGACAGGGTCCTACCCTGTATTTTAGGTTGACCTGGAACTATGTAGCACGGGCTGCCATAAAATTTGTGATGATTCTCCTGCTGTAGCCTTCCAAATTTTGGTATTATAAACACAAGCCACCATACCCAGTTTTTTGAGTACTCATAAAATTGCGTTCTGTTTATGTTGGTGGAAATAAATTTCTGTCATTACTGAGGAAAAGGAACTCACATGATTAAGACAGTAGGCTTTCCTGAGATTACTAAAGTGGCAAGGCAGTGGTTTCTGATTCTTTGTTTTCATTAGAAAGAAGGATGAGGTAAGTTGGAGCATAGGGTTTTATGTAATTGTTCTTTACAGTTGCTCTCTTCGGTAGCACAGAGTGATGTGATCACCTTTTAAGTAGGTTAACCACAAAAAAAGCATCAACTAATGTCTGAGTTAATTCAGAAAAAATTTAGCCATTTGCTCCCTTATTCTACAAAAAAACTTTCAAGTAACTAGAGGTGTTTGGTCTTTGCTAACTGGGAAAAGGTGTTTGCAGTGTGCTGAAGGCACTACTGAAATTGCTTCACTGGTTTGGCAGAGGGATAATTGCTCTCTGCTATTTGTAAAAAAACCACCTTTCTTCCCAAAGGTTACCAAGTATTGCTGAAGAGCAGTTGGTAGAGAACTCTACAGATTTAATATTTTCTAGTGAAAAGGTGATCTTGAAGAAGTGCTTGAAAGGAATTAGAAAGGAAACAGCAAATGTTTATAATAAGTATACTGTAAGAAGACAAAACCTAAACCCTTGAAGATGTAGCTGAACTTTGTTATTTTATTTGTACAAATACGTATGTGTGTGCACCACATGTGTGCCTGGTAGGTACTGTGTAAGTCAGAAAAGGGCTTTGGGTTCCCTGGAACTGGAGTTACGGATGGTTATCATTCACATGTGGGTGCTAGGAAGCAAACGCAGATTCACTGCAAGAGCAACAAGTGCTCTTAACTGCTGAGCCAGTTTTCCAGTCCCCATTTGCTAGATTATTATATTGAAGTTATGATCTTTCTTATTTCTGCCGCACAATTAGATATTAGGAAGTTAAGTTTTCTACATTTTCTTACAAAATTGTGCTAATTAGTTTTTCATTTGCTTTTCTGCTTTGGCTCTAGTTTAGATCCTGATTGGGCTTTTATTTATCAATAGTTATCTTCAATATTGCTCAACTTCTAGCCTTATTATGTTACTTGCATTAGGCTTCCGCATTTCTGAGTCTAAGGGGTTGGTAATACTATGGATATAGAGTGGGATTTTTGACAATTTAGAGAAGAATAGATCTTAACAAAACAAGAAAACAAAATTCAGAGTAGTGTGAAAAGTTAAAAAGAAAATTTAAAGTTAATAGTTCTGAGTCTTTGTCAAAACAGTTCTTTAAAAGATGTCATCAGCAGAGAGAAACTGGCTCAGGAATTTTAGCTTATTTCCAAAATTGGAGACAAATTCCACAATTTGTCAGGATTGGAACTCTTAACCTCAGATTCCTTAGCCTCCTGATTTAGCCTCTAGATCTTACGGCTTCCCTTAGGGAGATGACCTTTCAAAACAGAAGGTTACAAAAACTCTACAGTGAGAAATGCCAGATTGTTAGTTTCACAGTCTTTAAGGGAAATGCTGGAAGTACCATTACCTAGGTAACAAAAAACAAAAACGAACAAAACATCTACAAAGCAGGAGGATGAGAATAATGTCAGCAATCCCTTTGCAGTAGACCAGAAGACAAATTCAATGATTTTCGTTTCTTTTGTCTTAGTTCTTTAGGTAGAAATCCTTTATACTGATCTGAATTGATATTTTAAGGACATTTTAGAAAATATGCAATATATTTCTTTGTTTTAAAACTTAAAAAGTATAAATGATTCTTTCTTGAGTTGTCACCCACCCCTCCTTTCTAGTCCCTCTACTTTCCTATCTAATCAATAAATCATTGAAAACTTTATTTATCTTCCTGTTCCTAGTTAAAGTGTACAGAGGGAAAAGTTAAAAAAATTCTGCCTTAAGAAGAAACCAAGACATTTAATTAAAATAAACAAATCAAAAAACACAACAACAAAAAACCTGAACAGGAATGGTGGTTACATATCTGTAATTCCTGTACTCAAGAGACTGAGGCAGGAGAATTGCTACATGTTTGAGGCCAACCTGGACTACATAGTGAGTTCCAGACCAGCTTGGGTTGCAATATGAGACTTTTTTTTTTGATATTTGTTTCATGGTATTAATGAGATTGTGAGCCAATTTGCTAGGAGGGGTCTGGAGTGAGTTTTTCATTGTTTTATATTTGGATTGATAGTATCATAGGTTTTTACTGTTTATATTTATTTTCTTTGTTTTATTTGTGACAATTCAATTACAAGCATTGATTTGATCTATATTTTAACTTACTCCTCTTTCCCCTATTATTAATATGTTTGGCATATATTTTCTATTATTTTTTAAAGAGATTCCTCTTTTTTGGTTGTATTTTTGTTTTTTGTTTTTGACTTTTCGAGATAGGGTTTCTCTGAGTAGCCCTGGCTGTCCTGGAATTCACTCTGTAGATCAGGCTGATCTTGAACTCAGAGATCTGCCTTTCTCTGCCTCCTGTGTGCTGGAATGAGATGTGTAAGCCACCAAGCCAGGCCTGAGATGCCTTATTTTTTAATGATTTATAATGCATAAATGAATCATACTTTGCTCAATTAGTCCTCAGGTTTTGTAGTTACAAGTGATGTTTTGGTGAACAATCTGGAATGTAAGCCATTTTGCTTATGTGCAATTATATCTATAAGAAAAATCCATAGAATTTCTGGGTAAGCATATAATTTTGAAAGACATTGCCACATTGCCTTTCTTCAAAGTTTATCTGTTTATATTTCATCAGGAGTACATGAAGCATTCCTGTCTCTCCAAATACAAGGAGTTAAAATTTTTTTTTTTTTTTTTGGTTTTTCGAGACAGGGTTTCCCTGTAGTTTCTAGAGCCTGTCCTGGAACTAGCTCTTGTAGACCAGGCTGGCCTCGAACTCAGAGATCCGCCTGCCACTGCCTCCCGAGTGCTGGGATTAAAGGCGTGCGCCACCACCGCCCGGCTAAGGAGTTAAAATTTTTGATTCTGACTGTGTGAAAGACTTAAAAAAAAAAAAAAAAAAAGAAATATTTATCCAGAACTTTTATGGATCAAGGCTTCAAGATTTTCTCTTCTAGTCTCTTGGTCTCTTTATATTCATGAGCCAGTATTATATTGCTTCATTACTGAAGTTTTACAGTTTGCAAATATAATTTGCTAGTGATTAAGTTATAATTATTAATAATTATTTGACTTATTTTTTGAGACAGCGTTTTGCTCTAGCTTTGGAACCTGTCCTGGAACTAGCTCTTGTAGACCAAGCTGGCCTCGAACTCACAGAGATCCGCCTACCTCTGCCTCTTGGGATTAAAGGCGTGCACCACCACCGCCTGGCTTGTTGAATTTTAATAATTATCTCTTTTAGACATTAATGCATTTCAGTATTTTTTTGGTGGTGTTTGGTTAGGCAACTTAGTCCTATTTCAGGCATTTATGAAGATGCTGGAGTAGCAAATGTCTTTATGTCCAAGTATTTCAACAGTGCTTCTGTTTCCTTAGGCTAAAATGTCTCCAAAGACCTGGGGCTTAGTGTCAGATTGGTGCAACCTTCCTGAAAAGAAATTATGCTAGTGGCATAGAAAATGTGGTTCATAATTCTAAGACTTGATGCCGTATTGTTACTTATAACATAGCTTCAGGGAGTTCCTTGAATATTACTTAGCACTTATTAAATAGACTCAGGGTCTTAATGCTTTAAGATTGGTCTTCAAAACTGGAGTTATTTTTCCAGTGGTACTACTTATTTTGATTATTGGCTTATTTTAATTTATTTTTACTTAATTTTGCTTTCATGTATGTCTGTTCTCCATATACATGTCTGGGGGGCCAGAGGGGACCAGAAAGCGAGCTGGCTTTAGTTAGAAGTGGCTCAGTTTTGTACAAGTGATTTCATGATTGATTAGTTTGTATCAATTGATAGACCTTGAAAAAGGAATTACTTACTAACAAAATATATGTTCCATATTCTAAAAAATGACCTTACGCTGAGCATGGTGTTACATATCAAAACTTTCACTGAATTTGAGGCAGCTTAGTCTATGTAGCCAGTTCCAGGCCAGCCAAGGCTACATAGTGAGACCTGGTCTCAGAAAAAAAAAACAAAAACAAAACCCCCAAACAAAACAGGCCCCCCTCTTTTGCCCCAACCCCCAAACATATAAACAGATAAAAAACAAAAGCAAAATGACTGTACTCTCAGTATTTTCTGGTTTTGTCACAACTTCTCATTAGTTCTGTAAAATTGGAACTTATGTCCTAGTTTTTAAACCCAGCTTGCTAAAATGGCTAAGAGGAGTTAGTTAGGTTGTATGTAGTGATCACTGTTGAACTAGAAAGATTTTTCTAAGCTAAAGGATTTGATTTGGATAGATTTTTCTTTGCTGTTTTGTGCATGTCAGAAGACTTTAATTTTTATTTTGGAAAGTTCAACTTAAAAACAGTTTGAGAAGATGTTTTTAAACATTTAGATTGCAGACAATTTTTTTGGTGAACCATTTGAAATGTTCAGAGTGTCATTGTAAGAGGGTGTTTGTAGCGTCTATTGTGCAGTAATCCTACCTAAACTTAACTAACAATAATAACGTACCCTCTTAGGACTAATACCTTCCCATTTACCTAGAGTATATTTATAAGTTAGTTTTTTTTTAATACGTCTCCTTTCCCCTATAATTTCAATATACTTAGAATAATTTTTCTTTCAAAAGATTTAGGGAACATGATAAATCTTCACTTTGATGGAGATGTAATTAATCATGCAAAAGTGATTCCTAAGGATATTTTAGTGAAGTGAGGTGGTCAGTATTTGAGCTCTGAAGTAGTTTTTTCTTATGGCAAAGAATGCCCTGTTTCAAGCCAGCGGTGGTTGTGGGATGCCTTTAATTCCAGCTTTTGGGAAGCAGATATCTGTGAATTCGAGGCTAGTCTGGTACACAAAGCAAGTTCCAGGATAGCCAGGGCTCTACAGAGAAACCCTGTTTCGATAAACCTAAAAAAGGAAAAAAAAAATCCTGTTTCTAATATCTAGTTCACAGTTTGTGGTTATGTTTGTTACAACATATCACTCAGTATTTAAAGGTTCATCTTTTTGTTTTCTAAATAGTTTTAAAGTTCAGCAGTCTGATTTGTCATAGCTTCTCTGCCTTTTTCAGAACCATGTGGGCCTGAACCAATGAGGTCCTTATTGGTAAACTGCAGGAATTAAAATGAAAATACTAGAATAACAAATCCCGCTGCATTACTTCATTTTTACTGTGAAATAGACATTGCAAAACTTGTTTTTAGTAATTGTACAATTTAGTAACACTAAACATACTCAAACTGTATAATTATCATACCATCAGTAAATATTTAAAACCTTTTCATGATCTGCAATAAAAATTCTGTACCATTAAATAATGACTCTGCCTTTTACACCTCCACCCAGCTGCTGATAACCTTTGTTTTAGTTTTTGTGTCTGTGAATTTATCTATTTTAAAATTATACCTCATCTATGTAAAATTATAGTTTGTTTTGTGTTGTTTGCCAAATATGTCATTAAGTCTCATTCATTATTTTGTCAAAATTTTATTCTTTATTATGATTGAATAATATTCCATTATGTATGCTTCATTTTGCTTTCCTGTTTGCTGATGGACACTTGAGATGTGTTCACTTTTTGGTTCCTTTGAATAATACTATTAGGAGCTTTGGTATACAAGTATTGGTTCTCACCTGTCCATTCTTGTAGATATTTACGTCTGAAGTGGATTGCAATATACTAACTCAGGTTATGGTAGTTCTCTATTTGACTTTTATGAAACTGCCAACTGTTTACTGTAGCTGCGATATTTAAAAGTCTTGTCAGCAGTGTTCAAGGCTTCCAATTTCTCCCTCAGTGTCCACTTATCTTCTCCTTTTCCTTTTGATAACAACCATCCTGAAGCAGTTTTGATTTATATTTCCATTTCTCGTGAGCTTTGGGGCTTTTTGAGATGGTTTCTCTGTGTGACAGCCCTTGCTGTCCTGGAACTTGCTTTGTAGATCAGGTTGGCCTTGAACTCAGAGATCCTCTTGCCTCTGCCTCAAGTGCTGGGAATAAAGGCCACTGTGTGCCACCAGTGCCTGACTTGCATGAATTCTTAGTAGACACTTTGGTGTTTTTCAGATTGTCAGTTATAGCATTGATTTATATATTGATCTGTTCTCTGATCCCAGTCACAATCACGGGCATGATTATAATGAAGATAAGTAAAGCTTGTGAACTGTTCATTATGAACCGAAAACAGTGCTCAGTGCCTTATGCCTATCTTAGTGAATTATTTCTTAAAAACATAAAAATATTTATGTATGTATGCGTTTATGACACAAGCTCGGGCATGAAAGTCAGGGAATAATTTATCAAGAATTGATTTCTCCTATATGAGTCCTGGGGATTGAACTCAGATTGTTAGGCAAGTGCCTTTATCAAGTTGAGCCATCTCACTGCCCCAGTTTAATGAGTCTTTGTAAGTCAGTCGTCAGAAACAGTGTTATCGCCCTATCCATAGATGAAAAGTCAGAGGCATAAAGAGAAGAATCAGCTTGCCCACAGTTATACATTCAGCAGGTAAATGAGTGATGTAAAACACAGGCAATTTCTTCTTGTATTTATGTTCATAAACACTACAGTTTGGCTTCTTGCAAATAAGTTTAAAAAGTTGTAAATTGCAACAAGGAAAATAGTGTATGTTAATTTAGAACGTGCTTCTGTAATTCACTTGTGAGTTTTATACAGCACCATAACTTCACAGTAAAGGCATTGGTTATGCTGGATGTGTTTTCAAAGCCATGACTTTCTAGGGAATCTTTGTGAACGTGTGGAAGTTTTATCATGCCGATTGTATGACTTTCTAGAACACCTTCGTGGACTTGTGGAAGTTTTATTATGTAGACAATATGAAAAAGCATGTGTGGGTGATTGGTATAGGTATTTATTTAGTAAAAGTTCTCAAAAATTCATGTATTTTATTAGTATATTAAATGTTTCTTTTATATAAAAGAATATCTTTCTAGGCCTCTATGTTTAGTCAAGTCAGTGAGACTCTTGATAGTGTAGAAGGCATGAAATCTTAAAGTTCCTGAGTTGTGTTTGTCTTAGTAATAACTGTGGCCAGTTCAGTAGTTGAAAATGAGTTAAGAATCTTACATTCTGATCAATTTATTAATTTTAAAAAGCACGTAATAAGATGAAATTGATTCAGTGAACCACACATATTTAAAATATAGCAATCTTTTTTGAAATACGTAAATGACCATGGAGCCATCAATAAAATCAAGAAGGACATATCTGACACTTCTTACGGTCTTCCAGTTCCACTTCCCCAGCCACATCCTCAGCCCCATAGCAGACTTCTTGCAGGGGCCTGTCCTCCTCTGATCCCACTCCCTGGGTACTTTGCCAAACTTTGTGGCAGATCCAGCTTTTCTCCATCCTGTGGACCCTTTCTCCTCTCCCCACCCCCTCTCATTCCCTTTTCTTTGTATCAGCCTGCAAGCCCTAGAAATATGTTTTACCTGGGACCCCAGTAGCTACATCTGGAAGGGATTCAGAAGCACTCTGTATGAAGCAACCCACAGCCACCACACTCTCCTGAGATCCACAGAGGGCAACAGAAACCAAGGAGCAAAAAAACCCGTCCAACAAAGATAAGACCAGATATCAATACCTAGTATCACAATCATCCTAAACCCAAACGCCTAGACACCAGCACAGAAGCACAATGAATATTAACCAGTATGCTTCCACCAGAACCCAGCAACCTTACTATAGTAGGCCCTGAGTAATACAACATAGCTGAAACATAGGACAGGGATTTCAAAATAGTTATTATAAAGATGCTTAAGGGCATCCTCTTTAAAGAGGAAATGAACATATCCATTAGTGAAATCTATGAAAACACAAACAGTGGAACAAAGCAAAGAAAACAGTTCAAAACATGAAAGTAGAAATAGACTTGCTGAGGAAAACTGGAAATGAAAAATTTAGTAATTTAAACAAAAACCTCAGAGGTAAACCTCACCAACAGAATACAAGAGGCAGAAAGAATCTCAGACATTGAGGTCAAGATAGAAGAAATAGATAAATGTTAAATGCAAATGTTAAATCTAAAAATAAATTCAGGTACAAAACATTCAGAAAATAATGGAACAATATGAAAAGACCAAATATATGAATTTTAGGAATAGAAGAAGGAGAAGCCCAGGTCAAAGGTACAGAAAATAGACTTTCAGCAAAACCATTGAAGTAAAATTTCCTAACCTAAAGAAAGAAGTGCCTGTCTAGGTACAAGAAATATACAGAACACCATAGATTGGAACAGAAAAAAAATTCTCTATAGCACATAATAATCAAAATACTAAACATATGATTCAACAACAACAAAAAATATTTAAAGCTCAAGGGAAAAAGACTAAGTAACATAAAGACAGACCTGACTTCATTGGAGACTCTAAAAGCTAGAAGTGCCCAGAAGGATGTTCTACAAAGTCTAAGAGACCACAGATGCCAGCCTAGACTTCTATACCCAGCAAAATTTTCAGTCACAATAGGTGGAGAAAAACAAAATGGAACAAAACAACATTCTGTGCTAAAACCAAATTTAAGCAGGTGCTGTCTACAAATCCAGCTCTACAGAAGGTGCTTCAACCTGAACAGGTAAACCACACCCATGGAAAAATAAGGAATAAATAATCTCAGACCAGCAAATCAAAAGGTGGTGGTACGGGAACCAAATCATAACAGTAAAATTACAGGAATCAATAGACACTGTTCATTGATAACTCTCAAAATCATTATCCCCAATAAAAAGACATAGACTAGCTGAGTGGTTGCGGCGTCCGACTTTAATCCCAGCACTCAGGAGGCAGAGGCAGAGGCAGGTGGATCTCTGTGAGTTTGAGGCCAGCCTGGGCTACAGAGCGAGTTTTAGGGTCTAAAGCTACACAGAGAAACCCGGTCTCAAAAAGTAAAAGAAAAAAAAAAGACATAGACTAATAGATTAAATTTAAAAACAGGATCTTTCTCTTGTATCTAAGAAACATACCTTAACAGAAGGATAGAAACTACCTCACAGAAAAGGATAGAATAAGATATTCCAAGCAAATGGACCTAAAAAACAAGCCAGTTGAGCTATTTTAATATCAGGAAAATAGACTTCAAGCCAAAACTAAAAGGAAGAGATAGGGAAAGGATACTATGAGTATGTAGTGTTAGCTCTCCTGCTTAGTTTTGTTTTGCAGTTGTAATTTTGCATCAAACACAAAGACACCCAAGTTCATAAAAGTAATAGTAGTACAGCTTAAATCACATATTGTCCTTCACACAGGTTAAACACTTAAAGAAGTGTTCAACATCCTTAACGGAAATACAAATCAAAACGGCTGTGAGATTTCATATTACACCAATCAGAATGACCAAGATCAGTAAAACAAATGATGGCTTATGGTGACTCCTACTGACATTTTACTATATTTATAGATCTATAGATCAATGTCATCAGTCATCAGAGGAAGATCTGCTTCCTCGTGCAGCAGATGGGAACAAAAAGAGAGATTCAAAATGAGACAGTAAGTAGAGAGTGAGAAACCTCAGAACACTCCATCCTAAATGGGATATCTCCATCACATCTTTCCCTCAGAGCTCAGGGAGTCCTGTGGAAGAGGAAACAATGATTGTAAGAGCCAGTGGAGAAGGAAGGCACTAAGAAAACAAGACCTAAACACAGCAGGACTGATGCACATAGGCAGTCACAGAGACTATGGCAGTGTGCACACAGAGCCTGCACTGGACTGGGTCTGAGCCTGATGGGGTCTCAGCACTGAGAGGGGAAATGGACACAAGGCTCCATTCCTCACCCAGAAGCTATTTCCAGTTGATCACTGCTCACTCCAGTGGTGATGACTGGGTATACAAACTACTCTTAAGGGCTGACCCTTTGTCCAGCAGAAGGCGGCCAACACAAAATGAACTCATTGGCAGTTTTGGAGGTTTGTTGTCTTGTAATGCTTTGCCTGGCATAATTTTTATTTTATTTATTTAATTAATTTCTTTATAGCCTTTTGTGTATATTATTATGGTTTCTAGTGTTGTTTTTATAGGATTTCTCTGTGTGTGAACATGTATGTCTGTGTCTGCGATGTGTTTCTTGTACTTTTTCTTTCACTCTTTCTATCAGTTTGTTTTTGTCCTATTCCAGTTATTATTATTGTTTTTTTTTTGTTTTGTTTTTGTTTTTCCAAACAGGGTTTCTCTCTGTAGTCCAGGCTGTCCTGGAACTAAGTCTGTAGACCAGGCTAGCCTCAAACTCGGAACTCAGGTCTGCCTTTCTCTGCCTTTCAAGTACTCGGATTAAAGGCGTGTGCCACCACCACCTGGGTTGTTATTATTTTATCTTCTTCTTATTTTTTAGATATGTGTTTGTATTCTAATGAGAGAAAGAAAGAATGTGGATTTGGGTCGGTGAGGAATTGGGGGAGGACCTGGGAGGAGTTAGTTATGGGAGAGGAATCATAATCATAATATATTGTATGAAAAGTATTTTCAGTAAAAATTATTGAACGAACATCTATTTTTTTTTCTAATCTCTTTTTGTGTGTGACCCTTGTTAATTATTCCTGTCTGTCTCAACCCCAGTCTTGGCCCTACTATTAACCATTGATCAGTTTTCTTTGTAGATAGTTTAGATGTTCATATTTCCTTAAAAAATTTAAATTATATTTTGTGTGTGCTCGCGCGTGCACGCGCGCGCGCGCGTGCGTGCATGCGTGCGTGCGTGTGTGTAGGCCAGAAGACAACCTTTGGAAGTTTTCTCCTCCTATTGTGTGGGTCTGTGAGGTTGAATACGGTTGTTAGGCTTATGGCAAGTGCCTTCCTTCATCCATTGAATGATTGTCCCCTCCCTATAAAATTTCATACAGGTGAAATCATATGATATAGAGGAGGATGCTCATTCCTGGTCTAGCTTCTTTTAGATATTTTGAATATGTTATTACATGCAACAATAGTTAATTTGTTTGTTTTGTTATGAATAATATAACAATGGATATTCTTTTTGATGAACTTTTTGCTCTTCACTGTTTGTAACTATGATAGGTAATGGTAATGTGAATATTTATTTTTAGATCTTTCTATTGACATGCACTTTTATTTTTATGGACTGGCGAGTTATATGATGATATATATTTAACATTATAAGAAACTACCAAATTATTTTCTTAAGGGATTGTACCATTTTCCTACTAGCAGTGCTCAGTTCCAAATCTGCATCATCTTCAACATTTGGCATGGCCAATGTTGTTCATTTTAGCATTTCAAGACGTGTGTAGTAATATCCATTGTGGTTTTAATTTACATTTCCCTAAAGACTAATTGAACATCTTTTCATTTGCTTTATCAGGCTTTCATATATCTTCTTTAGTGACATTAAATAAATCTGAATACATGAGTTGTGTGGCTTCTTCATATACCCTGGACATAGTTTACTAGATGTGTGATCTATAATTAATTTCCCCTTCTATGTCTTTTTTTTTTTTTTTTTTTTTTGAGGTATCTTCCGAGGGTTGGAGAGGGCAGAGAGCACTCAATTGGAAAAGAACTTGTATTGCAAGCATTAGGACATGAGATTGATTAAACATGTCATGAGTGATAATACACAGCTGTACTACATCTGGGGGTACAGAAACAGAGAATGCCAGGTGCTTGCCTGCTAACCATTATAGTCTACTGTACTCCCATCTCTTCTTGTAAATGTGTAATTAAAACTGGGAGTTTGTACTTGACTTGAATACATCACTGAAATGCTTTCTCCCATCTTAAACATTGCTGTCTTCCAGAAAACCAAGTCAGTTCTTTTGGACTTAAGTTAAACTTCTCAGGCTCCTTACTAGTATCTTTTGAATAATATTGTTAGCCTACAAAAGGAGCGATTTTCTAAACAGAAAATAGGAGGTAAGAGGGACCTGGTGCAGGAACTGCATTGAGTCTACAAGACATATGTTGTACCACAGTTAGGACATTGATTAATACTTGTATTTGTTGGCTTCTTATAGATATTTTTACAGAAGAGCAAGTCTTTAATTAAGCAAAAATAGGTATGTTGGTAGGTCTGATCTAAGGCAACATTATGGGTCTGGTCTTGATAAAAGTGTTTTAGGTAATCACAGTTAGATAAGCCGATCATGAACATAGAATTGTAACTTTAATAAGCATTTTAAAAGGAAGCACATGGTTCAGAATGCATAGCTAAAATGATCAAATTTAGTGTAAGACAGTAAGAAAGGCCTTCTTGAGGAAGATACACCAGCACCAAATCCTAAAGGGTGAATAGTGGTTAATTAGGTAAAGGATATTAGCAGGTGAGTGTTCTTTCTGAGTTGCAAGGATAGCCTGTGTAGCAGTCCTGGTTTAGTAAGGATGGCAACTTCAATGATGGTCATAAAGGCTACAGTGGCTGGAACATAGTGTTGACAGGGCAAATGGGTAAGGCAAGGCCTGTGTCAAAGATTTGGATCTGGAAGGTGATAGTGATGTCTTTGTCATTGAAAAGGTCTCTCAGGATGCAGTATAGGTGGTAGATCTGTGTGCTGGGAGACCATTCAGAAGGCTATTCAGGTAAGAGATAATGGTAGTTTGGGTCAAGGAAAGGATGAAGAGAGAAATAAACAGATTTTTAAGATATTTAGAAGATTAAAATTAGGAACACTTGGTAAAGAAATGGATGGGCTGGGATGACAAGTGTAGGGAGCCTTGTCAAGTATAACTTGTTGCCTAATAGTGAGTAAAACTCAGAGAGGATAACAATCTTGTTTACAGATACGGAGTTTTGCACTGGTGCACTGGAAACATTTTTCTTTCAGACTTGTGAATTTAATTCATTATAACCCTGCCCAAATCAGACCTTTTCCTTGAAGTCCTTTTCCCTTTTGGTGCTATGTACTGAATGGAGGGAACAGCGGATAGCCTCATGCTGTGCTTTAGAGATGCACCTCCAGCCCCTCAAAGTCTTTGCCTATTTCCCCCATGGCTGAAAGAAATGTTCTGTTCTCTGAGCTCCTATTAAGTTTACTTAGATTTCGGTTACATAACTTTCCATAATGTGACCTCTTGCCTTCTACTTTTTGCACATGTGCTTTCTTTCCTTTGCTGTATTGGATATTGCTTATTGAAGGGGAATTTGGTTCATTTAATATGTTTACAACTAAGCTCACCTTCAGAGGTTTTGTGAATAAATTCTTACTGCCTGCTCCAATTTTCTGTTCTGTTTTCCTTTTTAATTAAAACATTATATTATGTTTACCAGTGGATTAGGAGCTTAGGCTTATACAGTGCATGAAATCATGGTAGACATTTTTATTTATAGCAATTTTGTGAAATAGGTACAATTATTGGTTATTAAATTGAGGCTCAAACAGGTATGACTTAACTCCATTTTCTAGTCTATTCTCACACCACAAAGCACATAGCTCTGCTTTCGTTGTCTCTCACACTGTTATAATCTTTCTCCCCAGATCCCAAACTTCTCTCTACCTGGTTCATATTCTTTGTGTATAACTGAAAACAAAATAAGAACAAGTATTTGAAAAATAAAAACCAACCACAACAAACCAAACAAATTTGGCCCTACCATCCCCTTTATTTATAATTTTCATTCACATTTACTTCATTTTTGGTTTTACCCTTGCTGAGGCTGGTTTTGTTTTTGGGTTTCTGTGGCAGCTTTTGGAGACATGTCTAAGGGCCAAGCCTTTTTATAGGACTAAGTCACTATTAGACTGCCTCTTTTTTATTTATGGTCCTCTATACCTGGAAGACAAAGGACACCCTGAGTCTTCTCAAAGGAGCATGGAGTCCATGGAGCTGACTCCTGTTGTTACTGTAGTGATAAAAGCTGAATGTTCCAACAGCTTAATTCATAAAATGTTCAACAGAACTAATTTGAAATGTTAGGCAAATATGGAAATACCAATGTGCTTTGTCAGCAATCTGACTTCGTCTGATTTGAGGGAAAAGTAAGGCAAATACAAGTGCGTTCATGCATCTTTCAAAGTCAGCACCAGAGCTGACAAAATGGAGTATTTGGGGAGGTACATTAAGTCAGAAAGAAATCCATGCTCTTTGCTTTTACTGTGCTGCTTTTAAAAAAATGGAGAGCAAATGGAGATGGGATTTGACAAGATCTCCTGAGTACATTGGGAGCATGGGGACCATGGGGGAGAGGGTTGAAGAGGAGAGAGGAAGGGAGGGGAGCAGAGAAAAATTTATAGCTCAATAAAATCAATAAAAAATTAAGAATTTAGTTAACTTTTAAAAAGACTGTCATTTTCTTCTCTTCATTTTGATAATCTGCATGGACAAGTCTAAAATTGCATTGTCAGAATTGTTTTTTTCAGCCTTAACAACTAGGATTGTTAAACTGAAATAGGAGTAAAAGTGAAGCTTTTGATTTTACTTAACTATTTTTCAATTCCTTTAAAGATATGCTGAAAATTAGTATTATATGAAGTTATATTTTAGGGTAATTAGCATTACCTAAAATTAAAAAGGCATTCTCGAACAGTAGAGAACTAGAACATTGTTCACAAATTATATGATGGTGGAGAGAGATTCCATTGCCAGTATGCTTGCTCTTCTAACCAATAGGCTGATTCTTGAGCTCATAACAAAACTTTTTGCTAGGTGTTACAGAGATGTGGGTAAGTATGACTAATAGTTTATGCCTACTATGTTTTATTGTTCATAGTTTATTGTTCTTAGTTTTTACAATATCATAGGCTGTTATTTCTGTTTTACATATGAGAACACAGATATATAGAGGATGAGTATCTTGGCCAAGGGCATTATGACAGTGGTACTTGAATTTGAAACTTCTGGTATGACTCCAAAGCCTTGTTTATTCTTGTTTCCCATTTTCTGTATTTGGAAGTAGAAGATGTGGTTCATGCTCTCCAATAGTTGTCTATTTGAAATGGTGGTTCTCAAATTTTGTGTGTGTGTGTGTAGTTAGTTTGTTTTTAATCTTTGGGCGTCTACCACCTGACGCCCAAATAATTACATGGAGACTTATTCTTACATATGACCACCTGGCCTTTGCTTGGCTTGTTTCTAGCCAGCTTTTTTAACTTAAGTTACCCAATTTCTGTTTTTCTACATTTTGCCTCTGAACTTTTTAATATACCTTTCTTTTCTTCTTACTTGGCGGCTGGTTGTGTGGCTGGGTGGCTGGCCTCTGATGTCCTCTCTTTTTTTTCACATCTTCTCCCCTTTTTCGAAGATTTTTCCTATTTATTCTCTCTGCCTGGAAACCCCACCTATCCCTCTCTTCTGCCAAGCTATTGATCTTTCAGTTCTTTATTAGACCAATCAGGTGTTTTAGACAAAGAAATATAGCTTTATAGAGTTAATGCAGCATAAAAGAATGCAATACATCTTTGCATCATTAAATAAATATTCCAAAGCATAAATGAATTTAACATACCTTAAACTAATATTCCATGTGTGTATGTGTGCGCACACGTGGGTGTGCACAGGCATACAGGAACACATGCATATGTGTTCTTCTGAGGAGACTAGAAGTAGACTTTGGGTGTCTTGTCTAATCACTCTTTGCCTTATTTATTTGTTTGTTTGTTTGTTTTGTGTGTGGTGTGTGTTCAACCGTGTGTGCATGTGACATGTGGAGGCCAGAATAAGATGGCCAGTGTTTTGCTTCATACTGCGCATCATCCGCTTGAGACAGGATTTCTCACTGAACTCGGAACTCCTCTGTCCAGTAGGTCCCTGTAGTCCTGCTGTCTTCATGCCCCTCCTCACCACTATTGACTCTGGACTGAGTTTATGGCTGAGCTCAGCTAAGCCTGGCCTGTGCATGCGTGCTGCGGGTCTGAAACCAGGCTTTCTGCTGTGCAGCCATCACTTTTCCTCCTGAACCGTCTCCTCAGCACCTCCACTTTACTCTTTCCTGACAGGAATTGCTGCTGCGCTGAAAGTAACTGATCTGACTGGACTGACTGGCCAGCAGGCCTGCCTCCCCAGTGCTCTGATGCAGTACATACTTCTGTACCCTGTTTTTTTATGTGGGCGTCAGTGATAGAAGTAAGGTTTTCATGCTTAGATGTAGGAACTTTACCAACTAAGCCATGACCTCAGCCTCTAGATATAAAGCACAGGTATTTACAGGCATAGGGAGAAATAAAATTCTCTAAGAAGGAAGCTAGTCCAGGTTTCTGACTTGTCATAGTAAGACACAGTCAGGATTCTGAACTCCACCTGTACTGTGGTTTGGTCCTTGAGAAGGGGGTATGGATCATGTTCTGTGCATCATCCATTTCTTAATGGGTAAGAGACATAGGCATATAATTCTTCTAGTACATTCACACAACTTAGCCCTGAACCTGTAGGTATACTGAATATTTATTAACATTTATTTACCCTGTCTCGAAAAACCAAAAAAAAAAAATTGTATTAAAAATGTCAAAAGTTTTAGGAATAAATACAGTTTTACAACTTTCTTGCTTTAGTAAGAAATTTCTTACCTTTTGAAAATGCTTCAAAAATTATAGGACATGGTGGCGAGAGGAAAGAGAAAGGGACAGTTAACATTCGGTTGCCATAAGCAGCTTTTTTTACTTAAGCTCACAGAGATCCTCTTGCCTCTTCCCATCAAGTACTAGGACTAAAGGCATGCACCACTGTTCCTGAACTTTATTAACACTCTTAATGCCTCAAGTTTCTGCTCAGAAACAGTGTGTGTCATTCATTACACAGCATACTGTCATGTCCAGTCTGGGGCCTCATGACTTCCCTGAGTCAAAATGACTCAGAGTTGTGAAGTCTAAATTTCAACACAAGAGAGGAAAACATCTATATATCAACCATACAATAGATCTCCCTTTCTGAGATACTCAAGGCAGACCACAGCCCAATTCTTCGTTCTTCTTTTTACAGCTTTTTCTGGCTCAGTCAGATGTGACCTACAAGTTGCTGGCTGAGTTAAACTCAACCTATAATGATCAATTTTAATATGTGCAGTTTTATAAATTGTGCCATTGGATAGTGGTTTGAAGACAGAGTTATCACAAGTCTTTAAAGCAGTTTCCCCGCTAGTATTTTTTATTGTCTATCAATTAATGATAGTGTAGTTAAATGTGTTTAAGTTCTATCTCTTGTTTTGGGATTTCTCTGGAATTTTAGTCACATGTAACTTCTTAAAGTGATGCGGTAGGAAACTGTTCTCTGTTCTGAAAAGAAAGCATTTAAAGGCACAAGGGAGTGGTAAAGTGTTGCCTGTGAGAATAACAAAAACAGTATCACTTCGTGCTACAATAGAAGGAAGTCAGAACAGCAACATTCCTGTCATTGGTAATGCTTTCTATGACTTAGAAATTCAGAAGAGATTATTAAATATGTGTTTCTTGGAACTATAGTTAAAAGTATTGCCTGATAAATTTAGTTCAACTTTTAAAAAGGAAACAATGAATTTTACTTTTGTAGTTTTGTTATTTTCAGTGTTGTGACATGTCTTATAGTAACAGTCTTTAAAGGACCTTTGGTATATTTGCTTTAGTTTTCTTTATACTTCTACAATTTAAACTTTCTATCTGTATATACTCTCATATCTCATGAATATACTCCTCAGTCTTTGATCAGGAGACTTATATAAAGATAAAATTAGTTAAATTTTGCCACTGTTACTGTTTTTAAGAATAGTGGGGGAAAGGGTAAGATAGAGAACATTACCTTTATCTTATCTATTAATAGAAAAAAAATTACGAGGAAGCAAGTAATTTTTATGTTGGCTAAATTGCTGAAGCTACAGGAAATTAACTGTGAAAATATGCCTCCCTCCTTGTGGAAGATCATTTTATAGAAAAAATTGAAAGGGCATTTTAGAGATCCCCTAGTTAAGTACCTTCATTTTCACATGAGATTTACCAACCCAATACCTCAAGAAAGTATTTTTTCTTCAGACTTGATCTCCTCAATATGTAAACAATTTCTTTGCCTTTGAAAATTTCATAATCCAAAAATATCAGTCCATGTGTGAAATGCTTATTGCTTTTTGTAAAAAAATTGAAAGTTCCTGTTAGTTTTGTTGTTAAATAGTTGTTAAACAAGCTGGAGTTCCAGTCTTGGTTCTGGGATTGGTAGCTGACTAATGAACTACTGAGCCTTACCATGTGTCAGTTTTCTGTGTGTGACCTGGAGATAATTTAAGTATTTGTTATCTTGTGAAGTTTAAATAAGTTACTGATTGTTTCAGATTGGTAAATTACAGCAGAGAGAACCAATTATGTTTCTTTTAAACATTTGGAAAATACTACTGCATACATCTTTTTCTTTTTTGGCAAATAACTTTATTGAAGTGTAATTTACTTACCATACGATTTGCTCTTTATAATTGTATAATTTGGTCATTTTTAGGACAGTTTGGTATCTGCTCAAGGTCATTTCTTTGTTTTATCTTTCTACTTCTTGTGTCCCTTCTCTTCCTCACCACTTCCCAGCCCCTTTATAAACTTGCTCAGAGAATTAGCTCTGTGTGTGTTCCATTTACCATTGGATGAGATGACAAGTCTGCACCTGCATTCCTGTTGAAGGAGGCCACTTGCTGGTTCCCACCTGCTCAGCCCTGAAATAATCACACAGAAACTGTATTAAATAATTAAATCACTGCTTGGCCCATTAGCTGTAGCTTCTTATTGGCTAACTATTACACCTTAATTTAACCCTTTTCTATTAATCTTTGTATTGCCACGTGGCTGTGGCATACCAGCTAAAGTTCCTGTGTCTATCTCCATTGGGGCTACATGGCTTCTCCCTGACTATGCCTCCTTTCTCCCAGCATTCAGTTTAGTTTTCCCTGCCTACCTAAGTTTTGCACTATCAACAGGCCAAGGCAGTTTCTTTATTCATTAATGGTAATCAGCATACAGAGGGGAATCCCACATCACCTTCCCTGATCACTTGACTGACATTGTATCAACTATAATTAAGCTTGACAGTTTTATGAATAGCAGGACAGAGCAGAGTGTGATGGATTTTTCTTAATCTAAAATGCTCCCAGAAAATGTAGTTCTCTGATTTTTAAATTTTTTTGGGTTGGGGGTGAGGAGGTTATTTGGTGGGAGAAATAGTGATATAAATTGCTTTTAAATTTACTATGTAACACAATTTTGAAAATTCATTCTATACAAGATACCTAGAATTTTATTTTTATTTATTTAGTTTTTAAGGCAGGGTCTTATGTAGGTTTAGCTGTCTGGGAACTCACTATATAGGCCAGGCTGGCCTTAAACTCACAGAGATCCATCTGCCTCTGCCCCCTGAGTGCTGGGATTAGAGTGTACCACTACACTTGGCAGTGATTTAATTATTTTTATTTTATGTGCATTGGTGCTTTGCCTGCATGTGTGTTTGTGTGAAGGTTTCAGAACCCCACTGCAGTTACCAACAGTCTTGAGCTGCCATATGGATGCTGGTAATTGAAGTGGGTCCTCTGGAAGAGTAGCCAGTGCTATTAACCTCTGAGGCATCTGTCCAGTCTCCTAGTAAGATTTTATAGGCATTTGAAATTACTAGATTTTCCATAACAATTTCTGGGTATGGGTCTTACTGTGTTTCTGATGAGAGCTGTTTTAGAGGACACATGTAAAACAGAGTAGGGGATTCTCTGAGGTTTAAGTTTAAATAAGTCAGCCTACTTAAGTTAGTAAATTTTAGACAAGCCTGGGTGCTATCTAATTCTGTCAAAGCATCTCATCTCCTTCATTATACTCAGTGTCTCAAGGGCACTTCATTACTTTTCAGCAAATTATGTTCTTTATTGGTGACTGTCAAATCTGGGAGGGATAGAACAGGGTAATATAGGGGGACCTATTCTAAATAAATTGCTGTCTTGATTCCTGGGATTCTGATGAAAGGAAAATGAAATGAAAATAATATGGTATATTTGATATGTTAGTGATTCATTAATCCCTTCTTTGTTGCTGTTTAACGTACTACCCCAGAACATAACCACTTACAAAGTCAGTGGATATTTACTAGTTCACATACTTTTATACAATAGCCAAAAATTCAGAGTTTGTTAACATGGTTGTTGTGACTCAATGACCCTTAAAACATTAAAGTTCAGATGTGGCCAGATATGATCATCTTGAAGGCTTTTTTAGGCGAGAGGGCGCTCACTCACCTGGCCAGTGTTGGCAGATCACCTTCTCACTGGCTGTTGCCAGGAGGATTCAAATTCTAGTCACATGATTGTCTTCCTAGAGCTATTTGAGTCATTGTAGGAGCTGACTGCTAGTGTTTCCTTGGGTGATTGATCTAGCAGTGGCAACAGTAAAAAAAAATGGAACAAGGGAAGCTGTGATTCTTCTCATGATCTAGTCTTAGAACTCACATGCTGTCACTTCTCCATTGTTCTTTTCCTTAGGAGTCACTAAGCCAACTTATCCTCAAGGTAAAGGGAATTGAGCTTCATACTTTAGTTTTGTTGAAGATCTGAATATTGAACCCAGAGCCTTGCACACACTAAGTTACTACCACTGAGTTTTTTACTCCTGCTCCTGGCTTCCAGGTTCATTTTTTTTTTTTTTGAGAGACAGGGTTTCTCTCTGTAACAGTCCTTGCTGTCTTGAAACTTGCTTTGTAGACCAGACTGGTCTTGAACTCACAGAGATTCACCTGTCTGTTTCTTGAATGCAGGGATTAAAGGCATGTGCCATCATACCCAGCCAGTTTATATTTTAATGGGGAGAATACTAAAGAATTTATAGACATTTTAAAACTAATATGAGGCATATAAAAATAGTGATTTCCTTTTTTCCCTCTTTATTTTAGATAGCAAGCACAGTTTCCCCTTCCTCCTCTCCTCCTGTTCTCTCTCCCTACCTCCCTCCTCCTTCCCCTCACCCCTTAATCCAGTCCTCAGTCTCCATTCATATGGCATTAGGTCTCCCTTGGGAATCAACAAAGCATGGCATATCAGGTTGAGGCAGGACCAAACTCCTACCTCTGCAACAAGGCTGAACAAGTCACCCCACCATAGGGAATAGATTCCAGTGAGCCAGTTCATGTATCAGACAGGTTCTGATCCCACAGCTAGGGGTCCACAAAAGACCAAACTACACAACTGTCGCCTAGATGCAGAAGGATAGGTCAGTCCCATGCTGACTCCATAGCTGTCTGTCCAGAGTCCGTGAGTTCCCACAAGCTCAGGTCAGCTGTTTCTGTGGGTTTTCCTGTCATGATCCCAACCCCACCCTCTTGCTCATATATTCCCTCCACCCTCTGGACTCCCAGAGCTCAGTCCAGTGCGTGATTTCCTTTTTTAATGATTGGTGTTTAAAAGTATATTGGAGTGTCTTCTGTATGCAAATTATTATAGATATATTGAGGTTAAAGACTGCTGTTTAGAATAGCTGAAAAAACTTAGAGATGTATGTAAATAAAAATATAAAATTTATTTCCAGAGTACTTATGAATTCCATTTTTAAATTAACTTCATTTATTAAATGGAAATGTTGCAAAATTTTTTCTTTTAATTACAAACAAAGAAAAATCCTAAACTAGCCATTTCTGAGTATATATTAATTGAATTCTTTAGGATAAACTCAGAAATTTTGTAACATAATTACTTAGACCAAATATATAAAATATAGAAGAGATGCTCGGGGAGAGCTCATCTGGTATAGTACTTGCCTGAGACCCTGCATTTGGATTCCCAGTATGTATATACAAATCAGGGTGTGATGGTGTGCACATTTGAAATCCCAACCCTGGGAAGGTAGAGACAGCTTCCTGGAGCTTCCTGGCCAGTCTGCTAGCCAAATAGGTAAGTTCCAAGTTTAATGAGAGATCATGTTTCAAAACATAAAGTGGGAAGAAACTTTCCACATGCATACACACATGATCACCTGCACACACACACACCCACCATGTTTAGGAGAGAAACAGCATTTTCAGGATATCTTCTCACTCCTTGGTTCAGAGAGAGCCAATTTTCCTTTAAAAGAGCAAATTACTAACATAAAAGAAATAATATATTAGCAAATGAGAGTTTTAAATATGGAGTTAATATCAAGTTCGCTAGTTTACAAATTTTCATATAAATCATAATCTTTTTGTGGCTATGTATTTAATTAAAATCTGCCTACCTCTGCTTCCTGAGTGTTGGGATTGAAGGCGTGGGCCACCATGCATTTTTTGACTGTGTGATCTTGGACTTTATCTCTTCATCTATAAGAATAATTGTTTTTCTTTTTTCTTTTTAATCTATGAGGTTTATGATGAAGATTAAATGAAATGATGCAGTTTGCTCATTGCTTGAAACTTACTAAATCTTTTGAAAATACATTTATTCATTTATATGTGCCAGCATACTCTGTCTACTATGTGGGTCTTGGTGTAATCATCATTACCTTCTGAGCCTTGTTGCTAGCCCCGTATAAATTTTGACTTCCGTTTATTCCTTTCTCTTAAAGAGTGAAAAGACAAAACAGTCGCTATGGATGTTTTCATGTGCGATGCGTTTGCACTGAGACCTAAGGCTCTGGCCTGACCAGGCAACAGGTGGCGAAGCTCTAGGTAAAGACATGCTTGGCATTTTAAAGACTAATTAATCAAAAGTCTTCCTAAAGCCCAGTCTTGGGGATTGGGAGTGGGAGGATAAGATTGGAGTTATTGTAAGCATTTGTTTGTATTTAATCCCGAATTTGGTAAAATCAGTTAGTTTAAATCTACGAGTGTGAAATTGATTGCCCAATTTTATAAGAAGTTTTTGACTACTTACAAAGGGTCTTTTTTTTTTCTTTTTGTCAGAATCTAAGAATTTAACATTTATACTTTATTTAAGGTTGCTTGTCCCCACCTTAAAGCCGAGGAATGAATTGTTTTGAAGAGATTTGTACTTATCACACTGAGAATTTACAAATTCACCCATAAGAACTTAAAGTAGAAAGCCGGGCGGTGGTGGCGCACGCCTTTAATCCCAGCACTCGGGAGGCAGAGGCAGGCGGATCTCTGTGAGTTCGAGACCAGCCTGGTCTACAAGAGCTAGTTCCAGGACAGGCTCCAAAGCCACAGAGAAACCTTGTCTCGAAAAACCAAAAAAAAAAAAAAAAAAAAAAAAAAAGAACTTAAAGTAGAATCGTTTGTGTTTTCTTCTACTCCTAGAAAAGAAGCTATTTTTTTCTCTGTCTCTTCTTCCAGTTGCTGTGGTTTTAAGGAAGTTAGGGCTTGAGTGGATGAAGTGTGTTCTGCCATCTCCCTTTGTTGTTTTTCAGCGGAGCATTGCACACAGTCTTTACTGTTTGCCATGCACAGTTTCCAAAACACAGATCTTCCCACCCCCCATTTCTCTGGGTTTGCTAACAGGATTCTGTTCTCTATGTCTCTAGCTTTTGGGGTATGCAGGACACAATATTAGGTGATAATTAATTAATCTCCATTAATTTAATTTTTTTTTTTCGTGATAGGGTTTCTCTGTGTAACAGCCCTAGCTGTCCTGGAACTAGCTCTTATAGACCAGACTGGCCTTGAACTCATTACCTCTGCCCACCAAGTGACGGGATTAAAAATGTGCACCACTTCCGCTCAGCCAGTTTGTCTAACTTTTTGAAGTTTAGACATTGAATCAATCTTTGTTGTGTGTTTGTTTTTCGAGAGTGTGTCTCTGGCTGTCCTGGAACTCACTCTATAGAACAGGCTGACCTTGAACTCTCAGAGATCTACCTGCCTCTGTCTCCCAGAGTGGTGGGATTAAAGGCATGCGCCACCACCTGGTTAGAGATTGAATTTTCAGAGTGAGAAACATGTTGCTTTTAGGAAGAGTAGAGTCATCCTAGATGCTGGTTAATGCTTTCAAATAGTAATCCAAAAATAAAGGAATTTTGTGAATGATTTTTTTTTTGTAGTCAATACTCATCATGATGTAATTAGGTGATTTGGCTAACTCCATCTCTATACCAGTATTTTTATTTTAACTGTGTGTGTTTGTGTGCTTGCGCTTATGTGTGTGTGTGTGTGTGTGTGTGTGTGTGAGAGAGAGAGAGAGAGAGAGAGAGAGAGAGAGAGAGTTTTTAAATTCACTATTTCGGCTCCATAATTGATAAAGATTGCCCATAAACCATTGTTGGGTAATCAGATGGAAGGCCTTGCAAATTGTCAGAATTTGTTATGGAAACTGATATCCTTACTTCTTTTCTACTCATTGTTTCTAGTGTTTCTAGAAGTGTTTGGAAAGGCTCCAGGCATATTTTCCTCCCTTCTATTAGCTACGGAGAAGGAGAAAGACAAGAAGAAAGTTTAATAATGGTTTTGTATGGTGAATAGTCTAGTCCTTTCCTAATTATTTCATTTAATCCTTACACATCTATAATGCAGGTGTGTTCTCTAGAACTGTGAGTTTAAAGGGATTAAGGACCTTCCCAAGATTACATGTTTTTTAATATGTCTAGTCAAGATTTGAATGTAGTTATAGTCTGAGTCTGGAGCCTTCCTCTTTTCTGCTCTGAACCCTCCTTCCTTTCTACTTCTTTATTTCTCCTTACTATAAGTGTTTTATGTAATTCCTCCCCAAGATTGATGGGTGGAATAGGTAAGTGAAGAAAAACTAATAAACAGAAGATAGATGACATATTTAATACACAAAATGGAATTTTCTCCTGTGTTTCTGGTGCTAATATTAGCAAATAGACTTTAAACAAATGTTTGGTGGATCCTGGCTTTTGGAAATATTTTTTATTCTCTGGTCATCTATACTTCTTGTTTAGATTTCTTTCTCTTTCTGGTCAGAATAAGGGGTCATATTTGCAAAAAATACGTTTAGTTTTTTACATTTATTTACTTAATAAATGCATGTCCATGTGCAATAATGCATGAAGTCAGAGGACCACTTTTGGAAGTTCCTTCTTGTTTTTTATCATATGGCTTCCAGGGATTGGAATCAGGTTGTCATCTTTGGTTGCAAGTCTCTTTACCTTACTGAGCCATCTTGCTGACCTGCTGTAGGCTTTTTAATTGTTTCTTCCTGATATATGTATATGTGCATGTGCATATCCATGTACACACTTGCTGCTTTTGATTAGTAGAAACTTCTAGAGTGATAATAATGCTTTGATTTTTTAAAGTAAGTTTTTATGTTTTATTTTTTATTCTGATATCCAATATAATAAAGTTATAGACAACACATTCCTCAGTTTTTACTAAATAAGAGATTTACCTATAAAAGGGAAATAAGCCATAGGGAAGTTACTTGATAGGTATTATACCAAATAAATTGTATATAGTATTCAACTTCCATAAAAACTTTTCAGTGGCAGGCATATATTTTAAAATTTAGGTTGTTTCATATTGAGGGTTTTTGTGGTAAATGTTGTGATAAAGTAGTATAAATGCCTGTTATCTTATATGGTAAATGAAATACACTTGGAGTTTGCTACTTTATGATAAAACAGAAGTCCAGCTACCTCATGAAACTCTGTGCCCAAATGAGCATACTTCATATGCCCCTCTTGTTCTCTGTAACTTTTTATTTGGTTTTTTGAGATAGGGTTTCTCTGTGTAGCCCTGGCTGTCTTAGAACTTGCTGTGTAGACCAGGTGGCCTCAAACTCAGAGATCCTCCTGCCTCCCTATTGCTGGAACTAAGGGCATGCACCACCAATGCCTGGCCACTCTGTAACTTTTAAAAACAGTACTCTGTGTAATATTAGTCTTGCCTACCTTTTCAATATGCAAAAAGTTAAAGGTCTATTTTTAAATAATTTACTTATTTTTATTTATGTATATTGGTGTTTGCCTGCACGTATGTCTTGTCTGAGGTGGTCGGATCCTTGGAACAGGAGTTATAGATGGTTGTGAGCTGCCATGTGGGTGCTGAGATTGAACCTGGGTGTTCTGGTAGATCAACAATGCTTTTAACCACTTAGTTATCTCTCCAGCCCCAGGTTTATTTTTCTGTTATACATTTTTTAAAAATTCCAGTCTAATGCTTTAAAATGCCCCTTAACAAGTTTCTACAAATTAAGTATTGCTAAGTATAATAGGACATCCCCCATCTAACCTGTTCAGCAGAAACAGATTTTTTTTCCCACTACTGCTCCTTTCTTGGCTTCTCTAACTCCAGTTGTTAGTTCTCTTGGCCCTTTGGTTTTTAAAATAATTTGGGAACCTACACGTTTATCTGTGGGTTGAGTTTAATCATATATCAGCAGTGCTACTGGTTTGCAATTCTCTCTGAATTGAAAGCTTTATGCATTGAGAATTCTTGATTATTGCTCATTACTTACAAGTAACCACTGTGCTTGATATGTAGCAGGTGATTTCTAAATGTTTGAGATGAAATGAAGTATTTAGAACTCATATGTCAGTTTTAGAATTTTTTTAAAAACAAATTTTACCATTTATTTTTGGTAGCAGGGACAGACCAAAATAGTAAATGATCAGTGAGTAAATCATTGTTATTATGTATATATATATGCATATACATGTAATATATATATATATATATATATATATATGGCTTTGTAATAATGGACAGCTAATGCTTACCAGTTTAAGGAAAAAGGTAATCATTATTGAGCGTTAACAAAGGAATGTATGTTAAACTTTTCTTAAAATAGAATCACTCTGGGATACTTGTTCATGCGTTTATGTATAGTATCCACCGACATATATTTTAGATGACTGGAAAAATTCAGTGATCTTTAGAGCTGTCACCTTGAGACCAGTTGTGTATTTATATGAGTTGAGTTAGAACTGTCTTTATATATCTAGGCTGTCTGTGTCCCCTGTGTCCCTTTCTGCTCCCTACTGTGTGTGTGGTCTTCTTATCTTTGTGATGTTGGGGGATGGACAGGGCTTGGCATGTGCTAGGTAAGGGTTCGATATTAACTATACATTAACTAGCTTTTAAAAAAAACTTGTTATCTATATAGGTCAGTAGAATTATTAGGACTATGCTCTAAGTTTTAGACCATTAATTTTTTTTATGTAGAAGAAAAATATCCCTTTTCATTATTCATATGATAATTACTAAAAAGTCTCAGAAGAGGTTATTTTGTAGCAAATATAAGAGAAAACTATATTTTCCAAAATTTGTTTTCTTTTTTTTTTTTTTTTTAAATATTTATTTATTTATTTTCTGTCTGTGTATATGTCTGCAGGCCAGAAGAGGGCACCAGACCCCATTACAGATGGTTGTGAGCCACCATGTGGTTGCCGGGAATTGAACTCAGGACCTCCGGAAGAGCAGACAGTGCTCTTAACCACTGAGCCATCTCTCCAGCCCCCCAAAATTTGTTTTCTACTATGGATAGTAACCTTTTAATTCTTGGCTTTAGAAACATGAAAAGTTATTTAAGAAACAGATATTTGACTCATGTTAATGGGTAAAACCTTAAACAATTATGTTAGAAAATTAAAGAATGCATCAAAGTTTTTTTAAAAAGCAATGTTGAGTAAACAGTATGCTTATAATTTTTAAAATTCTTTGCCATAGAAACTTATTTTTCAATATTATTAAAAGTGTGTAATCTCACTCTTCCTAAGGGCATGCTGGCCACCTCCCTTGCCAGCCTTGTGGCGTGGCCTGTAGAGCAGTCCCACCCCCCACTTGGGCAGCATGGGAGAGCAGGCCCTGGAGGTGTGGATGCTGAAAAGCTGGTTCTGTCCTGTGTCCATCACTCCTCCTTCCATGAGCTGGGCTACAGCACTAGTGAGAGTGGGCCTTGCACCTCACCTGGGCAGTGTTAGAGAGCCAGCTCTGGAGGTGTGGGTGCAGAAAAGCTGGCCCAGGTAGCATGAGGGTGGACGATTCTGTCCTTTACCAGCTACCACGGGCATGATAGCTGGCCCTGCTTCTCACTTGGGCAAAGTGAGAGAGCTGTCCTTGGTAGTGTAGATGCAGGTGGGCTGACCAACACAGCTTGCTACCTAGGCCCAGATCCAGGCTCTGAGTTGGCCCACCCCAACATCTACCCCATCTAAGAACTTGCTGGAGCTTATCGAAGGGCCATTCTTGCAGAACCAAAGCTGCAGGATCTCCTTGACAACAAGGCAACAACAGGTTGCACAAGAAGAGTCCTATTGAGGGTCCAGTATTGATAGTGTAGCAGAAGCCAGTGGCCTCAAACCAGACTCAGTGACTCATGGTAATGAACATTTGCAAGTATGCTGTTTAGGCAAAAGGGCAGACTGGGTGACACACCATGACACATTGTAGCTTCCAAGACAAGATTTTTTTTTATATTTTTAAAATTTTATCATTTTATTTTTTTGTTTTCTTTTGGGAGGGAAGTTGCAAGGGTGAAAGGTGGATATGGAGGGATGGGGAGATGAGTGAATCGGGGTTCATGATATGAAATTCACAAAGAAGCGGTAAAAAGTTTCAAAAAGTGAGTAATCTCTATCATGGAAGGTAATTTTTTTCTTAGCTTTTTATTGTGTTCCATCTCGGTCAAGAGTTCTCAACCTGTGGTTTCATGAACCCTTCGGGGGTGAACAACGTTTTCACAGGGGTTGCATATCAGATATTTACATTAAGATCATAACAGTACAACGTTACAGTTATGAAGTAGCAACAAAATAATTTAATGGTTTGGAGTTACCACAGCATGAATACCCTGTATTATAGGGTTACAGCATTAGCAAGGTTTAGAACCACTGATTTAGGTGATCTTTCTCTTGATTTTTCCTTATTGCCCCAATAGCTGATTGGTAGAGAGTTAAATTTCCAATGTTTTCCTTTCTTTAACTGATAACTTTAAAACTCTGTTTATACATTTCTATCTCTGAACGTCCTTATTATTTTGAGCCTAAATTATGATTTTGACAAAAAGAAATGAATAACAATTTGAAATCTGAAATAATAAAACTGAAAAATTAAAAGTGGCTTGAAAATAGAAGTTTCATTAAAATTTGCAGGTAGAGGGGTCTCATATGTCAGAGACTAGTCTTTGCCTTTGTGCTGCCTTAAGATTTCAGTACTCCAGGAGATCTTGCCAGCAACTGTGTCTACAGGAAACTTCAGACATTGTGACTGTATTGTAGCGAGCATGGTCGGCCTGCAATGGGAAATAACCAAACCAGCCTTATATGAAATACTCAGCTTTAATAATGGGAGAAACTTACAGAGCCAGAGTTCCAGCGAAGAGCAGGGAACCAAGAGAGCAAATCACCAAAACACGGATCTTTTAAAGGTATTTTGTGCCCTGGAGGGGTCACGCCCCTCAAACAAGGGATTGGTCAGCTACCCATCCACTGTATTCAGAGAAAAGGAAGAGCCTAAAGAGGCTACCTTTTTAATTCTACTTTGTAAGCAACTTTACCAGAACGTTTCTGTCTTCAGGCAGAACTTAGATGCATGGCCATACTTATCTGTAAGGAACAGGAATCTAAAACAGGTAGATTGCTACTCTAGAGAGAATCATGGGTTGCTAAAGAAGACAAGTGCATATTGGATAGGATATAGCATCCTGTACCTTAATGAAGGAAGTTTCTTTCTATGAAGATACAATAGATAATTCCTGAAAATTATGCATATTTTCAGTAAATATTGTTTTCCAATTTAATAAGTGCCCCTTTATATATTGCTTATTAACTTAATTGCCATATACTTGTGCCTGGTGAGTTTTAAAACTGGGAAATAAAAGCAACTTGTATTTTTTCACTATTGAGAGGAAAAAATGTTTTTATTTACTTCTGATACTCAGCATCTAGAAACTTAAGGGGGATTCTGATAATACTGCTTGTAAGTTTCATGCAGGTGTATGTTGTAAGCTTTACTTAGTCATTTTAACGCTTACCAGTTCTAGGCTTATTACATTTTTTGCTTCCTAATGTTGAAAAAACCTAGAGGAAACTTGAGATACATAAATTACTCCATAAGACACTAAAAATATTAGGTATGGTCGTTGTGTCTGTAATCCTGTTGTTTTCAAAGTGTTTACAAGTTTTATTTCTGAGAAACTTGGAAAACACCTTTCTGTCTCATTCTTTTATGCTTAGATGACTGAGCTGGATGTGTTTTATGCAGCCCTTATAATGGTGACTTATTGGCAAGAGGATGTCTGCCTGCTGTTGTCTTTGGCATTTGAATAATGGATTAACATGTAGGTGGCCATGGGAAGAGAATGTTATGAATGGACTTTGCCTGCCCCTTTTTTCTTTTTGGTAGCAAATTGAATTACTGTGCCATACCTTATTTCTCCACTGTTATAAAGTTATTAATTTTCACAGTGATGGATGGCAGTAACCTTTCCCACACAGTCCCTACTCTCAGCATGGTGCATGTCAGCTAAACTGCAGGTGGGGATGTCTATATAAAGGTTTGGTTATGAATGCCAAAGTTTTTCATATCAAGAAACACCTCCTTTAAAGTAGCTTTCAACTATTTTACATTGATTCATTTATTTCTTATAACTTGGGTTATTTATAATGTTGTGAATGACTACTGTAGTACTTTATTTCTTTATTTTTTCAAAATTAGATGCTGAAGTTAAACAACACATTAGGGGTAGTGAATATTTGTTTTTTTTTTTTTTTTAGCTTTCATTCTATTCTTAAAGTCGTTTAGTGAGCAGGTAAACGGGTGAGCGTGACAAACCATTAAAATATATAAGAATACACAGACTCCCTCAGGCAAACAGAGTTATATAGGAAAGATGCTAAGATACTTGTAATAATGAAACTGGGTTGTACATATAAATAAAATGGAGAGAAAATTTCCCTCATTGAGTAGTTTACATTTCTAATTTTTTTTTCTGTAACAGTGGTTTGAGTTGTTAGTGTATCATAAGCATCTATGATACTTTTCTCCATTGTTCTTTGTCTCAGTTATTTAAATTTTATTTTATTAGTATGTGCATCCATGCATACGTGTGTGTATGTGTGTGTAGGAGGGTATGAACATGTGTTAAGTCTTAGAAGTCAGATGACAGCTTTTGGGAGTGGTTTTTGCTTTCTACCAGTGATCTCTCTTGTGATTTCTGCTGTGCTATATACTCCAGGCCAGCTGGCCTGTGAGCTTCTGGATGATTCTCCCATCTCTACCTCTCATACTAGGGGGATTACAAATATGTTTCATCATGAGTTCTAGGGATTGAACTCAGTGTTTGAGACTTGTACAACAAGTGCTTTTACCCAGTGAATCAGATCCCCAGTCTTTTTTAATTCACTAGTCAACAGCAAATAAACCCTGATTATTACCAAGTGTGTATGTGCCTCACAGTATTTAATAAATATTTATAATATTAGAAACTTTTTGGGATTCTACTATTATAATTTACATGTTATCTTAAAAGAAAACCTTGCTGTCTTCTAGGGAGCATCCGTCCTCCCAATTTTCCTCCTTCCTTCCCTTCTATCTTCTTTCCTCCTTTTCACGACAGGGCTTCTCTCTGTAACCTTGGATGTCCTGAAGATCCACCTGCCTCTCTCCCTCCGAGTGCTGGGATTAAAGGTGCGCACCACCATCTCCAGGCTGCAGTTTTAGTTCTAAAAGCCTTCTCCTATGTCATCTGTGCTTTGTGAGACATCTTGCCTATTTGATTTTTCCCCTTTCTCTTTAGACAATTGCTGGACATGTTAGGACTTTCTCTCTTGGTTCTGTTTAGTGCCCTTATGAATGGACTTTACCATTTATGACTCTTCAGTTGACTGTGGTTGTACTTTGTAGGTTTAGAACACACAACTTGGTTCTAAGTAAGAAACAACTGACATAGGCTCTGTAACATTGATAACTAGTTTGTCACAGAAATTCTTAGATCAAAGATCCCTTCTTTCCGATAATTAGTACTCTCCCAATTGCTTTCATAATTTCTAGAAACCTTTTGTAATTTAAATCATTTTCCCCTTCAATAAACCTTGTATACCTTATCTTGTTTAATAATGACTAAGCATTTAATTTTAAGAGTATTTTAAAAAATTCTGTTCAATTATTACATAACTGGGAAGTTATAGCTTGAAATATCTATCTGTCTCTCTCTCTCTCTCTCTCTCTCTCTCTCTCTCTCTCTCTCTCTCTATCTATCTATCGAGAATATATATATTGAAACTCAAGAATTGTTGTTGGGGTTTCTGTCCTGCCCCGTTCCCGCAGTCATTAAGTCCCAAAGAAATCACACAGAGGTCCACATCAGTTATAACTGATTGGTCCATTAGCTCAGCTTCTTATTAACTCTTATAACTTTATTAGCCCATTATTCTTGTCTGTGCTAGTCACACAGCTCGGTACTTTCTTCAGTGAGGCAGTCACATCTTGCTACTAATGTCGCGGGCTCACAACTGCAGAGGAATGGGCTTCCTCCTTCCCAGAATTCTCCTGTTCTCATTGACGTGTCTCTCCTTCCTGTCTGGTTGTCCCACCTATATATATAACAGAATACAGTTGTCCCACACCAAAGACTATCTAATTAGGAATTAATGATCTCATTTAAGGCAATTTAAAGGAGTTTTTAACTACCAAATTACTTTTGCTTGCATATAAATAAACACCCAGTTCGCGAGCTTCGGGCAAGGGGGCTGAAGGTTAAAATACACAGACACACACAGACAGAGAGACAGCAACACGGGTCATCCTTGAATTCCCCAAGAATGTCCCCTTTATTGTGTTCAGGGGCAGATTATATAGAGATAGCCATGCCCCAGCCAAACCCACCAGAAACCACTCTCCTGTCATCAGGAACTCCTGAAGGTCTTGTGCTCAGAGCAGCTGTAGGCACTCAGATCAGGGGATTACAACAAATTCAGGATCTGGGGTCTCACTGCTCCCAACAACCTTTGATTAAGGAACAATAGTGATATGCTGCTGTTTTCAATTTTCTTTCATTTTCTTGAATTTAATTTTTATTTGTACATTTTAAAAACCAACTCTAAGTAAGTAATAACTGTATTTCTACTATGCTTCTTTCTTGTTAAACCAGGTCATTCCGAATACTAGTGCATAATGTTTTGGTTAGGTTCCCTGTACACAGTAAACATAGGCTATGATGTGTGTGCTAATGTGGCATATTGGTTGCAATAGTAATATATTGTGGATAAGATTAGGGGAGTATGTATTTTTCATTGTCAGAATGTCAACTGGGCTCAAATATATATTTTTATATGATAGAAATACATATAAAGTGTATGTGTGAGAGTGACAGGTGTTACTTTAGAACCATTCACTGGCTATTACACATAAACAAGATGGATTTTTGGGATGTTTGGCCATAGGACATGTCTTATTGAGTAGGCAGAGGAGAGAAAATAACTAAAGGCATAAAGCATTATTAGACACATTCTAATAATAATCAGTGAAGTTCAAGGCTCAGGGCAGGCAGGCAGACTCAGCTAGGGTACATTAATAATCATCTTATTAAACTCATGGGCATGCCAAGGGGTCGTTATCGAAGGGAAGATGCAAAGAAGAAAACAGTGTCACTCTGGAAACTGTTTGGGTCCTTTTCATCTATCTTGCTGTTTGAATTTAGCTCCTCTTCCCTTTCCTCTGCCCTCTTCTGTGACCTATAGTTAGCTCTACTTTGATTTTGGTTCTCATAATGAGCAGGACCAGTACTACAAGATCTTGATTCAAAAGTCCCCCCCAATTTGGAGTAATCTCTTTACTCCTGGGACCAGGGTATTCCTTTACTAACATTGTATCTCTTTTATTTCAGATTATTTTGACAATGTTATTTGGCCAAGTAATTTCCCAGATCTCTGTCTGGTCCTCATACATTCCCAATATTTAATGATAAATGATATGATATCCTTATTTTTGAACAGCATGGTTTGATTGGTATTCACCTGGTGTTTTATACTTCCATATTAGGTTGCCCAAAGCACTGAAGCACATTTCTGTTTTTCTTCTAGGGGAAATATGTATTCCCACTATAATGATACATGTTGTATTGGAAATTGGAGTATAGCTGATCAAGAAAAATAGACATGATAGACATGATGTGGTATCTATGTCAAAGGTGTCATATCCCACATTGTAATTCTGCCTTTCCCAATTG
This sequence comes from Arvicola amphibius, assembly GCF_903992535.2. NCBI lineage: Eukaryota > Metazoa > Chordata > Mammalia > Rodentia > Cricetidae > Arvicola > Arvicola amphibius. The sequence continues at coordinate 64,166,116 of NC_052058.2, forward strand.
TTGGCTATTGCCTTTGGTCTTTGGAGTATTTATTCATCTGAGTATTCATTTCTAAAGTGTCTCTAGCACCTTCTAGTGTATCTCTTCCATTAGACAATTCTTTCTCAAGACTAGCACTTAAACATCAATCAGGTTTGCATCTTCTAGAAGTGTTCTCAGTCCCAGGAACAGCAAACAGCAGAAATTCTCTCTTTGGTCTGAGTAGCTCTGAACCATTGCCACTAGCTTAGGTTTTTTTTTTTTTTTTTTTTGCCTCTTCTGTAGTTGTGGCAATTGCAGGTTTGGATCTGGTCTGACACCCACTTCTGAGCCTGATCCAGTTCCTGGTGCTTTGGGTTGCTGCCTCCCCAGTATTATTCCCTGCTTCTCATTCTCATGGAAAAAGCAATTGCATTGTTATCTCCCTTGTAATAGGTATCCATCTCATTCTGGTTTTCCATTTTTCGTGTTTTTTTTTTTTTTTTTTAAGAATTTATTATGTGACAGTGTTCTGTCTGCACGTGCCTGCAGGCCAGAAGAGGGCACCAGATCTCATTACAAATGGTTGTGAGGTACCATGTGGTTGCTGGGAATTTTTCTCAGGATGTCTGGAAGAACAGCCAGTGCTCTTAATCTCTGAACTATCTTTCCAGTCCCCATTCTGGTTTTTCTAAAGTCATAGGTTATGAGGCAACATGTAGATTATAGAGAGTTTTAGAATTGCTTGTTGGTGGCATCTAAATTCTAAGCTTTGAATTCAGTATAATACTGTATAATGTTGCCAAAATACAGTCATAGAAATGTCATAATTATATTGGAACCAATGACGTAAAATATATCTTGAAATTTAAAATATAAATAGCAAGAAGTAATTTAGAAATTGTTTTTGAAAATAATTTAGAAGAATGACTATCTCAGTTATATTCTTTGTTTCAAAATAAATTGTGAAAATTGATGTTTACCCAAGTATTTTTAAATTTTTGATTTGAATCTGTGCTTCTTATTTTAGTCTAAGTCATATTTGATATGAAAAACCCTGCCCCATACTCCATGCCATCCACACTGGTGATACCTGTCTTGGACTGTCATGGATATGTCCTCTAACTGGGCCCAGTCACACAATACAGAAGGGTGGCTTTGGCCTATCTTGTTTCACATTAGTGCCAGGACTTTGTCTCAGGTGGCCAGACGGTCCCTATGTCCTCTTACACCCCGAACAGTTTCAGTTGTCCCTGGAAAATGGACTGAGAAAGTGATGTAGGAGAGTACTTCAGAACAGACGTACATATTCACCTCCTCTTTCCCCAATTCTCTCACTTACTAAAGTTATTGACAAATTAAAAAAGCATTCTTTTTAATTCTTACAGTATACAAATAAAGAAGCAAACTTAAGTTTGTTCCTTTAGTTGTTTCAGTATTTGTGAACTGCCTGTGTGTGCGCATGCTCATGTCATTTCAGACATAGGGAATCTGAGGACAACATGTTCTCTCCTGAGAATAACTTTAAGCTTCTGCCTCTCTGTCATGGAACTATAGAGTTATAGGAGTGTGAGTTACCATGCTCAACTATAAATTCATCATAGAAAACTTTATCAGCTTTTGAATAAGTAAAAGCTACTTCAGAATGGAATATTAAAAATAACTACTCAAAACCAGAAATCAGCTCTAAGATAAGATTCCTTACCTTAATTACTAGCTATCCCATCTTATTTCTAGTGGGTGTGAACAAGAATGTGACATTTGAGTTCAGGATTCCAGTTATAATTCCACTGTGCCAACAACCAAACAGATTAATCTTTTTGTTTGTTTTTTGAGACAGGGTTTCTCTGTAGCTTTGGTGCCTGTCCTGGAACTAGCTCTTGTAGACCAGGCTGGCCTCGAACTCACAGGGATCTGCATGCCTCTGCCTCCTGAGTGCTGGGATTAAAGGTGTGCATTACTACTTCCTGGCTCTTTTTAAAATTTGAATTATTGAACTATTCGTTCATTCTATATAGTAGTACCAACATTCAGAGAAATGCCTTTATTTTGAGCATTTAAGTAAGACTGACAATGATAAGTAATGTTTGTATTTAAACCGCATTTTCCCTTCATTTAAATAGTTGTTGCAAATAAACAGTCATCAGTAGTAATTTTGTTAATCCCATTTTCCTTTGAGCATATGATTTTCACATTTTATTTTTTAATTTTTAAAAATAAGTCCCAGCCGGGAGGTGGCGGTGCAAGCTTTTAATTCCAGCACTTGGGCAGAAGCCTGTGGATCTCTGAGTTTGAGGCCAGCCTAAAGAAGAGTTTCAGGACTGTTAGGAGTGTTACACAGAGAAGCCTGGTCTCAAAACAAAACAAAACCAAAACAAAAACAAAAAACCCAGAAACAAAACAACAAAAAAATTAAAATATAAGTAAAAACAGGTCCAAATATATGTTTGTGTGTGTATGTATGTATGTATGTATATGCAGGTGTCTACAGAGGCCAGAAGAGGGTATTGTATCCTCTGAAACTGGAGTTGGAGATGATTATGAACTGTCAGGTAGGAGTTATGGGAAGCAAACCTGCAAGAGAATCAAGTGTTCTAAATCACTGAACCATCATCTCCCTGCTTATTTAAAAAAGAGTGAAGCAATATGTATTGCCTGATACCTAGTAGTAAAGCTTGTTTGTGAATTGTGGTGCGGTTGTTAGAGATCTTGATGCTTTATTTGTAATCTTTTAACATCTGATCCATCTCTCCAGCCTAGATTTCTTACTATGATGGAGAAATATGCTAGTTTTCACTTAAATTTTTTATTTGGTGAGATTAAAGTGTTAAGTTTTCTAGAACATATTCTTTATTCTTGACACGTGTATAAAAGCACATACATAAACACTCATATCCATATATGTGTTATTTAGTACCAGTGAACATGGAAATCAAGCCAAAGTATATGTTATTGATATTATGCCCCTAAATGGTGAGATGGGGGCATCTCTACTAAATTTGAAGGTGAATGTGAGTTACAGAGGAAGTTATAAATAGGAAACATGATAAAGTATGTTTTAGGTTGCCTTTCTTACTAATCTTATAATCATGAAAAAGATCACCCTTATAGTTGGTGACATAATGTCCTTTGAAGGCTTTAATTGTAGAAAAGTAGGTAAATACCTTTGTATTCTTTATCTTTTCTCCATCTTGATGTAAAGGTACACATCACCCAAATGCATTTTCTTTACCTGAGTTTATAGCATTTGCAAAAATCAGTTTTCTCTGAAGTGTCACTGACCTTATCAAAGCCAAAACTGTTGTGTTTTCAGTTTTTGTTTTGTTTTGTTCCCTCACTCCCCCTCCCCCAAGACAGGGTTTCTCTGTAACTTTGGAGCCTGTCCTGGAACTAGCTCTTGTAGACCAGGTTGGCCTCGAACTCACAGAGATCTGCCTGTCTCTGCCTCCTGAGTGCTGGGATTAAAGGTCTGCGCCACCACCACCTGGCCTGTGTTTTCAGTTTCTTAAAAATAAAACAACACCCCTTTCCTTATATGTATTTTTGAATTTTGATTTCTATTGTGTGTGTATAAGTGGGGTGCATGTGTGCATGTGCGTGCCCGTGTGTGTGTGCGTGTGTGTGTGTGTGTGTGCGTGCCCGTGTGTGTGTGTGTGTGTGTGTGTGTGTATGTGCTCATGCAAGTGAAGGTCAGAAATGGCATGTTGGACATCGTTTGCCTCTTTCCATCTTTTTAAAAAAATATTTATTTTACTTATTATGTACACAATATTCTTTCTGCACGTATGCCTGCAGGCCAGAAGAGGGCACCAGACCTCATTACAGATAGTTGTGAGCCACCATGTGGTTGCCGGGAATTGAACTCAAGACCTTTGGAAGAGCAACCAATGCTCTTAACCACTGAGCCATGTCTCCAGCTCTTTCCATCTTTTTTGAGACAGGGTCTCACTGAATCTGATGTGCTGTGCTTTGGTTAGTTAGCATTGCTTACCCAGAGAACTTTTGGGATCTACCTTTCTAATTATTAATGTTGGTGTAACAGGCTTGCACAGCCTTTCATGTTTTTGCTTTTGTAGTTGTTTTTTAAAGACGGGGTTTTTCTGTATAGCCCTGGCTGTCCTGGAACTCACTCTGGAGACCAGACTGGCCTTGAACTAACAGACATCTGCCTGACTCTGCCTGGTGTGTACCAGGACTAAAGGCGTGTACCACCACCTCCCAGACTGGCCTGGTTTTTATGTGTGGATCCTGGGGATTTAAACTCATAGCAAGCATTCTTCTAACCAAGCAGCCTCCCAAGTCCCTGTACTAAGTTTTAATATGTTGCATACTAGCAATCAATCTTAGTATCACAAAGTATAAATAATAATGGTGTGACACAATGTTAATGTGATTACCTAATGTATTTTTAAGTAAATATGCTTCAAAAATGTCAAGTAATGCTATCCATGTGGTAACAATTTTCATGTGAAAACCTTATTTGAATTGTTATGAGACTTATATACAGTAAGTGCCTAATATTCCCAAGATATGGTTAAAATTCTGTGCAGATTTGGGAGTTTCATAGTATCTAAAGATGCTCACAGTTTGATCTGCAGAACTCACATTAAGAATGGAGACAATTGATGCCTGCTACTTGTCCTCTGATGTCCTGTCCACATGTAGGACATGCCACCTGAACATACTTTTATACACACACACACACACACACACACACGAGAGAGAGAGAGAGAGAGAGAGAGAGAGAGAGAGAGAGAGAGAGAGAGACAGACAGACAGACAGACAGACAGACAGAAACACACACAGAATCATGTATATGTAAGAAATTAAAAATTCGGTGAAGATTTTAGATATAAGTCTAGTTATCTTTTATTGCTGTGTTTATTCAAAAGAGAACTTCAGAATCAGTTTTTAAAAAGCATTTACTGAGTCATTTTTAAGTTTAAAATCTTAGGCACAAGTACTTTCATAGCTTTTCATTACAATTCTTTCTAGAATCTGTTATGAGGAAGGTATTTTGATTTACTCCAAGTGCTTAAACAAATGTAAAATTTCTAGCTGGTAGATGCAATGAAACGTTTCCCACAGCATGGCCTGGCAATATAGTTTTCATTTGTAGAGTTTTGTTTAGGCTTAAGTAATGTGCCCATTCAGTAGGATGTGTATAGATTGTTGTGATTTGAATAAGAATGGCCTCACAGGCTCATAGGTTTGAAATGCTTCATCACCAGGGATTGACACTATTTGAAAGGATTAGAAAGACTAGTATAGTATGGCCTTGTTGGAGTAGGTGTGGCCTTGTTGGAGGAAGTGTGTCACTAGGGTGGACTTTGAGGCTTCAAAACCCCATGTCAGGCCCGGGCTTTCTCTTGCTCTACTCTTGTGGATCAGGATATAACTCTCAGCTACTTCTCATCACCATGTCTGCCTGCCTCTGCATGGTCATGGTCATGGTGTCTCTTCATATCAACAAGACAGTGACTGAGATAGCTGCCTTTTATTGTATTTAACATTGCACATGATAATGGGTCTTGTTTTTGCCCAGGAAACTTGGAAATTTAAATTAGAGAGACAATGAAATGAGTAGTTTTGTTTTAGCTATAATTTCTTATATGTTAAGAGTTGTGTAAGATAGTAATGACTTAAAGTGTAAATGATACCTATTTTTCAAATAGAAAATCAAAATATTAGATTATCAGTTATTTAATAGAAACTATTTAGATTGGAGATTTGCATTGATTTTTTTTTTTTTAAAAAAGTGATCTGAGGAAAAGTAGACAAACAGGCTACTGCTTTTAAGAATATGTGAGAGCGTGTTGAAGGTATGAGTTCATCGTGGACTTAGAGTATATTTTCACTGTTAACTACACAGCCAGATTTTCCTGTCAGTGTTGGAAACTGCCAGGGTTCGTTTGATTCATGGCACAAGCAGATGGCATCCTACTGCTGACAAAAGGGGAAGAAAATTCCTCAAGCACCCACCTGCATATGTCTTTCTAAAATTCTGTGCTGTGTACTTTTAAACTTAAACAGCTCCTAGATTTAACAAATACAGTTGAAGTTAGAGTCAACATGCAAATAGTTACTATTTAGCCTTATTTTTGATCTTGTGCCAAGTCCCAAAAGAAAACTGGCCATGGTGTTTTATGTCTGACTCCATACTGCATATGCATGATATATAGGTTTAGATCTATAAATATAACTATATATATCGATATAGACCTAAATATAAAAATATAATCACAAATGTAAACATATCTGAAAGGATCATTGCTATAAGACATAAACCCTTTTTATAGTTTCACACTTTCAACTCAATTTTTAGAGATTTAATTTTGGATAATACTTTATAAAGGTCTAAAGTTTGTAGACAATACAACATTGGTGCTCTGAGAAGACACTTCTGTTTTACACAGGATTTTCTCTACTGTTACATGTCTTAAAATTTGAAAATGTGGTATGTTCCATCATCAAAACAGCCTGAAACACTAGTAGCTTTGAAGGATAGCAGAGATGCACAGTTAGCCTCTGCATTTGTGAGACCTTGCCTGTAAGCTTATGTTTGATCTTAGCATCAACCATCTTATTAGATGTGGCTAATAAATCAACACAGAGATAACTCTTCGTAGCCAGTTTTTTTTTTTTCTGTGTGTTATTTTAGATTTGTTACTTGGCTGGGTGTGGTAGTGCATGCCTTTAGTCCTAGCAGAGGCAGTTTGATGTCAGCTTGTTCTACATAGTGAGTTTAAGTCCATTCAGAGATATATGATGAGATATGCCTCAAAAATAAATAAACCCCAAATTCTATTTTTTGAAAACATAAATACCTTCAAGTTTTTTTTAAATTCTTTTTTTCATTTAATATTAAGACAACAGAGAAAGAGCAGTGAAACTATGTTTAGTTTCTCTTATCAAGAGTAATAACGAGATGTGAGAGCATCAGAAGACCTAGTCTTTACTTCATTTTGCTTGTGTGGTGTGTGGAGTGTGTGCACACGTGTGTGTATGCATGTGCGTGTATGGGTGCATGTTTGCTTGTGTGTGTAATGGTATCACCTTTATAAAATTATTTTTTGCAATGATACACTTAGTTGCCTGCCTGTCATTCAACAGTACACCAGTTTTCTGAAATTTTTGTTATTATCTGTTTAGCCAGTGTGTATTTTTAAAAATCTCAGACTAGGGGAGAGATGGCTCAGCGGTTAAGAGCATTGATTGCTCTTCCAAAGGTCCTGAGTTCAATTCCCAGCAACCACATGGTAGCTCACAACCATCTGTAATGAGACCTGGTGCCCTCTTCTGGCCTTCAGGCATACACACAGACAGAATATTGTATACATAATAAATAAATAAATATTAAAAAAATCTCAGGATATATATAAATATTTCTAACTTTTCATTTTAAATCCCAGACTATATTAAAAATATTTCTAACTATTTTATTATAATGGTTAGTCTTTTATACCTTTATGACTGACTAATTATCTTCTATAATTGAGAAAATAACTAAGGAATCTTTAGTGATAGTTTTTTCACACAAAAAAAGATGACTATATCCTTCTCCATGTTTTCATTTCATTTATTCTAGGTTGGTATTTTCTTATTTCTTTTAAAATTATCTTTCATTTCTAAATAGCATAAATTATTAATAGGTAAAACCCAGTGTTACTTAGTTTTAAAGGAAGACTTACGATATTCAGAAGCAGATATTTGATTTCTAGAAAATAAATTGTTGAATAGAGAATTAAACATTATGAGGTAGATTAAAGAGTTTCCTTTCTGTATTGTAACATTTATTAAAAAAAAAAAATCATCCTTGAGCCGGTAGGTGGTGGCACATGCTTTTAATCCCAGCACTCAGGAGGCAGAGGCAGGCATTTCTCTGAGTTCGAGACCAGCCTGGTCTACAAGAGCTAGTTTCAGGACTGCTAGGACTGTTACATAGAGAAACCGTTTCTCAGAAAACAAAACAAAACAGCAACGACAAAAAAAAATCATCCTTGGAACTTGCTAAATTAAAATGAAGAAATTTTGTGGTCTTTCCCTAGGAAAAAATAAGTAAAGATACTGTACATACATGTTTTGTTAGGAACATAAAAGAGGAAACTGGTATATGGAAAGAGCTAAGTCATAGTTAATTTATTTTATTGTATCAACATATAGAATCATTAAATGGAACATCTAATTAGAACAAAATATGATTAATTTAAAAACAAATAGTTATAATTTTTCATTTAATTTTATGTGTGAGTTGTTTTTTCTGCATATATGTATATATGTGCACTCATGTGTGTGCTTAGTGGCCTACAGAGGTCAGAGGAGGGCATTGTGTTCCCTGGAACTAGAGTTACAGGAATTGAAACCCTGATCCACTAAAGATTAGGCAGTGTTGTTAATTGCTAAGCCACCTCTCCAACCCTGGATAAATTATTTTTAATGTTCACATACATAACTGTTACAGCGTTTTTCTTATATTTACTTCATAATTTTCAAAGTTCTCTTTGGTATTTTTTATTAGTCTTTATTTCATTTGTGTTTTCCTTTTTTCTCTGAAGGTCATTCTGTCCATTCCTTTCTCATGTTAAATTTATATATTTTATATGTGCAGACTGATTTATCTTTAGCCCTTTTTCATTCTTCTAAGCCCTAAATCAGTGGTTCTCAACATGGGAGCTGAATGCCCGCTTTTATGGGGGTCACCTAAGACCACCAGGAAAACACAGAAATTTTTATTACAATTTCATAAGAGTAGCAAAATCATAGTTATGAAGTAGAGCAAAAAAAATAATTTTATAGTTGAGGTTCACCACAACTGAAGACCTGTATTAAGGGTTATATCATTTGGAAGGTTGAGAACCACTGTACTAGAGTGTTTCTGGCTCCTGATTGAATTTTTGCCACGGATGAAAGACCAGTGAGAAGGTACTCCTGACTGCCCAGCATGTCTCCATGTGTAGTGTGATCATTCTGCTTTTCATGTTTGATGGAGAAGGTTCATAGTCTTTGTTGTGGGAGGCACAGGATAAATGAATCATAAAAGCTCTCATCAATTGTAGCCTGCATCTACATAGTGCTTTTGTTTGGATGAAACTATGTAAACTTCTCATTCTTTCTTAGACAAAGTCCTAATGCAGTAGATGGTACTCTTGGAAATTAGTACAATTATACATAATTCTGTAAGTGTGTTTAAACGAATGTTTTCAATACAGTGTTCAAGGAATCTCTGAGGTCATGATGAGACTTTCTAACAGGTAGAATAGTTAATAATAATAATAATAATAATAATAATAGTAATAATAACAAATAATATTAATAGTCTAATAGTCTGTGAATTTTGGAGCTTAGACTAGGATCACCAGTGAGTTTACTCATGCTATTTACTTTTTTCTTTTTTGCATATAACATATAGAGATTAAAAGCCTGAGCCATGCAGTAGTGGTGCAAACCAGGCAGTGTGGCTCAGGCCTTTAACCGAGCACCCGAGAGAGGCAAGATGGATCTTTGTGATTTCAAGGCCAGCCTGCTCTACAAGAGCTAGTTCCAGGACAGGCTTCAAACCTACTGAGAGAAACTCTGTCTCAAAACCAACCAACCAACCAAACAAACAAACAAACAAACAACCCCCCCCAAGAACCCCCAAAATAAAAAACCCTAAAATTGAGAATTTTTGAATATGATTTTTTTTAAAATGCTGGCATTAGAACTAATATGTACTTGAATCTTTCTTTATCTTTTTACATAATAGGAAATCAACTTAGGAAAAATTTTCTGTGGTACTGGTTATGAAAAGTTAGTGTGAGTGCTCTCTGGTGTGTGTGTGTGTGTGTGTGTGTGTGTGTGTGTATGTGTATAGAGAGTCATGTAGGTGCACATATTTCTTTTTTTCTTTTTATCTTTTTTTTTTAAATTTCTGCCTCCTCCCCGCCTCCCATTTATCTCCCCCTCCCCACCTCTATTCCCCCTCCCTCTCCTGTCCGAAGAGTAGTAAGGGTTCCTTGCCCTGTGGGAAGTCCAAGGTCCTCCCCCCTCCATCCAGGTCTAGGAAGGTGAGCATCCAAACAGGCTAGGCCTCCCCAAAGCCAGTATATGTAGTAGGATCAAAATTCAGTGCCTTTGTCCTTGGCCTCTCAGCTGCCCTCAATGTCTGCCATGTTCAGGGAGTCCGGTTTTAACCCGTGCTTTTTCAGTCCCAGTCCAGCTGGCCTTGGTGAGCTCCGATTAGATCAGCCCCATCATCTTGGGTGGGTGGGGCACCCCTCATGGGTCCTGACTTCCTGGCTCATGATCTCCCTCCTTTTGCTCCTCATTTGGACCAGGTGTACGTATTTCTACCTGGCTGTATATGTGCTGTATGTCGAGGCCTGACGGTTTACATTAGCTGTCTTCCTTAATCACCTGCCCACCTTACTGATGCATTTGTGTGCAGGTGCTTTGTGTGGAGACCAAGGCTGACTTTGGGTGTCTTTCTCTTATCATGCTCTGCCTCTTTTTTAATAAAGGTCTCTCCGTGAATCTGGAACTTAAACTGGTTCTATTAAATTGTCTGCCCAGTGATGTTTAGGAATCTGCTTGTGTCTGCTGCGCCATACTAGTGTACAATGAACGAGGCCAGGCCTGCTTGTTTGGGTTTCTGTCCCGCCTGGTACCCCCACAACTGTTTATAGCCCCAAAGAAAATCACACATAGGTCTCTTAAAGTTATAAAGCTGATTGGCTCATTAGCTCTAGTCTCTCACTGGCTAACTCTCACATCTTGATTAACCCATTTTTCTGATCTATGTTAGCCATTGGCTCAGTACCCTTTTCAGTGGTTGCAGATCACATCCTGCTGCTTCGGTGGGTCTGGGCAGGAGTGGGGGGAATCAACTTCCTTCCCTTCCATTTCCCAGCAGTTTCTCCTGTTTCTCATTACATCATTTCTACTTCTAGCATGACAGGGTTTGTATGTGGGTATTAGGGATCTGAACTCCGATCCTCTTGCTTACACAGCATATTCTGTCTCCCCAGCTCCAAAGAATATGCTTTTTTTTTTTTTGTTAAAAAAGAGCTTTCTGTTTTAATCAAGTGTATCATAAAAAAAGAAAGAAAGAAAAAGAAAATGAGAATGGTGAATTTTTTTCCCAACTTCCTTCTCCTGTTGTTATAAGGGAGTTGTTCATAGTCTGTAGGAATTTTTTTGATATGCAGTGATATTAGGACATGTTGAACTTAGTTAACTCACCCTCTTTCTATGATGTTCTGAAGAAAATTCTTTGGGGTTGGGCATGATAGTGTATGCTTTTAATCCCAGCAGAGGCTCAAACAAACGGATCTATGTGTGTTTGAGCCGAGCTTACTCTATCTGTGAGTTCAAGACTAGCCTGGTCTATATAGTGAGCTCCAGAACAGCCAGAGCTATATAGTGAGACAATATCTCAAAACAAAACAAAGCAAAAACCCCAAGGATCTTTGTGCCCCAATAATTTAGGATACAATGAGAAAATATTAGCACATCTAATGGCTATTTTAGTTGTCAACTTGCCTACAATTGGAATTAACTAAAAACTCAAAAATCACTAGGGAAAGAGGCCGACTGTCCACAAAACGGCCATTCTATCTAGTTGATTATTGAACTTGCTAGCTGAAGGCACATTTTAATGAACATTTACATGGTACAAAGTATCTTTCACATCCATTGCCCATTTGAAGAGATCTATCCATCTTCCCCAGATGTCTTTCTTACCAATTTTCCAGTCATGCTCTTTCCATGTCCCTGATCATCTAGTCATTCCTGTTATGGCCCAGTGGGCCCATGAACAAACTGGCCATGGTGATGGAGATGGGGGTTACACGTGGGCTTCTACTCACCAAAGTTGACTTGGTTATAGTTGCTGCTGAGTGCCAGATCTGACAACAGAGACCAACATTGAACCCTGGTATGCCTTACCCACTGTCATGGTATTCCACACTATATTGCTTCTGACCAAGGAACTCATTTCATAGCAAGAAAGGTGGGTCAGTGGGCCATGATCATAGAATCCACTGTTCTTATCATGTTCCACACCACCCTGAAGCAACTGGCCTAATAGAATGATGAGATGACTTTTTGAAGACACAGTTACAGCAATCAAGTGGTGGCAACCTGGAGGACTGGGGCAGTGTTCTCTAGAAGGTGGTATACACTTTTGAGTCAGAGTCCAATGTATGGTATGGTTTCTCCCAAACCAGGTTCAGGTTCAAGGGGTGTTCCACTATTCATTCCTAGTGACCTAGTATGAAAATTTTTGCTTCCTGATCCTTAAGTTCTGTTGGCCTAGAAGTTTTGGTTCTAGAGGGGCATTTGTGTTTGTATATGGGATAGTTATATCATGTTAGGCATTAATTATGATCTAGTTATTATTTCATTTGGAAATTACATATGACATAAAGAGACGTGATTGTGTGTCAGGTTGACAAGGGGTGGATCTGTGATGACTATTTTGGTTGTCAACTTGACTGTATGTGGAATTAGCTAAAACGCCAAAATAGCTGAGCACAACTGTGAGGAATTCTTGCTTAAATCATTTGAAGTGGGAAGATCCATTTTTAATCTGGGTCTTTGAGATGGGAAGACATATCTTTCATCCAGATCTTTTGAGGTGGGAAGCCCCACCTCTAATATGGGCCATGACTTTTTCTGGAAACCTATACAAAGGCCCCAGAAAAAGGAAGTCTATCTCTTTCCTCGTTTTTTCTTGCCCTTGTTAGCAAGTCTATTCCTTCATTGGCATTAGAGCCTACTTCTTCAGGATTCTGGCATATACTGAAAACCACCTGAGACATCAGCCTCATGAGCTGAACAACTACTAGATTCTTGAACCTTCTGTTCATACACAACCATTGTTGGATGGGCTGGATCACAGCCTGTAAATCATCTAATCCCCTTTCTATACATATAAGTTCTGTTATTCTAGAGAACCCTGACTAGTAGAGTATACAATTCTTTTTCTTCTTCCAAAATCTTACCAACATTCTTTATCTCTCTCTAAATACTTAAATTAGGACTTGTAGTATCTTCCATTTATCTTCTTTAGAATATTTATGACTATGGCCTTTTATATTCTACTTGGCACTTGGTTCTGAGCTCTTCTAGTATTTTTCATTCTGCAAAAATTGCCATGTAAGATTAATATTTGTCTGGCAGTAAAATTTCTACTATATTGTTAGGGAATTCTGAAATTTCATCAAGTTTTTCTGTAACAAAAGATATGTTTTTCTAACACATAATCTGAATGATATATGATAAGTTTGGAAGTATAAAATGTACTTCCAGGCAAACATATTGTAGACGAAGAAGATTTAACGGGGACTTGACTTACCAGAATGGCTTCTGAGATAAAATGAGTTATGGAGGTAGTAACTGAAGTTACTAAGTGTTATGCTATGGATGTGTTACAATTTCAGTCTAGAAGGATAAGAAATACAATTCATAGGCTAATCAATTTTCTGCCATTGGTTTTGGATTAGTTTATTCATGAAACCTATTGACTTTGAAGCTTATTTTTTTCGGGCATTTGTAGGCAATAACCAGTTTATTAGCTAAAGTCAGACTCTTCTTGAGTTTGTTCTAATAATAGTTTTTGCCAGTTTTTTCAGGTTTCTTCTTATTTTGTTTTCAAATCAGTAGAAATTATCAAATTATATTTGCTAAATTTTGATTGTCTATAGTCACAAGATTTCAGATAAATTTTATAATTCTGTACTAAAGAAGAAACAGTGATCATAGTGTCTGATACATTATGGGAGTCAAGAATTCCTAGATTCTAGAGTTAATTTCACTGACAGAATTCTCATACTTATTGTAAGGGTTACAGCTCTGAGGGGGAGGTTTCTGCAACACAAGTGATATAGCTCTGCTCTGAGGGGAAGGTTTCCCCAGTGCAGGTGATTCAGCTTGGAAAGGAAAGGATTCCTGGCAGTCGGGAGCCAAGTAATGCCACAAACACACCACACAACAAACCTCTCACAAGATTTACTGGAAAAGGTATAAGAGGGTGGCTGCCTCTGCTTGAGTTAGAAGCAGCAAGGAACTACGCAGGAGAAAGGCTTATAAAGAACTTTTTTTTCCTGTGGGGAAGAGTTTTCCATGGTGGGAATTGGTGAGTTTTCAAGTCCTGAGTTTGGAGCAAACCCAGGGATTGGTGGGAGTTCATTAGCAGAGATTGGTGAGTTTTGGTAAGTTATTTTCACATGGAAGTGGGCTCGGATCTTTTATCGTACAGTTATTTTTTTAGTTTTCTCATTAATAATACCAGAACGAATTACCTTAAGTCTGTTTTACTTCCACAAACATGCAATTTCCCCCCTTTTAGTTGAGTTAAGGGGATGATAAATCCTAGTAATTTAACTTTGAAAAATTTTAATAGCATTTTTTTATGAAGAGTCATATATAGGATGGAAGATATTGTAATGCCTGAAAAGGTGTATAATGAAAGGAAAACCTACTTTGCACTCTTCCTTTCCATTAGTTAGGCTTTTGGTGGGACGGTAGCTATCTGTGTATGTTCTATTTATATGTAAGTTTACATATGTATAATAGTTATGCAATTTCACTAAACATTTATTTTAAACATTGTCACTCTTTTGAAATATGTTTCATACAAGTGAAAAATGTAATTATTGAAATTTATGGTACAATTAAATTATCTTATGAATTAGATTGCAATTTGATCATCAGGAAGTTTTTAAATGCTTAATGGAATTGACCATGTTAATCATTATTATACTCTGTCTTTATTAGAGAGTAGCTTATGTTCAGTTATGACTCTTTAAATATGATAAGAATGTATATTGGTATCATTTATAATTTTGTTCACTGTCAAAAACTAACAATAGTGATGGTGGCTTATATTTTGTTACATTAGTTTCACATGCTTGAAAAACATCAAAATTTTTAGAATCTGTATGAAAATAAAGTAATTATTTTCAGGGTAAAAAGCATTTAGTGCTTAAAATATGTCCCAAGTCCAACAAACAGTCTGAACTCCTGGGTTTTTACAATTTCTTTACTACAGCATTTCATTTTAATGTCCTTTTGCTTCTCAATATACTGTTATTTTGTATCTCAGTATGGTATGCTTTTACCTAATGCTCCTTTTATCTCTTGACATTCTACTTGTAAACTAAGATGAACAAATTGCAGTGTGGTTCATAAAATAACAATTTAAATTGTATCATAAATAAACTAAATCCATTCCATTTAATTAGAATGAAAAATGTTATAAGTGTGCCACAATTTTTTGAGCTCTGCATGCATGACTAAAATTTCATTGATAAATTCTTCTGTTGTGCTCTTTTATGGAGGTTATATTCAGCCTCAGGATGTTTTTTAATATTGCCATCCCACAAGAATTAGTAACATATGACAATAAGCTGTATTTCAGGTTGTTAGGGATATTCTACTAGTATAGTCCCTAATATAGGACATGGCTCTAAGTTTAGTTTCCAAGATTTTCTTTTTTTTTTTTATTTTTTTTTCTTTCTCATGGTTTATTTTTTTTATATTTAAAAATTTCCATCTCCTTCCCTCCTCCTCCCCCTCCCTCCGCTCCTCCTCCCCCTTCCCGCCCCTCCTTCTCCCCCTTCCCTCTCCTTCCCTCCACCCATACCTCCCCTCCCTCCCTCTCAAGGCCAAGGAGCCATCAGGGTTCCCCACTCTATGCTAAGTCCAAGGTCCTCCCAACTCCCCCCAGGTCCAGGAAGGTGATCGACCAAGCTGAGAAGGCTCCCACAGAGCCCGTCCATGCAGAAGAATCAGAGCCCAGCGCCAATGTCCTTTGCTTCTCAGTCAGCCCCCGCTGTTGGCCACATTCAGAGAGACGGGTTTGGTCGCATGATCCATCAGTCCCATTCCAACTGGAGTTGGTGATCTCCCTTTAGTTCTGTCCCGCCGTCTCCATGAGTGAAAGCACCCCTCACGTTCCTGACTTTCTCCCTCATGTTCTCGCTCCTTCTGCTCCTCATCAGGACCTTGGGAGCTCAGTCCGGTGCTCCAATGTGGGGCTCTGTCATTTTCTTCATCTATCGTCAGGTGGAGGTTCTATGGTGATATGCAAGAAATTCATCAGTATGGTTATAGGAACTGGCCTTTTCAGGCTCCCTCTCCTCAGCTGCCCAAGGAACTAACTGGGGGCGTCTCCCTGGAAACCTGGGACCCCTCTAGGGTCAAGTCTCTTGACAACCCTCAGGTAGCTCCTTAAATTAAGATATATGCTTCACTGCTCCATATCCACCCCTTCCTATATCCGAGCATCCCATTCCTCCGAGCTCCCCCCCATTCTCCCCTTCACCTTTTCTCTCCCCATCTCCCCTTGGCCCAGTCTCGCCCAACCCTCAAGTTCCCAATTTTGCCTGGCGATCGTGTCTACTTCCAATATCCAGGAGGATTACTATATCGTTTTATGCAGTTCACCTTCTTATTATCTTCTCAAGGATCCCAAATTTATAGGCTCGATGTCCTTTAATTATGGCTAGAAACCGATTATGAGTGAGTACATCCATGTTCATCTTTTTGGGTCTGGGTTACCTCACTCAGAATAGTGTTTTCTATTTCCATCCATTTGCCTGCAAAATTCAAGATGTCATTGTTTTTACCGCTGAGTAGTATTCTAGCATGTATATATTCCACAGTTTCTTCATCCATTCTTCCACTGAAGGGCATCTAGGTTGTCCTCCAGGATCTGGCTATTACAAATAAGGCTGCTATGAACTAGATGAGCATATGCTTTTGTTGTATGATTGGGCATCTCTTGGTAGATTCCCAATAGGGGAATTGCTGGGTCCTGGGGTAGGTTGATCCCGAATTTCCTGAGAAACCGCCACACTGCTTTCCAAAGTGGTTGCACAAGTGTGCATTCCCACCAGCAATGGATGAGTGTACCCCTGAACCCCACAACCTCTCCAGCAAAGGTTATTATTGGTGTTTTGGATTTTAGCCAATCTTGACAGGTGTAAGATGATATCTCAAAGTTGTTTTGATTTGCATTTCCCTGATAGCTAGGGAGGTTGAGCATGACCTTAAGTGTCTTTTGGCCATTGAACTTCTTCTGTTGAGGAATTCTCTGTTCAGTCAGCGCCCCAATTTTTAATTGGGTTAATTGGCATTTTTACCGTCTAGTCTCTTGGTTCCTTATATATTTTAGAGATCAGACCTTTGTCAGTTGCAGGGTTGGGGAAGATCTTTTCCCAGTCAGTAGGCTGCCTTTGTGTCTTGTGACAATGTCCCTTTGCTTTACAGAAGCGCTCAACTTCAGGAGGTCCCATTTATTCAATGTTGCCCTTAAATGTCTGTGCAGCTGGGGGTTATGCGCAGAGGAAACGGTTCCCTGTGCCCATTTGGTTGTAGAGTACTTCCCACTTTCTCCTCTATCAAGCTCAATGTGTTCAGATTAATATTGAGGTCTTTAATCCATTTGACTTGAGTTTTGTGCATGGTGATAGACACGGATCTACTTTCATTCTTCTTTACAGGTTGACACCAGTTATGCCAGCACCATTTGTTGAAGATGCCTTCTTCTTCCATTGTGTGCTTTTAGCTCCTTTATCAAAAATCAGGTGTTCGTAGGTTTGTGGTTAAGATCGGGTCTTCTATACGAATTCCATTGGTCAACTTCTCTGTTTTTATGCCAATACCAAGCTGTTTCAATACTGTAGCTTGTAATAGAGTTTTGAAGTCAGGGATGGGAATGCCTCCAGAAGTACCTTTATTGTATAAGATTTTTTTGGCTATCCTGGGTTTCTTGTTTTCCATATAAAGTTGATTATTGTCCTCTCAATATCTGTGAAGAATTTTAATGGGGACCTTGATTGGGATTGCATTGAATCTATAGATTGCTTTTGGTAGAATTGCCATTTTTACTATGTTGATCCTCCCAATCCACGAGCAGGGGAGATCCTTCCATTTTCTGGTATCCTCTTCAATTTTCTTTCTTCAAAGACTTAAAGTTCTTGTCAAATAAATCCTTCACTTCCTTGGTTAGAGATACTCCCAGATATCTATGCTATTTGTGGCTATTGTGAAAGGTGATACTTCTCTGATTTCCCTCTCTGCTTCCTTATCCTTTGTGTATAGGATGGCGACTGATTTTTTGGAGTTGATTCTTGTAACCTGCCACGTTACTGAAGGAGTTTATCAGCTGTAGGAGTTCTTTGGTGGAGTTTTTGGGGTCGCTTATGTATACTATCATATCATCTGCAAATAATGAAATTTAACTTCTTCCTTTCCAAATTGAATCCCCTTGATTCCCTTATGTTGTCTTATTGCTATGCTAGAACTTCAAGCACTATATTGAAGAGATAAGGAGAGAGTGGACAGCCTTGTCGTGTTCCTGAATTTAGTGGATAGCCTTGAGTTTCTCTCCGTTTAATTTGATGTTAGCTGTCGGCTTGCTGTAAATAGCTTTTATTATATTTAGGAATGACCCTTGTATCCCTAATCTCTCCAAGACCTTTATCATAAAAGGGTGCTGAATTTTGTCAAATGCTTTTTTCAGCATCTAATGAAGATGACCATATGGTTTTTTTCCTTCAGTTTATTATATGATGGATTACAATTGATAGATTGTTCGTATGTTGAACCAGCCCTGCATCTCTGGGATGAAGCCTACTTGATCGTAATGGATAATTTTTCTAATGTGTTCTTGGATTCGGTTTGCCAGTATTTTATTGAGAATTTTTGCGTCAATGTTCATGAGTGAGATTGGCCTGTAATTCTCTTTCTGGTTAGTCTTTGTGTGGTGGTAGGTATCAAGGGAACTGTAGCTTCATAGAAGGAATTTGGCAGTGACTCTTGTGTTTCTATATTATGAAATACCTTAAGGAGTATAGGTATTAGGTCTTCTTGGAAGTTCTGGTAGAATTCCGCACTGAAACCATCTGGTCCTGGGCTCTTTTTGGTAGGGAGGTTTCTGATAATAGTTTCTAATTCTTCGCGACTGACAGACGATTTAGAGCATTTACCTAGTACTGGCTTAACTTGTGGCATATGGTGTTTATCTAAAAAACTGTCCATTTCTTTTTACATTTTCCAATTTGTGGCATACAGGCTTTTGTAAGTAAGATCTAATGATTCTCTGAATTTCCTCTGTGTCTGTGGTTTATGTCCCCCTTTTCATTTCTGATCTAATAATTTGCGTGCTCTCCTCTGCCGTTTGATTAGTTTGGCTAAGGGTTTGTCAATCTTGTTGATTTTCTCCAAGAACCAGCTTCTTGTTTCATTGATTCTTTGGATTGTTTTCTGTGTTTCTATTTTGTTGATTTCTGCCCTCAGTTTGATTATTTCCAGTCTTCTACTTCTCCTAGGTGAGTCTGCTTCTTTTTTTTCCAGAGCTTCAGGTGTGCTGTTAAGTCACCAATGAGTGCTTTCTCCATTTTCTTTAAGTGGGCACTTAGTGCTATGAACTTTCCTCTTAACACTCCTTTCATTGTGTCCCATAGGTTTGAGTACTGTTGTGTCTTTGTTTTCATTAAATTCAAGAAAGACTTTAATTTCTTCTTATTTCTTCCTTGACCAGGTGTGGGTCAGTAGTTGACTGTTCAGTTTCCATGAGTTGGTGGCTTTCTGGGGGTAGCATTGTTGTTGAATTCTACATTTTAATCCATGGTGATCTGATAAGACACAGGTGGTTACTAATATTTTTTTGTAACTGTGAAAGTTGCTTTGTTACCAAGTATATGGTCAATTTTCGAAAAGGTTCCATGAGCCGCAGAGAAGAAGGTATATTCTTTCCTATTTGGGTGGAATGTTCTATAGATGTCTGTTAAGTCCATTTGGTTCATTACCTCCATTAAGTCTTTCAATTCTCTGTTAGGTTTCTGTCTGATTGACCTGTCCATTGGTGAGAGAGAGTGTTGAAGTCTCCAACTATTATGTGTGTGTGTTGATGGCTGCCTTGAGTTCTAGAAGTGTTTCTTTTACATAAGTGGGAGCTTTTATATTAGGGGCATAGATATTCAGGATTGAGACTTCATTCTGATGGATTTTTCCTGTATGAGTATAAAGTGTCCCTTTCCATCTCTTCTGATTGATTTTAGTTGAAGTCAACTTTGTTGGAAATTAGTATGGCCACACCCGCTTGTTTCTTAGGGCCATTTGCTTGATAAACCTTTTCCCAACCCTTTACTCTGAGTAGGTGCCTGTCTTTGTGGTTGAGGTGTGTTTCTTGTAAACAGCAAAATGTTGGATTCTGTTTTCGTATCCAGTCTCTTAGCCTGTGCCTTTTTATAGGTGAATTGAGTCCATTGATATTAAGTGATATTAATGACCAGTGGTTGTTAACTTCGGTCATTTTTTTTTTTTTTTTTTTTTTTTTTTTGGTTTTTCGAGACAGGGTTTCCCTGTAGTTTCTAGAGCCTGTCCTGGAACTAGCTCTTGTAGACCAGGCTGGCCTCGAACTCAGAGATCCGCCTGCCTCTGCCTCCCGAGTGCTGGGATTAAAGGCGTGCGCCACCACCGCCCGGCTTACTTCGGTCATTTTTAGTAGTAGAGTTTGTGTGTTTCCCTTCTTCTAGTTGTGCTGGTGAAGGGTCGCTAGATGCCTGAGTTATTATGGGCGTTGTTGGACTCCTTGGTTTGTGATTTTCCTTCTATTACTTTCTGCAAGGCTGGATTTGTGGCTGCGTATTGTTTAAATCTGTTTTTGTCCTGGAATATCTTGTTTTCTCCATCAATGGTGAATGCAAGCTTTGCTGGGTATAGTAGTCTAGGCTTGCATCCATGTTCCCTTAGTGTCTGTAGCACATCTATCCAAGCTCTTCTGGCTTTCATGGTTTCCATTGAGAAATCAGGTGTAATTCTGATAGGTTTCCCTTTATATGTTATTTGACCTTTTTCCTTTGCAGCTCTTAATATCTGTTCTTTATTCTGTATGTTTTGTGTTTTGATTATTATATGGCGTGGGGATGCTTTCTTTTGATCCAGTCTATTTGGTGTTCTGTAGGCTTCTTGTACCTTCATAGGAACATCCTTCTTTAGGTTGGGGAAGTTTTCTTCTATAATTTTGTTGAATATGTTTTCTGGGCCTTTGAGTGTAATTTCTTCTCCTTCTTCTACCCCAATATCTTCTTAGGTTTGGTCTTTTCATGGTGTCCCAGATTTCCTGAATGTTTTGTGTTAAGAATTTGTTAGATTTGTTTAGTTCTTTAATCTGTGAGTTTATTTCTCTATAGTATCTTCAGAGTCCGAGATTCTTCTTCCATCTCTTGTATATTCCCGGTGAAATACTTGTCTCTGAAGTTTCTGTTCGTTTACTCAGAGTTCCATTTCCAGTCGTCCCTCAGATTGTGTTTTCTTCAATACCTCATTTCATTTTTCAGGTCTTGTACTGTTTCCCTTACCTGTTTGATTGCTTTTTCTTGTTTTTTTCTTGGGTATCTTTGAGAGATTATTTATTTCGTCTACCTTTTTGTTGTCACTCCATTTCTTTATGCAGTTTTTACCTCCTGTTTAAGGGTCCTCATTATTTTCATAAAGTACTGTTTAAGGTCGGATTCTCTATATCTTCTGGGGTAGGGTGTTCAATTCTTGTTTTTCGGAGATATGTCTGGCTTGGTGGTGATGTCCATGTTGCCTTTCATGTTGTTGGAGGAGCTCCTGCCTTGGCAGCCTGCCCATCTCTTCCTTCAAAAGGAGCCCGGAGGCGTTTGGTGTCCTAGACCAATCTTTGCTGTGACTGAAACTGGTTGGATCTCCCCTGTGTCAGAGGAGGACCTATTCCTTGCGTCACAATCTGAAGAAGCCCGCACTCCCTTGCAGGAATCCCCAGACCTGTCTGGAGGCCAGAGTCTGATTCCTCTGGGTGGATGGCCTTAGAACAGGAGCAGGACACCAGTTCAGGTGGAACTGAACTGGTGGAATACCACACAGCGAACCTGGCAGCACAATCTGAAGGAGCCCGCACCCCTCCGCAGGAATCCTCAGACCTGCCTGGAGGCCAGAGTCTGACCCCTTTGGGTGGATGGCCTTAGAACTGGAGCAGGACACCTGAGAACACTAGGGAAAGCTTGGGAGACACAGGGATGGGAGAAACAGACACAAGCCTGCAGAGGGAAGTGGGGGTAGGGGGTCTGTGCTCTCTTCCAGGGCAGGTTGCCCCAGGGTCCGCATTCACTCACCAGTTCAGATGGAATGTCAGTGCACAGGATCAGGGATTCCAGGCAGCCCAGGGTCGCAGCCCAGACAAACGGGCCAAGGTGGGGGCAGGGCGGGATGGAATACCACACAGCGAACCTGGCAGCACAATCTGAAGGAGTCCGCACCCCTCCACAGGAATCCTCAGACCTGCCTGAAGGCCAGAGTCTGACCCCTTTGGGTGGATGGCCTTAGAACAGGAGCAGGACACCTGAGAACACTAGGGAAAGCTTGGGAGACACAGGGACGGGAGAAACAGACACAAGCCTGCAGAGGGAAGTGGGGGTAGGGGGTCTGTGCTCTCTTCCAGGGCAGGTTGCCCCAGGGTCCGCATTCACTCACCAGTTCAGATGGAATGTCAGTGCACAGGATCAGGGATTCCAGGCAGCCCAGGGTCGCAGCCCAGAAAAAAGGGCCAAGGTGGGGGCAGGGCGGGATGGAATACCACACAGCGAACCTGGCAGCACAATCTGAAGGAGCCCGCACCCCTCCACAGGAATCCTCAGACCTGCCTGGAGGCCAGAGTCTGACCCTTTGGGTGGATGGCCTTAGAACTAGAGCAGGACACCTGAGAACAACTAAGAAAATATCACTGGTGCTACTGTGTTGAGAGGTCAGCGAGGTATGAAAGTGCATCTCCAGAAGTCGTCATCAGGACTGCAGTGTCCCAAAGAATGATGGATCCTCTGGCTCCAAGATTTTCTTTATCTGAATTTTTTTTTGTCTTTTTGTTAACAGAAATAGTTTAGGGAACAGTACCATAAAATAAAATAAAGATGATTCTAAAGAAATACAAGAACTCTATCACATAAATTGTAATATTGCCTTCAAGTATTAGAAAAATTAACTACAATGCTATTCTGCAATCATCTTTTAGTAATGTGTGCCAAACACTGTGGACGAGGTTTGCTGCTACACTAACATGGTCACGGCCTTTGACCAGCATAGTAAAATAATACTTAATTAAAATGGCTCATCACATAAATGATTTAAGGTCTTTCTGAGTCATGGGAAACCTGTTAGAGTATACTTTAGATCTCAAAACCAATTTAAAAGCTGGAATAACCTATGTAAAAATTGAGTTCAATTCACTCAATAATAGCCCTTTTCAAACTGGTTTTTTAAATTTTTTGATGTGTTATGATCTGGTACTTTTGTAAAATTCAACAAAAATGAATAACTAGATAAATGAAATAATAAGTAAGCTATAATCATCTTTTTAGCCTTAACAAGGCTTAATATTATCCTTTCACATTGTTATTAAAGTTTCTTACACTCATCTTTATATGCTTGATAAAAAACAATATGTGGCCCACCCATAGATATGAACTAAATTTTGAGTAGTACTGATTTCAAAAGAAATTACCCGAAATCTTACATTTCTATCATTTACATGATAGTCTTTGCTAAGTAAAAATTCTTTTTTATTTGTCCTTAGTTGAAATATTGCTTTTTCTTCGTGATGGCTTAGATAATCCATTCCCTATATTCTTGCTGCATTTCAAAGGAGTCTCTAGTATCAGCATATTATAGCCAGTATATTATTATTTATTATATCAGCTTATTTCATTTAAAGAATAGATTAGTCATTATATCAGTTTATTTCATTTAAAGAATAGATTAGTCTTTCCAAGTTGAGAACCTAGAAAGGTATATGATGCATAGTAGATAGCAAGTAAAATGTATTTATTTGAATGACCTAAGACATGAGTGTAGCTGGGTGGTGGTGGTGGTGGTACATGCCTTTAATCCCAGCACTTGGGAGGCAGAGGCAGGTAGATCTTTGTGAGTTCGAGGCCTGCCTGGTCTACAAGAGCTAGTTCTAGGACAGGCTCCAAAGCTACAGAGAAACCCTGTTTCGAAAAACCAGAAAAAAAAAAAAGAAATGAGTGTATAAATTACAGAAAAATATTGAGGTTTTAATATCACACTGAATAAAGAAAAACTTTATTTTAATAAACATTTTTCAGTCTCAAAAGTTAGATGTGAATCTGATGGAGGACTCTCATTGGTTAATAAAGAAACTGCCTTGGCTTTTAGATAGGGCAGGATTTAGATAGGTGGAGTAGACAGAACAGAATGCTGGGAAGAAGGGAAGTTAGTCAGATCGCCATGCCTCTCCTCAGTGAGACAGACGCCATGGAGCCAGCCACCAGGTCATACATGCTGAATCTTTCCCGGTAAGCCACCACCTTGTGGTGCTATACACATTACTAAATATGGGTTAAAGCAAGATGTGAGAATTAGCAAATAAGAGGCTGAAATTAATGGGCCAGGCAGTGTTTAAATGAATACAATTTGTGTGTTGTTATTTCAGGGCATAAGCTAGCCAGGCGGCTGGGAACTGGGAGGCAGGAACCCAGCCTGCTGCTCCTTACTACATGAATCCGTTTATGTAAAAATAACACCAGTTGGAAAATTAAATAGACACACATATTTCATAATTTTGTATATCGCTGATTGGACACAAGGCAGATTTGTTTGCTAGCATCACTAGCTTAAATAAGTTTTACCAATGAGAAGTTAAGGAGTGGGGTATAGAAGGAGGTTTAAAACAATTGTTCTATGGGTTCTAAGATATTCTGCCAATATTTTCTTTTTCTGAAATTTCAACTGTAAAGATTTGCTATCTTATCCTACAACTCAAGTTTATTTTGGTGCATAATTGGTGACTGACCTGTGCACTCTGTTAGGACTTTGAAGAATACCAAACTCCTTGATCAAGAGATTATGGTCTTATAAGTTAGAAATATTTTATCTTAAAGTACAAAGTAAAACTCGTTAGTGAGAGAGTGTAGAACTATGAATAATGACAAAATATAGAAGTATATAGATTATTTTAAACCAACCTGTTTATTGCTTTTGATTTTTTGTTTCTTTTTTATATTCATACAATAACTGTTCCATATATCTTTATCAATATAAAGTAGTCTTACTATTATTCTTTTTGGGTTTTTTGTTTTGTTTTGTTTTTGTTTTTTAGACAGGATTTCTCTGTAGCTTTTGGAGCCTGTCTTGCAACTAGCTCTTGTAGACCAGGCTGGCCCTGAACTCACAGAGATCCACTTGCCTCTGCCTCCAGAGTGCTGGGATTAAAGGTGTGCGCCACCACCGTCTGGCCCTTACTATTATTCTTTAAATAGTAAAGCTAGTGGTGTATTTAGTCTACCAATATTAGTTCCCCAAACTGGAAAGAAATGAACAAGGCATTGTGAGACTCCTAGTCTTCTGCTTTTGTGTGTATTTGATCAAGAAATTCATGTATAATCTGATGTGCTTTCCCCTTGAGGTTGTGCAGCTATTTCCTTTGCATTCCATCTCCTAGTGATGGGTTTAGGAGAGGAAAAAAAATACAGCAGTCTGGAGGCCTCTTAACAGTGGTTGGTACTTCTTCTGGGAAGGTCTTGCATCACTTCTTAGGTATGTGCTTAACTTGAGTTCCCACAGAGAAGCTGATCCCTGGCAGAAAGCTGATAGTTGCCGACAGACTGAGTCAGAACCAGAGAATCATGAAAATTATTTTTATAGGAAGGAAGGACCTTAGTAAGCTCAAACTTTTGTAAGCTTATGAGAAACAATGAAAAGCTATATTTAAGTCAGGATTACAAATGAGGGAATACATCCCATTAGTTTCAGGTTATATTCTGCTCTGAGAAATCAGTTTGCGTTTATTTGCCACTGCATGTATTGATTTTTCCTTCACAAACATAGAATGATAATCCTCTGGTCTGATTTATTTAACCCCATCTGCCAATAGTGTAATTCTTTGTGAATATGGATATCGGATAAACCCTGCAGTAGGAACTGGTCAGTAAGTGTAGGCATGAAGATCTGAGTTCAGATTCGCAGCTTGTGTCTGTAAGCCTAGTGCTGAAGGTGCATGGCAGGATAGAGGATCTCTAGAACTGGCTGACCTGCCAGTCTAGCCAGTGGTAAGCTCTATAAGGTTCACTGAGAAATCTTGTCTCAAAAACCAAAATGGAGGTGATAGAGAAAGACACCTGACATTGACCTGTGGTATCTACACATACAGGTGCACAAACACACAGGTGCATATTTAGCTCTCTCATATGCTCTCTGTCTCTCCCTCACACAGACACTCTACAATAAATGTCTCAATAATACTATCTTTTCTTCTCCTGATTTGAAGTTTGATGGAAAAGACTCAATAAATAATTTGTTTATAATTAAAATAATTTCATATTAACATAAATAGAAATTAATCAGTACTTTGGGAAGTCTGAGGGCAAGAAACAATTTTATTTTAAAATTCTTCAATCTTTAATTTTTTTCCTAAGTTTTTTTTTGTTAAATTTATTTCTTCCTTCTCATTCCATTTTTAATTGTGCTATTACAAATAGTGGGATATGTTACTTCCCCACAAGTTTAAATGTCTTTGTTGATAGGTACTTTTCTTAACATTTTGTATGCTCTATTGAAAGCAGGCAATCACACAGTTAAAAATAGTGACAAAAATGTATAGGGAACACACATATTGTATATTGATAAAGCTTCTATACATGGATTATACAGGGACTCCTGAGAAATTTATTTCCTTGGTAGAACTGACCATTTTTCATAATATGCAGCCAGATCAATTGAAAGACTTTCTAGAACAGCAATTTACTTCAGAAGATTCAGTAGCTAGATTTCAGATTACACAAAGTGACTGTGGCAAATTCTTAAAATTTCTTCAGGTATGGTTTTTGTCATGCCTTAGTTTGTACATATCTTTCTATATCTGTAGTTCTCAACCTGCATATCAGATATTGACATTATAATATATAGCAACAGCAAAATTACAGTTATGAAGTAGCAATAAATAATTTTATGGTTAAGGGTCACAGCAACATGAAGAATTGTTTTAAATGGTCACAGTATTAGGGATGTTGAGAAACACTGATCTATATAAAACAACACATCTTCAAACACTCTTCAGACTCTAAATTCAGTCTTTTCTACCCTAACAGTAGTGAAGGTCCTCTCCTATACAAAATCATTACACTGTATATACAAATATACAGTAAGCAACCTTCATAGTAAGACAGCCTAGGTCCCATTTACCTCTCAGCATTTTGTTGCTAATAGTTTATTGGTCAGTTATTGTTTCAGAAATTTATTTTCTGAATTCTGAGGAAAACTTTCAGTTTGTATATTGTCAATGGCCCCTCATTTCAGTCTTGTTTCCATCCTCATCATCAAGTTCTTCAGTAGAGCACAAAGTTCATGAAGAGTCCTACCACTTCATAGTCCCATGTAAGCCAGCAGTCTGGAAGTCTTGGAAGCTGCCCCTCAGCATTAGTATTTGATACTGGAGCAAAAAATAGAATGTCATGTGTTAGGTGTTAGTTTCATGTCTCTTTTGCAGCAAGCAGGGAATGGCGACGGTACAGGTGGTTTTTCTCTGGTATATCTTATCAGTTTGTTAGACAACAGCAACTAGGCTAACGGAGAAGAAGCGCCAGTGAGATCCTGAATCCTGCACAGTGCTTAGTTGCTTTGTCGACACTAAAGAGTCATCTTGCAAATGGGCCTGAGACTGTAAGCTGCTTGGAACTGACCTTGTTTATAGTAGATTGTTTTTCTGTTTCAGCTGAAAAAAATTTTTTTTGGGGGGGTTTCTTTGATTTTCTCTTTTAGAACTTCCTCTCTGACTGCATATAACAAATGACTTTTTTTTAAAACCAGATCCACAGCTTGCTTGTTTTTTTTTTCTAAAGCTACCATACTTGTACCAGAGGTATAAATAAGTCAGACACCAGTCTCTCATAGCATCCTGTCTTGCAGTACTTAAGTGGAATTTAAGTTTTTCCCCTTGTACATGCATAAGACTTAAAACTAATTTACTATAATTGTGTGACACAAATAATAATTTTAAGTATTAAATGTAGAAACTTTAAGTTGAGCTTGTTTAGACAACTTCTGTTACGGCCTAACCTGTCTTCTTTAATGGATGAAAAGTGAAAGAAAAAAACCACAGTTGTATATTGGATTCTTTTAAAAGATGGTAGTTTGGGCAGCACGGAGGCAGGGGTGAGAGTGGGGCTAGATAGATAGCTCAGTGGATAAGAGCACTGGCTGCTCTTGCAGAAGACCCAGGTTCAATTCCCAGGAACCCACACAGTGGCTCAAAGCTACCTGCAAACTCCTGTTCTAGGGGATCTGATACCCTCTTCTGATCTCCACAGGGACCAGGTACACATGTGGCAACCAAACATACATGCAAGACAAAACATTCATACACTAAAAGTAAATAATATAAAGGAAAAGTGCATTAAAAATAAAAGATAGGGGGGCTGGAGAGATGGCTCAGAGGTTAAGAGCATTGCCTGCTCTTCCAAAGGTCCTGAGTTCAATTCCCAGCAACCACATGGTGGCTCACAACCATCTGTAATGGGGTCTGGTGCCCTCTTCTGGCCTGCAGGCACACACACAGACAGAATATTGTATACATAATAAATAAATATTTAAAAAAAAATAAAAGATAGTACCTTTGAATATTTTGGTGATATAAGAATTAAAGTTAATTGTACTTCATTATTTAGGACAAGTTGGTTGCCAGAGTCTCTGAGGTTACTAAAACCTTTGAATGCTTAAGTCATTTGTAGAAAGTGGTGTGCTTTTCTTGTAACCAATGCATGTCTTTCTGTATACTGTACCTACTTGGCAGCCATTGAAGTTTCAACTGCATTTCCTATGGATAACTGGTTGAACCTGCAGATGCAGAGCTCATAGATTTGAAGGACCAAGCCTATATCCAGCTTTTGCTTTCCTCATTTACTTTAAAACATAACTCAGTTTTTACTTCCATTGTTCTCAGCACAAATATCCATACACAATGCATTTCTCCTATAGATCGATTTTTATTTGAGTATAAAGTAAGGCCAATAAATACTGAGTGACTTGTGATAGGGCAGTCTGGGATCAACTAGATTTTATATTATTTTTTACTTTAAAGCTTAAGTTCTGTCCTATAATTCTGATTGTTTTACACTTATCAATAGTCAACATAGTGATTTCCCCGTTGTAGAAGGTCATTAAATATTTGTGTTTCATAAACTGTATTTGAACAACTAATTTGATCTTTTGAATGATCAAATTATGTGTATGAGTAGTACAAGGGTCAAGAGTTAGTAAGCTGTGTTTAAATTGTTGATTTACCTTTAGTTCTACTACAAGACTTGTTGCTTTGGTACTTAGATCGCTTTTAGAATAAATTCTATTTCTGTATTAATAAGACATACCTCATAGGGTGCTCTCAGAATATAAAGAGGTAATATATGTAAGACATTCACTTGGAGTTAGTATCTAAAGATAAATTTTGTTTTCTTTTAACAAGATAGGTATCTTCAAATATACTGATATCGAAAGATGAACAATTTGCAATATCAGAACTAACAAAATTATCCACCAAACCATCCATTGTACTCAAGATGAACATAACATTTGTTTGTTTGGGGATGGTGTAGGAAGGGGAGATATTTATGATAGTCTCTGAATTAAATAGAGTGACCCATTATCACAAGGTTGTTGCAGATCATAAAAATACAAATGATATTGACAGTTTTTCCTTTATTCATGCTGTTTGTCTATAAAGTGTGTGTGTGTGTGTGTATATATATATATATATATGTACTATTCCATATCATATAAAGATAGAAATCCATTGACCCAACCCAAAGGCAAGAAAATTTTAATTTTGTAAATATTTGAGATCTGCATAGCCAAATTAAATACAAATAAATGAATAAAGATTATGCAGAATATTATAGGCATTTAATTTAAGAAATAAGGGATTAATCTTGTTTTCTTTATGGTACTTTTCATTTATTAAAAAAATGTCTAAAAGTCTGCACGAGCTATTTGGAGGTATTCAGACTCATTAAAATCATGTTAAAAAGTAACTGTAGCATAAAGAAATTGAAAACCAAACTGCAAAGTGGTGAGCAAACATGTTCTGTAGTAAATAGTCCATTGTAATTGTTTGGAGGCAAAACTTTAGCCCAAACCATCAGGAGGAGCCTCAGGAAAGGGAGCCAGGAGAGAGCAATCAAAAAGCAGAGACTTCTAATGTTGCCCCTCTATGTTTCTTGAATGCTTTGACTTTGTTCATTACGATGAACAATAGACCATACACTCCATAGGTGGTGCTACAATATGTAGGATTTTAAACTGGAGGATTTAATATTTCCTAAAAAAATGATTTGCTTATGCTGATGATAGAATTAAAGGATTCAATTTAAGAGACAGTCTGTAAGCCAATTACTTAAAAATTTGCATGAATTAAAGAGCTGAATCTTGAATTTTAAGTATCTTGTTTTTAGACTTGAATAAAACGACCCTATGGTTTATACAGAAAGAACAAAATCAGTTCATAAAATTATTTCATGATAGAAACCCGGATTGAGCTCCCAAGGTCCTGATGAGGAGCAAAAGGAGGGAGATCATGAGCAAGGAAGTCAGGACCGTGAGGAGTGCGTGTACCCATTGAGACGGTGGGACAGATCTAACAGGAGACACCAAGTCCAGTTGGAATGGGTCTGATGGAACAGGGGATCAAACCGGACTCTCTGAATGTGGCTGACGGTGGAGGAGGACTGAGAAACCTAGGACAACGGTGATGAGCATGAAATCTACAGCATGGAAGGGCTCACTGTGAGCCTTGTCAGTTTGGTTGCTCACCTTCCTGGACTTAGGGGGAGCTGGGAGGACCTTGGACTTAACATAGTGAAGGGAACCCTGATGGCTCTTTGGCTTGGAGAGGGGCGGAGTGGGGGTATGGGTGGAAGGGAGGGGAAGGAAGGGGGAGGAGGAGGAGGGGAGGAGATGGAAATTTTTAATAAAAAAATGAGGAAAAAAATATTTCATGAGCATTTCAACAAATCTATAAAGTGTTTATAAAGTTATGAATAAGGATTTGCCATTTTAATTTTAGCTATAATTTAGCATGTACTTTCTTGAAAAAAGAAATATAATGATGTCTCATACTCAAAGTAACATGAATTCCCTACATATAACTTAGAACTGTCATATATCCATCATAAAAAAGGAAAATACTGAGATTGTCATTTGAAAATACTGTCTGACATAGTTAAACAATTAATCAAAGGCCAGTTATAGATAGAATCTTTCTGTCCTTAATACACTAATGAAAAATTAGTCTATGCTTATAAAAAAGTAGTGAGTAAGCTGACCATACCAGATCTTAGAGAATTTTTAAAAACTGCTTCCTCTCCTGAGTGTTTTATTTAAAGATCAGAAATAGTCATGATTCAGGCTATATTTATTTTGTTATATACAAATATAACATTATTTTGTTATATATAATAAAACATCATTGCTATCTTTTTACCTGTAGATCACCTTAGGCTTGTATTTTATCACAAAACATACTATGTCTTTTAGGTTTCTATATATAAGTTTAGTATTATACTTACATAAAATAAACTACAGAATATCAATGTACTTAGTCATTTTCAGTTTTCTGATAAATTTTTGTTTGAGTTTTATTGTCCCATATGTTATAATTAAATAATTATATAAACTTAACTTTATGATTCAACTATATGGTGTCTTTGCCAATATTTTATGTTTTTATAGTCTGTTGATTTTACTTGTAGTGCTCATGATTTCTTGTTTTCTCATGCATTTAATTATCTTTGTGTGCTGAACATTATACAGAATTATAGTCCTTTATAGTTTCAAAATTGAGCAAGTTCAGACAACAAAGTTATTTTCATGATTCATTTGTTGGACCAATATTTGTTGGACCAAAATCAATATAGTCCTGTTTTACTTAGTACTAATATTCTTACACTTTGCTTAGATTGATAATAGGTGTTGCCCTATCATGTTATTGTAATGTTGTAAAATATAGTATATGCATCAGATTCTTGTTCTGAAATCTTGTGAATTCTGAAACATTTGGCCTGATAGTCCAACCATTTGTCATTGCAGTTTGATATTGTGATGTGGGATTCCCCTCTGTATGCTGTGAATACCATTGGTTAATAATGGACTGCTTTGCACCTATAGCAGGGCAGAACTTTGTTGGGGGGGGGGGCGGCTAGACTGAATGCTGGTAGAAAGGAGGCGGAGTCAGAGAGAAGCCATGTAGCCCTGCCCAGACAGATGCCGGAACCTTATCTGGTAAGCCACTGCCACTTGGTGATACACAGATTAATGGAAATTGGTTAAATTAAGATGTAAGACTTTGCCAATAAGAAGCTATAGCTAATGGGCCAAGCAATGATTTAATTAGTACAGTTTCTGTGTGATTATTTCAGGACAGAGTAGCTGGAAACCAGCAAGCAGCCTCCTTTAACAGTATTGTCATTATCAAATGTATTGGGCAGCATTTATAGATGTCCTGAGATGTGTATATGCAACTAGTGTACTGCAGGTTGGCCTCATCTGCTTTGGATAAGGACCACTGGAAAGGGCCAGTAAGATGACTCAGTGAGGAAAGCCTCTTGCTAATAAGCCTGATGACCAGCTAATACAAACTGGTCTCTGACCCCCATAATCACACTTTG
The DNA here is from genome assembly GCF_903992535.2 of Arvicola amphibius. Taxonomy (NCBI): domain Eukaryota; kingdom Metazoa; phylum Chordata; class Mammalia; order Rodentia; family Cricetidae; genus Arvicola; species Arvicola amphibius. Next base: position 64,198,752 of record NC_052058.2, read on the forward strand.
ACACTTGGAAAGCACATACATATATTTGTGCGCAGAATTAATTAAAAATATTAAAAGTTTAATTTCATCCTTTTTTTCTAGAAATATATATATATATATATATATATATATATATATATATATATATTGCTTTGGGATAATACACTTCTCTTAATAAAATTTTGTTTTCTTCAGCCAAATGACAGGGAATCTAGTAATATCAAATAACCATAATCCATTTTTAAGGTTTGAGGTACTTGACAAATTACCTAGAAGATGTGAGTTAGACTTCTTGCCTCTCATTTACTTGTTGTGTACTCAGGGTGGAGCACAGTGGAGTCCCAGTTAAAGATGGGCTAAAGGGAAAGGGATAAACTTCCCAGGTTATAGTTTCTGACTTTTATCACTTTAGCTTTTTGTGCCTATCAAAAGGCATGGTTCACTTTCTGGGCACCTCTTCTGGGTATTAAAATGTCCCAGCAAAAATAGGCCTCCATTGCCAGGTTCAGTTGTCTAAATGGTTGTCTCAACAACATAGTTCATCTTCTGGTTAGTTGTTTGACATGCTCAATCTTTTCCATGTCTTGGAGCTAGCAGTGGAGTCACTGGCATTATTGTCTTTGCAGGTTCTCAGCATTTCACTTTTGATAACGTCCTACCTCTATTCCCTCCATTGATTCTTGTTTCTTGCCAACCTAATTCCCTAACTATTGTCAGAAAGAGCTTTCTTTAAAAATGCAAACATGAGCCTTGAAAAACCAACCAACCAATCAATAAATAAAATGAAAATAAATAAATAAATGAATGCAAGCACGATCACATTTCTGCTTGTATTTCCTATTTTATTTTAGTCTAGCTGTGGATCTCTATATTTGTTCCCATCTGCTTTGGGAGGAAACTTCTCTGGTATAATGGCTGAGCAAGACACTGAGTTATGAGTGTAGCAGAATGTCATTAGGAGTCATTTTTATTGCTTTGTTCCTTTTGTAGAACAGTAGTATTTGGTTTTACCTTAGGTCTACCTAGTCTTAGGTTCTTGGTCACCCAAACAGCATCAAATATGGGTTACATTTCTTAGAGTGGGTCTTAAATCAAATCAGATATGTTTTTCTGAGTGTTTGAGTTGTATCATTAACTCACTAATTTGTGCTCTTTCTCATTTTTAAATGTAATCTACCCTTGGGAAGAGCACACCAATTGGTTATCTAATACCAAATGGTCAGCCCTGAAAGCATACATAAAGTACCATTGTACAGACCGATAGGTTGTATTTATGTATTCAGGAATATATTTGTATATACATGTAAACATAGTATATAACAGCAATGAAGAAGGCCTTGAATTTGAGAGCATACAAAGAGAAAGGATTGGAGGGAAGGGGAAAATGATGTAGTTATATTATAATCTTAAAAAGTAAAAGAAATAGTTTAAAAAAGAAAATGGAGCCATGAGTATTCTAATTTCATCAGTGGATTAATCCTTTAGTGAATCTTTGGTAATAGACTATTACGAGGTGGGGCCCCATTTGGTCAAAGGTTACTCTAAAAGATGTATGTTGTTCCCAGAATACCTAACCCACTGCTTCCGGCTGCTATAGGTTGCTATAGCTCTACTCCGTTGTTCTTTTTCCATTACCAGATGGCTTTGCCTCAAGTCAGGCCCAAAGCAGCAGGGCCAGATGACCATGGCTTGAATCATGAACACAGCGTTCTTTTCTTGTGTTGATTTGCTCAGGTATTTTGTCATAACAAGAAGTTAATATAGGCCTTACATTAGTAAGCTTTATGCCCTCTATATTGTTCATGACAGCTAACATCCATAGGAACTGGTACTAAGGAATGGTTAAGAAACAACAATACGCAAGTATTCCAAAGTGGTGAGATGAAGAGATGCATATTAGCAGTGGTTGTTAGTAGTCCAAGAAATTAATCCATAGCATAAAAAAATTCTGTTTATAAGCTGTGTTATTAATTAGGTTTCTAGTCAGTAGCAGACCAGCAGTAGTTAAGTTTTGAGGAGTCAAAAGATACATGTAAAATTTTGACTATTTACTCATATTAGTATCCCTAATCCTATATTATTTAAAGATCAATTGTATTTTTCAGACACAGCTATAAAAATGTAAGTGGAGCCCTTTATTTTGAGTTGTTGAAAGTCAGCCCTGCTTCGTAAAAGCTCTTTCATACTTAGGCATTTCAGCACTATAAAGAAGTAGAATCAGGTACTCTTGCATGTTCAGGAATTCACTATTTCAGAAGATTTTCCATCCCCTTTTAGACAGTACAATTTGTGGAGTCTCTACCTGCTGCTTGATTTATTTAGAATTTCCAGTTGGAAACATCAGTTAGGTAGGTCATAGAAAACTCTTGAAAACTAAGCCAAAGACCAACATCAAACACCCTTTGAACAAATACTATTGCATAGAAGAGATGCCTTTGTTTTCTACTTGGCATAAACTACCTAGTCTTATAAACTTGGTAAGGTTATTTCTCTTAGAACTGTATAGTATGTTAACTGGGATATACTATCCGCCTGGGTTTTAAAGTTATAGGTGTCTAACATTTTCTGTAATGATATCTTGTAGTGTGAAGCGGCGGGGCTGTGTACCACCACCCGGCTAGCTTTGCCCAAAATAATTACACGGAAACTGTATTCTTTTAAACACTGCCTGGCCCATAGTTTCAGCCTCTTATTGGTTAATTCTCACATCTTCCTTTAACCCATATTTAGTAATCTGGGTAGCACCACGAGGTGTGGCTTACCAGGAGAGATCTTAACCTGCGTCCATCTCGGAGAGGAGCAGCATGGAGACTCACTATCGCGACTGCCTGAAGCATCTCCCCCACTCTACTTCCTTGTTCCCACAATTCTGTTCTGTCTACTCCACCTACCTAATTTTCTGTCTCTTAAAGGGCCAAGGCAGTTTTCTTTATTAATTAACCAATGAAAGAAACATAGATAACTCTCCTTCATCAATATCTTTGCTGTATTTCTAGTCCAGATATTTTCAAACTTATTTTAGCAGTGGAACTTCAAATGTGTAAGCTTGGTATGTAATAATTAAATGTAAAACTTCAGCATGGGGCTGTAGTTCATGGTAGAGCTCTTAGTTGGCATATGCAAGGCCCTGGTTTCAAAGCCAACATCGTAAATAAATAAACGTGTAAATAAATAAATGAAAATTTCTGATTTATTGCTTATGCTTTTTTATTTGGTATTATTGTCTCTACTTAGAACTTTTGACCTTATATTCAAATAATAAGTAACTTTATTTAAATTATTTTAGGATCACCGTTGTATTTAAACACTGTCAAAGTTGCTACTCATCAAGCCGTTTTGTCTGTCTGTTTACTCTGGTGTATGACTGTTTCACATTACTTAGCCTTTTTGGTTGAAAGCTGTAGCCATGTCTCTTGAGTTCTACTTAAGTGAGCATAGTTGGAATTGATGTATGCCCCCGCTAAGCTGCCACTACAAAGCTCCATAGGTGATTCTTTCTTTTCTCTGTGTGTTTGATTGTGAAGACGCAGTGAAGGAGTAGGAATCCTAGAGAATGGAAGAAGCAGGAGGCTCAATACTCCATCAGATATTACATTATGAGACTGTAATGTAAATATGCTTCTGCATTGTGCTGTCACTGTTTGGCTCTTGTAACAGGTGGTATTACTTACCTTGTTAATATGTAAGGCCTCTCTGACTATGAAACTTGTATCAGTGTCCCTGGATGCAGGAACTTTTCTACTGTATAAGAAGAGTAGAAAGTCTTAGTAGGTAATAAAAACATGGTCCTCTTCCCAGATCCCTGAATAAGAAATAAGAACGTACAATGAATGCTTGCTTTTGAAAAAAGAAAGTACAATGAATGCTTGCTTTGAATTTGATATGCTTTTAGATCTTTTTGCCGTAATCATTTATGAAACTGACAATTACAGGAGAAGGTTGGCTTAATTTTGAAATGGGGCTGGAGAGATGGCTCAGCGGTTAAGAGCATTGCCTGCTCTTCCAAAGGTCCTGAGTTCAATTCCCAGCAACCACATGGTGGCTCACAACCATCTGTAATGAGGCCTGGTACCCTCTTCAGGCATGCATGTAGACAGAATATTGTATACATAAAAAATAAATAAATATTTTTTTTTAAAAAAGAAATCCTTAAGAAAGATAAAGGTCTTATTTTAATTACAGATTTCCTTAGTCTTAATGTTGTCTCTTAACCTATCTTTTTCTAATTGTGTCTAGAAATCAGATATGGAAATCTAGTATTTATGTTTTCATGCTTTAAAAAAGGCTAAAATAGTCATTGATGTGGAATATGTTAATAGTGATACTGATATCATAGACCAGAAAAGAAATTTTTGCTGTTTATATTCTATTCCTGATGGCCTGTGTTTATTTTCTAAGCCCTAAATTCCTGATTGAAGAGGCATTTGTAAATATATAGATTACTGAAACTGTAAAAGTAATATTCTAAAATTAAATAAGAATATGATTTTTGGTTTAAAATATTTTATTTAGTTCAAACAGTTACTGTGAAAATAATGTAGCTTATTTTCACAACCCTTCAGTAATTCATATCTAATATTTTCTTGGTTGCCAAATTCAGAATGTCTGATCATGACAATTGATACAATTTTGATGTTTGGTTTTAAACCGTTCTTTTAAAATCAGAGTTCAAGAGAAATACTATTCAAACAGTAAAACAAATATTAAGGTTGTAGTAAATATTGAACTATTCTATGGAAACTATAAAGGAGCAAGTAAGAAATGCTGTCCTTAATTTAAAAAAGTATGTGTTAAAGACTGGACTGTGTCTCAATTTTACAGTGCTTGCCTTGCATGTATGATGTCCTGGTTCAATCTCCAGTAATATTAAAGAGGCTTATTTTAGTGTTTAGGACATTAATATATTAAAAGATAACTTGGATAGAGAAAACAAGGGATTCTTATGTTCATCTCTTCACCACAGTTTGCCACAATACCAGCATGTTTTATAACAATTGTACATCTTATAATGGATGAACCAACATCACCGATACATTGATATCACTCAAATTCCATACTCAAATGTACATATACTCTTCACATGTTGTGTTCTGTGGTCTTATACAAATATACACTAAATTGCATCCATGCTTACAATGTCAGTGCAGAGTATTTTCACTGCCTTAAAAATCACCTGTGCTCTATTTATTTATTCCATACCACCCCTCATAGATCCTGGCAAACACTGGTTTTTTCTTTTTTTTAATGTCTCCAGTGATTGCCTTTTCTAGAATGTTATATTTTGAAATTATAAAGCATGGAGCTTTTTCAAATGCTTAGTAATATGCATTTTAAGTTTTAACATGGGTAGATAGTTAATTTCTTTTTAGAACCAAATAATACCCCATTATACAAATGTATTCCAGTTAAGTTATATATTCAACTAAATAAGGACATTGTGGTTACTTCCAAGTTTTAGCAGTTATGGTTAAAGAGGCTTTAAATATTGATGTTGAGATTTTTGTGTGGACAGAAATGTTCAGCTTACTTCGATAATTACCAGCATGAGTAATTGCTAGTTTGTTCATTAAGACTGTGTCTGGTAGAACATTCCTCACTTGCAATTAGAGAAAACCAATGAACATTGACTTTTCTAGAGAATAGAAGCTGAACAGCTGTAGAAAAGCTACCCTTTGGGCTTTTTCTGTCCCCAAGCAGATATTATAGATTGTTTTAGGGACCTGGATTTGTGGCAGAGCAGTTGGTATCAGCATTGCCATAGGAGTCTACAGAGGAATAAAGCCATATTGACTTGCTGCTTGTAGAAATCCTGCTCAATTCTAGCCTGGCCTGTGAGCAGCATGGAATGATTACAGCAGAAAGCACTTACAGTTGATTCTGACCTGGTTAGGAAAGACTTGCTGCAGAAAGTAATGCTTCAGCTGCAATTAGAAGCAAGATTATAAGGAAGTGAGAATCTTATGCCATCCTGGTGCAAAGTGTACAGTATGATCCCTGTTCTTAGGAGAGTGCTAAGTAGGAAGGACTGACAGACTGGTGTGCCTTTAAGAAGAAACTTGAAGCTCTGGAATAAGTAGAGCTCACGTTATTAGAGAATTTTACCTCATCAGAAGGATAGTGGGAGGCCACTGACAGGTTTTAAACAAGGTACAGTAAACTGATTTTTAAATATTTTTAAAAATGTATTTTTTATCAGTCTATCCATCCATCTACCAATCATTCCATCTGTAACTCTATCTATCTATCTATCTATCTATCTATCTATCTATCTATCTATCTATCTATCTATCATCTATCTATCGCCTAGGTTGGCCTCAAACTCATGAGCTCAAGCCCTCTCTCATCAGCTTGCTAAGAAGGGGAAATTATAGGTATGCTTGCACACATGTATATACCCACCACCATCACTGGGAGATACTTTCACTAAAACAAGAAAGTGCTTTACATGTGGCTAATTTAGACATGTACTGTAATCTAAGTGTGAGATTATTTTGCATTGATTTTGGGGAAATGGTGAGATAGATTAAGTAAAAACCTACCAGGGGAAGTCAGTAAGACTCATGTATTAGATACTGAATGGTGAAAGAAGAAAGTCACTAACAGTTGTGGGTGTATACTTGGCTGAATGTGGTATGAGAATTAAACTAGATTTTAAAAGAAATGGGTTAGATTTTATGCATTTGAATCAGATGTTAGAAAATATTAATTCGAATGAATTTTTTTTACAAGGTTTAAACTGGCAGTATGAGTACATATGGTAATGGTGAATGACACTGTTCAATACATGAATATAGACAGATATTGTCAAAGACTTAGCTTTGACAATCTCATCATCTAAAAACTGGAAAAAAGAGATGAGACTGGAGACTGAGGGAACAGCAGAAGTCTTTGGGAGGGTGTTTAATGAAAGAAGATAGTTTGGGGATTAGGAGTTGCCCAGTATTTTTTTTTTAATTAAAATGTATTCTTTTGTATTTTTAAAATAAGTGAATTCCAATTCTTGTCTGTTTAAAAATCAGTGTTTGGTCCATCTAGATATTTTTGTCTCTGAAGCAAGAGGCAGATGTTCTTAGTTCTGATTCTTAGAAAGGAGATAGTTGGGTTTTTTTTTGCCCACAGGAAGTTTTCTATCGGGAAGCAGATGTGGCCCAGTGATAGGAGATGGGAAGGGAATGTTTTGTTATTAATTAGCTTCCTATAACCAAGGGCTTTGTATTTTTGAAAGCTATCTTTCAGTTAGTAGAAATTAAATCCTATTTTTAAAATTTTTCGTGAATTGATATAAGCAGTATAATTTCTTATGTTCTAGCAACAATTATATTGTTAATTTAGGGTAGTTCATGTATTCTTAATACCACAGAACTATGGGATAAGTAAGAAAGTATATTATCAGATAGGAAGTAGTGACAGACTGTTTGTAAACAAAGCAGCTTGCATTCTGCCTTTTCATCTCTAATTGTTTCCCTTAGTTGAAATAAATCTATAAAGATATCGGGCGTGCTCATATTCTATTTTAAACTAAAAAATTTGTAGAACTTAAACTAAATAATGCCAGAATAACTAAAATTTAAACTTTATAGCTATGTTGTTTAAGTCAGAATTCTCAACTGTACCTGTAGAGCAGTTGAAGAAAAGCTAATTTGCGTGTTCTAGAATCCTTAAGTGGAAATTGGGCATGCTCTGTCTTTTTGCTGTTAATTAACTATAGATAGCAGTTTACATCTCTATCCTCTGATTTTGATTCTGTAGTTTAGTGTTAAAGTTGTTACTTTTTCTGTGAATAGGTTTTAAGTATGTCTTTACTAAGGTTTTTTTGCTTTCAAAAACAAAAATACACGTTTTTTAATAATGAAATTTCATACAGAAATTAAAATTGAAATTTTATCCTAACTTGCAGGTTTTCTTTTGATGCATATTATTCCAGCACGTTGGCATACTGTTAACTATTTTTAGTAAAAGAGGATCTTGCTCTATTTACTTTTTTCCATGTGTGTGGATGTTTTGCCTGCCTGTGTGTATATCAGTGCACTAAGTGAGTGACTAGTTCCCCCAGAGAACAGCTGGGTCTCCTGGAATGAACAGTTGTGAGCAAGGATGTGGGTGCTGGGAATTGAACCCAGGTCTTTTGGAAGAGCAGCCAGTACACTTAGCCATTGAGGCTTCTCTCTAGTCATAAAATGAAAAGTTTTCTTAAAACATTGTTAATAACTTTATTAATTGACATATAATATGTATTAAATTTTGTCTGTTTTCCCAATAATATTTATCATAGCTATTTTTCTACATCCAGGATGAAATACAGATCATGCATTGCTCTTAATCATTTATCTTCAATCTGCTTTAGTGAGAAACCAGCTTCATAGTTTTTGTGTTTCCTTATTTTGAATTTTTTGAAGCAAGGAGTTGTTTTGTAAGATGCATTTATTACTTTTACTTCTTCTTTTTTCATTTTTAAGAAGGTTGTAAGGAATAAAACCCAGGGCCTTGTACACACTAGACAAGTAGTCTCTTACAGAGCTACACTCCTAGTCTACTCTTAGAATGTTTTTCAATTTGGGGTTGTCAGTGTGTTTTACTTTATATTTTATATAATTGACATAAGGTCATATTATATGCTTCACAGTTAATTATCTCAGGAGGCACGCAGTGTCAGTTTGCTATACTAGTGAGATTCATTTGTTCATTCTTTAACTAGGCTGCTTGTTCATTATTTTCTTCTATGTCATTTCAACTTTTGTAATCCTGGATACACAGAAAGGGGCTTTGGAATTGCTAATTCTGATGCAGAAAAAGCAAACTCACTGACTAAAGTTCAGTATTGCTTTTTTTTTTTTTTTAAAGTTCAGTGACAGGGTTTTTCTGTGTTGCCTTGGCTCTCCTAGAACCTGCTTTGTAGATCAGGCTAGCCCTAAACTCCCAGAGATACTCCTGTCGTTCCCTCCTAACTGCTGGAATTAAAGGTTTTCACCAGAACCACCTGGCATTTTACTTGTTTGTTTGTTTTGTTTTTTGATTTTTTAATATAATATTTAAATCTTAAGGGAATAATTAGATGAGTATTGATGAATACAGACATTAACATAATTTCATCTGTTTCTTGACTTGTGTAGAAAGTTTTCATTGCTCTAGAGCTCCTTTGTTCCCCTTTCTGGAACTGCGTCACCTCCTTCCTTCCCTCCTTGCTTTCCTTTCTGTTTTATTCCTCCCCCCCTTTTTAAATCAGGCTTATAATTGCATCTAAATGAAATTTTTATAGTACGCACTTTTTGTGCTGTTTTTCTTCTGTGGGAAAAGTATTTGTAAGATTTATTAATGTTTTAGGAATTAGTTGCCAATTTTTTTTTTCAGGCAGAGCAGTATTCCATTGTATGAAGATACCACAATTTATCCATTTTACAGCTGTGCAATTTTGTATTCTTTCATTGTATAGTTATTAGAAATAAAGCTGCTATGATTATGAGCATTCAGGTTTAAGCAAATGTATTTTAAAAGTTCTGGTAAAAAAAATACCTATAGCAGAATTCCTTAATCATATTATAAGTATGTGTTGAACTTAATAAGACTTCTGAAATAATTGTATTGCCTTTGCTTCTGATACTAATTTTGACAGTTCTATTTGCTGAACCTTCTTGCTGCTATCTAGAGTGGGTAATGTCTTATTATGGTTCTGATTTGCATTTCCTTCAGTACTAATGAGATCAAATAATTTTTCATATGTTTATTATTCATAATTTAATTAAAATGAGATATAAGCTCACTGTTTCGCTCAAGATATTCTCAAACTCACATCTTCCTCTTTTTGTTTCCCAAGTGCTGGAATTTCAGGAATGTGCCAACCTACTACCTAATTTTCTTGTGAAGGGTTTTTATTTACTTTAAAAAGTTGTTTTTCTTTTTACTAAGTTTGTGGAAGAATAAAATGTTTTGAGATGTTTATATTGTTAATGTTTTCGGCAATTTTGGTCTTGCTTATCAATTTTATTATTATTCAATTGACCAGGAGTTTTTAAATGTGTGAACTCACAATTATTAAGGATTTCCTGTACTTGCTCTTGCTTGATGCATCCTAAAAGCTCTTTGCCTTCTTGCAGGTCATGTAAATACCTTCTCATACTTTCACAGCTTTCCAGCTCTGAATTTTTTAAATGCAGGTAAATTTACATATTGGAGACTTCTCTAACTTGGTATATTGTGTATTTAAGAAACCCAGGCATATCAACATCTTTATTATACAAATTAATAAATTTTGAGACTTTGTAAACAAAGAAAAATGAGTGTTGTTGGAGAGAGGCTGTTTGTTGGTTTCTTGCTGCTCTCTGCTTGTTCGTCCTGGCTTCCCAGAACCGAAATAATCACACAGAAACTACTAATTAAAATCACTGCTTGGCCCCATAGATCTGATTCTTATCGGCTAGCTCTTACATTTTAATTTAACCCATTTCTAGTAATCTGTGTAACACCATGTGGCTGTGGCTCACCAGATAAAGTTCCGTCTGGCTTCAATGAAGCTACATGGTTTCTCTCTGACTCTGCCTTTTCTCTTCCAGCATTCAGCTAGTCTCTACCATCCCTCCCAGCTCTGTTCCCCTAAAAGCACTTCTTATCAGTGTAATCTACAGCATACAGAGGGAAATCCCACATCAGTTTGTCTTTCAGATAATGGAAGTAATAGAACATTTGATATGCTGAAATGAAGAAATACATAAAATTTCTTACTACTCCTCACCATAATAGAAGTACTTAGTATGAGAACTGTTTTTTCATGTATATATCTTATAAATAAATGGATAGTTTTTTAAGTTTGCCAGATGAAATTATTTTTTTACAAATTTATACAATGTTTTTGATTGCTCTGCTATATCCGCTTTTATTGGTGGTCTGGAAGTCTGTCAGGCTTTCCATTTTAAACCCTTATTTTCAGGGGTTTATGGGAAGACTGTTGAAAAAAAATACAAACTTTTGGCAGTCACGATCTTGGTTCAGTATTAGTATTGCTTTAACAAAATGTTGAACAGTCAGCTCTTTAGACAAAGTTGTAAGAAGCAGGAAGAGGACGAAAGGAATAACCTTTGGTGAATGATAGTATTTTCCAGCTAAGTATTCCAATTAGATTTGCCATAGCAAACTTTTCCCTTCTACAAATTATTAAGTATGTCTGTTTTGTGGTTTCCAGCTGCCACAGAATTTGCCTCAAGAGTTTTCTTTTTAAGGGACTAGGACTGTATCAATGTTAGGGTTCTTAGTTATCATCTGTACAGCAACGGGTTCAGTTTTCCTTACAGTGTTTTATAGCAGTTGTCTGTTTCTGCCCTTTCCTCCCATTTGTGCCTTTTAAATCTTATGTAATATATTTACATTTAAAATTGCCTGAAGTTTCTCTCTCTCTCTCTCTCTCTCTCTCTCTCTCTCTCTCTCTCTCTCTCTCTCTCACACACACACACACACACAACCTTTTGCAGTGCCAGATTAAAGTAAACAGTTGGTTGACTGCTATGTAGAGACAGTATTGTATTATCATTGCAAGAGATTGTAGTATAATAGTAAATAGTATGTTTGCTTCATGTTAAATTCTGAAATACAGATTTGAACATTCTAAGGAGCTGCCACCTCAAACATGAACTTGTAGCAGGTTTCTTTCCCCCCCTTCATTCCCTTCCTTCATTCCGTCCTTCCTTCCTCTCCTTCCTTCCTTCCTGCCTTCCTATCCTTCCTCTCCTTCCTTCCTTCCTTCCCACATCTACTTTAAAAAATCCTTTTCTGAAATAGGACAGACATTTAACCTACTGTAAAAAGAACAAAGATTCTTTGGGTCTTTTTATTCTGAAGAAAATTTGCTTCAGGCAAGAAGTTTTTTAGGTGCTGCTGAAGTTTTGAGATCTGGGAAAATGGGGTAATAACATGACACCAGTTCCTTAAGCAGCACCATCTGCTGTGGTTCAAAGCCACACAAAAGCTGCTTAAGCAGTGAAATGTTCTGGACTGCATGGACAAGTGCGGTTCAATGGTAAAGACGACAGAGTAGAAGAAACTGTAGAAAGGTTGAAAAATGGAATCTTGGAGGATAAACATCTTTAAGAAACAAACCTCACCTTGTCCTCCGAGCTATCGAAGATCTCTGTCAGAACCTGCTTATGCAAATTCAGAGACAGGAACACGTTTAAAGATGTACCCGTGGTGTGGTTCAGTCAAAAGCCAGAGGAAGAAAAATGAATGTGCTGTTTCCAATCTGGAAAAGCCACTGGAAGCTTATAGGTGGCAGAAGCAGCCTGGCTTTAGGAAGAAAGGGAGCAAAATGGAGAGACTGCAAGATAATAATGGAGACCTGGATAAACCCCAGCAGAAGGTCCTGCCAGAGACAGTTGGTAATAATGCTTCCTCTTCTACTAACGAGATCCTTGGGACATCAACAGAGAAACTGAACCTGGGTAATACCCAGTCACTTCGGGCTCCATTCACAAGGTCTGTTTCAGAGCCAGAATCCCCTAGTAGTTTCAGGTTTATGAGACCATGGCCGAATTCAGTGGGGTCAGTGGAGTCTGAACAGCAGGGATATTTCATCCGTGGGATTTTCTCTACTCTTTCCAGTGGCTTCTCCAGGATGCTGAGTCTAAAAGGAGAATCAACCAATGAGCCAGTAGGAACAGGTATATTATGGTGGACTAAGGGTAGTGGAAGAATGGCACATAATTATTATTGAAATTTGATTTTCAGAAGATTGCTAAATAATTTATATTATAAGAGAAATTTGTTTAAATAACACATTTAATAAGAAATAATAACAGCTTCCAAAACTACTTTTCAGTGAGTGATAATAAATGAAGCAGAAATAAATACATTTGGTTAGGAAATGTTTTATGATGGCAATTTTTGAACTCTTGGAATCTATAGAAGAAAAATTTCTAATCGTGATTTCACTGACCACTCATTCAGGTAAAATGCAAGTTTAGAATCAAATAATTTTCTCTGAAACAGTTGGGAATTAAAAACATATTTCTATTATCTTTTCCTAAATTTTTAGTTAATATATATTTTTAAAGAGATCTACATGGATAGTTTTACCCTGATAGCTCTTAGTCCATTGAAATTTTTATTTACCTGTATCATAAAATTTTAATTTGAATCTGGAAGCTAGAGGTGCAAATTTTAATATTTTTTGTTCAAATGACAAAATACAAATATGTTTGATTATTAGGATCCAGTGAATCTTTTTTAGTTACCATGTCACCAGATTAAAGAAAATCTCATTTAGGAATTTTCTAAATTAATACCAATACCTTATATTGTTTTTTTTTAGTATTATTATAGTATTGTTAGACTCAAAAATCACATCTCTTTATATTATCTGATTGTCTTGGGACTGGTTGACTGTATTAAGTAAGTTGTAGCTTTGCACATCCACCTTAAGAACCTAGTCTTAGAATCTTGATTATATTTTCATTCAGCAGAAATTACTTTTCTGATAAAACCCTTGTCAGTAAGACAATTTTAGTTAATTATTCATTAGTAGATTGATAATTCAAACCAAGATTTAAACTCTAAAAATTGTGAGGATTGTTGAAGAATTTTGTTTTTCAAACTTGATTATATTTTTCAGTTTTATTTTAAAAGAAAATTAAAAGAGGTTTTTATCTGTGAAATGTAATCTTAAGTACCTGAGTACTCAAAATTTAATATTCAGAATCTTGTCTTTCATAAATATTCCCTTGCTTAGCAAGTTTTGTTGAGATATCATATATATGTGTGTGTGTGTGTGTGTGTTGTGTGTGTGTGGTGTGTGTGGTATATATATATATATATATATATATATATTCTTCTTACCCTTGACAAATAGATAATACCAAGAGGGAACTCTCTCTTAATACTTTTGTAAACATTCCATTACAATTTGAAGGAGTAGTTTGTTTCATTCCTTAAGTCGTAGTATGTCTATATAGTTGTGAGGGTGACCATAGATGAACTAAATACTGGAATGGTCATAGGTAAGTAATTTAAAATAATTCAGAGAAGTGATACTTCATAACAGCTAATGTGTATATTGGTGAAAGAGCTATAATTAAGATATATATGCACACAACACATGAACACATACACACATTTGGTGGCTCTTTCAGTTACTTTAAAGATTTTACCAAATACTATAAGCTGTTTTAAATTATTTACAGTTGTGGCAGTACTCTGCCCCTACTTTGTATATATTAATGATCAAATGGAAACATAATGTACCGTCTCACTACTTTCTTCTCTTACCTATTCTTAGAATAGCAGTGCGTATGAGAACATAAATTGTTCAAATTTAAGGTGCAATTTAAAACAGTTTTAATTCTAACAATTAAATATAGTCTAAAAGAATTGCTTTTACAGTATTTTGTCAGTTTATTATTATTAGTACAGATACCTTTAAAAATTCATTAAAAAACTTAGTTATTTCTGACACCTGAAAACCCACTAGTATTTTTTCTTTATTATATGAAATGTAAGATATAAGCAGTATTAAATAACCTAATAATATCATAAAAATATTAAAAATACTGCCTGGCTCAGAGCAGTCTTTCAGCATACATATTTTTTTTTTAAAAAGATAATGTAGAAAATTGAATGAGCATATCTCCATAGGTTCATGTGTTTGAACAAATTGGTTCCCTAGTTGGTGGAACTATTTGGGAAGGTTGTGTCACTAGAGGCAGGCTTGGGATTTCATATAAGAGCTCTCTTCTATCCTGTCACCTTTGCTCTGCCATCATTGGCTCTGGTTCTGAAACTGTGCCCCAATTAAATGATTCCTTTTATAAGTTGCCTTGGTCATGGTGTTTTATCAAAGCCATAGAAAAGTAAATATACAGATGATATTGTAGTAACAAAATTACAGAGATAAAGTTTTTGTTTTTAAGAAAGGATAGCTATTGTTGAATTTTTTTTGTGTGTTTCTAAAAGTAAATTGTAATATTCTTTGAATTATATTGATTTGTATTTGTTTTTGACATGTCTATTCTGACATGAATAAGTACTAATTTCTTGTTATTGCTGAATGTACTTCTTATGACTATAGCCATGAAATCAAAGCCTGTAAATAAAAGAAGCTCAGTATTTTTCACATTGAGCGTTTTTTCAGATGCACAAGAAATGGGTCAGCGATGTGCATTAAATAATAATACTTCTATAGTTAAAATAATCCAGATGCTTGATCTGTGTCTGAGCATGTAGTAAATGCCTTTGTACCAGTGGAGCATGACTGAATCACACAAGAAATATAAACAGATATATATGAACATAGTCTATAGAGTCTACAGAATTGTCTCTTGGTAGCTGTGTGAATAAGAAAGAAATGCATTAATCCTGTGTATCTACTGCACATTTTGAAAAGTAGTGTTTGGAGTTATTTCATTTGTCAATTATTTCTCCTCCCTCTGTCATTAGGTAAAATACGGATTTAAAATGTACCTGTATGTTGTATATGAATATATGATTAATATATTTGCATATGCATGAAAGGAAAGTGAATATGGCCTGTGTAATTCTAATTCCTAGTTGTGACTTGTAATTTTTGTTTATAATGTCATAATAATAAGTAAAACCTGTGTCCCTGGTTTTGTTTTTAAAAACTCTCTAAGTTGAATCTTAGAAGATGTAAGTTTTCTTTCTAGGTAGTTTTAATAATGCTATTGTGTTTTTTAAAAAAGGAAGTATTTATTTCATCTGTCTGGGTGTTTTGCTTATTTATATGTCTGTGCCAGTGGAGACCAGAAGAGGGTGATGGTTCCTCTGGAACTGGAATTATCGACGGTGTTAAGCTGTCATGTGGGTGTTTGGAATCAAATGCAGGTCTTCTGTAAGAGCAAGTGCAGTAGCCACTGAACTGTCTCTTCAGTCCATCATAATAAAATTTAACAACTTTTTAATAATATAAATCTCTTTGGAAGGAAGATTTCATAATTGCCAAATAATTATTAAGTTTTTGAGACATTGTGCTAGGTGTTGGAAATATAGTGTTCTTTTTTATTTGGTAACTAGTGCATCTTCACTTATCGTAGGGAATCAAACACTAAATCAAGAAGAATGTAAGTTAAACAATATAAGTTCATAAGGTGCTATATATGTAATACAGAGTAGTAAAGTCTAGTGATAATAACGTACATAGTGCTTCAGGTCTTCTCTGTAGTCTTCTCTTTGTTTTATGTAGTAATTTTAAATGGTGACCTCTAGAGCATACTGAGAAATATGTTTCTTTATTGGCATTTCTTCCAAGAATTGCTTCATTTCTGCAGGCATTACATCTCTTTTGCCAAAGTTTATTGATTATTTAATATCTAAACAGTCTTGCAATTGATCAAATACTTTATGACTTACAGTAGTTGCGTTACCAACTTAAACAACACTGAAATCAATAAAATGTTTAAATTGAGGTAGGGCAATGAGCTTAAATACTTTGTTATGTGCTTTTGATTCTTCAGTGTTATTACCATATTTATGTATTTATTGGCATTTTTCAATAAGTGCATTTTGGGTGAATTCATTGTTAGGGGTGCTGCCACAACTATCAAAGATACCTGGTCTAAACTAGAATTTGTGTTTTTACACTTCTGGCGATTGAAGAATCGATTGAAGTCTGGTGTTTTTGAGGTGAATTTTCTTGACGCTTCTAACTTTTTGTCCTTTTCTTTTCATGTGTCTGTACCTCCTCTTGTCCGTTGTATAGGCAGTGGTAGTGGTTCTGGCAGATCAGAGGCCACCCTTTTATGGTTTTTTTTTTTTTTTTTTTTTTTTTTTTTTTCCCGAGGACAGGGTTTCTCTGCAGCTTTTTTAGAGCCTGTCCTGGGAACTAGCTCTTGTAGACCAGGCTGGCCTCGAACTCACAGAGATCCGCCTGCCTCTGCCTCCCGAGTGCTGGGATTAAAGGCGTGCGCCACCACCGCCCGGCTCCTTTTATGGTTTTTTAAAAACAAAACCAGACCATAATGAGATTCTTAAATGCTTTGTCTCTGATTTTGGTAACAGTTTTGTAATGTAAGAGTACAAGTCAGCCCATATTTTGGGGGAATTAGTGTTTCAAAAATTCCAATGTCAGTTTATAAACTATACTAATAAATTGAAGAAGAATACTTGCTTAATAACAAATGTTATGTTATCGTCACATCACTGTTCAAATATTTGAAACATATGCTATAAAATTAAGCAATAAGATAAAATATATTTCTTTAAATTTATATTATTTTTCTTGATGTGTATACTTATAGTTGTAATGAACATAGGTTATGTGCTGCTCACTTTCTTTGCTGGATTTTTTTTTTATTGCTTAGTATACAGTTTTATCTTCCTTTTTTATGCTTTGGCACTTAATTATGTTGAGATGTAAAATGCTCTATTCTAAAATTCTTTACATTTTTCTACTATTAAAATTACACTAATGGATTTTGTTTATTGTTGAATTATTTATTTCAGGTATATTACAGATTATTTCATTGGATATAACTAATCTTTTATCTCATGATGTAGTTGCTCTTTAAAGAAATGTTTTATGTTGTGCTGCTCATAGTAAAGCTATCCCTGATGATTTTATCAAATTTGGATTTCACCATTTTTAAAATTGTTTTGTTTTTAATATAGTATGAAGAAAAGGAAATATACTTTGGAATTATACAAATTTTAGATTTACCCATACTATTGTCTAGTGATATGACAAAATTTCTTAGAACGTTTCTGAGCTTTTGTTTCTTAAGTAAAATATGCGACAATTATAAAACACGTTTATTTTCATCTCTTTGTATATGCATGCATACATTCATGTGTGGTATGTGAAGGTCAGAGGCAACCTTTGGTGTGAGTCTTTACTTTCTACCCGTTTGATGTATATCTCTTTTTGTCATTCTTCCTTTGTCTCCACCACTCCCATGTATGCTGCTGGCTGGTTTTGTGAGCACCTAGGATTTTCTTGTTTTTGTTTTTTACTTTTGTGTCCTTGTAGGTGCCCTTTGGATTAAAGATGTTTTAGTACTGTGTTCTATGTTTTGTGTGTTCTCAGAATTTAACATGTCCTTACCTGTGCCAAGGGTTTTACCTGTTGAGACATATCCCCAGCTCTAATACTGTCTTCTAGGATTATTGTTAATAGTAAATGAAATGAGTTGCTCAACTTACATTAATTTTTTAATTAATGAAAGCTCTTATTATTGCTTAACTAGATATAGAATGTTAGTATAAAATATGAATATGAATAAAATTGTTACTATTTTTCTAGAATATTACATTTATATTTTATTTGTAAAATAGACCAGTTTACATTAAAAGACTTAGTTTTATTGTTTTCTTTATTTACTCATTTCTTTTTTTTTTTGGTTTTTTGTTTTTTGTTTTTCGAGACAGGGTTTCTCTGTGGCTTTGGAGCCTATCCTGGAACTAGCTCTTGTAGACCAGGCTGGTCTCGAACTCACAGAGATCCACCTGCCTCTGCCTCCCGAGTGCTGGGATTAAAGGCGTACGCCACCACTGCCCGGCTACTCATTTCTTTCTTTACTTATTTATTTACTCATTCATTCATTCATTCATTCATTCTTTCGAGAAAGGGTCTCACCATGTAAATCAAGCTTGCCTTGAATTCACAGAGATCCATCTGCCTCAGCTTCTGAGTGCTGTGATTAAAAGGCATATACTACTAACTACATCTAGCCCTTGTACTACTTTTAAGTAGAGCCCTTAAAGATTTTCACATAGAATTTGATTAATTTAGAAATGTTTTTCACTGATATTACTTGACTGCTTAAATCTTTTTGTCTTTATCTCAGATATTCTTGTTTTTAACTAAAGGTGGACCAGGTTACTTTTGTTACAGTGATTTTTTTTTATTTTAGAGATGTAAAAACCTGACCTATAGTATTTATCTCTTCTGTTTCTTATTTCATTTTGATGCTGTATTTTGCTTGTTAATAAAATTTTAACCTAGATTTTTATTCTTAATATAGAGTTTATAAAAATAAATTAAAATAATTTTTTAGATTTAAGTATAAAGTAGAAAACAGTTCCTAATTATTAAATATATTAGATAAATTACTTGAATATTTTGTTTTATTTTTTTAATTGAATTATGGTCAAATGCTCTAAAGAAAATTTTAATGTATTTTATTCATTTATTTTACATTTTTAATTAAAATATAAATATTTCCCCGGTTTCCTTTCTTCTCTCTAGCCCCTTGTTGTCCCATCTAATGTTCCACCCAATTGATAACCTCTTTTTATTTTATTATTCTTATTACATATCTATATCTATATGTATAGAAAAATATAGAAATACAACCAATGGAGTCCATTTTGTTGCTTTGGGTATATGAAACTTGACACCTTTGTATTGATCTATAAGTCAGGGCTTGGCCCTGGGAGAGGCTGTTCTCCCTCTTATAGCCAGTAGTTGCTTGTGGTGCTTTGTCCACTTTCTTGTTAACATGTTTTAGTGATAATGACATCATTCAGGCCTTGTTTAGTGTTCTTCCTGAGAGCGGCTGTCACACTGACAGACTCTCTAGTATTTCGACTCCTCTGCTCCCTCTTCCAAAATCTTCCCTAAGTCATACATGGTGGACCTATGCTGCAGTTGTATCCATTGGGGCTAGGTACCCCTACAATCTGTTGATCTTTTTATCTGCAGTTACAGTTTGCTGTGAAGAGAAACTTCTTTGATGTGGGGGTGACAGCTACACTTATTTTTGGGTAAAGGATAAAATTTAAAACCCAGGTAAGGAATTGTGGCGGTCTAGCAAAGTGGAGGTAGTGGCTAGGTTTCTAGTACTAAGCATGAGTGGGCTTTAGACCGCCTTGGTTACCACCAACATGTGAGGGTTGCTATTGGCATTTTACTGAGAGCTTACCGTGGTGGCCATTGTTGTAGTTCATAGGTATCACACACAGCTAGTGAGGATTATTAATCACTTCCTCCCTTGGCAGCTCACATAGTACATACATACTGGTACAGTGTTAGCTAGATTGCAGGAAGAAGGCTTTCAGGTTGGTTCTGTCTTGAATATCTGAGTCCTGTCTCCTGTGCATGCAGTATCTTGTCTTTGACCTCTGAGAGGCAATCAAGGACAACAGCAATAGCCTATATGGTTTTAGGAGTCATTTAGACTACTCTGACCAACCACTTCAGGATTCTCATGCCTGGTACTAGGGGTTTTGTTAGTCTGTGGTTCTTGTGGGGAACATTGTCATCTATCCCAAGTGGCATAACTTCCCTACCTCACCCTCATATAAATACAATGTCCTAGTAAAGTTATTCTTTTACTTAAAATATCTAGTGCATTTCTGTAAGAATTAGTTGGTTTTTATCTACCCTTCCAAACACACAATACTTTTCTCATGCTTATTTTCTGGAAATTTGAGCGATTGTCAAACCCTCAGGTAAGCAGAAGTTATTCTACCAGGCATGTCCAACTTTTTGACATTGTGACATATCATCCTAAATTTTATATTCTAAAACTACTCAGTTTCAGTAAAAAATCACAGAAAATCTGAGAAATAAATCTATGTTTTTTGTCTTGGGTTACATTCTTAGCTGTCCCTACCCTAAGGCCACCGATTAAACACCGAAGGTTTTCTAGTCTGTGTAATATATTGCCTGTTAATCTTACCCTCTAATTTGGACAGAATGTTTCCTCCTAGTTGTTATTCAAGGTATGATAACAGAAATTTATATCTGCCTCTCAACTTTAGAATTTTCTTGTACTCAGTTGCCAAAAATCAGAGATTCTATTTTCTTTTAGTTCTAGGCTGTCCACTGAAAACCAGTGGAATTTCCAGATACTCCCCCTGCCAAATTACTTGACAAACAAATTCTATCCTTCCCTAATTATTTTTATGAGATATTAGGTATCAAATTCTATTTTCACACATACTTGGCAGGAAGCATACCACTGAGCTACCCTCTAGCTGTGAAGTGGCTTATTCAATAAAAATTGGAACTTAAATCATTCCTTTGCTTCTCAGTCATTTAAAACATGAGTAATTGTAATTTCTTTGTTTTCATAGCTTATAACATTTTAGTGATTTTTAAAAATTAAAACAGTAATAGAAAGAATTTTATTTTAAATGCTTTGATTGGTAGTATAATTTCACTGGTTAAATTTGAGATGTGTCTTACAGGAAACACTATACCTTGACTAGTAGAATTTTAGGATAGTCATGATTTTTAGCTGGTACCCTTCACCCTTATTGTATACTTCCTTTTTTCTTTCACACTGAAAAATGAGGATGACAGAAATTTATATAACCCATTACATATAGTCTAGGACAGTAGTTCTCAACCTGTGTGGTCGCTACTCCTTTAGGGATTGTATGACCTTTCACAGGTCACCTAAGACCATAGAAAAACCTAGATATTTGTATTACAATCCATAGCGGTAAAAAATTACAGTTATGAAGTAGCAATGAAAATAATTTATGGTTGGGGTCACCACAACATGAAGAACTGAATTAAAAAACCACTGCTCTTAAGAGTTTACAACATAGTAAAGAAGTAGAAAGAACTACTAAGCAAGTAAGAGTCTTCAATAAGATCTGAATTTAAGTAGATTTGAAATAATAAGAGGCTTGTAAAAGGAGTAGACATATTCTATCAGAGAGAACAATGTGAGAGATTGAAGCCCATCTGGGGAAGTTAGTTCATAAAGTAAAAAGTAAAAGGTGGGTTGGTTATATGTAGCTGGAAAGGAAGTGGAGACTTAGTGTTTAAAGGGTCCCTATGATACCCACCAAAGCTTTTTTTGATTTGGCAATAACAAGAATATAAAGGATAAGATGCCTCCTGTTTTGTTTTGTTTTTGGACATAATTATATGTTGGTATAAATAGTGGACTGATATTAAATAGAGAAAATTAAATTGTACTGAGGTTTAAGCAAAATCTGATAAAAATAAATTTAAAGGAGCATCTGTGATAAATGAGGTCAGAGACACAAGTAAGAAGGTATTTCTGAGGTAGCTTGCCAGAATTGAGTAGTAATATAGGAAGCAAAATGAAAAACAATAAGTTTATAGAGTAGGAAAATATGGATGCCCTTTAAGATCAAGGTACAGGGGAAGTTCACTGCAGAAGGAAGTGAACATGGTTTAAAAATGTTTGCATGGATACCCTATAGATGCTTACCTGGCTTAATCCTTTGAGTACTGTTTGGTAATCAGTGTTATTGTCATTTTAAACACTAGGAAATCACCAGAAAGTTTCATTCACTCTCTTGATAACTAGACTATCAGCAAGTGGTACTCTCAGGTCTCACTGACTTTAGCTTATGGCACATATGTTGAGAGCCTTATTACCTTGGAGCATATGTCTAAACGGGTATTCATAAATAAAGGTATTAGATTTCAAGACATGTTGCTTTCCATGTGAGGATACACATTTGGAGTCATCAGCTTATGGACATGGAAGTCACAGGAAAAGATGAGATACCTCAGGCTGGGAATGTAGTACAAGGGCAGTGAACATGTCAAGACAAGTATCCTGGCCTGGCACATCTGGTGACTCATTCCATATTAACCAGGGTCTATAGCGGATTCACAGAGCCTTTATCATTATAGACTTGGAATCTACCCATTGAGGTTACACCTTTACTAGTTGTACTTTTATGAACATGTCTACTAATACATTACTATTTTTATTAAATAGCCACGTTGATATAAGGGCATATTGGGAATCTCCTTGTCTTCCCCTCAGTTTTGCTGTAAATCTAAAACTGCTCTACATTCTGGGCTTGGGTCAGGGAGATGACACAACTGTTAAAGTGCAGGAGCCCTTTCTCTGCTCTTCTGGTTGTGGTGCCTGGGACAGCTACTTACCATCCCTGAACCTTAATGTTGTCTGCAGTGGTTAGAATGGGGATGGTGGCATCTAGGTCAGTGTCGCTGTGACGCAGACTAAGTTAATAGGTTTTAATAGGCAGTAAAAGCTGGGACCTAGACATTAAGCAGCAGCAGTGTAAGTACTAAGTTTTGTTAGTACTGACATCTTCCTTCCACTCAATCCAAAAGCACAAATGGAGAGAAAGTGGCTAAAGTGTGTGTGTGGGAGCCCCCTCATATTGCACAGCTCACCTTTGTTGCTGCTTGTTTGTCCCAGCTGCCCAAAACCAAAATAATCACACAGAAACTGTATTATTTAAATCTCTGCTTGGCCCATTAGCTCTAGCTTCTTACTGGTCAACTCTTACATACTAATTTAACCCATCTCCATTAATCTGTGCATCACTATGAGGTCGTGGCCTATCAGCAAAGTTTCAGCACGTGTGTTTCCAGTGGCAGTTCCATGGCTTCCCCTGACTCTACCTCCCTTCTCCCATGATTCAGCTTAGTTTTCCCCACCTAGCTCTGTTCCCCTATAGCTCTGCTATAGGCCCAAAGCAGTTCCTTTATTAACCAATGATATTCACAGCATACACAGGGGAATCCCACATCACACCTTCTTAAAGAATAGGGGAGTTTTAAAATTGTAGCAATTATACATACAAAAATGAGGTTCTTTTTAACCATTTTAAGCATATAGTTCAATGACATTTACACTATTATCACTGTCCTAAACTAAAACTTTATCTGTTAAACACTACTTCCCCAGTCTCTCCTTTCTTAGCCTTAGTAACTGTCAACCTTCTTACTGTCTCCATTAATTTGAGGTGTATTTCATATAAGTGGAATTGTATAAAATAATATTTGTCATTTTGCACGCATTAGTTCACAAATTTGTGTAATTGCACCATAATTTTAGAATATTTTCATTACATAAACTGAAATTGCATTTTTTTTTCAAAAGAAAAAAAATAGTGTTTTATTAACAACCACACTGTTATAATACACTTTAAACGTACAATAAGGTAGCCTTTCATGTCTGAGGTGGTCTTAAGATAACAAATGAACAGAATCCAACTTCTTGAAATAGGTGAACTGCTGCAGCTATAGGTACATTTAGGAAAATTGTAGCGCTCTTACAAGACCAGCAATGTAATTTTATTTTGTACATTTTTAATTGAAAATATAAAACAATAATTAAAAAATAAAAGAAAATAAGCATAATAAAAACATACATTTCTCAATTAAATGTATTGGATACATATAAATTTTAAGGAAAGAAGCAAAAAAGGAAAATGGTTGATATTTAAGTGCAGACTATCTAGACAAAAAAATTAAAAAAATATCATAAAGCTTCTAGTTTCTATGACTAATATCCATATGGTTGGAGTATCGTCACTGTGGAAGTGATTTTGTTATGTTTGCATATGTTATACTTTATTTACTTAGCTTATCAATTTGTCATTTTGAAGCTAATTATTTTAATTAGGTTAACTGTACAATATTTTAAGCATTACTCTTGTAAGATTTTGAAAACTACATTTTAACATGGACCTTTAGGGATAGTCACCTTTTAAATCCTGTTGAAAAGCCGTGTTTAAGATTTAATTTGCCAAAATAATGTCTTGTTAATATTCTTTCAATAATGAAGTTGGGCAATATAACCGATGTTTTTAAAAAGTTTAAAATGTGTAGGTTGAGGCATTTGGGTGGTAAGAAAATGTTCTAGTGAATTACCCCTTTTCCTGAAGTTTGGAGGACCAAAAAAAAGAACAAAAAACAATAATAATAATAATAAGGTGTATTGCGTCTTAGCAGTGATTGTTTTCTTTCTTTCTTTTTTAAATCCAATCTTGTTTCCAAAAAACATGTCTGCCAGGGCCTTAAAAGCCATTGTGAAATTGCATTTATTAGTAGTTACTCCCCATTTTTCTCATAAATCTCCCATCTGCCAAATATAGACATTAATTATTTCACTCTGTAGGCCCTATATGTAGACTTGACTATAGATTTTATATAGTTGGAGTTAACATAGCATGATGCTTTCATGTTTAGTCAGGTTGTAGAACCTGCCAGTTTTTCATATCTTTATGATCAAACAATATCCTATTCTGGATTTATAGTGTGTTTTACAGTAACAATCGGCATTTGATAGGCAGGTGAATTGTTTCTATCTACTTTGTTACTGTTAGGAGTTACTCTGGCTACAAACCTTCACAAACTAATTTTTATCTGTACATAGATTTTCTTTTCTCTTGAGGTTTTATCCTTATATTTTACACACAGTACCTCTGATTTTTCTAGTTACTATCTAAGCATATAACAGTCTTTGTATTTTTTATTCCTGTTTTATGCCCACACATTCCAAAAGTATTTGTGCATGCGTGTATCTTATTTTATCTAAATAATCTTATTGCGGCATAATTCACATTCTGCACAATTTTTAATTTTATGCTTTGCCTGCATGTATGTATGTGCCTGGTACTTATGTTGGCCAGAAGAGGGTATTGGATTCCCTGGAACTGGAGTTATGGACAGTTGTAAGCCACCATATGGGTGTTGAGAATTGAACCTAGGTCCTCAGGAAGAGGAACAAGTGCTCTTGACAGAGCCATTTCCCTATCCCCGCAATTCACCTTCTTATAAAGAATCTATTTAGTCTTTATTAAATTCTTTTAGTAATTAGCAATTTCCTACACCTGTGCTTAAATATAAATAAAGATACCTTGTTTATTCAACATGATCTTCTGATAGTTTGGTTACAAAGAATAAGGAGATTTGGCTACATTTCTAGGATGATAGTTATATTTTTATTTTCCTGAGGCAAGTTTTAGTCAGTTTCTCGTGCTTACACCAGTGTGTTTTTGTACGTGCGTGTGCACATGCTGCACGTGTGAAGAAGTGAAGAAAGGTTTTAAATGTGTGACTACAAAACCATATCCATACAAGCACACAGGTTCTTAGTGAGTGAGCTTTAGTCAGTTAACCACAGGCATTTCCCTATCATTCTCATGTGAAACTCACATTCAGTTATCCTAAAAATCTGTTTTTACAAAGTAGAAATCCTATGTTCTATTTATGTTTTTAGATATTATCACCAGAGTATCGAAATAATTTGAAACTTAAAGGACATCAATTCAGTTATAACAGCATGAAATATAATCATAATGCTGGTAAAAATAAAGGGTGTTTTGCATGCCATGGATGTGGTTTGTTGTTTTGGAGAAAAGTGGTTTCTGGTGGTTAGAACATATGAGTTGCTGTCAGCATTTGTGGGTTTTATTCCCAGATCCAGGCTTTTTAAAGAAGAAAGGCATAGTCTATACCCACTCCATGTTTAGTGCAATACTTTAAATGGTATGATACACTAAATGTTTGTGAAGACTTTGTACTACTGACAGAATAATACATAACAAATCACTCAAAATACATAAAACTATACCTGTCAGTGGTAGTGATTCTAGTCTCCAAGGTTGTTTTTTTAAAAAGATGTTACTATTAATCTAACAAAATTTTCCTAGCTTATTAAAAGCAAGGCAGTGACTTTCTGGGGTGGGATAGAGAGTAGGGGCGGTAGGAGAAGAAAGAGGTAGCCTTAAAAATGGCACTCAAATAGGACTTGAAGCCTATATTCCAGGAGGTGAGAGACTGCTGTGTTTCTCTGTGCATCTTTTCTACGAAGCAGAGTGTGTAAAGACTGCCAAAGAAGACAAACAAGTGAAACCCTTTATCATTGCTGTGGTTGGAATAAAAATTCCGGGTTCTGGAAAGCAGAGTACTCAAATATGTGGACAGCAATTTGTAGAAAGTGAGAACTTCAGGAGGCCAGCCAGGAACATTATTCAGTAGGCAAGATGAGAGGGGATGCTTCAGGAAAGAAGACATCTGGTCTGCAACAGAAAAATGTTGAAGTGAAACCAAAGAACAAGCTGAAACCAATATGGAATGGAGATGGTGTACCCATGAGACACCTCAGCCTTTTAGGAAGAAAAGAGTATGGTTAGATTCTACAGTTGAGAATGAAGAATTGAAGTTAAAAATTTCCGAAGAGCTGACACTGTGGCTTGTGGATGACTGGGACTTGATCACCAGACAACAGGCAACTACTTTATCTTCCTTCCAAGAAGAATGTGGATTCCATTTTGGAGGTTATGCGTGTTTTAAGAAATCTTGAGGAGACATAGATAATAAAAAGCATGCTTTACTGAGATTATGTGAATTGGAACAGTGATGGTTTATACACCTCTAGATGAGGAGAGTCTTGTTTTATTACTGACCTATACTCATGAATTCCTCAACTACCTGACAAAAAGTTCCATAACTTTGTTCAGTGCCAGTGATTAGGAAGCGACTCCTGAGTACCACCAGAGAGCTGGGTGAGAGGTGTGCTCTCTCGCACTCGTTGGAATCTCTGTAAACAAAGTTTGGTTCTGAGTTCCCTTGTACAAAGTATGATGTGCTTTGAAGACCATTAGTATATGACAGAATTGGTGTTTGTCTTCTTTCTGATATTAAATAGAAAATAAAAGGAATCACTCCTCCTTTTTAAATTTCTGTTCTCATTTCTAAGTTTCTACCAGTGTATTCAGTGGTGGATGGCAGAGAGAAATGCTGTAATGTTTTACTGTGGAGTTGACAAAGCTGTTTTTGAATGCTGGTCGTTCAGTTTTTTTGACACTACCCACTTTTATAATGTTAATGCTCTATGGCAAAAATGTTCTGATGCCTAGAGCCAAGGTTCACTTCAGGGTATATATATAGCTGACCACCCATCCATCTGTAGTCTTTTCCCCCATGGTGTTTAAGGAACCCATCCTTTGTAAATCATCTATGTTGTTCCTTAGGCATTTTAATTTGCTGAGTTGTTGAAGAGCAGCCTTTACATAGTTTCTGTATTTGTGTGTAATGCATGATTCAACACGATTGACACAGTTCATCATGTAGCTACAGTTTTATGGAAAAGTCAATCTTATAGGAATTGTGTTTTATATCTTCAGTAATTTTTTTCTTAGAAAATGACATGCTTTTCAATTCAGTATTTTTATAAAGATTTCTTAATATTTGATGCTTTGGTATCCCTTAGTCTAATACTGAAATACTTTTCTTAAGCCAAATAGTGTGTGTGTGTGTGTGTGTGGGAGGGAGGGAGGGAGGGAGGGAGGGAGGGAGGGAGGGAGGGAGGGAGAGAGAGAGAGAGAGAGAGAGAGAGAGAGAGAGAGCGCCCAGACTGGCCCTAATGTAATCCCTAGTCATAGATGATCTTCAACTCTTGTCTCCCTCTACTTCCTGAGTGCTGAGATTGCAAGTGTCTTATCACCTGGCTGACTTTGATACAATTTCTATTTACGGTCAGCCTTTTGTAGTTGTAGTTTACTTTAGGACATTTCTTTCTGAACATATTATTTTATGAACATTTATTGTTCACTGTGAACAGGATTCACTTGATAGTGGAAATTACGATGCAGTTGTTTTATTAGTCTCCTTTTGCCTGTTCCAATTTATTTGCCTAATAAATATTCATTGGGTGTTTCTATTAGTTCCTAGATCAAGACTATATCCTTTAAAAACGCTTTTTTGTTCTCTTTATAGAATTGTATATACATTTTATTTGTCTAACAGAACTTAATAATTTTTTCATGTAAACCTCACTTTCTGTTTTAATGACCATGGTATTTGTCAAAAATGTTCATTTAAATACTTTAATAAGTCTATTTTTCTTAGTTTTAGCTTATTTTCTTTTTTCATCATTGGATTTTATTTCAAATGTTAGGCTATTAAAGGGAACTTTAATTTAATGGAAAATGGTACTGAAAAAAATCTATATAATAAAATAATTTAAGTATCAGAATTTCAGAGTATAGTATTAATCATGTGTTCCATGTGATGATGTTATGAAAATAAATCATAATTTTTTACAAGACTTAATTAAGTATCACTACAGTTATAGTAGGCATTAAAGAGAAATGAAAGTTTTTTTCCCTTTTGACGATACCATTAGAAAATTTTGTTCATTTCTAAAGTTTCTTTTAGATTTTTTTTGCCTATGCTTGTTTATATCTCTATAGTTTATTCAGTACTTTCCTATTAGAGAAATGAGCTCTTTTGAAGTGGGTTCTTTTTGCTGTATGTCTTAAAATTAAGTCAGTTCAGAGAACACCAAGACATGAAGTAGAATTTGTGGGGAATTTATAAGTAAATGAAATAAATAAAATGAAATAATAGGATAAAATTTAAAAATACCTGACTATTCAGATTGTGGTAATCGTGCTTCTTTCTGGAGGCTATACAGTTATAACTTTGATAACATTTGTTTCTTTTTTCTTTTTTTTATTTGTTTTTGGAGGCAGAATTTTGCTTAGTAGCCTATGTAAGCCTGGAACTCACTGGGTAGATCATGCTGGCCTAGAATGTAAGTGTTCCTCCTGCCTCTGCCTCTTAAGTGTTGAGATTACAGACATGCAACATATACCCAAATGCTAAACCTTTTTTTTTTTCTATAAAAATATACAATTTTGGAGAATATGATGGATTTTTATATACAAAGACTTTACTTGTCTTTGTATTGAATTGGCATAGATACATTGTAAAAGATTGTTTCTTAGAGTTTCTATTACTCTGATGAAACATCATGACAAAAGCAACTTGAGGAAGAAAGTTCAATGAATTTTTATATATAAATAAAGATACTTCTGCATAGGTGTCCTTGTACTGAATTGGCATGGTTACATTGTTTAGAATTGTTAAAGATCTTGTCCTAGTTAGGGTTTCTATTATTGTGAGAAAGCACCATGATCAAAAGCAATTTGAGGAGGCAAGAGTTTATTTTGTCTTACACTTCTGGTCAACAATCCATCACTGTGGGAAGTCAGGGCAGGTACTCAAGTAGGGCAGGAATCTGGAGGCAGGAACTTATCCAGAGGCCATGGAGGAGTGCTGTTTTTTTTGCTTACATGGGATTTGCTCAGCCTGCTTTATTATACCATAAAGGACCATATATCTGTTTAGGGGTGGTACTATTTGTATAAACTCATCAATCAAGAAAATGCCTTGTAGACTTGCCAACAGGCCAATCCTGTAGAGGTATTTTCTCAGTTAAGATTCCTTCACCCCAGATGAATTTAGCTTGTGTACAGTTGTCAAGAAAACTAGCCAGAACAAGCCTTAAAGTCCCCCAACCATGTGTTCTTACTTTATAAATAAGGGGAAAAAATCAAAGACAATACATAGTTCTTAGAAAATATGTATTAAAACGACTCAGCAATTTATCTATAAATTAACTGAGATACTTTTGAAGGCTGTAAGGTGGACACTGGAACTGGAGAGGTTGTCCAATGGTTAAATGGATTTATTGTACTTGTAGAGGACTTGAGTTTGGTCCCCAGCACCCATATAGAGGGTCACAACCGCCTTTAACTCTTAGTTACATGGGATCTCATGCTCTGTTTTGGCCTTTGAGGGCTTCTGAACAACATTAATGGTACTCATAAATCCACACAGGCGCATATATATATATATATATATATATATATATATATATATATATATATTTAACCCTAAATAATAAATAAATGAAGAAGTATCAGAAAAGGAAGGCTTTGGAACAACTAATACCAGCTGAGACCAGAAGGTCCTTATTGCTGGTAAGTACCACACTAGTACAATATGTCTTAAATCTCCTAAGTCCTGTCACCAGCCAGCATGCAGAGAGCATGGTAACTATGATTGTGACTACTTGGATTCCAGTGCTTTTATTACTTCCACACAATATGACTCAGATTCCCTTTGGCTCCATTTCCATTTGTGCAGCAGGAGAGTGATAATGGTACTAACTTGAGTGTGAGACTTCCCTGGGGCACATGTAAAACTGTTAGTGATTACCATTAAAGGTGCCATTTTTACTGCTTCTATTACTGCTATTGCTATTATTTTATAAAATCATAGTCCAGAAAGGCAAAGATTAAATGAGATCTGGTAGGTTTGTGTAAGACTACAAATCAGGACTCTGGGGTCTGTTTCTGTTGTTCCTGACTCATTACTTTTCTGTTATGTTTCTAAGTATTCCCATCTAATAATAGGAGAATTTTGCCATTTGGTTACTTTATGAAAGATGGTAAAGAAAATTTTGGAAGATGCCTTGAGATATGTTGTAAATAGAACAGCAGTACTTGAATGAGCAAATGCCTTTGTAGAAGAATATAGAGTCCCTTGGGTAGATGCCCATGAGTGGTATAGCTTGGTCATAGGGAAGTTCTATATTTAGCTTTCTGGGAGGCCTCTACACTGACATGGCATCCACCATGACCACACCAGTTTATACTACCACCAAGAGAGAGTACATGTACCTTTTCTCCCACACCCTCTCCAACACTTTTTGTTTTCTTGACGATAGCTGTACTGACAAGGGTGAAATGGAATCTCAGAGTAGTATTAATTTCCCCACTTTACAAACTATTGGTTGGATGTTTGTATTTCCTCTTGAGAGTTTTGTCTAGCTCCTCAGCCCATTTCTTGGTTGAGTTGGTTTATTTTCCTTAGTTTTTTTGAAGTTACATATTCCAGATATAAAAACAACTAGCAGATGCATACCTGACAAGGATTTTTCTCCCATTCTGAAAGCTGCTTCTTTACTCAGTTAATGGTTCCTTTGCTGTATGAAAACAAATACATACATACATTAAATTAACCCCTTTTCTAATTTATCATCGCACCATATACTGTGGTTGGAATGCTTCAGTTTGGGCATAAATTTTTTGAATGCAAGATTTGTTCTCATCAAAGGGTTTACCAGCCTTAGTATATGATATTCTTCTTTTTTGTTGAGTCAAAACTTTTACGTTTTTACTAACTTGTCTTTGATATGTCTAAAATGTCAGCATTACTGCTTTGACAGTTTAGAGCCATTATTAAATAAAATAAAGTTGTTTGAACACCACTGTGATACTGTGACGGTCTGACATCACTGTGGCTACTAAGTAAAATGCATGAGTAGCATATTGCATCAATTCATTGACAAAGGGAGACTCCCTGACATCCCTACAGGAGTGATATTTTATCATTCTGCTCAGAACTATGCACAGTTAAGTTTTCTATCTAATATTTTTGGACAATGGTTGACTATGAATAATTAAAACTGCAGAGAGGAAGAACATGGACAAGAGGTAGACATGGACTGTATTGGTTTTTTTTAAAGAAACATTGGTGTTTATTAAAGTTATTTTACAGTGAACATGAAGATTAAGAGAAATGTTCATGTTTTGATGTAATAGATAAGGTGTTCTTGAGTTAGTACTCTAGTTAGGCTTTAGAATACAGATACAGCTTAGCAGGTAGAATTGCGGACGTTTTCTGTTTCGGACTTGAAGTGTAAAATTTGTCATGTCTTCACTATAGCTATAAATATTGTTCTTTTGAAATTAGTTGACTTAGTGGGTAAAAATGCTTCATGTACAAGCATTAAAACTTACCTACGTTCTGATGCCCAACATCAACATAAAAGCTGAACATAGCAGTAGGTACCTGTAACTGTACTGGGCTCAGTGGCCAACCATATAGCCAAAATGACAAGCTACAGGTTTAGTGAGATCCTGTCTCAAAACTAAAGTGGGGAGCTGTAGAGGAAGCTACAGTTGCACACATGCACATATTTTCTGCCTGCCTGCGTGCGTGTGCGCGCATTTACACGCATACACACATATGAATATAGCTTTAGCATTTTAGGAAGTTCAAGAATATCTAGTATATTTTATCTTGTGTATAAATTTTAGTTTTATTTTTTTCTTTAGTCTTGACTTGGGTTAATAATTGAAAAGATCCAGTTATTAGTCTTGCTCAGTATAAATTAATTTGTGTCAAACTAACAAAAATAATATTACTCACCAATTAGAAATTTAATAATGATAGTGAAAAATGAAATTTTATAATAGGCAAAGATTTATATTATTCTTTATAAAATGGACTTATTAGGAAAGTTAACTTAAATTTCATTGAAGAAACAGCATAGTGCTAGCTTTAATGATTTTAGGACCTTTTCCATCAACTTCCTGTGATTAAGGTGATTAGAACAATATCTTATTATATTGATTAGGCTAGTCAATACGAATTTTGCTATAAGCATTTAAAATTAGATGAGAGATTCATACATTCATACATTTTCTTTTTTTTAAAAAAGAAAACAAACTATCTTTTATCATTATACACATACATTATACAGAAAGCAAAAAATGCTTTATGGGTTTACAGAAGTGCTTGCTTGATTGCCCAGATTTTTCTCGTCTTCTTGTGAGTCCTTCTAACTGGTGTTTGTGTGCACTGATTATATATCAGTGTTGTAAGACCACCAAAAATCAGTGATGCTAATTCCCAAACCTGGCATTTTGTTCTTCTTGTTGTAATTACCTTGATTTGTAATGTCCTGTAAATTGTTGATATTAGAGTACAAAACCTTGTTTACATTTAGCTAAATTTTGAAATCAAGGAAGATAATTGTTATGATTGGCAAAACTATTATAAAAGACAGAAAAGGTTAGGGAGTATGACTCAAGCTAGATGGGGCAGATATCTAGAATGACTCTGTACTTAAACTATTTAATTGGGGGGCTGAAGAGATGGCTCAGAGGTTAAGAGCATTGCCTGCTCTTCCATAGGTCCTGAGTTCAATTCCCAGCAACCACATGGTGGCTCACAACCATCTGTAATGAGGTCTGGTGTCCTCTTCTGGCCTGCAGGCATACACACAGACAGAATATTGTATATATAATAAATAAATAAATATAAAAAACTATTTAATTGGATAATCTTAGATAAAATTGAGTGGACAAGGAGTATTCATGTTTTATATAAAGATTCTGTATCGAACTCTGACTTTGCAGAATCATATTTTAAAATCAGACAGCTTTCTAGTAATATTGGTAAATGAGCTTATAATATTAAAATTTACTCTTTTCAATTAAAGTTTTTCATTTATTTTGCACACCAACCACTGTTTCTCCTCCTTCCTCTCTTTCCATTTCCTTCCCCCACTTCCCATGTACCCCCATCCACTCTCCAATTCTGAAAGGGGCAAGCCTCCCATGGCAGTCAACACAATGCATGGCATATCAAGTTGAAGCAGAACCAAACTCCTCCCCCTGCTTCAAGATGGGGGTGTGGCATCCCAGCATGAAGAATAGGTTTTTAAAAGCAGATCAAGTGCCAGAGACAGATTCTGATCCCGCTGCTAGGAACCTCACAAACAGCAAGCTACACAACTGACACCCATATGCAGAGGGCCTAGGCCGGTCCCATGCAGGGACCTAGCTATGGGTCCAGAGTCCCTGATCTTTCACTAGCTCAGGTCAACTGTCTCTGGGTTCCCACATCATGAGCTCGCCTACTCTGACTCCTCCTCCCTCTCTTCAATAGGATTCCCAGAGCTCCATACAGTGCTTGGCCCTGGATCTCTGCATCTGCTTCCACCAGTTAGCGGGTGAATATTCTATGACAACAATTAGGGTAGTTACAATCTGATTATAGGAGAAGGTCAGTTCAAGCACCTATTACTATTACACCTATTACCAACTACACTATTACTAAGTTTCTTAGCTGGGGTCATCCTTGGAGATTCCTAGGAGTTTCCCTGGCATCAGGTTTCTCCCTAGCCCCCAAATGCCCCTCCCATCAAAATACCTGTTTCATTATTCTCCCCCTTCATTCTGTCCCCAACCTGACCCCAAACTGACCAACCCAATTCCCTCATGTTCCCAACCTCTCACTTCCTTCCCCAGTTTACCCAGAAGATCTATTTCTCCTTTCTAGGGAAATCCATGCGTCCCTCTTTGGGTCCTCCTTGTTATCTAGCTTCTCTGGGCTGTGGATTGTAGCCTGGTTATTTTTTACTTTACAGCTACTATCTACCCATGAGTGAGTATATACCTGTAGGAATGACATTTTACTCTTTAGACTTTTTTTTGACTTATTTTGGGGGCCTATCACCCAGCTTCCAAATAAATCACACACAGAGACTTATTCTTTCTTACAATTGCTTGGCCTTAGCTTGACTTCCTTCTTGCCATCTTTTCTTAACTTAAATTAACCCATCTATCTTTTCCCTTTGTGCTCTTGTCTTTTTTACTTCTGTGTATCTTACTTTCCTTCTTACTCCATGGCTAGGTGTTTGGTTAGGTGGCTGGCCTCCGATGTCCTCTTCTCCTTGATCTATCTTGCTCTCCATTTTCCTCAGTTCTCCTTCTATTTATTCTCTCTGCCTACCAGGTTTGCCTATCCTTGCTCCTGCCTCACTATTGGCCATTCATCTCTTTATTAGACCTTCAGGTGTTTTAGACCTGAAGATCTAAATCACAGCTTCACAGAGTTAAACAAATGCAGCATAAACAAAAGTCACGCACCTTAAAAATAATATTCCAAACACATATCATGTTGGTCTTTCTGGGTTTGGGTTACCTCACTCAGAGTGTTTTTTTTTTCTAGTTCCATCCATTCGCTTGCTTCATGTTGTCATTGTTTTTTACTGCTGAGTAATATTCCATTGTGTAAATGTACCACATTTTCTTTATCCATTTTTCTGTTGAAGGGCATTTCCAGGTTCCAACTTATGAATAATGCTGCTATGAACATAGTTGGCAAGTGTCCTTGTGGTATGATTAAACCCAAGAGTGTTATTGCCAGGTCTTGAGGTAGATTGATTCCCAATTTTCTGAGAAACCACTGATTTCCAAAGTAGCTAGACAAGTTTGCACTCTTACCAACAATGGAGGAGAGTTCCCCTTTACTCTACATCCTCTGAAACATAAGCTGTCATTATTGTTTTTGATCTTAGCCATCTGACAGGTGTGAAATGGTATTTCAGAGTCGTTTGATTTGCATTTTCCTGATGGCTAAGGATGTTGAACAATTCTTTAAGTGTATCTTGGCCTTTTGAGCATCTTCTGTTGAGAATTTTCATTTTAAATCTGTACCCCATTTTTAAACCAGATTATTTGGTAATTTGATGTCTAGTTTCTTGAGTTCTTTATATATTTTGGAGATCAGCTCTCTGTCAGGTGTGGGGTTGGTGAAGCTGTTTTCCCATTCTTTAGGTTGTTATTTTGGCTCATTGGCAGTGACCTTTACTTTATAAAAGCATTTCAGTTTCAGTAGGTTCCATTGATTAATTGTTGATCTCAGTGTCTGTGCTACTGGAATTAATATTCAAGAAGTTTTCTCCTGTGCTGATGTGCTCAAGGCCACTTTCTTTTCTATCAGGTTCAGCGTAACTGGATTTATTTTGAGGTCTTTGATTCACTATTCTTTTGGACTCTAGTTTTGTAAAGGATTATAGATATGGATCTATTTACTTTCTTCTACATGCCAGAATCCATTTATGCCATCACCATTTGTTGAAGATGCTTTCTTTTTCCTATTGTGTAATTTTGGCTTGTTTGTCAAAAATCAAGTGTTCATAGGTGTGTGGATTTACGTCAGGGTCTTCAATTAAATTTCATTGATTCATCTCTCTGCTTTTATGCCAGGCCCATACTGTTTTTATTACTATAGCTCTATAGTAGAGTTTGAAATCAGGGATGAGATACTTCTCGATGTTCCTTGATTATATAGGATTGTTTTGGCTATTCTAGGTTTTTTGTTTTTCCATATGAAGATGAGTATTGGTCTTTGGAGGTTTGTGAAGAATTATGTTGGAATTTTAATGGAGATTGCATTGAATCTATAGATTGCTTTTGGTAAGATTGCCATAAAATTTGCTGTTTAAGGTGTGAAAGTTTAACTTTAGTATGACTTGCAGGTGTCCCACCAGCCATCTTATGAAAAGGCATCTGCTATAATTTGGCTCTAGTTTCCTAGTGTGTCACTAGAAAGGAATTTGTAGTCCTGTGCCTGTCTTGTCCCTTCTCACCAGTAATGCACACTGCCCTTTTCCCACCTCTCTACACCTGTGGCTGTTAAAATTCTTTATTCTTTTCTCTTCTTTACCCTTGTTCTTTTCTGATGACTATCGTATTCTATTAATATTACTTGGTTACATATCACTCACAGTGGAGTCTTGTCTCTAGTGTCTAGCACAAAGTCCACTTGCAGTAGCACTCAGAATATTTTTAGTGGAGCACTTAAAATAGTCTTTCCTATCTACACAGTTAAATAAAATTCATTTGTGCTTTACAGTGTTCAGCAATTGGGGCAGCCTTATCCTTTGCACCAGGGAATTTAGGATTGACTATTTACTTTTCTGGGAGAATATTTGGTGAATATATATTATATGACTCTACATATATAAACTTGGCCTCATAGTGCTGTCTTGGAAATTTCTACAAGCCGCAACAAATCAAAATATTTTTACTTTTAGTGTTCGTTTGAATTGCTGTTATGTATATGGCTGGTTTACCCTGAAATATGCTAGCATATTTCTACATTATATGGTGCCCATAGGCCAATGACTGTATCTGCTTTGTAGATGATGTGTGAGCCTGGTGTGCTGTGTGATGTGTGGTGTAGTGTGTGTGTGTGTGTGTTAGAGAGAGAGAGAGAGAGAGAGAGAGAGAAAGCAAGCGCAAGCGTGCGCGAATAGGTCGTATTGGAGGTTGAACTCAAAGGTCTCACAAATAAGTTGTTTCACCGAGAGAGAGAAAGTATCTCTCCAGGATCTCCTGTAGAACTTCAGCAGTAAAGAATATTTTTATCCTCCAGACCTTTCATCCAATCATTTCTTTTTCTTTTCAACCTGCTCTTCAGGAGAGAGTGCTTTTGTCATTTGCTCTCCTAATGAAGCTTGTAAATGTTTTTACCCATCTTCCTTTGTTCCCTCAGATAGAGCAGAAAGTGACATCATGGTGCTGGTGAGGAGCTTATTTGCTGCTTCAGATGTAACTTTTGAAAGCAGCATAGTAATAAAACTGAAACTAGTTTGGAAATTTATGAGACAATAACACTTTTCAAAAGTTAATGTACTTCCTTTGAATTACTTTTACCCAGGGCAGACATTGATGAATTAAATGTGCATTTAACATAAAGTGTCTTTAAGCATAACTCATATAGTGTTCTTAAACTTTTCCACTTGTAATCTGCTTTTATCCGAGAAAATTTATGCAGCCTGAGTGTGTAGACTTATAAAAGTAGATGTACAAATAGAACATTTAATAATAAATCATAAATTTATTTAAAAACAATTCTTTGCTATATGTATAATCTTACCATTTGTTAAAGATGAAAGCAAATTTGTGTATTAATAAGATAAATGTATTTTGTTTATATATGATATGACGTGTTCCAGCAGTGTTTGTTGGCATCTTATGACATGGACTACATGCTCAGTGTAAAGTATGCATACTGTGTGTTCAGAACCAAGGGTGTGGTAAAGTTATGGTTGAAACATTTGTGAATGGTGTCAGAATGTGTTCATTACACATTTGATTTTTGAATTAGTTTTTGATCATTGCACATTCAGAAACCTTTTATTGTTGCTAGATTCCTATGTGGAGTAGCAGCTGACAGTTTAACAGGCTGTGGTCTGTGGAATATGGAAATATATTTTCAAATAAATTTAGGCTTGGTAAAAATACATAGATCGCAGAGTTCAGTTTGACAAAGGCTCTTAACTAGGAGTATGGTTGAAAATGACATAGAAATTCTTTTTCATGTAGTCAGCTTTCTACAAAATTTTTCTTAAAGCTCTTTATCTGTTGTTTACAACCAAAAATAACATGTGTTGCTAGCATTTTATTGACCACTTCTCTATGTTCTAGAAATTATTCTAAACCTCTTCTAATGTGTCAAGTTCCTTCATGAACTAATCCAAGTGGGGATATAGGTCTTGCCAGTGCTCCAATTTAACCCTGAGCCCTCATTCTGCCAAAATTCTGGGCTTTTGGCAGATTCATCTAACATCTCTGCATAGCATTCCTGTATGCTGAACATTAGGGTGTACTGAGTGGTGCTACGCAGCTCGTCAGAATCCAAGCACATGCCATTTCATTTCAATAGTCTTACTTTGTGGCCATAGTAAAGCACTTTATTTATCTTACAGAAGGATCACATTCAGATTTCCACCTGATGTATCAAATGCTACTTTGCTATTTATAATCAGCTTCTCCCTCTATGGTGGTTTGAATAAGAATGATCCCCATTGGCTCATACATTAGAACACTTAGTCATGGGGTAGTGGTTTAGAAGGATTAGGAGGTATGACTTTGTTGAAGGAAGTATGTCAATTGGGGGGTTTTAAAAGCTAAGCCCATTGTCTCTTGGCATGTGAATCAGGATGTAGCTAGCTCTCAGCTATTGATTCCTGCCATCATGATAATAGGCTAAACCTTTGAAACTGTAAGCAAGCCCCCAACTAAATGCCTTCTTTTATAAGAGTTGCCTTTGTTATGGTGTCTCTTCAAAGCATTAGAACAGTGATTAAGATACCCACTTTCTGAGAAATTTTACTTTGCAACATATAAGGAAGACCTCAAAGTCATGATCCTCCTGCCTCCCCGTACCAAGTGCTGGATTTTTAAGTGTAGTTCATTTTCTTTACTGATCTCTGTGTTCTTTAAATAGACTTAAACTACTCCGAAATAGGCAGTGTCCTTGTCTTTTTGTTACAAATAATAGTAGATGAGGTTGCACTTCTATTATTTTTGGTTGTGAGCCTAGCCTTTAACGGCTAAGCCATTTCTCCAGCCTGAGGTTACACTTCTGAAACCTCACTTAGAGTTATCATCATGTATATCATGTATAGTCTACACCATAGTAGAAAGATGAAATTATAGAGGTATTAAGGGCTTTAATAATTGTTTTCTTTTTTATTCATGAGGTTGACATTAAGCATCATAATTTTGGAATTTCCTTTAACCATTTTGTAATTTGGCAGGACAGAGCTATTAAGGTAGATAGTGTTTGGTTTAATTTTATTTTTTAGTATAATTAGTTGATGTACTGGTCCAGGCTACATGAATGAACATAAAGAACATTTAGCTTTCCTACTCTCACGCACACCCCACCTTCATCTAATCTATGCTCAAAAAGACAGCAATTTTCTACTTTTTCAGAAGTTCTATTTTCTACTTGCCTTTGTATTTCTAAGTAACTCATATTTACACATAAAACAATAGGCTTACCTATAGGCCACCATACACACCCAGCCTACATATAAAAACTCTTCAGTAAAATATTCCTTTGCTTTGAATCAGGTTTTAAAATTCTCAGTTTAGATCTACAGCCATGATGTTATTCCCTTATAAAAGAAGGAAATTGAGAAAATAGTCTCAGAAGGGTAACATTACTTGCTAAATAGTTTGTCATACTTTTAATACCAGAGATAGAAATAGGTGGGTGAGTGGGTGGGTGGATGGATGGATGGATGGATGGATGGATAGATAGATAGGTAGATAGATATAGAGTCTACCAGCAACCAGCTTTCCCAGTCTTTGGACACTACTAGATGCTCTACATTCTATTTAATTTTGATACCACCCATCTATTGTTATCATGGATTCCACAGATTAAGAGTTCAGTTCTATAATACTTCCTCTACTTCTTATGCCATTTGTAATTCCTGGGTCTCTGGTACTTAAGACCAGTTTGAGTACAGAGATTAGAGGCTCTCTCATATACTCTTTTTTAGATTTACTAATTTGTTACAGTGGTTTGAAGTCAAGAGAGCAGTGCTAGTAGGATATTATAAAAGATATAAGTGAGGCCGGGCAGTGGTGGTGCACTCATTTAATCTCAGTACTTGGGTGAGAGAAGTAGGCAGATGCCACGCACTGCGTCCCCGTGTCTGCGCTCTGTGCGCTATTACCCATTTACCGAGCTTTAGGCAAGAGGCTGGAGGTTAAAATACACAGACACACACGGACAGAGAGACAGCGACACGGGTCATCCTTGAATTCCCCAAGAATGCCCCCTTTATTGTGTTCAGGGGCAGATTATATAGAGATAGCCACGCCCCAGCCAAACCCACCAGAAACCACTCTCCTGCCATCAGGAACTCCTGAAGGTCTCATGCTCAGAACAGCTGTAGGCACTCAGATCAGGGGATTACAAGAAATTCAGGATCTGGGGTCTCACTGCTCCCAACATCTCCCCCCCTAAATTTTTTATAAAACAGAAGACCCTCCTGACCACAGTGCCTTTTGGTCACTTGGATTGAACCTGTACTCAGGAGAGAGTGACAGCGTCTCCTCAGGAGAATACTGGCTTTTAAGGAACACAAGAGAGCAACTTAAGCCTGTAAGGTAGATTCAAGTGTCCCAGAGACTGTTGATTCTTCATACTATTTCCCACACACCCTCTTCCCCTCAAGTGAACAGAGATGTGTGACCATATCAAACTCGGGACTTTTAGGAGTGGCTTTGCCATGACCCCAGGAGCAGTCAGAAACCACTGTTCCTTCAGCAGTCCCTTAAATAACACACCCCAGCTGTCATACCCCCGTGGCACATTCATTCTTGTCAGCTGAGGGCATGGAAGACACCTTGCTCGTGCACCTCTTTGGCTTCCCTAGCAGCCCAGCTGATCCTGCTTCTGCTAAGTGACCATATGCTGCATTCTCACGGGTTGTCTGATCTTACACAGGATTTAAAGATGAATGCCCATGGCAA
The DNA here is from genome assembly GCF_903992535.2 of Arvicola amphibius. NCBI lineage: Eukaryota > Metazoa > Chordata > Mammalia > Rodentia > Cricetidae > Arvicola > Arvicola amphibius. The sequence goes on from NC_052058.2 coordinate 64,240,125, forward strand.
CAGGTGTTAAGATTGCTAGCAGTAGGTTCCCCAGTCACCACTGGACCCAACCTCCCATTTGAGCTATGGTATTCAATCATCCCTTTGGCTAAACAGTACAACCTGGTGTGCTAATTGTAACATTTCAACGGTTTTTCTGACCCTGTTGGCCAGTAAGGTTTGGTTGCAAACACTGCACCAACAATGAAGATTCCTCCGTAGACGGGCAACTTCTACAGAAGAGGGCCCGCATAAGACAGGGAAGGGGCCTCCCAAAGACGGGTAAGGGTTTACTCTTCTGAGATGACCTAAGACAGAGAGACAGCGACACGGGTCATCCTTGAATTCCCCAAGAATGCCCCCTTTATTGTTTCAGGGGCAGATTATATAGAGATAGACCACGCCCCAGCCAAATCCACCAGAAACCACTCTCCTGCCATCAGGAACTCCTGAAGGTCTCATGCTCAGAACAGCTGTAGGCACTCAGATCAGGGGATTACAAGAAATTCAGGATCTGGGGTCTCACTGCTCCCAACAGGCAGATATCTGTGAGTTCAAGACCAGCCTGGTCTACAGAGCGAGTTTCAGAATGGCCAAGGCTACACGGAATGACCCTGTCTTGAAAAAACAAAAGCAAAAAAGAAACAAAACAAAACAAGATATAAATGAACAGCAAGCTCTAGAGGTATGTAAGGTCTAAAAGGTTCTCAAACAATTTCACCAAGTGGGCACTAGGTATTTAAATATATTAGCCTTTGGAAGCCTTTGTTATTCAAACTACAACACTTTATTTATTTTTTTTGTAACCTTCACCTATCATTTCTTATATTCACTGTTTTCTTATTCTCTGTAGTGTGAATGTGTGCCTCGTACTTTAACTTCATTATGTAAATACTCACTATGCTGACTGAGATATTTTTCTTATCTTAAATTAACTAGTAATTATCAAGTATTACTAAAAGGAATCCACATGTGTATTAGGGCCCCAAACCACAAATTGTTTACAAATCTGTGTGAGGGTATATGTAGTAGATGCATTAGCTGTATCTCTTTTCACTAAAGTTTTTTTTATGATTTTGTTTTTTAAATATTGTGCAATATGTTTAAGCCCATCCATCCATCCATCCATCCATCCATCCATCCATCCATCCATCCATCCATCCATCCAAGATAGGGTTTCTCTTTGTAGTTCCAGATTAGTCATGAACTTACTGTGTAGCTCAGGTGACTTCAGACTCCTCCTAAGTGGCGTGATTGTAAGAGTAAGCCACCAGAGCTGGAGAGATAACTCAGAGGTTAAGAGCCCTGGCTGCTCTTCCAGAGGTACTGAGTTCAGTTCCCAGCAACCATGGTGTCTCACAACCATCTATAATGAGATCTGGTGCTCTCTTCTGGCATGCAGGCATACATGCAGACAGAACACTATATACATAATCTATCATTCAATCAATCTTAATGAAACAGAGTGAGCCACCATACCTGACTTCAAAACTAGAAGGAGTAAGAAATGTCTTCCTGAGAAGAAATGTTAAGACCAATGTGGTAGCAAAGGCAGAGAGACAAATGATATAACCGTGGCCACGCAGGATTCCTATGTACCATGCAGATGCAATTTTATTTGTGAGAAAAAGTAAAGACAACTCCAGTCACGGTGCTAGTTTTATAGAAAGTCTTTAGTTAATTTTTAATATTTGTTATCATTCATCATCTATCTTTAATAAGTTATTTACTAATCTTATAGTATTTTTGCAGTATAGAATGGGGGCATGTATCTGATACTATAATTATACTTACCAACACATTCATTAAACATCAAAGAATTTATGGCATGTTAATATGAAACGTTTATGAGTTACATAGAACATTAGTGATACTCAGTAGTTTGGGGAAATTAAGAGTTTTATATGAGCTTGTTATATTTTATTTTCTCATTTAAAATCATAGGCTACTTCCTCCTGTTGTATTAAGATTTGCCATCTGGCCGGGCGGTGGTGGTGCACGCCTTTAATCCCAGCACTTGGGAGGCAGAGGCAGGCGGATCTCTGTGAGTTCGAGACCAGCCTGGTCTACAAGAGCTAGTTCCAGGACAGGCTCTAGAAACTACAGGGGAAAACCTGTCTTGAAAAACAAAACAAAACAAAACAAACAAAAAAAATATTTGCCATCTGGTACATTTTCAGAAATGGATTAGGTTTAAAAATGTCTATTTTATATACTTATGTTGATATATCACAAAGAAAAATGCTGAATGTTGCTTTTAACTGCTTTGTGGCTTTCTACTGTAGGTGTTTCTTCCCTTTCTCCTACCTGAACTTTTTCTTTTTGTTGTTGTTGTGTTGTTTTGTAAAAAAGAATGATTTTTCACTTCTAATTCAGATTAGCTTATTTTTTTTTTTTTTTTTTTTGTTTTTTCGAGACAGGGTTTCCCTGTAGTTTTCTAGAGCCTGTCCTGGAACTAGCTCTTGTAACCAGGCTGGCCTCGAAACTCAGAGATCCACCTGCCTCTGCCTCCCGAGTGCTGGATTAAAGGCGGTGCGGCCACCCCGCCAGGCTCCAGATTAGCATGTTGTATCAGAGTAAAGCTCATTGATTTGGGTTGTTCCTTTAACAGTGAGTGACTGGATTCATTTTTAAAAGACTTAACGTTTTCATTGTGCATGCAGTGAATTCAAGCAGGTTACAATTTAGGAAAGATGCATACAAATTTTGTTTCAGTTGGCACTTTGCTTTAGAGACAGATAGAGCCATTAAAAGATTTTTAATGTTGCCAGACATTAACAGCTTGTCTGCTTTCTTACATAGAGATAGTGTCACAATGCAGGCCATGTAGTCAGTTTTTAAAAGCCCCAGACATTGATAGCTAGATAGTGATAAATTACTTTGTCTTTCCCCACCTCCTTACTAAAAATCACATTCCTTTGCAAGCTCTAATCTTCTCCCACAGCATCTGCCCCTATAGAAAAATGATGAGATTCAATTCCAGTAGAGACAGTGTGGGATATATTAATATAGGAAGAGATACTAAATATAATAAAATGAATGCATGTGACATGTTTTTGAGATTCTTAGTATAGTTCATTTTATTCCTGTAACAAATGTGTTGCTCAAAAAGAACCTACAGTTTTGGTTATTTAATATTAATAGAACACCATGGTCATACTTTAAACAGCCAGACTAGTATTTTCTTATACTTCAGCTAACACAATGTAATATGTTAAGAAAAAATACATATGAACTGTTTTTCCTTTAAATATATAGTTTAATATAAATATACCTAATAAATATATATTAAACTATATATATAAATATAAAAATATAGTTAAAATATAAATAGGTTGCTTTGTGCATTTTTCTGTTTAAGAGACTTAATAACAATTATTTGGTCTATTGCAATTAAAATACAAACTGCAGCAGACTCCCATTTATCATCTTGACATTGACATCATTCATAAGGTTAGTGTGCTTAAGCAGAGCTTGACTAAATGTGGAAGTTATGGGACTTAATCTGAGACGTGAAAGACAAGCGTGCGATTTTCTCTGCCTGCTGTTGACAGCATGTGTGATCAGAGGCAGGGTACAGCTAAAGTGAAGATGAAGATGAAGCAAGGTAGGAACATCATAGGAATTATTTCATATACCAGCTATCTTAAAATATATAGATTATAGGAAATTCCAGTGAGCTCTGCTGTTCAGGGCAATGTTTTCTTCTTTACATACATTTTTTTTTTTAATACCAAAAACAAGTTCTCTTTTCTCAGAACTTAATACTTCCTAGAGAACTCATTTGTCTTTGTGGTACAGCAGAGTTAGAACTTCTGTGCTTGAATTCCCCTGCCGCTGAGACTGAGAGTCAGCTGCTGAGACTCTCAAATGTTAGACTAGAGAGTATTGCCAGAAAGAAGGCAGACTACGCACTCTGGCCCTTTCATCCCCTTGTCTTATCACCCGCTCTTCTTCTCTCAGGAAGGGTAATGTGAGCATAGGAGCTTACTGACTAGGTCCCAGTATTTGAGGTGATATGGAAATTTAAGTCTGTATGTTTAAGAAGTAAATTAACATAGGGTTTGTAAGCTTCAAAGATACAATATAAACTTGTTTTAACAAATAGTATGATCTCATAGTGAGTAATGAAGAAACAAATGCTTTTGACTTAGTGAATTTATATCTTAAGCATATTGGCTTATCATTAATGTCTTTATTAATCTTTCAATTGCATGGAGCTTTGTTTAAATGCACTAGATCCATTGTTATGTATGAATTAGCATGTAATATGCTACCTCAAAGTTCCATTGTTTGTCAGGACAAAGCAAAGTTCACAGGCAACATGTGTATCATTCTGATAAAATTTGGGCATTCTGGAACATTTCTATGTTTTTGACATTTCAGTAGAATAAAAGTAGACAGTAATGAAGAAAAAAATTCAATTAATGACCTGAATGGATTTGACTTTTCTTTTTGTGCTCCAAGAACAAAGGAGAGGGGCTGCAGAGATGATTCAGCAGTTAAGAGCACATACTGCTCAGAGCTCAGTTCCTAACACCCAGGTCAGTTGGCTCACAATTGCCTGTGACTTCAGCTCCAGGGAATCTGAAAGACTCTTTTGGCCTAAAAGGGTACTGCACTGAGGTGCACACCCCATGCCCCCTTCTCCTCCCCTTATACATGTAATTTATTTATAAAAGGAAATAAATATCCTTAAAAAAACATAGTGAAGGCTGGTGGCAGGGGGTGTTGGGGAGGAAGATAGTTCAGTCAGTAAAGTACAAGCACACAGATCTGAGTTTGAGTTCCAAGCACCAGTGTAAAAGTCATGCATGGCTGCATGTATGTGTAATTCCAGTACTTGGGGACACGGGACACAAGCAGATCCCTGAAGCTTTCTGGCCACCTAACACAATGAATCAATGAGTTCTAAGTTTAGTAATACACCTTGTCTCAAAAAGTAAGGTGACATGCCAGTAAGATGGCTTAGTGGATAAAGGTGCACCGTGACAACCTGAGTTCAGTCCTTGACATGATCTGTGTGGTAAGAGAGAGGACTGATTGCCATAAGTTGTCCTCTGTCCTCCACATGTTCATTGTGGCATGCATACACATATGTGTACATGAGCACAGAGAGATGCATGTAATCTAAATAATAAAGTGGAAAATGATAAAGGTAGATAACCTCTGACCTTTGCACACATGCACACAGGTGCACCTGCATCTGTGTGTACATACATGAGTACTTGCATACATTAACAGAAGTCTAATAAAAGAGACTGGATTGATGGCACCTATGGTAGGTTGTAAGCAGACATCATTATCTTCAGTATCTTGTAGACTGTTCCTGAACAGCATGCTGTAATTATTGCTGTTACTAAGAGTCATCTCTGGAGACCAAGAATGTAGTTTAGTGATAAAGCACTTGCTTAACATGTGCAAAGCTCTATGTTCAGTCCTTATTTTTAGGACATATTTTTAAAGCTATGTGACAAGGATTTTAATATCTATTGGGGAAAATTGCTTCTAAAAATGCATCTTATAAATTGGCCTACTAAATGTAATATAAATTAAAACTTTTTGAAAATTTGGGTCAAAAGAACTATAGTTCTTTGTATATTTAAAGCAATGAATGTTTTAAGGTAATTTAAAGAACATTGTTCGGCTTTAAAGCTATTCCTTTATGCTTACTTCTGTAATAAGTCATCACCGTAATCTGAGCTTCATAAAGTATTTTTTTTCTCTGAGATTTGAACCTAAAGCATGGTCATTGAATTTCAGAGTTTATAAAAATATGCCATTTTCTAAGCCAGATGAGCTTTGGTGTGAAAATAAAAACACACAAATTAAAATATAGACCTACACTTCCTCTACAGTTTATGATAATTATTTATTTGGATTGTATTTCTTCACTAACATATTAAAAGTCTCAAATAGATAAATTTCCCCCAAACTGTTTTTTTCCTTTTTTTTTTCTTTTTATGTGCACTAAGAGCATGTGAAAAAGTATTGAGATTAATTGAAACTTTAGGGTTTTTATCGCCTGGAAGATTCTTTGTAAAATTCCTGTAATGCTTACTCTGAAAGGCAGTAACTTACAATGGATCTTGTCAGTTATATCCTAATTAAAATTTTGAAATAAGAAAATACTACATGTAAATTTTAATTTAATTTAAAAGCAACTTTTGTGAGTTTTAAGCAATTACTATATACAAAAATATTTTCCACAGCGTTTTCTTTTGACATTACTACATGGGTCTTAGACTTGTCCTTTTCTCTTCCCACTCCCCTTCTGTTTCCAGTAACACCATTTTACTAGCTTTTTGTGGTTTTTATTCTTTACATGGTGAGGGAGGAAATGTCATTTCGTTAGGCCTAATGAAACTTGCAGCTTCATCTTCATCGTGTAAGATGCATGGTAATCCTTTTGTCTCATTACAAGGAAGAGCTAACACAAGATAGGACTGATTTCTTGTCAGGTAGTTAAGCATTTGAAGAAGATCAGAGTTTGGGGGTTAGATTTACTGTTAGACCAAATAACCAAGTATTGTAAATGCTTTTTTGAAATAATTTGGGAGAAAATGGATTGCACTGAATTTTTTTTAAATGAGTTTCAGTTTTAGGTTTTATTCCTTTTTTGAAAATTGTATTGGACTTCCTTTTAAAATAAAGCAGAATCATAATTGTATAATTTACTTTATGAGCATTTATCAGTTTGTATTTCTATTCGTTGTCCTATTTTCTCATCTCAGTTTTGCTGTTCTTTCACCACAGACTGCTAGAGAATTACCAGTCCTAATTCCTGTTTCAAAATATGGGTCACATAAGCTCTGTTTTACTATCTTGAACGATCTAGTGTAGATTATAATCCACTCTAGTCCAACCCATTATATTAATCTTCGATTTGCCAAAACCTCTGGTCATTTACTTTTTTACTTTTATAACATAAGGCTTGTTTTCTTAGAATACCCCATTGCCTTTTGTTGACATATTCACGCTTATATCTAGCTTATGATCTGTGGAATCCTGGAGATACTGGACCCATTTCTAAGTTAATGTTGTTTTCATAAGACTGAAAGGTAGTTGTAAAAATTCCTTCCCTGGGAAAATGCCAGTAACACCTACCACATCTTGATCAAGATGGAACAACAAACCAAAATATATTTCATAATGAGTTTTCGGGACTGCTGATAGAGCATGTATGAGGGATTGCTTGCAGGAGCATATAGAACCCCAAAGCAGCTACACTCAAAAGTCTTAACCAGCATGGATCATGACTTCTCCCATAGCTGCATTGTAGAATGAAGCGGCGGGGCTGCGTCCCGCCTCCCGGCCGCCGGCTAGCTTTACACCCGAAATAATTACACGGAAACTGTATTCTTTTAAAACACTGCCTGGCCCATAGTTTCAGCCTCTTATTGGTTAATTCTCACATCTTCCTTTAACCCATATTTAGTAATCCGTGTAGCACCACGAGGTGTGGCTTACCAGGAGAGATCTTAACCTGCATCCATCTCGGAGAGGAGAAGCATGGAGACTCACTATGGCGACTGAAGCGTCTCCCCACTCCTGCTACCCAGCATTCTGTTCTGTCTACTCCGCCTACCTAATTTTCTGTTCTCTTAAAGGGCCAAGGCAGTTTTCTTTATTAATAATGAAAGTAACACATAGACACTCCTCCATCAGCTGCATAAATGGAGTTTCCCTTTTTGTTAATGCTTTCTTTTCTCTAGCACTTTTCTCTAGCACTTCCCAAGACCAGAAGGCTACATGCAATTAGTACAGACTTGCATAAGGTAGCCAGGAGACACTTAGGGGAGTTGCCAGAATTTCAGGTGTGGTTTCAGTGACCTTTCCCAGCTCCTCCTTTTGAACATCAGTAGTCAACAAGCCCTATCTCAGGGAGCTCTTGAAAATGGTCACAACTGTTTTGACTAAAAGGAGGGGCTGTTAAGCTCAGAGGATAGCATTCTATAATAGTTCTTGGTCATTCCATGTATGCTATATGGCAGACATTTTCCAGAAAAGGAAAGACACAATGCTGTTATTTGAGGGCAAACAAGCAAGTGTATTTACTGCTAGAGAAAAATTCATGACCAAAACAAAAATTACAGTTTTGGATAATTTCTATCTGCTACCTTGAGCTTGACAGTTTCTCTAAATCCGAAGAACTTCTGATCAGAGCAAAACAATTGCGAAGATTGATGAATGTAGATTATAAATGTTATCATTTCGAAGATGAGAAATCACAGCCAAGCAGTGTTTTCTAAATGATCAGCACCTAATGTTTATAAACTCATATATATGGGGTAAAAAGAGCTACTCATAAGGAAATATAGACCTGTGATTTTTTTAGTATGTTTATATGAAAAATTTATTATTATGGTTGCAGATTCCACATTGTACTGACTCCTTTTATTTATTTTTGCAAAACTTCTTATCATGGTTTGGTATTATGTTGAAGAAGAATGCCCATAATTATTTGAAAATACAATTAAAATACTACTGCTGTTTCAACCTTCATATTTAAGTCCTGATTTTCTCTTAAATATCAGCCAAAATAACTACAGAAATCAATTGGGTATAGAAACATAAAAGAACTGGCTCTTGTATTCACCCAGTTTTTGGGGACATTTGAAAAAATGCAAAGACAGTATCAATCTTTTAGATTTTTATTAAAAATAATTATGTTTCATTAAAATATATTTTAATAACAATATGTGATAGATTTTAGTTTCTAATATAATGCATGTTAACATAACCCATGTGAATATATTCCCAGTAGTTATTCAGTCTCATCGAATCTTGATAAAAAAAATTGATAATTTTAAGGCTACAAGGTAATATCTAGTCTCAAAGTGATTTCTGCTGGAAGTTTACTTTGGATTCTTTCTAATGTTTCTAAAATTATTTAATTTTTGTAATGAGGCCAGCATGTAATGTCCTTAGTATTCTCAAAGGAATGGGATATAGCAAATCTAAAATTGTTTCTAATTTTGCTATTAAAAGTCTTCTTTGTAAGTCTGTTGTGCTTTTCCCTAGTGAATTTTAAGTACTAAAAATAATTGGAAGTCAGAATTAGAAGTAAGTCACTAGAGTCAAAAGTGAAGATTGGCAGAACTGTTAAGGTGAAATAGGGCAAACCCTGAACATGTTCTGTTCTTTTAATCCTCAGCCTGCAGCCTTGCTATTGCTCTTTCAAGTAACCAAGGGAATGAGGATGGGATAGAATGACTAAAATAAATTTATTGACTTTAAAAGAAGGTTGGGGATTTGTTATTGTTGCTGATGGTTGTTTGTTTTTGTTAAAAGTGTTTCTTAAATCTTAATCCAGAAATGTTAAGCAGAACAAAAACAATCACTTATCTTTGTGTCTTCTTCCATAGAGTTCATAAAACTATTTTTTTTTTTTTTTGGTTTTTCGATACAGGGTTTCTCTGTAGCTTTGGAGCCTGTCCTGAAACTAGCTCTTGTAGACCAGGCTGGTCTCGAACTCACAGAGATCCGCCTGCCTCTGCCTCCCGAGTGCTGGGATTAAAGGCGTGTGCCACCACCAAAACCCTGCCGGAGCTGAGCAGTAGCTCAGCCTGTTAAGTGTGGCGCTTGCGAGTCCGAGGGCCTGGGTTCAAATCCCTTGTCTGGTCCCGTTGTTCGATTCTGTCACAGAGCGTCGTGGGCCATCTGTGTCCCATGTGTGAGATCATGGGGAAAAAAACCCTGCTGGAAATAGTTAAAAAATTAACAATACTGACCTCTGTAATGGCTAATCAATCTCTCATTTTAGACAGATTTTTAAAAATTTGTCTAAATTTTTTAGTTCATCCTACATTTATCAGTGAACTTAAAATGACTCTTGGTGTCAATATCCTTTATTGTTCCTTATTTCACATACCATGAAAAAACTAGAATAAAGTTCAGCTTACACAAAGGGAAAATGTTGGGAGGCTTACAGAAATTATTCAGGATCACACAAGTAATTTATTTCTTAAGTTTAGTGCTAATGTAGATTTATGAATTATGTCATCAATATGATAGCTAAGATTCTGATTTTTAAAGGATAGGGCTTATTGGTGCCATCGTGCTTTAGTGTCATACAGTGGACAGTTTGGGTTATACGTGACTAATTTGTGTAATAAAGTTAGTCACTTGAATAAAACTTGTGTAAGTCACTGTGTTTCTATTTAACATAGACCTGTTTCTCTCTGTTTAAGTTGTCTTTATATTTGACTCTGGAATCAAGCCTCTGTTGAGATAAAATATAACTCATTTATCTAAAGCATATGATTCTGATCAGTTTTGATATAACTTTTAACTATAGATAAGAATATTATGTACATGTCCAAAGGATTAAGAGTGTATTTAAATTTTTCAAATCCTTAGGATAAATTAGGATGCAGTTTTAACATTAAATAAAGACAATTAGACTAACAAAGAAAAAGCTATAGGTATGGAATGGAGATTCTGTGAATGCCATATGTAACTACTATGTATTTTACAGCACAGATAGAAACAGGATGCTGAGGCAATACTTTCCTATGAATCAGTACTATGTTTAGCCAAATTCTTGGTATTATTGGTTCATAGATCTTGAGTTATTTTTGGAGGCATTGGTGAGCTCCCTAAAATAAGACATAGTTAAATAGACCCATAGAGGCTAGGAATTTAAGTCAGAAAAAATTGGAAGGTATTATTTAACACATACAGAATTTGAAAGGAGAGATACGTACTTAAGAGCTTTGAGTTGTATCTTTCTACACATATCTTCCTTAATTTTGCTATTTGGGTGATTACAACTTGAGATAGCTAGAAATCATTTGCATTTATTGAACTCAGTGCCATTCATACATGCTACTTAGGATTTACAACAGCCTTGCCCATGTAGGTATTTGTTTTCTAATGTCTTCAGTTTAGATTGCTTCTGTAGCATACCTTAATAGTGATAAATAAGGCATTTGAAGCGATTGTTTTTTGTATATTCATAAAAGGAATTAGTCCTTTGTGGCCAAACAGCTTTTAGTACATGTAAGGAACTATCATAAAATCTTTATTTAATTATCTAATATGTAATTATTATTAAGGTATATTCCACACTTCATAATACAAACGAGTCAACAGTTCATATTAAAGCACTTTAAAGGAGCAAAGATAATAGTGATCAATTGGGACTCGGTGATTGTTAACACAGTTTGTTTTAATGTTAGGCACCCTCACCTTTTAAAATGGCACGGTAGTAATGCATCTTTAAATCTTCCTTTAAAGAAATCATTTTGTGTGTTTTAAGATCTTACTGGCCTCTAGTGGTAATGTGATGCTATAGTTTAAGTAGCTCCAGTTCTTGTAAGTCCAGTTTGTAGAAGTAGCAGTCCACTCTTAACTTTGCTCACTCCATTTTTTCCTTTTCCCTTCCCTTCCCTTCCCTTCCCTTCCCTTCCCTTCCCTTCCCTTCCCTTCCCGTCCCTTCCCTTCCCTTCCCTTCCCTTCCCTTCCCTTCCCTTCCCTTCCCTTCCCTTCCCTTCCCTTCCCTTCCCTTCCCTTCCCTTTCCTACCCCCCCCTTCTCTTCTCTAGACAGGGTTTATCTGTGTAGCTCTGTCTATCCTGAAACTCTTTCTATAGACCAGGTTAGCCTCAAACTCACAGATATTTACCTGCCTCTACTTCCCAAATACTGGGATTAAAGGCATGCACCACCACTGCCTGGCTACTCATTCAGTTCTTGATTCATTGTATATTCAAAATGTACATTAACATCCTCTTTGTCCAAAGGCTAGAAATCTTTTTCCTTTCTTCTTTTTTTATTTTGAATAGTATTGGTTTAGCTCTGAAGCAACTTCCTATTGTTTAAGTCTAAATACCATGTGTTGTTTACAGTGTCAAGTTTGTGCTGTTTTCTTATTGTGTGTTTGAGCTTCTCTGCAGATTGTAGAAACATGTTTTTCTTCATTATAATAGTTTGGGATTCATGTTTAGAATCATGTCTGTTAAGTTACCTTTAGAGAATCTTTTATTTCAAATACTGGTATACCAGGTATGAGAATGATAATTTGTTTTTCTCTTTTGCTATACAGATGTAAAAGGACCACCCACCCATCGTCTATCTTGTGGTCAGTCACCCTACACTGACACAACATCATGGGAGAGGAAGTACTGCATTCTCACAGACAGCCAGCTGGTGTTGCTCAACAAGGAGAAAGAGGTAAGATGCAAAGCTACTATTCATTTTTAAGCACATTTCTGAAGTTACGTGCTTTTTCTTTGTTTTTTGATAAAGTTGCATTGTACAAATATAGGCTCTATCAACCATAAAGTACAGTCTAAATGGGGGCCATTGTCATAATGATTATGTTGCTGCAATGAAATAGCAAGTTCTGCAAGAGAGGGCTGGATTTTGAATAAGAAAACACTAAAATTCATATTGAGTTGATAAATTTGGAATGGGAAGGTATTAAGTTGTGGAAACCTGGTCCTACAAATGATCTAGTGGGACTAAATTGTATCAGCTTACTCCTGTGCTGACTAGTTGTATGTCATCTTGACACAAGGTAGAGTTATTTAGAAAGAAGGATCCTCAGTTGGGAAAATGTCCTTACTAGATTGGCTTGTGGGCAAGTCTGTGGTATATTTTCTTGATTGATGTGGGAGGGCTTAGCTCACTGTGGGTGATGCCACCCCTAGATGGGTGGTCCTGAACGGTATAAGAAAGCAAGCTGAATATGTCAGTCCTTTCTGGTCTCTGCATCAGCCTCCAGGTTCCTGCTGTGTTTGAGTTCCTATTTTGAATTCCCTCAGTGATGAACTGTGATTTGAAACTAAGCTGAAATAGATCGTTTCCTTCCCATCACTTTTGGTAGCTGTGTTTTATCATAGTAGTAGAAACCCTAAGTAAGACAAAATCCAATGAAAGCAGACTGCACACTCAGCAGATTAATGGAAAGATTTTGATAAATGGATAATTTAAAGAAGTGTGGGAAGAATAAGGATCTTAGCAAATGATATAGAAGTACACATGAGCTAGCAGTAGCAGAAAGCAGCTATAACTATAGTTCTCAGGACAGTGGATGAAAGCCCAATTTTTATAGATCAGTGAACCATAATTGCATGAAGAAAAAGAGCACAGCCTGTCCCAGATACTAATGGGAATCCAGAAAGAAGAGAGAATAAACACCCGACTCTTCTTTTTTTGAGATCAGTGTCCCTCCTGGCCAAATCTTACTTGAAGACAGAGAAGATTGTTTTGATGTGTTCTTTATCATTGAGCTTCTTGAAACCCATAAGGGAGAGATACCAGAGTGTATAGATCTAAGGCACATGGGTTGTAATTCACATGAACATTATGTTCTAGGGACACTTTCTATTCCTCTAGAGCAGTAGTGATTCTCAACTTTCCTGAATCTGTATATAACCCTTTAATACAGGGATGAAGCGCAGTTGGAAGATTAGGAGGACATGGATCCACCCTGAATGCAGGCTGCATTCTTATTGACTGAGTTCCTGAAGAAAGTCAGCAGGGAATCAGAATTCATCTCTATTTCTGACCGTGGGCATCAACTTGCCAGCCACCTTATGCTTCTACCACCATGCCCTCTCTGTCATATGGACAGTGTTCCTTTAATCTACAAAACTAGCCAAACTCTTCTCATTTAAGTTCCTTCTCGTCAGGTGTTTGGTCACAGAAACATGGAATGTAACTTCAGATATTTTCTTCCTTACCTTATCTTTTTCATCACTATACTAGTATTTTCTTGTATTTAAAACAGAACAATTAAAACAACTTAAATTGTATTATATAGGCTTTCATTTGTACCTCATTTCTTTTATTTTCTTTTAGCAGAAAATATTAGAAATATTAGAATTTCTAAGTTCATTTTCTATTTCTTTTTTGTCTTCATTTTCCTCCATTCTTCACACCTTTTCCAATTTCTCTCCTTTTTCTTTTTTAATTTTTTTCCTATTTTTCCTATTTTTTTTATTTTTTATTTACAGTGCTTTGCCTTGTAATCTAGATTGACTGAGCTTGCCATAGCTCAAGATGTCACTCCTAGGTCTTTCCCCTCTTACATGTGTTCCAGGTAGACTCTTCTTACTCATGCAGATCTAAAGTTGTTCTTGCGAGCTCACTTGTCATCTCCACGCTGTCACCATCAGAGCTGAGTTCTTACCTTATTTGCTCTGTTAATCACATTGCTTCTCTAAAAGTAATTTTCTTCTATTGGTTGCACTTTTATTTTTCTTTCTTCTTGCCGCTTGTAGTTTCTTCTACATCTTCTTGTTCTTGGTTTTGTTTTTGCTTTTTTGAGACAGGGTTTCTTTGTAGCTCTGGAGCCTGTTCAGCAACTAGCTGTTGTAGAACAGGCTGGCCTTGAACTCACAGAGATTTGCCTGTCTCTGCCTCCTGAGTGGTGGGATTAAAGGCGTGAACCACTACCTTCCAGCTTGTAAATCTTCTTTATAAATTTATTCTCTCTTTGTGAGAACACCACACACACAGTTCAGTCTTGCACCTCACCCTTTCCTATGGGATTTCATTCAATCTTATGACTTAATATGTCCCTCTAATGCTTATGATTCCCAGTTTTATGTATTAAAGACACATCTCTCTTCTCTAGACTCATATATCTGTTTGCTTCCCTTCTCCATCATGACTCATGCTGAGGCCTGATTTTCACTTCTAAATCTTGGAGAGGTCGTTTCATTCTCAATTGAAAGTGATTCAGTCCTTTCAAGTATTAAAACCCAAACTTCCTCAACTCGCTACAATTCCAAACACACTGATTTCATCACTATTTTAAAGCACTTCAGGCATGTTCTTGTCCCAAGACCTTAGACTTTTTTTTCATTATCGTTGTTGTTCAAGCATTCTTTCCTCAGGTATCATTGCTCACTTTTTCTCCTACAAGTCTGATGATAGAATATACAAAATAATCCCACACTAGTTCAGAATTACTTATAATAAAGAGTAATTTATTTAGGGGAGACTTACCCATCGCTGTCCTAGATCATAGTCTTCTTCTCGAACAGGGAACAGGAACAGAGTCTAGTAGCCAGAAGCAAGAGAGTGAGTGTATGCCTTACAGTTGCATTTATAGTATAAGAGACCACGCCCAAATGGGCTGGTATCTTAAAGGCTATTGGCCAAAGGAGCTCCTGCAGCACCTCCTCCTCTTTCTTTAAATAAGAGAGTTCCAAACCCAATAGAAAACTATGTATACTGGGAACAGATATCAAATATAAAGTTAGAATTACAACCAGCATAAACAATATTAAGCAAGGAACCTATCTTAATGTTTTAACAACATTCTATCCTAAGGAGTCAAAGTCTTGTATTGGAGATGGCTTGGCTAGATTCTAAGATGACGGTAACTACAACTATCTAATCTTCGACCTTATCAAAGGCCCGAAAAGGGAGATAATATTACTTGAGTAGACAGCAAGTGCAGTCAAGATGATAGAGATAACTGGCTGCCTGTGCAATCACCCAAAGTCTCATTTGCAATATTGAAGCAACCAACTTTGACTAAGGCCTAGAGTAACTGACAGACCATTTTCAGAGGCAGGCAAATTTTCAAAACTGTCTTATCCTGTCTTGGCAAGACTTGACAGTCTTTTTTACGTGTATTCTGCTTGTCCAGTCCAGACATTGTGCACTTTGTCAGTGGTCGAGGCACGGGCAGTTCCTTGCCCAAGGCCAGTTGTACCCAAACAAACTCCAAGTGGAGTATCTTTGCTCAACACTCTCTCGGAAATAGATTGGTGCTGCCAAGAGCAATCATGTCTCACGTCAACAGAATCATAAGTTATTTAAATGCTATCTACAGCTCTTTGAAGTGGTTGAAAGTTACCTGTCTATGCAGAATACAATCTCCATATATCTAAAGGACTTAATTAGTCTGACTAAAAGTATAACAAACACGACTATTGACTTATAATACTTAATACCTATATAACTTAAAGATTAATACTTTATATAAGAATATTAAAAAACTATGCAATAAAGGAGGACATGACCTCAAAGTATAAACAGTGTATAAATATCCTGATCAGAGGTAGAAATACATAATCCAATATGATAAATAATATGATATCCTAAAATTGTATCAATATACAAAATGTCTTAAACAGAGATGGAAACATGCATGCATACAATATGACAAAATAACATTGCATCGGTGTACAAATATTGTAAACAGAAATAGGAGCATATTCAATATAACAAATATAATTTGAACTTGTATCAATATAAAGAAACTATATCAGTATAAATTGTTCATAAATAATGGCCCACAAGTATTCACTCCATTACTTTCTATTATTATTATTGTTGTTGTTGTTGTTATAAGTTCACACTAATCTACTTATCCCATTCAGTTTTCCTCCTTTTTTTTTCTGAGCCCACTTAATTTCTGCCCCAACCCCCAACCCCATACGAGTAATAATCAACCCTAAAATGGTGTCCCTAATCCTGAGAACAAACTTTTTTGGGAGAGGGGACGTCGTCTTCTAGAATTACTACCAGCTGTCATGGAAGCAATATTTTATATATGGGATCCTGTAAAGGTAAAATGATGGTTAAGTTTCAAGATTGCTGTTTTGTATAATTGCAAATAGATTCTGAGTAGCCGATAGGGTTTTGTTTGTTTTGTTTTATTTTTTTAAGTTCTTATTTGGAGTTCTGGCCAGAACGTTGTAAGAAGGTGCACCATTTCCACAGCTGGTACCCAAAAACCTGTCTCATAGTAGCATCATGACATCATATCAACCAGGTGAAGTCATTGTAGTGGGACCCCATCTTCTTCCTGGAAGCTTCAAAGATTACTGCAGAAAAATTTACTGTTCATTGTAGAAAACTTAAACATTATTCATATAGACATATATTCAACGAAAGATACAATATAGACAAAATGAGCATGGAGAAAAGTAAAATATTTCCTTATAACCTATCTTCTTTCTGTCCCATACCAGATGGCTCCTGACATGAGACAGACATTCTGAATTTTCCTTTTAACAACATGCTTGGATTTAGAGGACAGAACCATTGTCCAACTTCAAAGCCAGCTCTTATTTTTAAGTAGAAATGTATATATGTCCAGATAATCAAATTTTGCCATGCAGATAATACAGATTTCTCTTTGCTTGTTGATTCTTTCTGGATAGCTTTCTTTTCATCTTTAGGCATCCAGGTGTCCAAGGTTTCTCCACTTTTTGAAGATTAATATTTTCCTGCAAAGACAAAAACAGAACCGTGCACCAACCCTTATGAGGTTTTCTTACCACCTGTATGACTGTCACGTCTGTAGATGAGCTGTCATTTCTCTTTTTCAAGAGGTTTCTCTTTTTCATGCTGAATCTTTATTTTGATGGTATCCACAGCTTTTTTTCTCCTGTGGAAACAAGAGCAAAACCCCTTCCCTAACATAGCAGATCTCCTGGCTTACATTGTAAGGTCAACACAACCTTGAAATACACCAGCTGATTTAATTCAGAAGACTTTTTTATTATACAATGTCTCTTTGCTGCTGTTATCCCTTTCTCACTACTGTTAAGAAAATTCAAGGTCTATAAAGCATTATGTAATCTATTTACAGGGGTATTTTCCATCCCTTTCTGTTTGACATATTCTTTATAGTTCAATTTGATCTTTCTATAACTGCCTGACCTGTAGGATTGTGTGGTATACCTGTTTTATATTATAATAAACAAAAAACTGTTTCTTTTTATTAGAGACATGCTGAACCATTATTTGTCTTTATTTGTGCAGGTATACCAATGATGGTCATAACTTCTAATAAATGTTTGATTACTGAATCAGATTTTTCTGAGCTCAAAGCTGTTGCTCATTGAAAACCTGAATATGTGTCACTGGTATGGTGTACATATTTTAGTTTTACAAATTCTGCAAAGTGGAACACATCCATCTGCCAGATTTCATTTTTTTGAGTATCCTTTGGGTTACTCCCTGCAGGTAGTGGTGTTGGTTATAGAAAGAGCAAGCAGTCCATCTCTTTATAATCTCCTTAGCATGTAATAAAAAACTTTTTCTTTAAACCTTTGCTGTTGACATGATTTTTTTAAAGAAATTCTGAGGCCTTCAACACATTTCCAATCAATAATCGATCAATTTCTACATTACTTTGTGTTCGAGGACCTTGCAGACTCGTATGTATTGGATGTGTGTTATGTATATGGAACAAGCCTATTCCTGATTATGTCTTGAATCTGTATGAGTAATGAAGTCAATTCTGTATCATCTGGTGTAAATTCAGCTATTTTAATGTGCAAGACAACTCTTTCTGCATGTTGTGAATCAGTAACTATATTGAGAGGTTCTTTAAATTCTCTTAGTACCATGAGAATAGCCTATAATTCTGCCTTTTGGACAGTATTATAAGGGCTTTGTTCCACTTTACTTAAATCTTCTATTTTGTAACCTGCCTTTCCCTATTTATTTGCCTCAGTTAGAATGTACGGGCTCCAGTTATTGGTGTGACCCATACAATGTGGGGAAGGATCCAATTATTCTCTTTATAAGGTTAATTCTATTACTTTTGGAATAATTGCTATTAATCTCTCTTTAAAAATTAGCACAAGCTCTTTGCCAAGGTTCATTATCTTCCTATAATTTTTTAATTTCATCAGTAGTAAAAGACAATATAATCTCTGCTGGGTTTATACTTGCTAGTTGACAAAGTCTGTTTTCCATTTATAATTATTTCCAAGTCTTCTTCCACATAAGTTTTTAATTTTTTTTATTTGTTAAGTACACAGTGTTCTGCCTGCATGTATACCTGTAGGCCAGAAGAGGTCACCAGATCTCATTACAGATGGTTGTGAGCTACCATATGGTTGCTGGGAATTGAACTCAGGACCTCTGGCAGAACAGCCTGTGCTCTTAACCTCTGAGCCATCTCTCCAGCCTTAAGTTTTTAATTTTTTACTTTTAATTTGTTTATGTGGTAAAAATATCCATTCTAAGATAGTATCTTCCCTCTGCATTAAAATTTCTGTAGAAGAAATTCTGGAAGGCAATATGACAAATGCAATTTAGATTTGGATTCACCCTATCCTCATGTGCCTCCTGTAATTTCTCTTCAACAGTAATCAATTCCTCTCCCGCTTTAGCTGATAATTCTCTGGGACTGTTTAAGTCTTTATTACCATCTAAAGTTTTGTTTAGATCAGGTGTTATCCCAACAGCTGGTCGTAGACTGGAAATGTCTCCTAATGATCTTTGAAAGTCATTAAGAGTATGTAATTGATCTCTCCTAATTTGTGCCTTTTGTGTTCTAATTTTCTGTAAACCTATTTTATAACCTATTTAATTGATAGAATCTCCTCTCTGTATTTTTTCAGGAGCAAATTGTAATCTTCATTTAGGCAAAAATTTGTTTACTTCTTCAGACATTCTTTCTAAAGTATCTATGTTTGAATCAGATAGCAAAATGTCATCCATGTAACGGTAAATTACAGATTTATGAAATTTTTTTTACGTATTTCCAATGGCTGACTTACAATTTATTGGGATAGGGTGGGGCTATTGAATATTCCTTGTGGAAGTACGGATTATTGGTATCTCCTAGTAAGTTGACAATTATTATAAGTAGGCACTGTGAATGCAAATTTTTCTCTGTCCTTTTCTTGTAAAGGTATAGTGAAGAAACAGTCTTTTAAATCATTAACTATAAGAGACCATCCTTATGGTCATAGAGAAGGCAGAGGAATTCCAGATTATAGAGGGCCCATAGTTTGAATTACTTTGTTGACAGCTCTTAGATCTGTCACCATTCTTCATTCACCAGATTTCTTTTTAACAACAAATACAGGAAGATTCCAAGGGCTGGTTGATTCTTCAATATAGTGAGCATCCAGCTGTTGTAAAGCTTGCAGTTTATCTTCTGGTAATGGTCACTGTTTAACCCATATTGGTTTTTCAGTTAAGCATTTTAAGGGTAGGGCTGTTGAGAGTTGCTTTGTGTTCTTGTACAGCCTGACTGGCTGGTGACCTTTGTGTATAGTACCTTATAATATTCTTCCCAGAATTATGAGTTTCTGGTACTGCAGCAATGTTAATTTGGATGTTTCATTGCTGGAGCAGGTTACGACCTCATAAATTCACTGCAATATAGCCACATACAGCCTCAGCCTTTGTCTCTGTACTTCTGTCCCTGTGCATTCAACCCATCTCGTGTTTTGTTTCACTGACATAGGGTTCCAATTTCTAGTAATTAAACACCTGTCTCTTGAAGAGGCCAATGTGGATGCCAAGATTCTGGAGTAATGATACTCACATTGCACCCATGTCTATCAAACCCACAATTACAATGCCATTTATATACACTCTTAGCTTTGGTCTTAGATCATTTATAGAAGTCTGCCAGAGTATATGTTTCCTAATTCCTATTGAAATTTTTTGATTTATCCTCCATGTTTATTTCACCATACACAACATTATAGTTTTTTTTTAGAGATGGCTCTATATTTTTAAATTTTCCTGGTGAGACATGTCCTCCACAGTGACTGGGAATGACTGGACCACTTTTCTCGAAGGCCCTTCTAAGGAGTTTCCTGATGGTATCAGGTTGTCTTATCTGTCATTTGTTAATCTGCATTCATTGGTCTAATGTCGACCTTTACCACACCTTCTAGATATACCTGAAGGCTGAGTCCTCCTATTCTTGCCATTCTTAAAGGAGACATTATTCCTAGGAATTCCTTGTCTACAATCCCTTCTCAGATGTCCTATTCTACCACAATTAAAACATTTTGCATTTTGATGTCTCCTCATACCTTTGGAAATTGCTTCTCCTACCCAAGATTGAGTATTATAGTCAAACATCTCAATGTTCATTATATGCAGGATCCACTCATCCATTGGGACTGATCTAACCTTTAAAGGCCCAACTATCTATCTTTTTGCCTTCTAAGTTGGCATTTTCAAAAGCCAGAGATTCAATAAGTACTCGTATAGCATCTGGGTCCTGTTACTCCTATTTGTATAGCCTTAGTTAGTCTTTGTAAAAAGTCAGTAAAGGGTTCTCTCTGGCCCTGTTTAACCCTGGTATGTGATTCAACTAGTTTTCTTGGTTCTTGAATCCTGTCCCAAGCATTTAAGGCGGCTTTGTGGCATAGGGACAAAATTTGTTCCTTGTAAAGAGCTTGAGCTTGTGGGTCCGCATAATTGCCCTCACCAAGAATTTGGTCTTGGGAAGTCTCAAGTCCTTTAGATTTTTACTGTTTTTCTAACATTTTAACCTCTTCTCTGAAATAGCATTTAAATATCAGTTGAGGTCCATCATCCAGCCAGTCATGTAGTGTGGATTTAATGCTAGAAGCCCATATCTTTACCATATTCCTAACAAATGCAGAGTGCAAGCCATAAGTGGCAGCCTGCTTAATTTTTTTTAGATCATTCATTCCTATAGGTATCCATTTACTTTCTTTGGATTCTTTTCCACCTTTAGAACTTGATGTTTTGTCAGATTACAGGGTAGGAAGCTAAAACCCTGGGTAAGTCATCTCTGACAGCTACTGGCGATATTAAATCCTGTCTTTGTACCTTCTTTCCCTGCTCATCAGCTCTAATAATTTCCTCAATCGTTTCAAATCTTTTTACTATTGTCTTTTTTAAACCCTGAATTCCCTGGCCTGCATATATTTCTAGTGATTTCATTGAGGCACCTAGCCTTTGGTCCTCATTCTGCCCTTGTGATTCCAAGGTCTGAAGTTTTTCTTTAAAGATAACATCTCATCATTGGACATTATTTGGGTAGCGTGCAGGTTGCCTTCCTGGAAAGATACTCTGTCTGCTAACCTATCATAACTTTTTAACAAATTTTGATTGTCAAATTCAACAGTATGAATTCTTTCAGATAACTTTTCAGTACCCTTAGACATGGATTCAGTTTTGTCTGTCAAATTAATGTTACCCTTTTCAATACTATTTTTTTTTTCAGAAAACACTTGATTTTTGATGATAATAATCCTGTCATCTAGCTGTTCATTATTAGTCTGTAAAGACCGTATCATTCCTAAAAGTTCCTCATTCTTGACTCTGTTATCAAACTATTTTCTTAAGGATATAATATGAAGAAAAAAACTGAGTCCCAATATTCAATAAATGGATGTATTATGATAACCGTATAAGCCTTGCAAAATACAATCTATAGTATTAGCAAAAAAGTTACTAAAAGTTTCAGTGGTAATTTTGTCTGCCATTATATAAATTTCAAGCCCATTGATTTATTAATTAGCTGTTATGAGGCCCGGTAAATTGTTTTAGATGTTATAATCTTTATTGTCCAGCAGGTATCAGGGTTGCAGAGTCACGTCTAGCAGCAATGCAACAGTCATGACACAACAAATGGTCCTGACCGCTTTAGTTTCCCGCCTTGGTACTGGTTAAATGCTGAGAAATATGGTTTGCTTGACAAATTAAAAGCAGTTAAATCAATTTTATACACAGAACAATAAGCCCAGAACTCATGGGCAGGGAGCATAAACCAGAAGTTACACAAGCTGCCACACTGCAAGGAACATGGTATTGGGCCAGGGGATATCTGCAAGCTTGGGAAATTTCCAGGTTGCTGCAAGCAGTTAGCCCTGCTGTGGTGAGGCTTTAGAAAAAACTGATTAGGTAAAAGCAAGCAATGCGGGCAGGGTTGGGAGACTTTCTGGGCTGTCGACAGGTTAGGCCTTTAAGACAGTTTACCCGGTATGTGTGAAGAAGGACACTAAAAAGAAATCCCACACTAGCTCAGAATTGAGTATAATAAAAGGTTGTTTATTTAAGGGTAGATTCACAGATCAACATCCTCTGCATGAACGGGTAACAGGAACTGAATCACGCCGCTGGGAGAGGGAGAGGGAGAGGAAGAGAGAGAGACCTAATGTGTGCAGTATATTAGCATATATAGTATAAGAGGCCACACACAAGTTGGTGGGTAACTTAAAGGCTACTGTCTGTAGAAATTCCTACAGCAGGAGACCAAGGTAGAGTATTCAGACTTTACTTTCTTAAATGATCCTGAACATCATGGAATCTGTTTATTAGGTTAATGATATTGTCAGATTTGCCTCCTAAACAAAGAATTCTGTCGGTCATAAGGAGCAATGAGTAAAAGAAAATGGAAACAAATAGTTGAGCTAGAAAGAAGAATATTTCATTGAGCTAAGTAAGGAACGATGAAAAGATGCTTTTGTGTAAAGTAGTATTTATCGCCTTGAGACAGGCAATTTGTTCTACCATTATCAAGTCAGAAATGCTTATTAAGTCTTTTAAAAAAGGAAAATATGAAACAATTGTTGTATCTGTTATTCAAAAAAACGTTTTATATATTGTTAATTAGAGAAAATAATTGGAAATTCATTTTTTTGGGAAGGATTGTGATATAATAACTTCCTACCTTTTATGCACACAGAAGGAAAACTTGGAACTTCTATTGAATAGTTGACAGTTTTTTGAAGAGTTTAATGATTGCCCTGCTAAAAATATCTTAAAAGGTTGTTTTAAACTCTAATCAGCTTATCTTGGAAGTGTTTCTTTGTTTAAAGATTAATCAAGAGACCCGCTATGGATTTAAACAGAATGCTTAGCCAGGTACTGTTGCCGTCTGCAAAGACTATCATAGTCTAGCTATCACTCAGAAGTGAATGTGCGGTTTTCTGTTTTGTTTTGTTTTAATGCCTTCTTTTATCTCTGTGTGTTTCTTGTCAGATTGGATAAAATCTGTTTGAGGGGTACACATGGAATATAATAAATATACCAAATTAGCAGTTTGGGAATATAGCAGAAGGGTGGATCTTGGCAAAATCTTAAAAGAAGTTTGCCAAAAATGTCACCTTGGAAAAAAAAAAAACTCCTTGGTTCAGTGAATTTTTTGTATGTATATTGCTTATGTGTTATGAAATTTATTTAATTGCATGTGTCCAAGGAGAAACCCATAAGTCTTGATCCAAAGCCTGTTTAAAGTGGGCATCTGAGGCCTTTGAGTTCCATTTTCCTTTCAAGAGATAAGATCAAGTAAACTACAGATTAAGGAGTGGAGAGAAAATGATAGAGAAAACAATCATGCTCTCTCAGGTGTAGCCAACATCAAAATACAGAAGAAACCTGAATTTATGAGTTTCTTTTAGCAGTGTTAACCTATCAAGGTAAACCGAGCTCCATTTTTTCTTAAATATGCTTTCTGTGTTTCTGATCTTTCTAAAGATTTATCTATCTATCTATCTATCTATCTATCTATCTATCTATCTATCTATCTATCTATCTAATCTATCTACCCATCTATTTACATTTGTATATGCGTGTTTTGTCTGCATGTAAAACTGCACACAGAAGATGGTATCAGATTCCACGGGACTACATTATTTATGGTTGTGAACTGCTGTGTGGAGCTGGGAATTGAACCTGGGCCCTCTGGAGGAGTGCAAGGGGTCTTAAACACTGAGCCATCTCTCAAGTTCCCATTGTTTGGGATTTTAAAGCAGGATGCTAGTTGTGTAGGCAGCAAGGCAGTCATAATGTCATTTTAAAATATAATTTGCTCGAAGATATATTTATCCTTAGATATATTGATGAAAATAGCAGTTGGACTTTGCAGACATCTAAAAATTAACTGGTAAACCCTGGGACTAGGTATCCATGACATATTTCATTCAGAATAATTTTCTAATTATTTAACAAATGTAATGTTCACAGTTTGTGCATTTCTGTGTTAGAAATTGCAAAGATAAAAACCCAGGTCTCCTTTTCTCTAACAAACTTGGTAATAGAAATAAGACAAAAAGTGAAGTTGAAGAGATGAACTGCTAAAGTACTTGTCGTGAAATAATTGTTTTGTACAGTGTGAAGATGTGTTGTCTCATGGGTTTAGTAAGGAACTAAATGGCCAATTGTTAGGCAGAAAGAGGTTAGGCAGTACTTGTGGACAGGAAGAGAGCTCTCTTGAGTTGAAGGAGAGTGAAGTCACTTGGAAATGCAGGGAGAAGCAAGATGATCCTGCCATGCTGAAGAAAGGGACCAAGCCACATGGTAGAACATAAATAAGAAATATGGGTTAATTTAAATTGTAATAGCTAGTTAGTAACAAGTCTAAGCTATCGACCAAACATTTATAATTAATATTACGTCTCTTTGTGGTTATTTGGGAGTTGTCTCACAGGACAGAAAATCTGCATATGAGTACTTGCTGCAAAAGATCCAAGTTTAGTTCCCAGCACTATATTGGATGGCTCATAACCATCAATAACTCCAGTTTCAGGGAATCTCGTGTCTTCTTCTGCCCTCCATGGACATGTGTATACATGTGGTACACATATATGTGTTAGGGTTTGCACAAATACACATAAATAAAAAGTATTTTTAAAAGTGATATTTGATGAATCATACAGTTAAACTGGATAATAGAAGTAATTCATTTACTAAAGAACCTTGATTTAACTACATATATCATTTAGAGTTTACTGGTAGTGGGTGATTATCAAAGAAAGCTTAATAAAAAGGAAATTTGATTTTAAAAATGAGGGCTCTAAATGTAGTATATATTGAAAGAAGAAGTGGTAAGAAAAAGAAAGGCTAGTCAGGAGACTATCATTTCTCATATCTAATGTTCTTTGAATTAGACATGGCCTGTGGTGTTAAGTGTGTCATGATATATTTTGGTATTCTCCTGCTTCTCTCTCTTAAGAAACTCTAGTCATTTGGCCTATTAATCTTCCAAAACACATTTTAAAAATGCATGTTAACTAATCTCTTTCCTGATATTATTTTTTTTCTTTGCCTAAAATGGTCCCCATCCTGCCATAAAAGATTTATTCATTCATTTGTGGTTTTGTGGTTATTTTAAGATTTGGGTATTGTAAGGTACAAACTGTTAATCTACATGAAATTAGTTGAAAGTTATAAATCAGTATAATAACTAGGGTGATGAAAGAGTGTTATGGGAGGAAGCTAAGACAATTGTATTTTAATGACCAATTAGGGCATTAGTACAGAGGGCAGAGTCCTGGAAGTGCCAGTATCTATCCTGAACCTTAGGATGCATAGGAATTTTTCTGACAGGTACAGAATAGAAAAAAAAAATGAGTTATGGTGTTTAAAGTTGAGAGAATAAATGAAACGGGCACTGAACTGTAAAGTAGGGGCTATATTTGGGCAAGCAATCAGTGTTTTTGAGCTATAAAGTCTGAAATTGGACACAGGTTGTGGGAAACCTGTGTACTCTGTTGAGGAGCTTGCACTTCATGGGGTAGTTCTTTTGAGCCCTATCATAGTAGAAACACTTACATACAGTTCCTAAAAGGCTGAAGAGACTTATGTTCTAGTTGAAGTAGAAATGATCTTCTTCCCCTGCAAACATAACACCTCTCCTTTGAAAATCACTGCTGGAGCAAAGGAGAACCACTGAAGGGCAGTAAGCCTCGGAATGACATGATCATATTTGCGTTGTGAACTAGCATGTATTAAAATGCAGATTTAAGGGGCAGATACCAGTAAAGAATTTGTTGCAAGAATTTTAGTAAAAGAAAATAAGTATTTATCACCAGGTATGATAAAGTAACTGATATGATAAAGTGACTAAATCTTATTCTGTAAACAATAAAACCAGCCCCTTCCCCAATACACATATTTATTTATTATTCATGGTGATAGTGTGCAGCCTAACACTGCATTGGTCATTTTACTGCAGCTGCCTGCCATGTACAATTTCCCAATTGTGGCCCAGCAATCCACACTTCAAGCTGAGAAGGCAGAGAACCTCCGGAGAAGTGCAGCTCTACTGAACAGCAGCCTATCTAGAGATCCTGGCCAAGAGTTCTACTATGTTTTTGCAGGGAAGAGGTTTTTCCAGAGGACAACTAAAGACTGAGAACAGATTGAGAGCTAGTCACTGTTATGCTGATCAGAGAGGCCTGAACTTGCCAGGGAGAGATTCTTTTAAACTAACTTCACTACTCCTAGAATCTATGGGAGACCATACCTCAAAAGCACAGAAATTGAAGTTTAGTAAAGCTAAGTAGTTTATGTATCTTGGTTTACTAAGAGCCTATGGCCAAGATTTAAGAGTAGAATAGTTAGCGACATCGAAAATAGATGAGCAGTCCTCAGCTTTACCTGCCTTGAATGTCTTAACACTGGTAAGGTTTCAAAGCCCTATTGGATGATTACAATTTGAGGAATGTTGAGAGTCTTATATTGAGATGCTTATCTACGGTAGGAAGGACAGAAAACTATACCTTATGGCAGTGGCTGTCAACTTGGAGTAAGCATCTGAATCCTGTTGAAACAGAGCATTGAACTCTGCCACATTTCTGATTTAGGGAGTGTGGGTGGAGCCTGGGAATGTGAATTATAAGACTCTGTTAATTACAGAATAAATTGAAATTAATTTCCATGTGATTATAAGTAAGGTGAAACATAATTTATAGAAAGCATATATGTGCGTGTGTGAATATAAACACTACATGAACCACCTTGCACTGCGGGTGTCATGGACAGTTTGCCAAGAGGACAAAGAAACTAAAACTTACATTTTATTTTGTTGTAAACACACCTTAGAAACTATTATTCTTATTCCTTTCTGCTTTCTTCTTTTATTGAAGAGAGGAGTTAAAGTACTTAATTCTTCTCTCTCCCCCCCCTTATCTCTTCTTTCCTCCCCCCCCCCCCCCCTTTTTTTTTTTGACTCCAGACTGACACTCCAGAAGCCCAGTCCAAGGCCAAAGAAATGTAAAAACTATTCTCAAGTCATAGAAACTGGGAGATGTATAAGTTAATAAGAACAATTCTTGAAAAAAATGTTATGACATGGTCAAATAAATTTAGAATAGTCAAAAGAGAAACTTGCTATCTGAAACTGTCTCTGTAACAGAATCCTAAGATTTGTCAACTCTGATTTGATTCATTTGAAAGGAATGAGATTACCAATAAATAGGTATCTTTAAAATATTGTATCTAAGGAGCAGTCTAGACTTTAAGACAATAAAATATTCTTGAGAAATTTCATCTTAGGGATACTGGAGTGTTGGCTCGGTGGTTAAGAACACTTGCTGCTTTTACAGAGTTCAGTTGCCAGTACTCAGATGAGGTAGTTTATAGCTAGCTGATCTTATCTCCAGCTTGAAGGGTATGTCAGTGCCTTCTCTTGGCTTGTGTGGGCATGCAAATAACACACGAATACATCTCTCTCACACACATACACACACTATGTAAATACATAAATAATAAATTTTAGAAAGAAATTTAAATCTCATGATGTTTTCTTTTCTTTGAATCTAGAGTAAAACAACCTAAAAAAATAAATATTTTGAATAAAATGTGTGATAATAGTTTAACTTTAAACATTAGAAATGAAGCATCTCTGTTAAGACTTGGAGAAAATAATTGACTATAAATTTTAGGCCCAAATAGTAAGGCTGATTTATTATTATTATTATTATTAGTTATCATCATCATAATTTTTATTATTAATTATCAATATAGTGGAAACCAAGCATATAGTATATAGAGAGTTTGTATCCCTTTTCATGGATATGATCTTTATAAATTTCCACAGGGAGAAAACTATCTTCCCCTGAAACATTATAAGCAATTGATGTTTCTGTAAAGCTTAAATGTTTATTCAGGTAACAGATAGTTGAAAACCATTACAACTAGTTATGTTTATTTGCTCAATGATTCCAATTTTTTCTTTTCTTTTCTTTTCTTTTCTTTGTTTCTACTTTTGGAGCAAGTAAAAGTTACTTTTGCCTTTTAAAGTAAAAGTCACTTAGCCTTCTAGTGCTACTCTTTAATTATTTAACTAGAGAAGATGTAGTTTATTTAGAAAAGGGATGGATGATTTAGGTTACTGTTCATGGTGTTTTTATTACTTAGTATTTTAGGAATACTTAAAGGAATACCTTTATTGATGATGTGACCTCTGTTTTAGTAATTTTATCTTTCTTAATTCTACCCTTTGATTTCTTGCTATATGAAGAGTTAGTATAGTTCATCTAATGAAGGGAGAATAATATTTAGTCTTGTAAAGAGTGTGTAAACTTTCAGTATTAAGGAAGTGCTTGGATGTGTATTCTTTGAGTGCTTCATAACAGAAAGCTATCATGTTCTTGACCCCAGTTACCAGGGATTGGATTATAGATCATTGCAGAAGTCATATGCAAATAAGTCTACCTGCTTCTGCTTTGCTGGATCATTTGATGTGATGCATGTTGATTGTAGTCCTTGGAATATAAATTATTCCTCAGGTGTCAGTAGATAACTACAATGCCTCTTCACAATGCAGGATTATCCGTTTTCCTCTTAATTAGTGTTGTCTACTGTTAAAGACATTTTTCCCATATCCAAGATCACCATAGTAGCATTCTGCAAGCCTTATTGTGTTACTTTTCTCTTTTAGGTCTCCAACATGCTCTGCAACTAGTTTTGTATGTGGTATAAGGAATAAATCAAGTCCCATACCCTTAATCGTCATAAAGATTACCTGATTGACTTTGTACCAGTGACTGAAAAGACTCCCTACTGTTCTACTGGGCTCCCTTTGTTACAATATAGGTCCCATATATTTCCTTAGCATTAAATGTTAATCCTTGTTAACTGAGATTTCTTAAAAACAATTCAAGAAGCATAAGAAAATTTATAACTGAATAGTTACTGACATACTTTAACAAACTAATGCAGTTTGTGATGAAAGTTACAAATTATTATTTAAAAAAATCTTTGCCCATTACTTAAGCATTAGAATAGTCAATGGATTTATTTTCTACAGTTTTACTTTCATGACCAAACATAATTCAGAAATACTTTATAAAAATACCAGAGATGAACAATTTTAATTCTTAAAGCGTTGTGTTCTGTACAGTATCTTTAAATAGTGTTATTCTGATGGTGCTTGTCTTTAAGTATTCTTTGTTTTACTTTAGAATAACTTAAACATAAGAGTAGATGGTAGTAGTCTTCTGATGCCAAAGAGAAACTGTGAAGTGCTTCCATTCATTTAATGAAAAGATAAAAATAAGATAAATTTATTGAAACATGGGGTAGTAATGGAGAAAAAAATGACATTTCAGTAACTTTATGTTCTGTTTTATTAGTTATTATTAATTTCCTATTGCATGTAACTTACAACATAAAATCTGTCATAGATTGTGTAGGGAAAATATACACAGGGTTTTATAATAGCTGTATTTTCAGGCATCAGTTGGTTCATTGCGTCCTTGGACTGCATCTTCCAGAGATGTGAAGAAACAGCTATGCCCCACCCCCTGAAGATGCCATCCATTATTCTGCAATAATAACTTGCTGAATTGACTTTTAAAAACATTCATTGTTCTGATTCATTTATACAAATAACTATTCAGTATGGTTTTGAAACTAATAATTTTTTACTATTATAGAAACAGTCACCCCTTTGAGACAGAATATGCTGTTTTATCTTTGTACCTGTGCAACTGTCTATGTTTGCATTGAAAATACACTTTATTAAATAACTAAATTTAATTATTTGATTCTACTACTGAATAAAAGTTATGTGAGTTTATTTAAAAATCTTTAACAAAACCAATGCTCTTTTCAGAGAATATTGAAACTTAATTTTTATGGTCAGCTTTTGTTTCAACATTTGTCTTTGAATATTGGATAAAATTAAAGTTTGTAAACCAGTTTCTGATATGAGGAGGCTTTTGTGTGGGTGTTGTATTTTGTTCTCTGAGCTTCCAGAGCAGGTTCACACCTAGAGAGGATTTGTACTGTATCCAGGGAAGCTAATTTACATACTCGCCTTTCCAGATCCTTCAGTTTTCTTTCTAAAGAGCAGCTTCCTGTAAGAGCCTTGGTAATCTTAACATCTCCTACACTTCATTTCTACATTCCTCCTACTTTCCAATCTCATTCCACACTACTATCTTCATTAATTAGAACATTATTTAGTCAGAAAGTACTTAGACAAGTTCATTATTTTATTTTCTCTCTTTCTTGGCTAAATAGATACCTGTGGAAGGACAGGAGCAGCAGACAGATTCCACCAAAGGGCGATGCCTGAGGAGAACTGTCAGTGTCCCGTCAGAGGGTCAGTTTCCTGAGTACCCACCAGAGGGCACCGCTAAACTAGGTAAGCTAAACAAAAGAATCACTGCGTTTTATTGGACGATTGGTGGATTTGTCTCTGCCACAGTGAAACATGTTTCTTGTTAAACCTGTGTGTTCAAGTCAGTAGCTTGTTAATTCAGATCTGAAGTTCATCGAGTATAACCAAGCAGCTGCAGTTCTTGTATGCTAATAAATTTATCTGTGCGCTACTCAGTAGAGTTGATATTTGGTTTAGGCAAGTTGGATGGCATATGTCTGCACTATTGCTGACCTCTGGGTTTTCAGAGCATTGGCAGTATTGTTTCCGTCACTGTGTGAAGGAACTTGGTATTGAGACACACCCTCTTCATAGCTGCTGGCGATTTTATTTAACTTTTTTTTTTTAATATTTATTTATTATGTATACAGTATTCTGTCTGTGTGTATGCCTGCAGGCCAGAAGAGGGCACCAGACTTCATTACAGAAGGTTGTGAACCACGATGTGGTTGCTGGGAGTTGAACTCAGGACCTTTGGAAGAGCAGGCAATGTTCTTAACTGCTGAGCCATCTCTCCAGCCCCGATAATTTAACTTTGGATGTTCTACATAAATTATATTTAGAACAGTGTTTCAAGTAGATGATGGAGAAATGTTAACCCCGTCCATTTCTGATCAGGGATAGCTTAGTGATGATCTCACTGTTCCCCAAATCAGAAACACACTAAACACATTTCAGTTGTTATATTCTAAAATAATTGTTCAATATCAAAGCAGCTAGCCTTTCCACCATTTTATATCCTATATATTATTAGGTGTTATTGTTTTGCAATATTTAAATAATTAAACTAGCACAATAATTTAAAGGAATACACAATTTAATGAAGAAACTTGAAAACCTAGTACCTGCTTTGGGACTTTTACATTGTACTATTATGTATTGATGAACCTTAAACATTTTACTCATGGATACATGGTCAGTAAATAAAATAAAATTATTTATTGTTTCTGTGGTGGCGGTCAATGTCTATAATTCTTTGACTTGGGTTGTTTTTCTAAGGTTTTTGTTGTCTAAATGTGGGTCATAATTTAAACCCTTCATTTCTCTTATGTCTTGTAAAACTTTCTGCCTTTTAAAAAATTAGGCTAGCAAATATTCTCTCCAAGTTTATTCTTTGGAGAAACCATATTCTGGTCATCTGGTTTCCTTTCAACCACTTTAGCATGTGTTGAAGTCAATGTTGGTCCACATATATTAAAAACTTACCAGAGTGTAAATGTTTTATAGCTTGTTTTATTTCACATGCACTGATATTGCATATATATAGACTGGCTAAGAGCCACCGGCTTTCATTTCTTGTTTTCATTGTTTCTGCTATATTAACGTGTTTAGGTTTTAAGGAAGTACAATCATAGTCTGAAGAGTTACTATAGAGTTCTAGAAGAGACAATTAATGACTATATAATAAGTAGTTAGTTAAATATCTGTTGTGTTCCAGATACTGTTCTTAAAGACAAAATAAAATGGTGAGTAGCAAAGCTGTCTGGTCTCAAGTCGTTTTCTGGCTTTCTAAACAGGTCTGGAGAGTGTCCTTACTAATGAGACTTAGTGACCATTTTGAGAGTTGTTTCCTAAAATTAGCTCTGAAATTTACCCTCATTAATATGAAAGGGCAAAACTTATCTCTGGAGATAATCTTTTTCATGCCAATTGAATCTTGTATTAGTTATCTTGTTTAATTTTTATTTCCTGGTGAATATTCTTTAGGCAGGATTACCTTTTGTTGAATGTTCCATTGAACATTTGTGTTTGTCACATTTGGTGCCAGTCTCAAGAATAAAAAAAGAGTATAGTAGGTTTTTAGTGTTCGTGTGTGTGCACGTGTGTGTGTATGCATGTGCACGCATGTGTGTTGGTTTTGTTTTACTTAACAAGATAAAAAATACATATTGAAACAAAAATAAGTATTTAAAGACTAATTAATTATTTGTACTGGTATCTCTGTATGCCTGAAAGTAGAAATTAAAAAAAATATGCTTAGTACATCATCACACAACAATAACTATCTAGGAAATGAAATCTAATGTGGTGTGCAGAACTTCGAGATAGAAAATTATAAAAGGTTTTAAATAAGTGAAAGTCTGTGAGGAGATTTGTACTGAGTGTTTGAGAGCTTGCCTAGCATACATGAAAGACTGGATTCAGTCCTTAGCGGTGGGAGAAAAGTGTGTGTGTGTGTGTGTGTGTGTAGCATTTTTGTATAGAAAATAGTATTCTGAGGTGATATTTTGTCAGTTTTTAGGATTGAAATTACAGAATGAGATTACTTTTCTAAGTTATCATATAGTCTTAATTTCACTTAGAAATGCATAGACCAAGAATAGCCAGGATATTTGGGAGTGGTGGTGTATACCTTTAATACCAGCACTCTGGAAGCAGAAGCACATGCATCTCTGTGAATTCAAGGCCAGGCTGGTCTGTATAGTAAGTTTCAGGCCAGCCACAGTCTTATAAAAATCAATATGTTAAAACAAACAAAACAAAAACAAAAATAGGACAGAGTAGAAGAAAACAAAACAAGAATACCTACCCTCTTGATGTCCACATTTGTTTAAACAGATCTAATTGAACAGAATTCGAAATTCTGAAATGGTTATACTTTTATGTAGGACATACATTGTTACAAAGAGGGCCTGAAAGAGCAGTAAGGTGGGCAGTCTTTTCAGCCATTGGTGTCAGGTCAATCAGATAATCCTAATGAAGAACAAGGGTCTAGGGCTTCACTTCTTTCCTAAATCATGCATAGAACCAGTTCAGACGTGTTGTAGGTTTAAAACAGGAGTCACACAGCAGACTTGCAGGGTGTCTTTAACAGAATACAAATAGCATTAATCATTAGGAAAATAACTGATTTAATTGATAAAGATTAGAAACTGTCAAAATACTAGTAAGAAAGTTAAAAGGCAAATGATGGAGCAAGACAGTGTGCTTGTAAGATCTATGATGGGACATGGTTGACTTGGTATATGCACTGGTTTCCTAGTGGAAAATGAGTGAGAGACTTGGCGCAGTATTTTACTGAAGAATTCACTGAGCAGTACACCCAGTGGTGCCTGCTGGCTCATTCGTTTAGATGAAGCTCCAAGTAGCAAAACTAATCTGTGGTGTTAGAAGTCGGGGGAGTGGTTAGTTTCAGGTAAGAGGCAGGAATTAGCAAGATGGAAGGATATGATAAGCGTCTGGAATACTTTCAATGTCCTTTTGTTGACTCAGGCAGTGCTTGCTCCACTCGTGTCCACTTTGGGATAATTCATGAATTTTGATCACTTTTCTATATGAGTGTTACACTTACCAAATCTGGGGGCAAGAGGGAGGAATGTGCAAAGATCATGTTGTCAAATAAATGGACAAAATAATTGATCAGAGAGGATGGTTAAGAACTACTATCAACTTTGTTATATGCTGCTGAAGGGAAGCATTAAGATAAGGACAAAAAAAATCAAACAGTCTTAGTATTTAGTGACATTAAGTTTCTTAGTGAATTTAGTGTAAAATAGCAGTTTCGGTGGTATGATAATAGCAGAAGCCATACTGAAATGGTTTGAAAGATAGTATATTCAGAGAGGAAATTGAATAGCAAGTGGGGACAACTCACTTTATTACCTGTCAGAGGGATGGCAGGTTGATAGATACTCGGTACGTAATGACTGAATGCGTAAGGAAAACTAATGAAGAATAAAGATGAGGAAAGATAAAGGACAGGGGATGCCAGTGAATCAGTCATGGTGACAGTATTAGTGTAGTGATATTAATGATTACTATGCCATTCTCTCTTTCTTTTTTTCTTTTTTCTGTTTTTTTGTTTGTTTGTTTGTTTTTGTTTTCTGAGACAGGGTTTCTCTGTAGCTTTGGAGCCTGTCCTGGAACTAGTTCTTGTAGACCAGGCTGGACTCGAACTCACAGAGAGCGATTCACCTGCCTCTGCCTCCCGAGTGCTGGGATTAAAGGTGTGTGGCACCACTGCCTGACTTAAATTTTTTAAAATCCTGTGTTCACCAGGGATTTTGATTTGTAGTTTTCCTTTTTCCCTTCCATTTCCTTCCCTTTCCTTTCTCCTTTTCTTTCCATTTTTCTGCTGCTTTTACCAACTGTCCTATCAGGTGTGCCAGTTGACAAGAAGAGGCCTTTCTAAGCTGTTCTCTTATCATCTTCATCCTGCTATAGTATGTTATTCATTTTTGTGAAGGGGACTAGTTGCAGTTTGCGGTTATTTCACAGTTTTTCCAGCAGATGGCAGTAAAATGCCTCAAACAAAGTACAGTTATTCAAGTCCTTTGTATATACAAACTAACCAACAGGGAGGGTCGTTCTCAGCACATTCAAAATACAGGGATTGGTGCCTAAAAACAAGATAGTAGAGTCCTTTATAATGTGACCCAGGCTCAGGATTCTCTTAATCAGCCCCAAAGCATTGATAATGTATTCTAACTTTATGTATGCTAATTGATAGTATTAGTACATATTAACACATGTTAATATTAATAAAACACTGTTGTGATTGGTAGGGCAGATAGGAAGGGAGAATGAGTGGATAAACACTTAGGAGTAACTTTTAGATTCAACCTGGATACCTAGGGATAGAAATAACACATGAAGCTTAAGCTTCTAACTGTACTCCATTCAAGCCCTAGTAAAGCTGTAGTAAAGGATTTATTTTACTCTGAAGTCTCAGTCTTTCAAGCATATGGAAAACAAGAAAGGCAAAAGTACACACACACGCACATGTGTGTGCATATGTATGCTTGCTCACTGACACTCAAAACTAATAACAGTTAGGTTATGGTAAAAGGCACTTGGAAAGAGCCATTAACTCCTTGGTCATGGTTCCCCCCCCCCCCCATTTTACTGTGTTCCCTACTTATACCTCTAGTTATATTTTCAGGGAGGATAAACAAATCCAGAAGTAACCCACGTATCCAGATTTGAGATAGCAGGAGAAATTAAAAGCAAGGTATTTTACCAAATACAGGGTAAATAAACAAATGTTTGCACACTGCAGAATGAGACTTCTTTCTCCTACTTTCCTTGCCGTTATTACCCCTCAAGCAAATATTTAGAAGAACACTATTGTGGTATTTTACTATCATAAGAGGAGAAACATGATACAAGCTTTCCCTAAGACTAGCACACGTAAAGTGAAAGACAGATACTAAAACTAGCAGACAAACAGAAAAACAGAAATACAACAAAAATGTAGGCATGGTGACTAGAAAGTCAACTGGAAATTTAAAGTAATTTTTCTCTGTTCTCAGAAAGATAACCATATGTGTGTGTGTGTGTGTGTGTGTGTGTGTGTGTGTGTGTGTAGCAGGTACTAGATGCTACATAAAACCCTGAGTTCTCGTATTTTTAATTGATGCATAAAATGTAAACATAGAGCATATAAATGGGGATAGCTTGGATTTGTTGTTGTGGTTTTGTTTTGTTTTGTTTCTTTGAGACGGGGTTTCTCTGTGTCACATTCCTGGCTGTCCTAGAACTCACTTTGTAGACCAGCCTGGCCTCTAACTCACTGAGATCTGCTTGCCAAGACAGTGGATTAAAGGCTGCACCACCACCACCCTTTGGGGATTGGATTTTAATACATGTGTCCATTGCATAATATTTCGAGCAGACTAAACATAGTTGTTTCTTCAAACATCTATCTTTTTTAATGATGAAAACTTTTAAAATCCTTTCTAGCTTTCTGAAAACTTGAGTGAACTATTGTTATTTTCTGTAGTCACTACTGTGTAGAGCACACCTAAATATCTTGCTCATCTCCAACTGTGACTCAGTAACCATTGGCCATCTATTCTTTTAACTAACCCACCTCATCTCTACCCCACGTAAACACCAGTCTCCTCTCAGCTTCACTGAGATCAGCTCTTTTAGGTTTTACATGTGAGATTATGTGTATTAGAAAATTAAACAGAAATAAAGCCTGAACAGTGTTCAGCCATAAAACCCTGACAATTGAATCAACGTGGATGTACCTATATGGCATTAGGTCAATACATCAGATACAAACGGATAAACACCCCGTATACATCTCACTTATAATTAGAATCTTAAAAAGCTGATTTCATAAAAATTATGAGTAGAATAATGGTTACTTTCAAGTGGGGGTGTGATTGAAGGTTGGAAGGGATGTGAGGACAGTTGGTTAGAGAAGTGTTACTAGGTTTTGTAACAAACACAGCAGGGTAAAACAAGGTTACATAGAACACATTATTTATCTCTAAATAGTCTAAAGAGAATTCTGAATATATTTCACCAGAAATAGTAAACATTAGGGTGATGGGTATTCTGAGTATCCTGAGGTGATAATTAGTTGGTGTATATGTGAACTAAACCTAATTGTGTACCTCATAAGCACATAAAAATGTGTCAACCAAAAGTAAAACATTTAAACTAGGGTTTGTAGCCCAGTTGATAGATTGCTTGCCAAGCATGTACAAAGCTCAGAGTTCAGTCCCCAGATCACATAAAACCGGGTATGGAACATATGCCTGTCATCCCAGCACTCAGGAGGTAGAAGAAGGAGAATAAGTAGTTCCAGTTCAGTCTTGACTACTTGACATTATTTCTTTAAAAAAAAATGCAAACCCCCTAAGGGAGGCCATACCCCTCAGAGGAGTGGGAAGGTGAAGAGGGTAAAAGAAAGAAGGGGACCGGGGTTGGTATGTAAAATGAAAAAAAAAATTAAATAAAAAATGCATATAAAAAAGTAAAGATTTTGCTCTGCATGGTGCATGAGCAGAGGATATTTTTCTAAACTATTAGATTGTAGTAATTAATCTAAAGATGTCAAGAGGTCTTTAGCCTTATTCAGGAAAATCTAGTTTCTTTCCTTACTGTAGATAAACAAAACAAAACTGTGTAAAAGAATGACTAGAGAAAGAAACAGCTAGGTTTGGGTTTTGGGGTTTTTGTTTGTTCTTTTTTGGTCTTTTCAAGACAGGGTTTTTCTGTGTAACCCTGGTTGTCCTAGAACTTATTCTGTTGATCAGGCTGGCCTTGAATTTACAGAAATCTTTGCCTCTGCTGGAATTAAAGGCATGGGCCTCCACAACACTGCAAAACAGTTTTTAAAACTGTTTTTTTAAGAGCGTGAATCCCATTGACTGTTATCAAGATAATTCCCTAGGACATTAGCTCCCCTGTTTTCTTCTTTTAAACACACAGCATAAGAACTAGGTGTAGTAGTAGCCAGGTGTGCCCTTTAATCTTAGCACTTTAGAAGCAGAAATGTGGAAATCCATGTGAGTTCAAGGCCAGCCTGATCTTTATTGTGAGTTCCAGTACAGCCAGAACTACAGAGTGAGACCCGGTCTTGTAGAAAAACAAAACAAAAACCAAACAACAAAATTGTATTCTTGGTCTACTTCACTTGCTTTGTCTTTTCTATCTAGTTCATTTTACCTATTTTCGTATTTCCAAACAATCATCTCTGTATGAATAGCTTCAAAATCTCTGTTTCTAGCTTCTGGCTTTCCTCTTAATTTAGACTTGGGATCCCAGTTGGTCATGTGAACATCTGTAGCAGCATGGTCAAAACCAAAACCATTATCTCTGTGTATCTTCCCTCTTCATTCCTTCCTATCCCTATAACCAGTTCTCGTGTGATAACTATTTCTGTTAATACGACCATTGTATCTGTTTCTACCCTGATTTCTTCCAGCTTTAAAACTTCTGTGCAGCTCATTTGGCATTCCCTTAGAGGACTATTTGAATCATATTACTTTCTTTGTTCAAACACCTTTATTATGTCTCCATTTTCTGTACTATAAGGTTAAGATTTCTTTGGTACTGAAGGCCTTTGAGCCTAGAACTAGCTTTGTAACGTCATCTTTCCTTCATCACACAGCTTCCTCAGGCTCTGGCCTGATAGGATTGCTTCAGGATTCCCAGGCAGTCTCAGACACTGTGGTGTGTGCTCACATTGGTCATCAACTTGCACTATCTTGCTCTGCTCCTCCGCCTTACCTTTACCTTTTTTTATGGAAATGTGCTTTATCTAAAGGCCTGAATTAGCTGAAATCTCTTGCCAGTTTTTTCATTCTTCCAATCAGCCTTCTCCAGAATGAGGATTTATCTGTGCTAACCTGTACGAATATTTTGGATGTATGCCCTTATGTTTTCAGTAAGTTTTTGTTGTGTATCTTAGTTACTAGATGGGAACCTCGTAGATGGCAGGCCTGTGATTTATGCACTCAGGTATCAACACAAGAGTCATCAGGTTAGCCAGGTGGTGGTGGTGGAACACACCTTTAATCCCAGCATTCTGGGGACAGAGGCAGGTGGATCTCTGTGAGTTCAAGGCCAGCCTGGTCTACAAGAGCTAGTCCCAAAATAAGCTACAAAACTACAGAGCAACCCTGTCTCAAACAAACAAACAAACAAACAAACAAACAAACAAACAAACAAAAAAGAGCCATCAGGTTGTTCTGAGGGGTTAAGTGGGTGACTGTTACATGAAAGAAATGCACTAAACCCTTTTTTGACCTCTCAGAAAGCATTCTATTTCTGTATCTCATGAGATTGTCCTTTCCATTTTTTATTTACATAGTTAGACACATTCTTTTCCTGTAAAGTACAGTAATAGCTTCACAGTCTGTTGTGTGATGAAGGTAGAGATGGGGTTTGGGGTTGTTTATAATGTAGTTTGAGGTTTATTGTAGAGACCTGACCTAAATTTATGGGGACTCAGGATGTTTTCTAAAAGGAAAAGGAAACTACATCATTTGGATAAGTTGAGCAAAACTACCTGCTTCCTCAGTAAACTGCAACTCACAGGAATGGTGTTGGATTTTCTACCAAAAGATAACCAGGAAGGGAAGGTATTTTGTATGCTGCCAGAGGAGAAGGGCAAACACCAACCCAGCTACAAACCCTATGATCTACAATGGTGACCTGCCTGCAAGATATGCCAGTGCAGCAGTGGCACAACAGTTGTGGGGGTAACTACACACTATCTGATTGGTTCACAAGATGGAACCCATTTTTGATCCCGCCTGGGAGGCCAGGAACCTGAGATTAGGTAGGTCATAGACTTCGGGGAAAATCATGTAATAGTGTTGTGCTAAAGGAACATAGCAATAAAATGATTTCTAACAACATTCTGCTATATTCATAAGTCAGTGCTTTCCTCAACCATCCTGAAAGATGCTTCCTCCTGCGATAGATGGGAACAAATACGGAGACCCACAACTAGACAATATTTAGAGAGTAAGGGACCGTAGAATATTCAGCCCTAAATGGGATTTCTCCATCAAATCCCTTTCCTCAAGGCTCATGGAATTCTGCAGAAAGATTATAAGAGCCAGTGGGGGATGGAAAACATCAAAGAAACAAGACCTAGCAGGACTGATGCATATATCAACTCATAGAAGCTATGGCAACAAGCGTAGGGCTGCACAGGTCTAAGCCAGATGGGGTTCCATTGTGAGAGGGAAAATAGATACAAGCTCCCATCTCTAACCTAGAGCCATCTCAGGTTGGTAACCACGCTTAAAGGAAAAAAATAGTTTTCTCCAACAAGAGTGTCACTGTACCAATATATAAACAAAACTTAAGGCCCCATGTCCAGAAGTAAATGGCCAACACAAAACAAACTTGGTGGTATTTTTGGAGGTTTTTTGTTTATTTCACAGTGCTTTGTATCTGGAGTGTGTGTGTGTGTGTGTGTGTGTGTGTGTGTGTGTGTGTGTATTAGAGTTTTTTCGCATTGTCATCTGTTTATTGTGATTTTTTTTCTTTCACGGATTTTTTTTTCTGTTGGTTTATTTTGTCCTATTTTGGTTTATTTTGTCCTATTCTGGTTTATTTTATTTTATTTATTATTGTTGTTAATTTTAGATGCCTGTATTTTAAAAGGAAAAAGAAAAAAAGGATGTAGATTTGGGTAGGTAGGAAAGTGGGAAGGATCTGGGAGGGAATTGGGGGAGAATATAGTAGATGAAAAAAATTTTTTTCAATTAAAACGGGGAAAATTCCAGGGCCATATTTTAAAAGATCTTTCACTAAAGGATGGTGTTTTTTTTTTTTTAACAGAAAAAATAGTAAAAATCTACAAAGCAAAAATTATGTAATCAATATAATGTGTGTGTTTCTTATAAAACAGAGTATCTCAATTTTCATAATGCTGCAGCCATTTAATACAGTTCCTCATGTATTGTGATCCCCCCAAACCATAAAATTATTTCATTGTTACTTCATGTCTGTAATTTTGCTACTATAATGAATCATAATGTAAATATCTGATATTCAGGATATCTGATATGTAACTCCAAATGGGTCATTACCCACAGGTTGAGAACCACTTTTTCTTAAAGATGTGGTCTGGTTAAATCTACTATATTGCTCAATATAAGTATGTTTTAAAATAAAGAACAGGTAGAGCAGCTGGTAGTGGTCACGCCTTTCATCCCATCACTTAGGAAGCAGAGGCAGGCAGATCTCTTGAGTTCAAGGCCAGCCTTGTCTACAGAATGAGTTCCCAGACAGCCAGAGATGTAACACAAAGAAGCCTGTTTCTTTTTCTCTTCTTTTTTTGAGAGAGAGAGAGAGAGAGAGAGAGAGAGAGAGAGAGAGAGAGAGAGGGAGGGAGGGAGGGAGGGAGGGAGGGAGGGAGGGAGGGAGGGAGGGAAAAAGAACAGTTTGAGACCAAAGCTTTGCTTACTCATTACATTGCATTCTGCATTTAAAACAAAAATAAAATCGGTCCTACTGCATGTACTGGCTTTGAGGGAGCGTAGTCTGTTTAGATGCGCACCTTCCTGGACCTGGATGGAGTGGGGAGGACCTTAGACTTCCCACAGGGCAGGGAACCCTGACTGCTCTTTGGACTGGAGAGGGAGGGAAAGGGGAGTGGGAGGAGGGGGAGAGAAATGGGAGGTGGGGAGGAGGCGGGAAATTTTTAATAATAAAAAATAAAAAGGAAATACTGAACTATAAAAAAATAATAAAATAAAATCGAAAGCAGTTCCTCTTCCAGGCTCCACTAATACCAATGTCGTGAATCTGCTCACCTATTTAAAACAATCTTTCAGATTCTGGTTAATGTTGATCTCTTTAATTACTGGAATATATAAAAAAGCATGTATGTAGACTGCCTTCTAAAAAAACCTCAGTAAATGGTTTAATATATATTACATACTATAATTGCACATACTAAAGAAAAGAATTTCTGCTGACAAATGAAGTTTAGTATAATATGGAAACTCTTATATGAAACCGATATAGAAAATTTGGAAAGCACAGGAAGCTATAAAGAGGCAAACAAACCCCAGATGCCAGTCAATTAGAGAAATGTGGAGTAGTTTGGTAGTGTACCACAGTGACTTGGGAATAGTACTTAGCCAACAGAAGTACATTCTAGTGCTACCACATTGAGATTGGACATATCACTCATGGAACATGAGTGTGTTTCCATTTCATTTGTAAAATGGGTAGATGATTTGTCCCTTAGGTTGTTTATTTTAGAATTCAGCCCCATAGAAAATTAGCATTAGAATTTTCTTTTAGGTAGTTTGCCTTTTTAAAAAATGTTTTATGGGACTAGAGAGATTGCTCAGCCTTTAAAGGTTAGGCTCACAACTAAAATGTTTTATGACTTATCTTTTATATCTAGTGCAGTTTAGTTTGCTTCAGTTGCATATTAGGTAATAATAGAAATTGAATGAACTACCTG
Organism: Arvicola amphibius; assembly: GCF_903992535.2. Taxonomy (NCBI): domain Eukaryota; kingdom Metazoa; phylum Chordata; class Mammalia; order Rodentia; family Cricetidae; genus Arvicola; species Arvicola amphibius. The sequence continues at coordinate 64,282,873 of NC_052058.2, forward strand.
ATAAATTATTTAGAACTATATCATGTATGAATATGTTTTACATGTTATGTATTCAAATGCCAAAGTCTTAATGTAGCAAAAGAGTTCATCTTTTATCTAAATAAAAGATTTTGTAGAAATAGAGACCACATACCTATGGCCATCATTTGTATTGAAAGTAACCTGCAATTTGTGTTTTTATGAGATGTCTAGAATAATGTTTGAGCAGATTAACTCAATAGAAGGTCAACAAACCTAGCAGGCAATTTTGTATTTGTTTTTAAAGCCATTGAGGAAATTGAGTTTTCTAAGGTCATATTTTAAAGACATAAGATCCTATTTCATGTATTTTGGTTTTTTATTCTGTACATGTGCATGTTTGCATATACACAAGTGCATATTTGTGCACATGTATACAGAGTCTAAAGACAACCTCAAACGTCGTTTCTTAGGATCTATCCATACTGTTTTTGTAGACAGAGTCTCTCATGGACTTGAAACATGCCAATTACCCCCAATAATCTGGGATCTGTCTCCTACTGGGTTCTGCAGATCAAACTCATGCTTGCAAGGCAGGTACTAACTAACTGAGTCATCTCTCCAGTTCCCAAATCCCTTTTTACAATAAATGAAGAGAGATGTAAACATGGTCTTGACTGTGTGAGTATGAGTATATTCAGAAATATTTATTATCTATCGTTATCTCCAAAATACTTTTTGTTGTTTATTACTTAATTCTTCCATGAACCGTATTCTTACAGAATATTCTTGCTGTATTGATATAAAACAATATGATTTCCTTGTATCTATCCCACTTAATGTTTTTCCTAATTTTCTTTGCAATACTGTTTTGTTCACATAAAAGCCAGAGTTAAAGAGCAGACAGATAGGGCCTTTCACTTTGCTACTTTCTTCAGCCAATTCCAGTCAAGGTAAGGAAGTGTATTTGATGCAGTCATCTTAGCTGCAAGAGCAAGGTAATTCTCAAAGGTTTTTTTTCTTCCTCTTTTTCTTTTTGAGACCGGTTTTCTCTGCATAAGGGCCCTGGCTGTCATGGAACTCACTTTATAGAACAGAATGGCCTTAAACTCAGAGATCCACCTGTTTCTCTCTGCCTCCCTAGTATTGGGGTAAAGGTGTGTGCCACTACTGCCTGGCTTCAAATTCGTTAGCGCAAGTTTACAAGAAACCTCTGACTATTATCACTTGTTTGTCAAGTGCTCTTCCTAAAACATGCGACTATACTGCTATCCATATGATTTAATGGAAATTCTGGTCTTCTAAGGCCTTTTCATCAGAGTAGAATGAGGGTGTGTGTGTGTGTGTGTGTGTGTGTGTGTGTGTGTGTGTGTGTGTTGGAATTAGTTTTAAAATTTAGTGGCATTTCTGAATAAGTGGGTGACTTTGGTGTTTGTCATAAGAATTATAAACAATGGTTTCTTTTTCTAATGTGAACTCTTGAAGAATTCAGTAGGAAGAACACATTATCAAAATGCCTTTCCCTGTAGGCCAACATTAAAAGAAGCTGTGTTTGTGGTTAGAAGAAGCTTTGTTTATGACCCATCTGCTCTTCAAAAAAGGGAACATGCATAAGTACAAGAGCCAGTGTCTACACAGTTTGGTGTACATCTCAGCCTGGCTGCTACTGAGATGTGTTTCTGCTTGGAAGAGTAGAGGATAAGTGTTAAAGAATTGCTTGCTTGTTGATTTGTTTGAAAATGAATAAATCTGATGTATAAGTTTTTAATTATGTGCAGATAGCTAAGTTGTGTTTTTTTTTTTTTTCAAGAACAATACATTTGTGGTTCAGAGTTTTAGTGACTAGCACATTGAATTCTATACCTGGAACAAAGAGTTCTTTGACTGTACTTTTGTTAATCATAAAGGGAAATGTATTATCCACAGTCTTCAAAATTCACAAGAATGGATTATTTCATTGATTCATAACTAGAAAAATTCTCTTAGCTTTTTATTAATGAAGACAAAGCTTATTGGTACTAACTTGGAATCCTGCATAGATAGAGCCCCTACGAGTCAACTTTTGCCTGTGCCAAACCATTGGTTTACTATGTATATCTGACTGTGGTTACAGCAATGAACACACAGGTGTGCTTCTTGCCCTCATGGAGCTTATGGGCATTATAGTGAGTAACATTTGAGATCCAGTGTGAATAAATTATAATTGTATTAAGTTTTAAAGTGTTTATAAGAGGGTTGAATGCTAGTCCATAATTAAGAGAACATTTATTTATGATGTTTCTTTTGTTTGAATTACAGAGTTATAGAATCTAGAACTGGAAAATACCTATTGTTATTTAGTTCAGCCATTCATTTAGTGCTTAATTTTTTAGTGTTATTCATTAATAATATTTTTATTGTTTTGGTTTTGCTTGTTTTGGCTGTTTGGGGACCCATGCCTAGCATATGCTAAGACATACTCAATCACTTGGCTACAGTGGCAGCCATCATTTGACATTTTTCACTTAGATTTTCATGCAGTGTAATACAAGCGTTTACTAAGTGTCATGCTGGGGCTGAACTGTGTAAATGGATTAGTCAAGAATACCTTACCCAGTTACCTATTTGGGTAACATGTGAGACCTAACAATCATAACGTAAATAAAACAGCTTAAGTGGTCTCTCCTATCTGAAGTGAGCATGGTTAACACCTAATGGACTGTTCTGAATTGTGATAAGGTTTACAGCCATATTACCCTGAATACACCTGATATCCTCTGAATTTTGATCAAAACTCCACCTAACTCTCTGAGGCTGTTGCTAGCAAGAGAGGGATTTTCTGCATGACCATGGATGTTAACCACTTTGTAGCATATTAATGTCTACATACTGAAGCATTTCCTCGTGCTTCCCAGCAGTTTTGAGAACTTCCTAGTGCTGTAACAGAGGATTAAACATTAGTTGAACTCCATTTCAGAAGCTGTTTCCCTAACCAAAGCAATGAGCATAGCAGCTGACTATCGGCTTCTCACCAGTGAAATAAGATGGAAACACTGGAAACAACTTCTGCTGGCCAGGATTTTGCTCATTATGAGTAGGTTCTAGCTGAGTAACTATCTTTCCTTGATATCTAATTCTGCTGCCTTCAATTGGCTACTTCAATTAAACTATGACATATGAAATGGATGTACTGTCTCCCTGTTTTAAAGTTATTCTAAAGTGTACTATGTCTAGATATTTATAAGGTTATGATAAATGAAACATACTCATCCTTCTGCCTGTCCCTCTATCAATTATTAAGCTCCTACTGATGTCATGCATATTTTCATAAAGTCTGGAGCCAGGTGGAAAGCAAGATGAAAGTTCCTTCCATTTTTCCATTCCCAGAATGTACCTCACATTGTGGTGGGGAAAAGAGACCTTAGACATCAGAACTTGTGTCGTATAGATAAAATACATATTGTGGATTGTGGTGAGAAATAGAGTCAGGTCAGGAAAAGAGACACCATACAAGAGGATGGCTGCTCCTACTGTGGAACTTAAGATATGCCATACTAAGAAATAATTGTGAATCTGGATTTTGAATAGTAATTAAGAAAGCAGACATGCCTGGCAGAGCGACAAGAGCTCCAAGGCTGGGCACATAGCATGGTATTAAAGACAGTGCTATGCTGTGGCAGTTCTTGGAGCATGAGGTGCCATCTCCTTGAAAGAGTATTGACTACTGGAATAGCATATTTATATTTAAGAAAAAATTTTTCCTCAACAGGGGATCTCAGATTCAAGATCTTGTCAAGTATTAGAACTGTAGAAAGTAAATGTTTCTTTTTTTCATAGCACAATAAAGTAGTCTTATAATTTCTCCTTATGATATCTAACAGTGCCATTATTGACCTGAACTCACTACCATTCAAAACTTTTGTAAGGTTAATAAATAATTGCAGAGTCTAATGTTTTAAAAACATATTTCAGAAGAAAACCCTCACAGTTGAGATTATGTGCATGAACTTTTTTTGACATTTGGGAACAGGTTATTGTACTCTGTTATAAATAACACTACTGTTGTTTAATATTAGTAACAAAATTTGAAAACTGGTTGCAGCATTTTGATCAGTGGACAGCCAGCCTGCTTGGGAAGAGTTTGATGCTCATTCCCACAACAGGCAGGACTTTCAGAAAGTCACTTCTGTCACACACGAACTCCGACTTCCGTTTTGTTTGTTATTTTGAACTGAAATCTCTTCCAGTGGCTTACACTCACTGTTAATTCTCTTAAATGGACTTGTGGAAATCACTATCTTTATTTGAAACATTGCTATGAATAATTAATTTCATTGTGCTTTGTGTGCTCTAAGATCAACTATAAACAGAAATTTATAATGATGTAACTTTGTATTGTACAAGGGTCAGTATTTCTTTTTATCTTGTAGAGAGCAAGGTATAAATCTTTGGAGTGTTAAGTCTTCATGTACAGACACTCAGTTTGAATATTCCTGCATAATACTTGGTTATGCTTTTTTTCCCCTTTTATATCTGAATAGCGTGGGATTGAAGGAATAGGTAGTTTATACGGAGTGGAAACAGGAAGCTGAAAATATAGGGAGACAAAATGTAGTATAAAGCTAGAAAAATGAAACTAAATTATGGAATTAAAAAGAAACTTTATCAAAGGAGGGTAATGGAGCTGTACATATGTGTAAAGTGTAGTGTACTTTGTACAGTAGACAATGTGATATATATTTAAATATCATAAAGAAATTGAATGTTCATCCACTTTAAATTTTTTTTTCTAAATAAATGTAATTTAAGTCACTAAGACTTAGGGAGAAAGTTAAAGAAGTGCCAAAAGATAGGTATATATTCCCCAACACATGTATGTATATAGATACTGTCTGTGTATATTTGAATATCTAATGTGAAGCTTACATATTACATTTAACACATACATCTAGATAGGAGACAGGGCAGTATGAATCCATCACTGCTAAGCACCAGCTCCCAGGTTGATCCTGCCTTCCTTTCATTTCTCCCCAATCCCTGAAGTGGCTCCCGGATTCTACTGTGATTACTTGACAGCTAACTTCAGCAATGAGCAGCAGTATAACATAGTAGGTCTTCATACCAGTAAGGAAGATCATGCTGTTAACCTGCTTTCCATTTTTCGGAGTGTAGAAAAATACCTCGTAAGTGTCTTATTTTGGAACAGACTCAAATGACTGAGTACAATAATATTTATAATTTCATCAGGCCTAGTAAAAAAGTAGTTTAGTGGAGTCTCTCAGTTTATAAAATTGTTCTTCAGTTACTAGTCTTTGTTTTAAAATGAAATTCCAGTTTGAGACTTAAAGGACCTTACAGAAATAAAAACTTTCTGAATATATTTCCATCATGATAAGTTAAATTGGTTTGATTAATAAATTAATTTAAGAGATACTGATGTGTTTGTGAGAGAGTTATACCACTTTTTGTACTTTACAAAGTTTGTGTTGATTTAACACAGCAACATTTTAAAATAAGATCTGAAGTTAGCTTTATTTTTTTAGCCTTAAAATGGGACAGATTTTTGAAGTAGATTTTTGAAAATTACTTCTCAGAATATACAAGAAGAGGTACAATCTGACCTCCCACTCTTGGAATAGAAAAAAATGAATTACCTAGCTGGGCAAATCACATTCCTCCTCCGGACATTATTTTTTCTGTACTCAATGCTAATGAAAGAGACACAGTGGTGAGTGAGCAAGGAAGAGTGGCTATTGTTTAGTGCTCTCTAGCAAAAGAAAGGAGGGGGTGGGTTGAGTTTGACTGGCATTGGCTCTGGCTTTTCTACATTCCAAACTGTCTGAGGCACGGAGTGAGAGCAAAAGGGGAGAAAGAACCGGAGAGCAAGCACAGGCGAGTTCTGTACACAGAGTGTTCGCAGTTTCTGACTGGCATGCGGAAAAGATCATGTTAGCAACACCCAGAAACTTCAAAGAATGCAGACCCCAGGTAAGAACTGCCAAGAATTAATGTTTGTATGTAGTTAAGATAATGTGTTTTATTATGCAAATGTATTTGCGGTCATGGGTATCGATTTTTAAAAGTGAGCTATTTTTCCTTTCTGTATGTTTACAGAAATATCTGTAGAGACTATCGGTGTTGTAGCACAAAATCCAACACTAAAGCATCCATTTGGAATTAGAAGAATAGTGAGAGTAGCAGATATTAACACAACAACATTTACTTATTCTTTTAAAATAAAACATGAAATCGATACTTATTTTGGATCTGCCTCGAAATTCTTCACGAAATATAAAGATACTTGGAAACTGATAGAACTCGTTTCTGAAAGAGACAGAATATATTTAACATTCAGCAGGATATTAAGGGCACTGCTTGAATCTCTATAGAATGTAATTGTCATTCAGAAAGTTCAACAGGTTAGATTCATAGACAACAGTAAGAGTATTCATATGGAAAGTGCTTCTTCTGATTACAAAAGGTTGCCTTTTAATATTCTCTACCAGCAGATGACAATGTAGAGATTTTAACTGGTTGACTCATGAAAGTTAAATCTGGGACTTTAAAGACTGCCTATCTATAGCCCATTTTCTTCATTTTTAGTGAGACCACTAAGACCTAAGGACTTTGGTACTTACTCAAGTGAAAACCTAGATTTCTTAACTCTTAGTTTAATGTCTTTTGATTTGGGATTTTGGGGTTTGTTTGTCTGTTTGTATGATACCATTTATATGTAGACCTTACATTTTATGTATACTGTAGTTGCTAGTGTCATAAATAATGAGTTATTACCTTAATAGTGCAGATGCATTGTGAACCCATATTAAAATCTTATAGGGATAAATATTGAGGGTTGAGTATTATAAAATTAGTACTAATACATATTCTTGAATAAAACCAATTATTAATTACTTATTAGAAAGTAAAATGCTTGTAGTTAAGGAAAATGCCTAGTTTATATGCTAATCTTATTAAGTTACATATTACATAGTAGCATTTTGTATGTGTATGAAGATAAAACTTTTAATATTGATTATAATTTCTTTTAAAGGCTTGAAGTCTTGGAAATTTTCTGTATGTTATATAGAAATATCCATTTTATGTACTTTTATCTTTTATTACAAGCAAAAATAAAATTTTCCTATATTCACTTCTTTCTCATATTAATTTAAAGAAGGATAAGATAGAGTTTTTAAAGTATTCAATCATTTGGATTAGTTGTTTTCCAGGGTCCAGCTCTGTTTCTCTTTATTCATTTGAGTGTTCTGTTACTTTACCTCATGAATTACATGTTAGAGGATAACTTAAGTAGAGGATCTTGAAAATCAGGACAGTGAACATCTGTCTTCATACATTATCAAGTAGTCCTTTTCCATTTTTCTGGAGACTCTTGTGATGAAAGCCACACTATTCTGGTGAGCTAAATAGTAACGATAGTCACTGCCAAAAGAATCTGTCATGGTTCTTTAAAACCCCTGGGAACAAGTTAGTCTGATTCAGCTATAAGCACAGTGAAGACACATTATTCTTTTGTGTTATTCCTAACCTGCTCAGTTCCAGTATGGGGCTGGATGTGTAAATTGAGTGCTGATTTACAAGTATGTGGGAGATTAGCAGTAGGTTGTAAGGAAAAGTTTCATTATTGCTGTGGGCTGTCTCAGAAACCATTGCAAAGTGAATTCCCCACCCAGTAGGAAAGAAGAGACTGTTCACTGTCTTACTGAAGAACCCATGACTGAAGTACACTGTTTATAAGCAGACTGAAGGCTGTGAAAATAATGGCCGAGTCCACCTTGATAGTATTTAGGGTTACCTGTATAAGGCTTGGGTTTTTGTCTTCAATTTCATCCTACTGAAAATATGTAGAAAGAACTGCTGTGGTATACATATGAATACCATGGTTCATGTGTACACAACAGGATAGAAAGTGTAGGGGAGATTAAGGTGGACCTTTGGCCTGGGTGTTGTTTGCTTATGCCAGGAACAATCAGAAACCTATTTCATTGGTAATATTTTACTGACTTGAGTTGAAATAAATCATTACTAACCAACCTCACCACAAAACTAATCAACCTGGTCATTATGAACTACACTGCTGTGCCAGAAAAGGAAGCAAGTGTCCTTTTCTCTTCTGTATGTTAATTCAGACAATAAGGGCTTATGCTTTTTAGGATAGAAGAAACCAGCTAGGTATCTGTTTTAAATGGGAATGGAATGAGGCAGGGCACTGAGGAACAAGCAGAAGAATGTCTCCTGTGTGCTGGAGGCAGTTGGATCAGTAGTTCCTAGAAGAACCATTTCCACTACTCAAGAATCTCGTGCCACCAGTATTATTAGTTTTATACATATCTTTAACTACATATGTCTCCATAGAAATACAGATTATGTATTAAGTTCCCAAAGAAGGCAAGCCATTCTACAGTCAGCTTTTATTTTATTTAATCAAAACTTTGAATCACTCAAAGGATTTCTTTTTACTGGTTTCTTTCTACCTCTTGAATATAATTTTCTTTTATATTCTGATAAAATCTCAAAGGATTGTCTTTTCAAATAAAATGAAGGCAAAAAACCAAGGGTGCAGACATGAAGCTGAGCATATGCAACACTTTGAATTATGAAGTTAATTTATTTACTCGTGAGAGGTGTGATGTTATCCACGTACAGCTCCAGGAATCCCTTCTCAGAAACTGCATGACTGTTACCCATCTCCTTCAGTAGATGATGCTTGTTATAGCCTTGTTTTGTTTCTGGTCTGTTCTTTGCCACTTTCTGGTGGTTATTCGTGATTATTCTTGTTTACATTTCTCTGGGTTTCAGTTTTAGTGAAAAGTAAGTAACTCCTGTGAATTAATGCTTACCTCATTTTATACTCTGAAGAGTATAGGGAGAATTGTGTCTCTTTGCCCAGTTGTTCCTGGTCATGGCTCTGCATGCAGTATGAATTCTCCTGCTCCTTGAGATTTTCAAGTGTACTAAGGTTCCAATTTGTCTTTGACTGTGATCAGCTTGTGTTCAGAAACCTTAAGCAATGCCACATAAATGAAGTCAGTACATACTCGATAAGAGAAACTTAACTGAATCAAAGATTAACATGAAGGTTTTTGTCTACTGTGGTAGTTTCTTTTCCTAACCCAGACCCTGGCATTAATCAGAAGCACTGTGAACTTAAGGATGAAGGGGAGATCTGCCATTGTCTTGATTCTGGAATAGCACGTTTTTTTGTTTGGTTTGTTTGCTTGTTTGTTTCATCCCCAGGTTCATAGTGTTTTACAAGCAGTGAGTTCCTGTAGCCTGCCTTGAGAAATGAGATTTTGCAGCCTGTTTGTGTTTGTTTTTTGAGACAGGGTTTCTCTGTAGCTTTAGAGCCTGTCCTAGCTCATGTAGACCAGGCTGGCTTTGAACTCACAGAGATCTGCCTGCCTTTGCCTCCTGAGTGCTGGGATTAAAGGCAGACACCACCACTGACCAGTGCAACCTTATTTTTTGAAGAAGAAAAACTGCTGCTTGCTTTTTCTCATGTCTGATCTTAGAAGGTAAGCAATTTGAGCTGTCAGGAGCATACAGTTGTCGTTCAGTTTAGTGGTTTTGTGTGTGTGTCTGCGTGTGTCTGTTTGTGTGTCTCTGTGTGTGTGTTTCTGTCTGTGTAGGGGAGCATGCAACCTTTTGGACAGATGGCTGTGACATCTTGAGTCCATTTTCAAAGGCTATGGAGTACCTGTATAGATTGCTGTGCAGTCCATTGTTCCTGCTTATTGCTTTAGCTATATGAAGATTTGGAGAAATGTTACTTTTTTTTTTTTCTAAAATACTTCAAATGATTTTGTGTAACTAATTTGACTTTTAGTCCTGAGTCAAATAGGAAAGCTAAGATGTCTGGATCCCTGATTAAATAGTTCCCTTTTTCAAGAACACTTAGAATATTAAATGTCAAGTAAATAAAGGGAATGGAATTTTAAAAGAGGAGTAGTGTGCTACAGTAAGCATGGGAAAAGCCACAAGAACCCCACCTGTGTGAAAACAGGTGTGAGTTAACGTATTTATTGCAGGACAGAAAAAAAAAAGTGTATTGCCTTTTTAGCAGGGAGGCAGTCATAGCCTGTCACCTGCACAGGACTGACTTCCTAAGAGTTCTAGCAAGTTCTCATCAGTGTTGCCTCAGAGTGTGGAAAACCAGTGCAACAGGGATTGTATCACATGATATTTGGAGTGGTTTTTTTTGTTGTTGTTGTTGTAAGCTCTGCCAGTACTGAAATTTGAGATTCTTAGCAAATTAAAATGAAATTTTAATTATAATTTTAAAATTTTAAAATTTAATTAGAATTAAAATTTTTCATATATATATATATATATATATGTGTACCTCTCTCTCTCTCTCTGTGTGTGTGTGTGTGTACACAAATACCCTGTAGTTTCTTTGGGAGCCTTTTTACCACAACTCGAAGTTCAATGAACTGTTACTGTACTTCCCTGAAGTGGTAAGCACCAAATTGTTTACTTGTAACTATTTGTCTGGCTTTATAACTGCTAACATTTTTGAAATATGTTTTTGGTCTTCTAGTTTTATTTCTTCTCTTACTTTATAAAAACAGCACTGAGTAAATGATTGATGATCGACTTTTGAAGGTAAGTTTGCACAAAAGGACACCTTTCCCCCCAAATTTGAGTCCATGTCATTCTCATAGCTATCTCCATAATAAATTCCAGGAGTTGCTCCCATTATTAAAGGAAATAAAACTAATGCTCCTTGCAATAGTATTTGTAAGACCATGCAAATCTTCCATGCTTCAGCGTAACTGCTTGGGGCAGGCCTTGATGACACTGCTTTGTTTGTCAAATGCTAGAGCATTTGAAAGCAGAAGCCAGGTTTCTGTACAGTGCTCCTTAGGAGAAAAGTCCAACCAATCATATTACTAGCTTTTTCCTCCCAGAAGCACATCTTCTAGTGAATAGCTTGCAAATTTTATTTGACAGTGAAATTTTCATTAAGTGGGCCTGAAATGTCTGTCTCTCTTGTTGCTCTAAAGTGCTGTAACTTAGGACAGCTTCCTCACAAATTTTCCAGAAAGTGTAGTATTTTAATATTTAAATGTAGACTGTTTTTCTTCATCCATGTAAAAGCTGTGTAAAAGAATGGGAAGGGTTTGAGGTTCTGTGGGTTTAGCCTTGGTATTACTGATGTTTATATTACATTTTCTCAACTAGCTAAAAAAAAAAGACTGTTGAACATTCTGACACTCATTCTTGGTGTGTAAGAAAACATCTGTAAGAAAAAGGCAAGATTAGAATGCACATTTCACAGGAAGCCATATAGTCTAAAGAGAGAAGCTCCCAAAATAGGATCATGCCCCACCCATCAAAATAATGAAAATAGCAAAAGCAGAAAATAACATGTGCAGTTAAAGAATCTAGACAAAAAAATCTAGACCAAAGAAATAAAGAAACCATACACATAACTACTGAGTACAAACAGGAGCTTTTACTTTGGAGAATGTTTGGCAGGTTTGGAGTTGATCAATGCTCTGTGACCCAACAATTGTGAACAGAAGTGTTGTGCAGAAATAGTCATGGAGAGACCTGTACAAAAATGTGTATTACTTTATTGCTTTTGATAGCTAAAAGTCAGAAACTACCCTAATTTCCTTCAGTAGCAGAATGGATAAATTCTGATTTGCTTACATAGTAGAATTCTACACAACAATGAAAATGAACAATCTCTACTTTGTACAATATAACAAATGAGGAGAGGGCTGTTTAAAGGCTCAGAGGACAACCTTTGAGACTTAATTCTTGCCTATCACTTTGTTGGGCAGAATCTGTCTTCTTTTTCCAGTGTGATGCATGTCAGGCTAGTTGGCGTCCAAACTTCCAGGTGATTCTCTTGTCTCTGCCTGTCAACTCACTGTAGGGTATTGGGATTATGTATGTGTCCTGCCACATGCTACTTTTTATATGACTTTCAGGGAATTTGAATTTGGGTACTCAGACCTGCAGCTATCACTTTTACCTGCTGAGCCATTTCCCTGTCTCCTAAATTAATTGTATACTGCTATATAATCATATACTAAGAGTTTAGCATATTACAATACCTATTTATTATTTCCCTGACCAGAAGACCAAGTAGAGTCTAGTTTATTCTCTGCTGAGATTACAAGATCAAATCAAGTAGTCCAGGTTGTTTTCATCTCAGCTACATGCTCAGGCCTTTCCTGTAACCTGTTGAATAGATAGAACTGAGATCCTTGGTCATTTTTGCTGGCCATTAAGAAAGGGTTATTATTAGCTCCTGAAGACCACCTTTGGGTTCTGCTCTCAAATCTGCCTCACAGCCTCGCAACTTGTTCTTTAAAGCCATCAAGAAAATCTTACTATATTGAGCCATTAATGGACTAGAGTACCTAGCATCTGTAATCTGATTTAAGATGTCACTGTGTTTTTGATTTGCATTTTCCTGATAGTAATGCTGTTGGACATTGTTTTGAATACCCATTGGTCTTTTCCTCCTCTTTGTGTATTAGACCATGTGTACCCCCTTATATGCAGAGATGCACGTACCCCTGAGTGTATGTGTAGAAACCAGAATCTATATTGGGTATTTTCCTGTATCACTCTATGTTACCTTCAATTTCTGTGTGGGTTTTGCATATGTCTCCTGGTGTGCATGGGTGTGTGGAGGTCAGAGATTAGCACCAGGTATTTTTCTCTGCTCTTCACCACCTTGTTAGTACCAGGGATCTTCAGCTAGAACTAGCTGATGAACAAGTCCTGAGGACCTGCTTGTCTCTTCATAGCACTGAGATTACAAGGTAGGCCAGCTTTTTACATGGGTGCTGGGGATCTGAACTCCAGTCCTCATGCCTGCACAGCAGTCGCTTTACCAGTTAAGCCGTTTCCCCGTCCCTGCTATCAGCCATTTTTATATTTTCTGAGAAATATTTATTCAGGCCCTTTGCCAGTTTTTAAATCAGTTTATTCCAGTTTTTGCTGTTGAGTTTTGTGATTGGTCTTTAGATACTAACTTCTTTTCAGATATTTAGCTTGCAAATATTTTCTCACAGTCTATAGACTGCTTTTTCATTTTCAAGTGTTCCTTTGAGTGTACCCATGAACTTTAACCAGACACCACATGCCCAAATTGGATTTCTTCCTAAAACCACGTGCCAGATTTTCTTCTCTAAAAATAGTTTTGTGTCTTTGTTTTTTGTTTCTCTTTTTGTTTTTTTATGTTAAAGATGCCATTTAAAACAATGATAAATGTAAACATAGGTTCCATTTTGAGACTAGTGATGGAAAATTTACCAAACACAGCAACAGCCTTCTTAAATGCTTGTAGGGTCAAACATTGTTTTTTCTTTTCTTTTTTTTTTTGGGGGGGGGTGGTTTGAGACAGGGTTTCCCTGTAGTTTCTAGAGCCTGTCCTGGAACTAGCTCTTGTAGACCAGGCTGGCCTCAAACTCAGAGATCCGCCTGCCTCTGCCTCCTGAGTGCTGGGATTAAAGGCGTGCGCCACCACCGCCCGGCTTTCAAACATTCTTATTAGACATGGAAAAAAACATTTATTCATGAAACATAACTATATATGTGACTATATGTAGTGCTAATGATCAGTGAAATTGTATGATTAAGAAGCATGTTAAAACAATGAAACTTTACATTCACTTTGACTTTTATCATTTTACATTAGAAACTAGGTATTCTGGCTGCCTTTTTTTCTTTAAAGCAACTAACCTCAGCTTTGTTTTAGTCTCTCAAATTATTGAGGAACTAAAATATTTTAAGTTCACAAATAATGACTATTTACCTTTACGATTTCTACTTCACCTCAAATAGCTAAAAATGCCATAAAAAAAAAAAAAACGCTGCTATAGAAAGTGTTTGAATTGTCACCTCTGGAATAGGAACACCTGCACTTCTACTTCCCAGGCAGTCATATCTCTAAATCTTAGCTTTCGTTTTTGTAAATGAAGAGATGTTCATCAAATTATGTATTATCATAAGGGGTAATGAAGTTAAATGTGTAAATGCACATCTGACGTATTTACTTTTAGTAACACAATTGTTCAAAATATCTTTGCGCCTAGAGATAGAGGAGATACTATCCTAATTTCAACTTTTTAATAGTCATAATAATTGTAGATGCTTCTGTTTATATATTTACACACTCAAAAAATATTTGATAATTGGGTGCTTAATCTTAAATTTCAATAATTGTATACTGTTTGAATAATTAATTATAATGTCAAATTTTATTTAAGGGAAAATTATTAGATACTTTTTAGGTCTTTTGTCATTTAACTTTTCTTCTTAGAAGTATAGCTTTAATGTTATTATTATAATTATCTTTAGTCCTACATGGTTTTCAATTTTCTTAAATAAAATCAACCAGTAGCATTTGAACAGATTTTTTTTTTACCTCCTTTGTTGCCTTATATTTTAAGTTGTACCATGAAGGATAGATACCAAAGCATCCTCTATGCTATTAAGTACACTTCCAATTGGGCTACATCTCTTAGTGCTAATATCTTTGTTTCTCCATGGCTTTGCTTTCTAAATCCAAATAAGTGAAAGTTCAGCTTAGCTTCATTAATTTTATCAGATCTAAAAACATGGAGGTAACAAGTTGAACAGAGTGAGAGACCATTGCTAATGCATGATTTATGTACAACTGCTTGAAAGCTGGAGGTGGGTTGGTAGAGGGAACTGACTCCCACAATTTGTTCTCTGACCTCCACACTCATATGCATGTATGTGTACACAATAAATAAACAAATAAAAACTTTAAAAATCTCTTCACAATGTTTAAAAGGGTATAGTTTGGTATTCAGTTTAAGCTTTTCAGAGAAAGAGTTTTATAGCTAGCCAAAGCAGCAGCGCGGCACAGGCGCACTACTGCCTCTCACTCCATTGTCTTGGATCAGTACTCTTGTAGCTCTCTATCACAGCAGTGCACTGAATGGCGGCATACTCAGAAATCCCTCCAATTTTGAACGACATTAGTTTGACTTTTAATGTAATGATTACTTTAACTTATACTTGGATTCAGATTTTTATAGGATAATTGGGTTTTATTTTATGTGTGTGGGTGTGTTGCCTGCATGTATGTCTACTCACGATGCAATGCCTGGCTGGTGCCTGCAGAAGCCAGAAGAGGGTGTGATATTACCTGGAGTTGGAGTTAAAGGCAGCTGTGAACCTCCATGTGATAGTCAATTGAACCTGGGTCCTCTGAAAGAGCAGCCCATGCTCTTAATGCTTGAGCATCTCCCCATTTCCAGATTATTGTTTTTTCAAACAAAAGTCTATAATACAAATGAAGAATTCAGATAGTGGATAGTATACTTAGTGGCATCTCTAATTTTATTCTTAAAATACCAACCAATGCCAATGTTAAATTTCATAATTTTAATTATTATTGTTCATGAGAAAGATTTTCCTTTGTTTAAGAAACTTAACTGAAAATAGTCTATGGCAAAAGACAAACTGTCCAACTTTCACAAGTGATTCAGAAAATGCACATATATGATAAATATACAGAGAGAATGATGAAGCAAAGTTGGGAGCATATAGACATCTGGTTGGTGAGTCTAGGAAAGGGATTTTAGAAATACCTTGTATTATTTTTGTATCTTACTGTTGAACTTGAAACTCCATAAAAAAACAAGGAAAATATTTCCACCACTTTTGCCAACTTAGACATTACTTTAGAAAAGATCATCTGCCACATTTTACCTGCCACCATTCATTATTATTTAGTGATAATCTTTGCCTATGTACAAGGATAATGCAGAAGGAGAAAAGGAACTGAGTCAGAAGTTTGTTTCATCAAGAAGAATGTATCCCATGATATTTAGAAAGAAAATAAAATGATTGTTAAATTGCCAGATAACTCTCTTATAGCACTTTAAAATTCTTCAATAAAAATGAAGATTATATGACAACTTATTTTGATATTCTATTAAAATACAGATCTCCACATAAAAACATATGTACAGGTTTTAATGTCATCATTGTAATGTGGTAAGTGTAAACAGCCCAAATATGCAGAGTAGGAAGTAATACAGGTCTGTACTAGCAAAAGTATGGATGAACCCCAGTGTGAGAAAACAGGCACCGAGACATACTGGATGAAGTCCAGAGGAGGCCAATTCAGAGAGACAAAACCTAGTAATGCTAGGAGCTTAGGAGTCGAGGGAAGAATAGAGAGTGACTGACAGGGGGTTATAGAGGTTCTTGAGAGGCAGTAAAGACATTCTGGAATTAAGTAGTAGTGAGGGCTGCACAACTTACTGATTGTTCTAAAAATACTTTAAGACTGAGGGAGTTAGTGCTAAATTAGTGTTTAGCCTAAGGCATTGGGCTCAATGTGTTGCACATAAACAAAACCTACCCACTCCCAAAAACAAAACCAAATTAACTTGAAAGGAACAATTATGACGGTGTGTGAATTGTATTTCATGATAGCTCTCACAACAAAACAAAACTAGCCCTGTGCATCCCTCACTCCCCCAGTTCTCACTTTAAGGCAAAGTGTCAAAGACCTTGCAATTTTACCTGGTGAAGGTTACTTTGTGGACCCAGTCACCTTTTAGCTTTTCCTCTTTCCCTCTGGCTCTTC
This sequence comes from Arvicola amphibius, assembly GCF_903992535.2. Lineage (NCBI taxonomy): Eukaryota > Metazoa > Chordata > Mammalia > Rodentia > Cricetidae > Arvicola > Arvicola amphibius. The sequence goes on from NC_052058.2 coordinate 64,299,422, forward strand.
CTGATTCTGAGCTTTGATGGGTCCTTCCTTCTTCCTGAGCCCCACCACTTTCACCTTATAGTCAGTTCTTGGTGTGGCTGACTAATTACCTGCTTTAAACTTACACATCTTGCCTTCTTTGTTTTCTTCTTTGTGCTATTTACTATCAAAAATAGAATGGACTTTACCCTTTAATCTTGCCCATTATTTACTACTTTCCTATATACCCTAAGCCCAGCAAGGCTAGAGATTTTGACTTTCTTGTTTGCAGCCATCTCTATGTCAGGACTTAAGATATTGCTTGCTATGTATTATCACTAGTATAAAATGAATCTAAATATGTAAATCTGGGCAACTGAGGAAAAAATTGTGAGTAACTGAGGGAACATTATCTGAGGGGTAAATTTTATTGCCTTATATTTAAGAAGGGTGTATATAACAAGGACGAATTAATGCTAAGTTATGACTATTCTCAGGGGAAACCAGTGTAATGCTTTACGTATTGACATAGTCTCTTATTCACTCAGTTTGCAGAAAAGGTTGAAAGAGCTGGATTGTTTTGCTGATACTATAACTCTACACTTTTCTTACAAATAAATAATATATAACTTAAGTTTTATTTTAACTGCCAGGGAACTTTCAATTAGGAATATGTTAGATTATTTAATATTATCTTTTACACAGAAATTATAATCTCATTTTCAGTAATATATCTTTTAGTAGATATGACATCCATGTGCTAGATAATTTTTTAATTAGAATAGGTTTTGCTTTCTAAAGGCATGAGGTTTAATGGGGAAAACCATTATGTAAACAAATAGTATGCAATAATGGGAGACTTAAAATGAAAATGTAGATGCATAATCTAGGAGTTGATTTCAGCTGACTCTCAGCGGGTTAGTTTGATTTTTACACACACACACACACACACACACACACACACACACACACACACACACACGCACGCACGCATGCAGACATGCACGCACCCTTTCTTTCTTCCAAAGAAAGAGCTATTGACTAGAATCCCAGAATTGCCCCCAAGTTCCGACCACCAGCTCGAATTCTCATGGAGTGGACTTGTAATATCCTTAATGTTGCTGTTGGCAGTCTGTTGCAGATTCCATTATTGTCGATCAATGCAATCGCCATGCGAGGTGGGGGGAGGAATGCAGGAGGAGAAGAAAAGGAGAGATGAGAGCTTCCTATTCACAGATTTATCAACCTGCCTTTGCTCACAGGAAATCCTCCTGAAGGGGGCTGGGATGCTGCTGAAACAGCTAAGGCAGGAAAGGCTAGGGAGCTGCAGTTCTGACTGAAAGGAAATTTGAAAACCTTTCTCCTCAGAACAAAACAAAATACTGAGTTTATTCTTGCATCTTGTTTTTGTTGATGTGTGCTTTACCTAGCTACTTAGCTATTGTGCTGTCTGGTTATCGAAGCTGCTTCCAGTGTAGGAGCCCCTCCCCCTTTTTTGTTTTGTTTTGTTTGAGTGTCTCTTCTTTATTTCCTCATGCTTCTCCTGTCATTAAACACACATCATTATTCAATTTTATTCTGGCATTCTCTTTCAGGCTAAAGCTTAACAAAAAGAGTCAGAGAACAAATCTCTCTTTCCTTTCTCTACCACCCTCTTTTAACCCTCTCTCTTCCCCTCATCCTCCCCACCCCAGTGTTGTGTTAGATTGATGTCACAGAGACAGAATTCAGAGTGGAAGGAGGATCACATTTTCTTCATCGTTATAGCTTAGCTTGCAATTTCAGTATTGGGACCCTCCCCCCGAGAATTTAGTTTCTGTATCCCTCTTTTGCTGTTTCCTCATTCAGTAATTGTACTCTGTATGGAAAAGTTTTCTGGCTGGAGGATGAGTCTCCTTTCCCCTGGTGATGTGGCCGAGTGGTTGGATAGTAGCACCGAAGAGGAGAAGAGCCTTCTGTCATTTCTGGGTAAGGTAGGGCTTTCTTGTTCTTGTAACCCTTTGTTGTCCAAACTTTTTGCAGTTTGGGGAATAACACTCAAAATTTTGCAAATCTGACTTTGTTTTTTAAAAAGAAGATGAGCTAGAAAAATGTGTTTAAGTTGTGTGTATTTCAAAGTTTTTTTTTTTTATTTTTGCTGTCTGTAGACACAATGCCCACACTGGGTTAGAAATAAGGGGCAATTTGCTTTGCTTTAACAAAGAGTGCTAGCGCCATATAGAGCTTACCATGTCGTCTGGCCAATTGTTCATGGCATGTAGATAACTTCTGATAACCAAAATATACTATTAATTTACACTACTCTCATTACAGTAACAGTGAGACTTGCCGAGTGAGAGTGAGGGAGATGCTTTGTGTTCGTGGAAAACAAAAAAGTAGCTTTTGTGCGAAGTGTATCTGTAATGATCATAAAGGATTTCTTCTGAGCATTTAAAATTGGGCATATGGACCAGAAATTACTTTAACTCCATATTTACAGATGCTTTTTAATAAATTTCTAAGTGCCAATTATGGACCTTAGAGTTGTAGATATAACTAGGAAAGTTAGGTTATAAATACAATCATAATCTTACTTTGATAGAACAGCTTTATGTTCCTATGTACTTCTGTTTATTAATTATTGTCTTCAAATGTATTGTTTTTATTAATTTTATTCATCATATATTTGTGTACATATTGGCATACCTTTATTTTAAGTGAATGAAATCCTTGCAGTCTTCTAATTAATTCCTTAAGACTATTAATCTTAAGACTTATAAGGAGTCTTCTGCTGGTGTCAAAGATACCTCTGCCACTGCTTAAACATCTGTCATAGTTAGCATGAGTTTCCTTTGTTTTATTAAATTCAGTTTGGTTTCCAACCTTAGCCTTCTATAGCTTTTTTCCTGCGGTTGAGATATAAAGGGGTCCTAATCCAATTTTTCCCCATTCTATCAGGTAGATATATTTCTGTCAGTCCTACTCTGTTTATCATGGCCTTGTTATGTTGGGTAATTGATAACCATAAAAACCGTAGACCTCCTAAGTTTTGGTGTCTTTGGAGTCTGTTTCTACTTGATTCCTGCTCTCCTGCTCCAATAAATACACATACCTACCTGTACGGAAACATAAGTTCACAGAAGCAAATACGGATATCCTTCAGTAAAACCAACAGTGTAGCCTACTGCATCACAGGAAAAGAAAGCACAGACAGTTTTAAACATTGTTTCCTTGCTGTTGAATACATTTATAAATTCTAATTATCAAACCTGGGGTCTCAATTGGTCACTCTCTCTTTCTTCACTCCCTACCACTTTCTCCCTTCCACTTCCTTCCTCTCTCACTTTTCTTTGTCTTTATCTTACTATACCTAAAAAGAATTCGGTTAAATACAATGTGTAAACAAAAAAAATTTAAAACTACAGTAGTATCCTTGCCCACCTTAGCTTCTGTCCTTTGCTTAGGGGAGTTGTTTTTCTGTAATTCATGTTCACCCACAAGTAAAGGTGATAAAGATAAGGATAATACAACTTACTTAGGTAACTGCAAATCTTTGTACATCAATTTTCAGTTCTCCACCTCTGCTTATGAAAGGAATGTTTAGCATGTACATTTGGCTTGAATGCTGTAAAAAAGTTTAATTGCTGAGCGAGTAGACTACCGTGAGTTCCATGCTTTGCTCTGCAGCGCTAAGCCCTGGATGTAAGGAAATCTTGGGGTGAGAGTTGGTTTGGTATTTTGAGATAGGGACTTATTCTGTAGTAGGCTGGCTTGGAACTTACTGTGTAGCTCAGGTTGGCCTCTAACAGAATCCTCCTTCAATTTCCCAAAGGCAAGATTATAGGTGTGAGGCACCACATACAGTTAATAAATCTTATCATCAGGATTGCAGCTCTCTCCTGACTGTAAATTATAAGCATCTCCATCTGTGAGTAATAAAGAATTTACTGAACTCTTCAGAAGAACCAGAAAAATTCTCAGGCTTAGATTGTACTGAATTATGGTTTAAACAAAACCTTTGTCATTTGCTAACATAGTCGCCACTCACGAAAACATACTATGCCCAAGGAGGATGCCAAAGGAAAAAATAAATAATTCAGTCAGCTTTATGTTAATATAGTATGAAAGAAATCAAGATTTTCTTTCAGAAAGCCTTTCAAACTATGATTTCTTCCCTGGGGATTTTAAATCAAATTTCTGTCTAGAAAAGATTCAAGAGAAGTTCTTTGTGCTGATTAGACTCTAGTGTATCATTTCTAGGCAGTAATGTTCAGGTGTGTTTCTTAATTTCACAAGCTACTGCATTGATGAAACTTCATAACTATACCCGTTCATTATTTTTACTCAAAACGTCCATGATTTTCATATCTCCTATCAGACAGAGATCCCTACTGTGAAACTTTGGCATTTCCCCTGACATTCCACTGTTCATTTCAGTGGGACCTTCAAATCTCTCTGCCTACTAAACCCATTGACTTTCCCTATTTCAGGCAGGCGCTTTCCTTTCTTGCCACTGTATATGCTCTGCTTCTCCTGGAGCAGAACTTAAAGAAACAGTGCTTAAGACACTGTTAGGTGCTGCCTTTAGACACAAAGAAGTACAAGATAGAAGTGCTGGAAAAGCATAGATTCTGGCTAGGGAAAAAATATAAACCGTGAACAAGTTAAATGAGAACAATTCAATGATAAATCAAGACAATTACAGCCAAAACAAAAAACAAAAAAACAGTACCTAATTGTGGAATTATTTATTAAGGTGGAAATTGCTTTGGGCATTTGAAGAGAGGAGAACTCATTTTTTATTATGAATGCTGAACCGAGAACATTTAATATGAATCTCAAAAGGATCAAATGGATATTTATTAAAACAGTAGGTTTTCTTGTATGAAAACTGTCATACAGAATATTAAATTGTTTTCAAGTCCAGTGAATAAACTGACTTAAAAGGAATGGGGTTTGTGTAGAGAAGTAATGAAAGATAATGAAGAGTATTTAGTGCTTACTGTAAAACTTTACATGACAGGATAATTAATGACTGAATGAGAGTTTTATCATGAAAGCTGATGGAAAGAATTAAAAATATATGACCAAGAAAATGTACATTCAAAATATGTTTTTCAAATAGGATCTCAAGTACCCTATGCTGGCTTTAAATTCTTGATCTTCCTGCCCTTCTTTCCCAAATGATGGAATTGGATGTGTGTACTACCATGAAACTTTTAAGAAGATATAAGTCTAAAACTAGTACTAGGAAGGAAAAGACCAAAAGCAGTTAGGCCAGTTTGAATACTTTTACAGTAAGTCAGGTGTAAAATAAGGGTTCCTGTTCTCAGCCCTCTTTATTATATTATTGTTTTGATTTTTTATCATTAAAAATAGGTTATAAGGGACCGACAAGATGACTCAGCAATTAAAAGCACTTGTTCTTGCAAAGAACCTGGGTTCAGTTTCCAGTGCTCATATGGTGGTTCACAACCATCTGTATATAACTTCAGTCCTAGGGGATCTGATGTCCTTTTCTGACCTCTCTAGGTACACACATGGTACATGCATGCAAACATACATAAAATGAGTAAGTCTAATAAATCTAATATGTTTGTAATCAACTTTTTTAAAAAGTAAATTACAAAAGTGCCTCGTAGGACTTTTAAAATATGTTATTAGTGTATGATGCATGTGCATATGGTCACAAATACCTACATTCTAGAGGCAGAGTACATTCAGGAATTCATTCTTTGGAGTGCTGGGGTTACACCCTTGTACTACTGCATCTGACTTGGCTTTTTTTTGTTTTAAAGATGGCTCTAGTATTCAAACTCAAGCTTACACAGTGAGTGCCTTTACCTGCTAAACTATCTTACCTGCCGGTAAATGACTGTAGAAAGTAGACTGAATCACCTATTTTCCCATCAACTTGAAAACTCTTAAAAGCAAGTGAATTTTTGCATATCTTGAGTTAAAAACGGAGAATTAAAAGGTGGAGAGATATTAAAAGATTATGTTGGCACAGTTGATGGAAAATTAGGAGAATAAAATGAGTCAGGTTTTGAATTTGGAAGGATAATGGTACTGTTAACAGATCAATTGAAAAAGGAGCCAGTGTGTAAGAGAAGATGATGAGTTTTGTGTTGAGTTTCAGATATGTGGTAGGTACATGTAGCACAAATAATAAAATCTCAAGAGACAGATATTGGGGTTCAACCTGAAGGTCAAGAAAACAAAGAAGCCAACAACTGGGTCTTGCCTCTACTGAAAATGGGCAAGATCCTGTGTCCAGGAATCCTGAAGACTCCACACTTCTCACTCCACTGAGTTCCTGTCTTTTCCCATTTATATTCCTCTCTCAGCCCAGCCATATCACTCCTGTCTCCACCTCCCTAGTGCTGGGATTAAAGGTGTGGGATCCTAAGTGCTGGGATCACCTTTTGTGAGCTCTATTTCTTTTTTAGACAGATTCAATTTTGTGTAGCCCAGGGTGGCCTTTAACTCACAGAGATTAGTCTGCCTCTGTCTCCCAAGTCCTGGGATTAAAGGTGTGTGCCACTATTTCCTGGTCTGTATGGCTGACTAACATGGCTGCTTTGCCCTCTGATCTTCAGGCAAAGTTTATTCATTAAAACACAAATAATATATCATGATAAGTACACATCTGAGCAAACATATATCTGATTATTGAAAATTGTCTAGCAGGTAAAATCAAGATTTGGAAGCTATTTGTCTACAGAAGGAAGATGATGGGCATTCAAAAACATCTACAGTGATACCTACTGTTGACAGACTGACAAGAAGAGACAAACAAATAGGAAACATAGAGGGATGGTAGTAACTTTGAAGAACACTGGCATTGTGATAGATGGAGAAGAAGAGAAGATACAGAGTAGATGACCATAAACGTAGGAGGGAGTCAGGATGGTGTGGTACTACTGAGCAAAGGGAGGAAAGGCCAGCAGTGTGGCCAGGAGTGACAGTGATTGTAAATGCCAAAGAAACACCAGGGAAGACTACTGGATTTGACAACTTCAAGTTAAGACAAATCGTATCTTCTAATATTGCTATAGGTAATTGGTAGTAATACTGTGAAAGCTCTAAGTTAAGCTTCTTTCCATTACTGTTTCATTTCGTTTTGTCAGTTTGTTTGTTTGTTTGTTTTTTGAGACACGGTTTTTCTGTGTAGCTTTAGAACCTGTCCTGGAACTCACTCTGTAGACCAGGCTGTCCTCAAACTCACAGAGATCTACCTGCCTCTGCCTCCCAGGTATTGGAAATAAAGGTGTGTGCCACCACCACCCAACTTCTTTCCTGAAGATATCTGTGATAGAAAGGAAGCACACAAAGCTGGAAAGATGACTCAGTGGCTAAGAGCATCTGCTGTTCTTTTAGACGACTCAGGTTTGGTTCCCAGCACCCACGTGGCAGCTCACAGTCATCTGTAGCTAGTTCAAAGGGTTCTGATGTACCCTTCTGGCCTCTGCAGGTACTGCGTGCATGCAGTGCACATACATACATGGAGGCAAAACAGCCACACACACTAAATATTTTTAATTAAAAAAGGAAACTCACCCCTTTTTAAATGGGAGCTTGTAGAGTTTTTGGTAGAAGGGAGAGCAAGTCATTGCCTTTCCAATAGAGAAGAGTAGCTGAGAGAATAATGTCTTTTGTGGGCTTATGAACAAGGGTGTAATTAAAGCAAGGGGTTAATCTTGTAGTGGGAAAAACCAGAAATGAATAATGCATTCAGAGATTCAACAACAGAAAATGAGAGAAATGAGGAGATGACAATTCTTTGTTGTCTTTTTTTTTTTTTTTTTTGGTTTTAAAAGACAGGGTTTCTCTGTGTAGCTTTGGTGCTTGGTGCCTGTCCTGGAACTAGCTCTGACAGACAAGGCTGGTCTCGAACTCTCTGAGACACAGAGATCCGACTGCTTCTGCCTCTCGAGTACTGGGATTAAGGCATGCACCACCACCGCCTGGCCTGAGATGACAATTCTTGTTCTAAGTTTGGGGCATTCATCACACCCAGTCGTTTTTACAGTTAGTTGTGTGCCTGTGTATATTTATGTAATATTTAATACTCTCTAATTCCAATAAGATGGGGTTGTTAGTACCATACTGAAGTACAGCACTGTCTCAGAATATCATTGAAGATATAAGCAAATGTTTTCCTAAAATTGTTGAAATTGCTCTTTTCAGATAGGATACTCTATTTTCCCTTCTCATTTTTTCCCTATAATCTCAGCATTCTGTAGTCTGAGGCAAGAAGATGACAAATTTGAAGCCAGACTGGGTTACATATTGAAACTGTTTCAAAATAACAACAATAATAACAATAATGATGATGATAATGCAAACAACCAAACAAAACAAAACCAGTGGGATTTTGCTGAAGTTGTATATTCAGCCTATTGTTATAGCCAGTTGTAACATAGTCTATTATACTGAAAAAAAATAAGTTTAAAAATTAGTGAGCTAAGTATTTAATTCACTGATTTATAAAAAGGATAAATAACATCAAAGATAGTTTAAATATATATATAATGAAGATGAGACAGATAGTAAAGAACTAGAAAATATAAATAAATAAGATAGAATTAATAAAGCCAAGAATTGTTGCCTTAAAAATCTACAGAAAGTAGCATCAAATGAGAAGATTTGATCAAAATAGAAAACACAAACAGTTAATACTGTAGAAGGAAATAATTACAGAAAATTAAAGACTTAAAAGCTGGATACTCTGGGCGAGAAAGATGCTCTGTGGTAAAGAACAAAAAGAGTTGTGTGCTATTGTTTTCTGAGTTATATTTAGCTCTTGCAGAGTACCGAGTCCAAGTTACAGCATCTGTACCTAGTAGCTCACAGTCATCTATAATTTCAGCTCCAGAGAATGTGACATCCCTGTCCTCGGTGAGCTCCACACTCAGGTACTGTGTACTCACACACAGACACACACAGAATGAAAGACAGGTTTCTCTGTAGCTTTGGAGCCTGTCCTGGTAATCAGCTCTTGTAGACCAGGCTGGCCTCGAACTCACAGAGATCTGCCTGCCTCTTCCTCCTGAGTGCTAGAATTAAAGGCATGCACCACCATCTCCCGGCTTTATTTTGATTTATCAAGACAGTTTATCTTTGTGTGACAGCCCTGGCTGTCCTCTAATTTGCTGTGTAGACCAGGCTGGCCTAGGACTCACAGAGATCTGTTTAGCTCTGCCTCCCAACTGCTGGGATGAAAGGAGTGTACCACCACTACCTGGAAGAAGCAAAGTATTTTTTTAAACTGGAGACTATCATTAAAGTCTTTACAAGAATATATTTGAAAATGTAAACAAAATATAAACAGCCCACAATCCCCATGAACTTTGCTAAAACCTAAACATAGCAGCTGAATAATATGGCATCTCATAGGTTGTTGGTTCCTGTGGATTTCCTTTTGAATATTACTTTTGTTTAGGGAATTTATTGAGGAAGGGAGGAGTGGGGACAGAAGGTGTTCTTTCAACCAAGTTCCTAATGGAATGAGCAATTATAAAACTAAAATTTGAAAAATTGGGTAGATATTTAAAGAAAATGAAACTAAAATAATAAAATACCAAAAATTAAACATGACTAATTTATATTTAGTCTACTTAATAAAATCCTGGATTTTATGAATTTTTAAATGCATGATGTATAGACAGCAAAGCCTTCAAATATACCTAACCTTTTATACCTAACCTTTATGAAGCTTATTCATCAAAGACTCAATTATAACTGATCATTCAAGCTAATGAACATTAAGGCTGACTATTAAACTTGTCAAGATGGAAGAATCAACTTCTTTTCAAAATAAGGAAACTAAAATGTGTTAAATATAAAGTTAATTCCATAAGGAATGCTGAATATTTACCATTTATCCTTATAGTAAGATGGCATCCTTTATGATTAAGCTGACTAAAATCTTAATTATAAGTACATGTTTTTTAAAGAGCTTTGAGGGTGTCCAGACTCAGTATACTTAACTATTTTTAGTTGTTTATTTAAAAGTTACTTATCATCTCCTATTTAATAGAAGAAATTGTAGGTGGAAAAGGTTTATAAAAAACAGTTGTAAGAAATACTTAAAACTGAGATGACCACTTATTTTGTTTGAAGTGTAGAGCAGACCATTAGTTAACTCTGCTGGTGTAAGACCGTGGCTGCAGAACACTGGTGTAGTCAGTAATAAGATTTAGTTTGGTGGGGTAAACTCGAGAACATACACTCATGCAGTATGAATTCACAGAGAGGCATGTGAAGTATGTAGGTCTAGCTTTATAGAAGTAGCTGGTGGTCATCCACAATTTGTTAAGTGGGGGAAACACTTCTTTTTTTTTTTCTCATGGTTTATTTTTTTTTTATATTTAAAAATTTCCATCTCCTTCCCTCCTCCTCCCCCCTCCCTCCGCTCCTCCTCCTCCTTCCCTCCCCTCCTTCTCCCCATTCCCTCCCCTTCCCTCCACCCATACCTCCCCTCCCTCCCTCTCAAGGCCAAGGAGCCATCAGGGTTCCCCACTCTATGCTAAGTCCAAGGTCCTCCCAACTCCCCCCAGGTCCAGGAAGGTGATCGACCAAGCTGAGAAGGCTCCCACAGAGCCCGTCCATGCAGAAGAATCAGAGCCCAGCGCCATTGTCCTTTGCTTCTCAGTCAGCCCCCGCTGTTGGCCACATTCAGAGAGACGGGTTTGGTCTCAGGATCCATCAGTCCCATTCCAACTGGAGTTGGTGATCTCCCTTTAGTTCTGTCCCACCGTCTCCACGAGTGAACGCACCCCTCACGTTCCTGACTTTCTCCCTCATGTTCTCGCTCCTTCTGCTCCTCATCAGGACCTTGGGAGCTCAGTCCAGTGCTCCAATGTGGGGCTCAGTCACCTTCCCCATCTGTCGCCAGCTGGAGGTTCCCTCACGGTCCTGACTTTCTTTCTCATGTTCTCTCTCCTTCTGCTCCTCATCAGGACCTTGGGAGCTCAGTCCGGTGCTCCAATGTGGGGCTCTGTCATTTTCTTCATCTATCGTCAGGTGGAGGTTCTATGGTGATATGCAAGAAATTCATCAGTATGGCTATAGGAACTGGCCTTTTCAGGCTCCCTCTCCTCAGCTGCCCAAGGAACTAACTGGGGACGTCTCCCTGGAAACCTTGGAACCCCTCTAGGGTCAAGTCTCTTGACAACCCTCAGGTAGCTCCTTAAATTAGGATATATGCTTCCCTGCTCCTATATCCACCCTTCGTATATCCCAAGCATCCCATTCCTCCGAGCTCCCCCCATTCTCCCCTTCACACTTTTCTATCCCCATCTTCCCTTGGCACAGTCTTGCCCAACCCTCAAGTTCCCAATTTTGCCTGGCGATCGTGTCTACTTCCAATATCCAGGAGGATTACTATATCTTTTTTTGGGAGTTCACCTTCTTATTATCTTCTCAAGGATCCCAAATTTATAGGCTCGATGTCCTTTAATTATGGCTAGAAACCGATTATGAGTGAGTACATCCCATGTTTATCTTTTTGGGTCTGGGTTACCTCACTCAGAATAGTGTTTTTTCGAAAATTGACCATATACTTGGTAACAAAGCAAACTTCCACAGTTACAAAAAAATATTAGTAACCACCTGTGTCTTATCAGATCACCATGGATTAAAATTAGAATTCAACAACAATGCTACCCCCAGAAAGCCCACAAACTCATGGAAACTGAACAGTCAACTACTGACCCACACCTGGGTCAAGGAAGAAATAAAGAAAGAAATTAAAGTCTTTCTTGAATTTAATGAAAACAAAGACACAACATACTCAAACCTATGGGACACAATGAAAGCAGTGCTAAGAGGAAAGTTCATAGCACTAAGTGCCCACTTAAAGAAAACGGAGAAAGCACTCATTGGTGACTTAACAGCACACCTGAAAGCTCTGGAAAAAAAAGAAGCAGACTCACCTAGGAGAAGTAGAAGACTGGAAATAATCAAACTGAGGGCAGAAATCAACAAAATAGAAACAGAAAACAATCCAAAGAATCAATGAAACAAGAAGCTGGTTCTTGGAGAAAATCAACAAGATTGACAAACCCTTAGCCAAACTAATCAAACGGCAGAGGGAGAACACGCAAATTAATAAGATCAGAAATGAAAAGGGGGACATAACCACAGACACAGAGGAAATTCAGAGAATCATTAGATCTTACTACAAAAGCCTGTATGCCACAAAATTGGAAAATGTAAAAGAAATGGACAGTTTTTTAGATAAATACCATATACCAAAGTTAAACCAGGACCAGGTAAATGCTCTAAATCGTCCTGTTAGTCGCGAAGAATTAGAAACTGTTATCAAAAACCTCCCTACCAAAAAGAGCCCAGGACCAGATGGTTTCAATGCGGAATTCTACCAGAACTTCCAAGAAGACCTAATACCTATACTCCTCAAGGTATTTCATAATATAGAAACACAAGAGTCACTGCCAAATTCCTTCTATGAAGCTACAGTTACCCTGATACCTAAACCACACAAAGACTCAACCAAGAAAGAGAATTACAGGCCAATCTCACTCATGAACATTGACGCAAAAATTCTCAATAAAATACTGGCAAACCGAATCCAAGAACACATTAGAAAAATTATCCATTACGATCAAGTAGGCTTCATCCCAGAGATGCAGGGCTGGTTCAACATACGAAAATCTATCAATGTAATCCATCATATAAATAAACTGAAGGAAAAAAAACCATATGGTCATCTCATTAGATGCTGAAAAAGCATTTGACAAAATTCAGCACCCTTTTATGATAAAGGTTTTGGAGAGATTAGGGATACAAGGGTCATTCCTAAATATAATAAAAGCTATTTACAGCAAGCCGACAGCTAACATCAAATTAAATGGAGAGAAACTCAAGGCTATCCCACTAAATTCAGGAACACGACAAGGCTGTCCACTCTCTCCTTATCTCTTCAATATAGTGCTTGAAGTTCTAGCAATAGCAATAAGACAACATAAGGGAATCAAGGGGATTCAATTTGGAAAGGAAGAAGTTAAACTTTCATTATTTGCAGATGATAGATAGTATACATAAGCGACCCCAAAAACTCCACCAAAGAACTCCTACAGCTGATAAACTCCTTCAGTAACGTGGCAGGTTACAAGATCAACTCCAAAAAATCAGTCGCCCTTCTATACACAAAGGATGGGGGAAACACTTCTAAGGACAGTTACCAAAGAAGGAGTATGGCCAGTCTCCACAGATTGTCAGACTCGTACAAATCGTTGATAAAGAGAAGGACCGTGTAAAGGAGGCCAGCTTGATTTCACACACACACCCCACCCCTTAAATGCCTGATTGTGTAAAGATCAGTAGAAAAGTAATTTCATCAAATAAAGCAGTGTTTGGGGGGAGATTAATCTTATAATTGTGCACAGGATAACATTACGTAGTCAGAAACTGAGTGGGTAAAATTCACTAGGAAATCCCTGTCAAAATTTACATAGAATAAAAGGCCCTAGAATAGGATGTTAATGATTGGCTAAAATGAAGCTGATAGCCATTGCAGAGATAGATTTGATATTGACTGAATACAAAAGAGGAATAAACCAACATCATGGTTTTTCCATTTCTGTTACCTTCACTAATTACTGTTGCTTGGCATCATAGCTTTGGTGTTACACCATGTTGTGTGTACATTTTATTCTCAGAGGCATATTTACATTGAAAGGTCTATACATTTGTATTCATATTCTCTCTCCTTTCTTCCCTTCACCACCACTTCTCTTCCCTGTTCCCCTTTCTCTTTTTTTTTTATGAGAGGATGATCTCTCTATATAGCCTAGACTGGCCTCAAACTAGGCTGAAATGATCTTCCTTAATAGCTGGGGTTTTCTCTTTTCAGTACACATATTCTATTAATCAGTTATGTGTGAAGGGGAAACTAAGCTGTTCTTAAAATGCCTTGGCATAATCAAAGTCTAAATCATTTTTAAAATTATTACTGAATACTGAAATTATTGTTTCAGTAAATCTAAGCATATACCTCCAATTATATTACTGAGTCAGTTATCGGCATAGCGTATATACCTTAGAACATATACTTAAATAAGGTAATGCACATTACTCTGAAGCTTATTAGTAAGAAAACATATTATTTAATCAGTGTCAGGAAAACCTAAGACAGGACAGGTGCAATGTCACACACCTGTAATCGCAGCACTCAGAGGGTGACACAGAATTCTGAGAGTTTGAGATGAGCTTATGGTATATAACAACATCTTGCCTCTGTAAGAAAAAAAAGTGAAAAAAACAGTAACAGAAAAGAGGGGGTAGGACAGAAAAGGTCTTAAGGCCTGTCTATAGAAATCTGAAAAGATAACATCTAGAGTTGACAGCAACTATAGCTCACTAAAACCGTGAGATTAGAAAAATCTTATAATGAGATTGAAATGTTCACAATTGTCGTTTTGGGCAGAATAACACTTTTAGTTATTTAGAGCTTATTCGTTGCAAATCCTAAGACCTTAATTAGTTTAATTTGTCTCCTAGAATTTGTGGAAATAATTATTTTATATATCAAAGATTACTTTAAGAGAGTTAAGGGGCGGCAGGACATTGGTGGTGGACACCTTTCATCCCAGCACTTTGAAGGCAGAGACAGACAGATCTCAGTGAGTTCAAGGCCAGCCTGGTGTACAAAGCAAATTCCAGGAAGGCCAGAGCTGTTACACAGAGAAACCCTGTTTCAAAGGGTGTTGGAAGGCTTCTCTCTCTCTCTCTCTCTCTCTCTCTCTCTCTCTCTCTCTCTCTCTCTCTCTCTCTCTGTGTGTGTGTGTGTGTGTGTGTGTGTGTGTAAGAAATCACCTTCACCTTTATGTAGTCTCTAGTGCTTGGCATCTGTTTGTTGGATTTTGTTATTAAGTTTTATGTCTCTCCCTTTGTCTTAGTATCTCAGCTCTGTGTGTCTTGGATGGAGATTCTTATCAGCATCCGTGTTCCAGAATTGAGTCTTCTTGATAGGTCATGTTTGGAGTAAACTCTTAGTATGTATGCCTTAGTTTTCTTTAAAATACCAAGAACTGTGAACATACAGCTAAAAGAAATTTGAGTTACTTTTAGAAACAAATAAGAAAACTAGAGTCTCTGTAGTTATAGTTTTCCCCCTCCATTATAGCCTATTATGTAAAACACACAGAACAAGATAGCATGCCTGATGGTTAAAAGCATAGGCTCTAAATGCAGACTGCGTGGGTTCTAATCCTCATTTTGCCTCTTGCCTGCTTTGCAGACATGGGCAGAGTACTAGAACATCTTGTTTCCATGTCTGTAAAATTGGGAGAATAATTTCAGTTCCAAAGGATTATTGTCTAGATTGAAGATATAATTCATTAAAAACATTTCTCTGAAATAAAGCATAATAAATGATGACTTGGTATTGCAATATCATTTTTTGTCATTATCAAAATGTCTGGTTGTTATCACTAATTGAGAGATACATTTTGCATTGGAAATTTAAGATAAAAGTTCAGGCTCTTTAAAAATCCAAGCTCCTATACAATAAAAAGTTATATACTTCTTATTCCAAGAGGGAAAAGCCAGATCACAGTTAAAATCAGATCAAGGCAAAATCCATCCAGCAGTGTAAATAGTTCATTGTCTAACATCTGAAACACACACAAGATCTTCTGGGCTCCCAAGGGCTTGGGTAGCTCATCTTCTCCAGCATTACCATCCACATCACACATAGCTTTTCTTGTAGGTGCAGACAAATCCACTCCACACCTGCTGCTGTCCTTAAGGTCATCCCACAGTCCTGCCATCCATCTACAGTATATTCTGGTCTCAACTGCAACTGGCTGCACCTCTTACAATGCCAGCCCACAGATGCTCCCCATGGTGCTTTCCATCCTGCTGCTGTCATGCCACCAAAACCTGTGGAAGACTCTTACACGTTGTCAAGTTCAGCCTTGGCTCCCTCTGAACCACAGCTCTGTGTGCTGACCCTGAAAAAATAATTTTTAGAAGATTGCATCCCAGTGTTTTTCAGCCCCAGCTAACTAGCATCAGTTGTCCTAGTAAAGCAAAGGTTTCACTTTAGTGGTTCAGAGCAAGAACCACTTGGGCCTTCCTGTAATTTACTAATCCAGCAAGCTGTGAATCAGTCTCCTGTTGAGAGTACTATTTTCTTTGGTCTTTAGGGGAGCAATCCTTGAGAGAAATAAACACGTGGTCATTCAAAGGTCTGTTCTATAACAAGAGATAAATTACATTGTAGAGGGCTGAGAAAATAAGCAATATAAAGTACTCATTCCTTTCACTGGTTGAGTTCCTTTACCTCTTCAAGAGTAATTTATTCTCTCTGGAGCTAACAACTTTTAACTAAGAGTGATTTGTTTTTATCATATGGAGATAAAAAAGCATAGTAAGTAACCATAGTTATTGGATTTTGAAATGTAGTTACTCAGTTTAGCCAGTACAATTTCAAATAGTTAAAGCATTGAAATATATTTGCTTAACGAGTTCATAAGCCTGAAACTAAAATTAGATGTTTGGAAGACAGTGAAGAAATGAGTTTCAGTTTTTCCATTAACCTGAACATTGCGTATCGAGGAAACATTTTATTCTATCATCTTATCCTAGCTAATTAAACTTATTTTTCTCCCAGTTTAGTCTCTCTGTCATTTATCCAGAGATTAAAATATCTGCACCTTAATTTCAAGTTACAGAACCTTTATAGATAATTACCAGAGAAAATAGGAGATGTTCTGTCTCACCAGCTCCTCTCTCTTGTCCCCCAACTTTAGAATCACCTGACTTGGATACATCACCCTAAAAGTCATGTCTTCAAGTTTGAAGGTCTTGCTGTGTGGTGTACTCTAAGCTGATTTGCTTAAATTCCTTTGTGCCATTCCCATGAATCTGAGCTAATTATACTGCCGTCTCTCAGAGATGTATGTTAGAAGTCACGTGCACCTAATTCTGAAAATGACTTCGTACATTAAGACTCATTTATTCACTGATGGTTAGAGAGAAACTGAGACACAGTTATTGGTCATAATTCAAAAATACGGCAATATCATGGAACTGTCTTCTACTGCAGGCATATAAGCTGCGGTATCAACTTCTCAGTCGTTAGGAATATTATAATTTGGCTAATATCTTAATGGTCAAGATGTCACAAGAAGATGAAAGAAAACCTGCATGCAAACATGTGATAGGGTAAGCACTTCCAGTTGGCTTTTCTTAGGCAGCATTGATTTCTGTGCATTACTGGGTCTGTGTAAGATGGTGTCCTTTTAACACTAGCCGAATTTAAAAGTCAGTAATTTTTTTCTGCTGCAGATTAGTGTAATACAGAGAAATTTTCTGTAAGTAAGGGGAGGCAATGGACGCCTGCTAATAGCCTAAAAGTAACTAATGAGGATGTGCAGTCAGACGATTGATTGAATGAATAGCTGCAGTCCTGTGTTTCTTTCTCGCTCGCTCTCTGCAAGCTGTGGAGAGGGAGGGGGAAGAGCAAAGCAGGGAGGGAGCACGAGAAAAAAAAAATGCTTTCTCTTAAGTGGAAGTAGCACGGATCCCAGGGGCCAGGAGGCCAGAAATGGAAGTTTAAACTGCATCTATCTTTTAAAGGCAGAACAGCAGGAATCAAAATGTCAGTCTCCGGAGTCACGGGTTACTCTTTATTTTTTAAGATCTGGAAGAAAGCACAGAATACTTTTTTTAGATTGTGTTTTTTTTTTCTTGTCCATGTTGAGATTATCTAATGTTATCTGAGAAGCTGGATTCTTATCTGTCTGTCAGTTGAAGTGGAGATGGGAAGCAGTTGTGATAAAGGTATAATATATATAAATATCTGCGTATGCATGTGTGTATGTATCTATAATTTATATGTATGAAAAGAAACCTTTAAAATGTTAATATTCATGTGGTTTATAGCTATTTAATTAGAGATCACATCATTTGCAGAATCCTAATCTTGTTAGGTCATTTGAACAGATCTGTGATTTCAGAGGAAGATGTGAGTAAGGTCATATAGCCAGAACAAGGAGAAGCGGCTCTATTTTTATATCTGCATAGGCATGTATATTCTTTTATCCTGCAGCACCTTTCAGTCTTCTCATAGCTTTTGCTACAGTCTGGTGAATCATCTGTACAGAACGAACTTTGACCTTTTTGTAAGCATGTCAAATTATGCACAACACTAGTATTTCTGGTTCACAAAAATATGAGAAATTTCTGACTCACTTAACTTCTAAATGACTGATAGAGAAGTAGAGCCATATGGTACAAGATATAATTATTACGTGAACCTGAAAACCTTAAACATATTATAGCTTGGAAAAATTACTTCTTATACATGCACAGATGAAAACACAAGTTGTTTCTTAGAATAGTTTAACCCTGACCAAGTTTCTTTGTCTCCATAGGTTAAACATCACAAAGATACCTAAAGCATATTGAGATTAAAATGTAATAGACCTTTAACAAAAAACAGCTCTTTTGTGTGAAAAAAAAACAAACCAATTTTATAGTTTAGGGAAAGTCTGAAATTTTGGATACTTCATGATGTTTCTCTTTCCTCCACTTTTCCAGAGGTGCCAGCAGAAAGGTCCCCCCGCAGAAGGAGCATCTCAGGGACCAGCACATCAGAGAAACCCAGCTCCATGGACACTGCAAATACCTCCCCTTTCAAAGTACCAGTAAGTGTTGCTTTCCACTATATATAGCTTTTGTCTTAGAGTTAAAGCCAAACATTTTGTTCCTTAAGAATTACATTACAATACTGAAGATAAAAGTATATATTTCTATTAACTGTGAATCATGTCCAGTATGAGGTCTATTAGATTTCAAGGAATATTACTTTTGCTTGTGGACTATTTTTTAAAAAAACCTAAGTACTTTAAATCTGAATTTTTCTGAATTATAGAGTGCAAATCTTTACAGGTGTCCTTTAATCTAGTTATTAGCTAAAATATATTAATATTATAACAAATATAAACGTTTGCCAAAAGCATATTGACATGGGAAGATTATAGTGGAGCATATAGCTGGCTACTAGGTGCAGCGTTTTGGTCTCATTGCAAAACTCATTTTTTTACTTTATTATTTTAAAATTTATTATCTGTGTGCGTGCATGCGTGTGTGTGTGCATGCATTCACTATAATGCACATGTGGAGGTCAGAGGACAGCTTTGTGGAGTCTGTTCTCTTCTACTTCTATATGGATTCTAGGAATTGAACTCAGGTCATTGGACTTGCATGGCCATAACCTACTCAGTTATTGAGTCATCTCTTCTCTTTGAGTACTGGGTAAGAAATGGACCTGTTTTGTAAACATATGAAGGCCTGCAGTGTCGTAAAAGGCATATTTAAAGAGAATTGCTTCAACAGATTGGTCATTATTCTAAGTACAATGATGAGTATAAGATAGAAATAAACTTTTCTATTTGGGGCAAAAAACTTTTCCCTCTTACTGTAGCCAAACTAATAGGTTCTTATTTCAATACTGTCAGGTTGAGATGCTTTTAAGTAGAACCTTTTTTAGATGTATGATTGATGTGTTAGTCAACACAAGTAGACATTTTATTTCTGTTAACTCTGAAGAACAATATACTTGACGTCTTTTACATTAAGGGTGGGTAGAGTTTGTGGGTAACTGTTTCTGTAAGAACCTTTCAGAGCTTTACAGGCTTCTATAGGCTGCAAGTAAGTGCTTCATTAATCTTGTAATCATGATGTGGCAACTCTTTAATAGCATCGGATGTAAAGTCTTTGTAAATTTCTCAATTCTATAGAGACAGGTACATATGCTTTACTTTTTATGAATGAAATAAAAGCATGTTTCTTTCACTCTTCTTTTTTTTTTTTTAACAAAGCAGAAACCAATATAGCTTAACTTGCATTAGTAGTTGTGCTGGGTTGTTTGTTTTGTTTTTCAACTTAACATATCTGGGAAGAGGAAATCTTAATTTAGAAAATGCCTCCATAAGATTGACTTTTAGGCAAGTTGGTGGAGTATCGTCTTGATTATTGATTGATGTTGAGAGCCCAGCCCATTATGGGTGGTGTCATGCCTGGGCTGGTGGTCCTAGGGTGTATAAGAAAACAAATTGAGATAGCCAGTACACAGCACCCCTCCATGAACTCTGCATCAGCTCCTGCCTTCAGGCTCCTGTTTTTATTTCCCTCTGTGATGACTATGATTTAATAAACCCTTTACTATCCAAGTTTCTTTTGGTTATCGTGTTTTATCACAGCAATAGACACCCTAACACAGTACTTCTGAAGGACATCATCATACTTCAAGGTGTATTACACAGCAGTTCACTGTGATAACAGTGATCCTGAATTATTAAGAAAAAAATGAGATATTCTTTCGTTTTGCTATTTTTTCAAGGTGTAGATGACTATATTATATATCAATTAATTATACTTAAAACTACCCATGTACAGAGAATTCATTGATACAGATGACTGTACTGAGTTCCAATCTAAGATTTTTACATTGTCTATCTGGAATGAATTTCCTTTTCTTAAAGTCCCCAAATGAGAATAGCTCTCTACATTATGGTAACAATGAGAAATATCTTTAAATTATGTGTGAAACTTGTGTTCATACTTTTTAAAGTTTAATTAATTAAGAACAGTAATTTTTGCTTATTTGAATAATAAATCACAACTGATTTGTGTTATCTTAATAAAACTAACCATTTGTAAATAGAAGTTTCAAAACTATGGAAGAGAAGTGCTTAAGACCAAGCACTACGTAGAAACCATGTATTCGTTTTATAAACATAGAAATAATGAGGGAAAGAAGACTTCTTAATTTTAAAATTACAGTCACAAAGCCACTTATTTCTAGGAGAATTAACCACTCAAAGCCCTCACATATATATTTTTCTAAAATTAACCATCAGAACAGAACTCAGTTTTTTTTTTATCAGCTCCCCTAAAAGAAAAAGACAAATAGCTAATATGTTCTAGTAGCCTTGGACCCATCATATTTCAGAGTAATGTAGTATATAGAAGTTGACACTGATATTCTGATAATCGCAGACCATTAAAAATATGAAATTATATTTGTTTTCTTATTTTTTTGAAGTATAACTGGGTATATTATATATCATTAGAGAATAATTTACATCTTCAAAATAGGTGATCTTTATAAAACTTATTGTCTAGAAAGGTCTGTTTCATGCTACATAAATAACACATTTTTATTTATTGTTTGACAAAATTATCATGTATATAATGTATTTTGATCATATTCACTCCTCATTTTCCTCTTTTAGTTTGTCATCTCTGTTTCTCATTTAACAGTAAATTCCTATTCTGATTATCTTTGTAACTACCCCAGTTGCTCCATACAGTACCTTATACATAGCAAACATCTGATCAATACTTCTTTAGTGGATAAGATACATATCAATTATACAAGGGTCCAAATAAAATGAGTTTTTCTCACATGTAATCTCTTGGTAAGACTGATGTCTCTAGTAAATTAAAGTAATAAACTTTTGCTATAAGATTATTTGAAATTAGTGTGCCTGTGCAAAATAGGGTTTTTTCTTAATTAAGAGAATTTTTAATTAACAGTTGGGATATATGTCTAAAGTACATTCTGTATATATTTATATTAAAAATTGAAACTAGTTAGAATTTTTATTTAGTAATTTGTTTCTTGAAATATTTCTTTTGAGTCCTTTAAATAGGCGTGTGTATAAGCTCACAATGTTTTTGGTAGTTGTGAGTTTTGTCCGATTCTTCAAACAATTATAATCATTTGAATAGATTTTGTATCTTGAAAAAGATCATTTTTTCTAGGATATATTTATGTCGTGGCATAATATTTTTAAAAAAGCATATTTGTGCTTTTCTCTATATAAAACATCCTTTGTATGTTTTATATTCCTCAAATGATATTTAAGTGATTTTATCGCAGAAATGAGGAACAACTGACTAAAATAAGTTATCTTAAATTTAATTCAAAAAGGAAAACAAACATGTCTTAGAGCTGTAAATAGTTGTTTCATATATAGTAGAAATTATGTTTTTAGAACAGGCTTCTTTATATCCTATTCATAAAGTAACTAATGATAGTTAGGATTTGTGTATGACTTCTGCTTAGATGATACCATCCACTTGGCTTTGACTAGAGAGAGCTGCTTGTTTTCTGGGCCATGCGTTCGTTCAGCTTAGTGTTCTCATTTCCATAGCACAATGATCTGAGTTGGCCTTGTCTATAACACAATGCAATCGCAGCTGCACCATTTGTATTAGCTTTGAGTTTAGCTCTGAAAAAATCCAGACACTAAAAATTATGCCAAGACACCCAGAAAGCATAGTTGAATTAAGGCAGTCGCCAGATATTTCTGTATAACCTTCCTTATCCTCTTGTTACTGTGACACTTGACCACTTCTAGTCAAGTAAATATGTTAATATAAGAGATATTTAATCAAATGATCATACCTTGTATGGTTAAATAAATCCTCTGGAAAATAAAGTGAAGACTATGTTAAATCCTGTATAAAAAGATATTGGGGCTGGAGAGATGGCCAGCAGTTGAGCTCTTTCAGAGAACCCAGGCTCAGTTCCCAGCACCCACACTGGGGCTCATAGCCAACCTCTGTAAGTCTGGTTCCAGGGGATTTGATGCTGTCTACTGGCCTGTGCATATATGTGTTCCACAAACATATATGCAGACAAAACACTCATACACATAAAATAAATAAACCTTAAAGCTTTTTAAACACCAGATAGATGGTAACCCCTTTCTTAAGTATCATGCTGTCAGGATCAGCTAGTATTGGTTTCTGTTGTACCTGATGTCTTCTATATGGTCTGTATAAGTACTTTTCCAAATTAAACACTTTCTTGCACACTTAAGAAAGACTGGGAAATGTTCATTGTTCAAACCAGTGGTTTTCAATTCTAACTAACCATAAAATTTACCTTTCATAAAAAAAGACCGACACTTATAGAATAAGTCAGTGGGGTTCTTGTTGTTGTTGTTGGTGGTGGTAGGTTTGTTTGTTGTTTTTTTAATTTATTTATTTATTTGTTTATTTATTTATGCTTTTTTGAAGACACTGGAATATATACATATTAGAATACTACTCAGCGATAAAAAACAGTGACATCTTGAATTTTGCATGCAAATGGATGGAAATAGAAAACACTATTCTAAGTGAGGTAACCCAGACCCAAAAAGATGAACATGGGATGTACTCACTCTAATCGGTTTCTAGCCATAATTAAAGGACATCGAGCCTATAATTCGTGATCCTTGAGAAGATAATAAGAAGGTGAACCCAAGGAAAAACATATAGTTATCCTCCTGGATATTGGAAGTAGACAAGATTGCCGGGCAAAAATTGGAAACTTGGGGGTGGGGTGGGATGGGGGCAAGGGGAGTTGGGGAGAGAAAATATTTTTGCTTTTTAAAAGATTCCCAAATGCTTCTACAGTGCACCTGGAATTGAGGATTGTTTGCCTTCATGATTGGTAAAATATGAGGAACACATTTATGCCAATCTTACCCACAAACATCGGTGCTTTCTTTTGTATCTTCAGGTCTGACATACAAAACTAATCAGCAGCACTTCCTCTGTGGCCTGCTGTTACTCATGTGAAAATTGCTTGACAGTGCATTAATTACTTATATAATGTGTTTGTCATGGTCATTTTAGACTACCAGTCTGACAAACTATTTACAGTGACATACTGGCCAGCATAAGAGTCTCCCTTAGGAGTAAAATAATGGCATTGATTTTATTGCATATAAGCTGAAAAACTTCAAAACTGAAAAATTTCAAATTTTATACCCACTTTGCTCTTATATTCCAGGAAGACAATTATAGCCATTTCTCCTGGTGCTTACAGACTCATATCCATCTTTTCTCTTTCTTTTCACTGGCCATACATACAGAGTTAAATCTGTAATAGAATCACCCTACAATAATACATCTTTTAATAAAGAGTATATTTGTGTTCCTATGTATATGAATAAATATAAGCATATATAAATACATTATTGCCGGAAGTAATTATAACATGCTAAACAGATATCAGAAAATAATTTTGTGGTAAAACATCACAAGTACCAACTACTCCTTTAAGTCAGTTTGGGGTCAGAGTAGATATAATTCAATGGTACATAGCCTAGAAAATCTGAAATTTAGCATCTTGGTGTGCAGGACAAAAGAATAAAGTTAGATGTAATCCTTTGAAGAATAGTATTTAAGAATAGAGATTGGTAGATACCTGGAGAAGGGAACAGACTTGGCAGGAATTGTTATCAAGAGTCTAACTTGAAAGAATCAAATAGACTTGTAGCAGAACTAAGTACTAAAGAGTCCAGTTTATCCCACCCAGGAGAAAAGGCTTGTTCAAGAGGATAATGCAGTCACCCATATATAGCACATTCTTTAGATAATATCCCCCTTGTTCCAAGAAAAGATATTTCTCCTTGCCTTCAGTGGGGGAGAGAGGTACAACTTTCGCTTTATAATTAAAGATAAATGTTTCAAATTCACGCCCATTTAAGGATGGCATTTGCCACCAAGCATATTAAATATGTACAACGGACATCAAATATTTCCCTCCAATATAGGAGTTCAGAAGCTAGTGATGTGGAAAGAAAATGTTTCAATGTTATGATTTTCCTAGGTGTTTTGCTAATTGTGCAAAGAGTGTTTTTGTCCCTTTTCCTAAACTTTGCAAGCACTGCTGCTAGAGAATATCCTGAGATATCTGCTAGCATAGAACTCTTTAATTCTACAACCAGTGCTACTTCCATTCTTCTGAATTGTTTAATGTTTTGTATATTTTGTATTAAGCATCTACTAATTTTAAAGGAATTTCATTCTAAGATCTAAAATATCATAGTAGTTTCCATTAGACTATTGGATAGCTAGTTAAAAATCAATCAAACAAAACTCCTTAATGAGGGTTTTCTAGAGAAGGTAAGCAGTGGTGCTTTGGTACCTGAAAAGAAAGATGCTCAGTATCAGCTCTTAGGGAGGCTCACATCAAAATGATGCATTACTGCTTGTAGGATAGGTATAATTAAAACAGGGAGACAGTAGTAATTATTATTGAAGATGTGAAGAAGCTGAAACTCTCATGTATTGCTTATGGGAATGTAAGTGATGCAGCCATTAAAAAATAGCTTGATAGTTCTTACAAAGGTAAATTCTGGGTTTCCATTTGGTCTACAATTCTACTTCTGTGGATATAACCAGTGGAAAACATGCCTTTACAAAATGCATAAAAATGTTTATAACATCATTATTTATAATAGCTACAAAGTAGCCACAGCCTAACTATCCTCTGAAGAACAGATATAAAAACTATGGTCAATCCATATAATAACACATTATTACTCATAAGAAGAAATCAATAATGATACATGCTACCACATTGGTGAATCCCCCCCAAAAGGCTACAGAAGCCAAAACAGAAATCCATATGTTTTATGTTTTATTACTGTGTGTATGAAAAGAATCATAGAAGTGAAGGAGTTCTAGAACTAGGCTGTAGTGATGGTTGTATAAAGCTTGCTCTCTTTTTAGTTTTTGAGACCTCTCAAGTTTTAGGATTACAGGCATGAGCTACTACTACACTCGCTTGACCTTTTTGAATACATACAAAAAAAACTTGACTTATATACTTTAAAAAGTAATTTTATTGCATATGAATTATAATAATAAAGGAGTTGTAAAATTAAATATAGTCCTATGAGACAGTAAAGATATAAAGTCTTATTAATATTTGTAATGTGGTTATAAAGTGAAACAATAATATTTTTAATATAATAGATTTAATAAAGTATATTTATTTAAATAAAGTATATATTTATTTATATACTTAAAAGGCAAAGAAAATATATTGAAGTACATTGTTATATATTAGTTGTTTATTGTCTACAAATTCTTTAATAGTTGCTATTGATTCTTTAAATAATACATTTTATGCAAACTATGATAATTTTTCCTTCTGTAGAGAAAATAGTACCATATTATTTTTTTGGATGTGGGAGTAGGAACCATAACATTATATTAAAACTAAAGTAGGGACTGTAGAGATGGCTTAGCAATTAAGAGCTCTTAGTGCTCTTATAGAGGATCCAAGTTCAGTTCTTAGCACTGACATGGTGGCTTTAGATACAGTTCTGCAGTAGCCAGTGCTATCTTCTGGCCTCACAGAATAAATAAATAGTAGATTGTGGCAATATTTTATATGTAGATTATTTTTTAAAGTTTTACCTATCCTCAGCATATCTTTGTCTTAAGAATTATTTATATCTTACAGAGTAAGTCATCAGGTCTTCTCTGCATCCTTTCACATCCATTCATCTCTTTTCAGCCTGACTGCCATTAACTGCCGTCAGTTATCATTGTTTCTTATTCCTTCCTTGAACTGGTGTTACAGTCAGCTTCACGAAGAGGAAAACAGTGCAGTACCTAAGTGCTGCACTCAGAAAGCCCATGCCTAGAGTCGAATGCTTTGTGATTGCAGCATTGAAACCCTCTATCCCCTTTTTTGTATGTGTGTACTGTGTTCTTGTATATGAACGTGGGGGTGATGCATGTGCACATATGTGCATTTTCATGCAAAGGCCAGAGGACACAAGGTATCTTTCTCAGTGGTTCTCCATCTTAGCCTATTTTTTCTGTCATTTTCACATGTGTTTATGTGGTGTGTGACATGTATGTAGACAAGCGCCTGTGCGGTGTACATATTTTGTGATCATGCATGTAGAGGCCCAAGATTAATATTGCAAATCTTCTTATCACTCCATTTTATTCTTTTAAGTAGGGTCTCTTAGTGAAACCCAGAGCTGGCTGATAGAGCTAGTTCCTGTTAGACAGCTAGATCCAGAGAAACCATCTTCTTTGACTGAAATTATGGAAGGGGTATCATGTCCACCTGGCATTTATGTGATTTTGGGGATCCGATCTCCTTCCTGTCATCTTGTTTGAATGGCAGATGTTTTAACCATTGAGCCATCTCCACACCACCACCTAATCTTTATTTTTTATTACATTTTTAAAAAATACTTATTTATTTATTTATTATGTATACAATATTTTGTCTGTCTGTATGCCT
This sequence comes from Arvicola amphibius, assembly GCF_903992535.2. Lineage (NCBI taxonomy): Eukaryota > Metazoa > Chordata > Mammalia > Rodentia > Cricetidae > Arvicola > Arvicola amphibius. The sequence continues at coordinate 64,326,450 of NC_052058.2, forward strand.
GCAGGCCAGAAGAGGGCACCAGACCCCATTACAGATGGTTGTGAGCCACCGTGTGGTTGCTGGGAATCGAACTCAGGACCTTTGGAAGAGCAGGCAATGCTCTTAACCTCTGAGCCATCTCTCCAGCCCCTTTTTGTTACATTTTTAAAGTGTGTGTGTGTGTGTGTTTGTTTATATACATTTGCTTACATTGCTATGGCACTCGTGTGGAGGTCAGAAAATAACTTTTGGGAATCGGTCTTCTCCTCAACCCAGGATCAAATTCATGTTTTATGCAGTGTCATTCTTTTCCTGAACTTTGAACTGTTGCCCCCGCTTTTATACTGAGATTCACTAATTGTACAGTCCATCCTGTGTAGTGCAGTAGATTGTTAGCTCACCCCTCTAGCCTCCAGGTCCTTCTCATCACTTTAGCCTTCCCACTGCTGCCAGAGCACCGTCTATACAGGTTGCTTGCTTAATTTAAACCTGATTGTTACTTCTCGTGTCATCAGATGTGGCAGCAAGCACCTTTACCCACTGAGCCATCTCACCAGCCCACACCTTATCTTTTGAGATATGGTCTCTCATTGGCCTGAAGCTTGCTGATTCAGACAGGGTTGCTAGCCATGAACACCCAGTGATCCTCCTTTCCATACCTTTATAGTGTTGAGATTATGGACATTTGTGGACAAACCAGGCTTTTTATATAGTTACTAGGAATCAAGCTCATGAAAAGCACTTTGCCAATTGAGCCATCTCCCCAACCCTATAATCTTGAAATTTTTGATTATTACTTGACTCACTTTTGAAGACCTTCAAGCAGCTCAAGTCGTGACCAAATGACCAAATTGTTTGCATTTTAGTTGGCTTACACAGTGCAGAAATAAAATGATGAATGTTTTGAGTCTTCATCTTACTCTTTTGCTATCAAATGTTCCTCAGATATACTTATGAGTATTAAATTTTATTACGTAAACATTAAAGTACACACTCAACTATATTCATTTTTATAGTCAACACAATTTAGGAGCCTCTTTTTCTACTAGCCTTTCTAAAGTCCTTCTTATTCACCTTATAATTTCAACATCAGACTGCTTTTTTTAGAAAAAGGGATTTTTAAATTTGTTTTGTACTACTGAGGATTGAACCCAAGTTCTCACAAATGCTAGGTAAGCACTCCACTAAACTATGTTCAACCCACTCCAGACTGTTCTTTTTCCCACTATGTTTCCAAAAGCTCACTTAAATGGATGCTATGCATTATTGTCCAAGCTATGCAAATTACAAGGGTATTGTTACTTTTTTATGCTGTAGTAGCTACCATCATCTGGTAGTTCTGAATTAATCAGCATTGTGTACCCTTGGTTTTTCAAGATTCTTCAGTTGATCTGATAAATGAAACAATTTACAAGGGTGAAATATATTAAATAGGAAAAAAGTTCTTTCTGTGCAAGTCCTCTGGACATAATGGCAGAAGGAATGACTCATAGGGATTATTTTTCCTATCAGTTTGCCCCTCATTCACAGTATAGTTGGCTATGTGGGAATGTAGTGCTTGTTCAGCTCTTTAAAAATCAGACAAGGAAAAGACAATAGTAACAACAGATCAAACCCTGATGATCTGTCCTGTTTACCTACATTTTATGCAGTCCGTGGGATCATTCTTACTCAGAAGCACTTTTCCAATAAAGTTAGGTGGTTGCAGTTAAAAAAAAAAAAAAACTCAGAACTCTTCTTAACATATGATCTAAGAGGCTAGGGTCATTCTGCTTGATTCTGATAGGTTACCAATGCAAGAATTAAACATTGTTGGCATTCAAGGTTTTGTTTATAGATTAGACAAAAGAATGATAACTGTATTTTGATCCTGCAAGATGGCTTAGTTGGTAGAGGCACTTGCCACCAAGCCTAGAGACCTCAGTTTGATTCTTGGAACCCACATGGTAAAAGGAGATAACCAACTCCCATAAGTTATCCTCTGATCTCCACATATGTACTGTGATGTACATACCAACACACACATTTACACAAATAAATGAATGTAAAAAGTTTTAATAAAGGGCTAGAGAGATGGCTCAGAGGTTAAGAGCACTGGCTGCTCTTCCAGAGGTCCTGAGTTCAAGTCCCAGCAACCACATAGTGACTCACAACCATCTGTAATGAGATCTGGTGCCCTCTTCTGGCATGTGGGCATGCATGGAGGCAGAATGTTGTATACATAATAAATAAATCTTTTTTTTAAAAACAAAGCTTTAATAAAGAACTTTTAATAAAAGCATATACCTTTAATTCCAGCACTCCAGAAACAGAGGCAAGTAGATCTCAGTGAGTTCTAGGACAGCCTGTTCTACATAGTGAGCTCTAGGACAACTACAGGGCTATGTAGAGAGACTGTCTAAGGGGGGAGGGGCAGGGAGAAAAAACTGTATGTTATACTGTATTATCTTAATGTCTTTGACAAAGAACAAATTGATTGACCTCATCTTACATCTTTTATTGTTTTTGTGTTTTGGTTGATTTGTTTTTTGAGACAGGGTCTCACACTGTAATTCAGAGTGGCCTATAACTCTGTGTGTAGCCCCAGCAACCCTCAACTTGTGGCAGTTACCCTGCATCAGCCATCTTCCCATTCCTAAAAACAAGCTGTTCTCTCTCTCTCTCTCTCTCTCTCTCTCTCTCTCTCTCTCTCTCTCTCTCTCTCTCTCTCTCTCTCTCTCTCTCTCTCTCTCTCTCTCTCTGTGTGTGTGTGTGTGTGTAATGTATATATCCTGAATGAATGTATGAAATATCTTTCAAACACAATCATATTCAGAGAAATGTAAATCTGGAAACACTATCCAACTTAGTACTGATAAAACAGCCAATTTCACACAACACAAAACAGTAATCTTCAAGTGGATGAGAGACCTAAATATAGGAAGACAATAGAAAGAGGCCATCTAACTGCTTTAAAAAAAAAAGTTGCAAAGTTTTAGCCAGTACCAAAACTTGTTAAAAGAACCAGTATATCTGGCTTTACAAAAAATGTTACTAGGAGCTAACAAGATGCCTCCTGGGTAAAAGTGCTTGCCACAAAAGTTTAAAGAAGGCAAGAGTTCATAGGTGAAGCTGTGGGAAACAGACACGATGATTTATTTCTGTCTTATATAATAATAAAGTATATCATTTTAAGATATGTGGAGGCTGTTAATATTTTAGTACTTTAACTCATAATAGAATGATGGTTATAACATTAGAAACAATACAATTAATAAATACCTTCTAAAAGTAATATGCCTAATAAAATCTTTTCTACATTATGTTTTTCCACTTCTCTTTTCTGTCCTTCATTATTCTGTACAAAAAATAAACCAAAGAAGAGAGAAGATAGCCCGATGACATTAGTGAGGACTAATTGTATTGCCGGTGTCATCCGTATGGCTCCCATTACCCAGAGTCGTGATTTTTAGAAACATTGCATTTCACTCGAGGCACTAAGAATTTTGTTTTTTTAATAACTAATAGTCTCCAGACTCTCTCCATCTGTGATACTGTTATTCTCAGAGCCCTAGAAATAAGAGGCAGAAACTTTCAGTTAAATTCATCTAGTCCCTCTCCCTTGACAATGAAAAATGCCTTTCATATTGTATTATCTAATGCTTTTTGGGACTTCCATGATAACAGTCTGGGAGACTGTCCAGTGGACTAATAGGCTAATAGACCTCACTTTAGGACAGTGTTCTCTCTTAGTTTGATACACCATTTCTCACTATGATAGACCTTAAAGCTATTTCGCTTAATATTCATTTTCAGAACTTGAGGTCAGCTTAGTCACTGTTCATTCATGAGGAACCGAGGTAATCTACTAAAAGAATAGTCCAAATACTGAACCTCTCTCTCCTCTTAAACAGCAGGTTTTGCATTGTTTTAATGAATTGAATTTCTCTTAATTCATTTTAATTATTATTAGCATTCTACTCTACAGCTATGAAATATTTCACTGTTTCTTAAAAATTGCATAAATATAAAGATGACTTTAATTTGCTTGATCTTATTTGCCTTCCAGTATTGCAATTCAGTAGAGGATATAAATTAACACAGCAGCAGAATTAATTATAGCTCAAAACAAAGGAAATAACAATGTAAACAAAGGTCTTGAATAATCAGAGAGAGATCTGGTTCTATTATACAAATCAAGAATGATTTTGTCAAAGAAAAAAGTGGTTGGTATTTATCAGTCAGGACAACTATGGGACTATTGGGAAAACATTTAAATATGTATATACCATCTGACAATGCCTCCAAGTAGACTAGAAATCTATATATAGGAAGATAATAGAAACAGGCTTTGTAGTTACTAAAAGAAAACTTGATGGGCATTCTTTAACTTTAGCACAGGGCAAGTTTTGCATGATGGATACTGAAAAGCCAGAGGCAGTTAAAAAGAATCAGTGAATATAACCACACACACACACAAAATGTTAGAAGCTGACAAGTTCGGTGACCCGAATTTCATCCCCAGAAGTCATGCAAAGATAGAGAGAGAGAACCAGTTTCACAAAGTTGTTCCTTGACTCCCACATGCATACCATGGGGCACATACACCTCCAAAGCAAAAATGATGAAAACACTTTTTTTTTTTCGAGACAGGGTTTCCCTGTAGTTTCTAGAGCCTGTCCTGGAACTAGCTCTTGTAGACCAGGCTGGCCTCGAACTCAGAGATCTGCCTGCCTCTGCCTCCCGAGTGCTGGGATTAAAGGCGTGCGCCACCACCGCCCGGCGAAAACACATATTTTTATAAAATATCTTTATTCACATAGCATAAAACACTACAATAAAGAAAACTAATAAACGGAGACAAAAACAGCTAATAAAATGAGAAATAGTTACATATTTTAAAACTATTGAAAGTCAGAAAACAAATGATCAGAGCACCAGAAATTTAAAAATTGGAGGATTTGAGAGAAGATAAGAACAAGTCATTTCTGAAAAAAAGGTGTGCGCGTGCACGTACGTGTGTGTATGTATGTGTGTGTTTGACAGAGTCTGTGGTTATGAGTGAAGTTGCATATGGAGGCCAGAAAAGGGCATTGGATCTGCTTGGAGCTGGAGTTAGAGGCAGTTGGGAATTGCTAGGCATAGGTGCTGAGACCCGAACCCAAGTTGTCTGCAAGAACAGTTCACACTCTTAACTGCTGAGCTGTCTCTCTTGAAGAGAAGGAGAGGCAGGGAGGGGAGCAGAGAAAAATGTAGAGCTCAATAAAAAAAAAATCAATGAAAAAACAAAAGAAAAGAAGGGAGTAAGGAAGGAAAAAAGGAGGGAGGAAGAAAATTCTGAAAATTATTCTGAATATCTGAAACACTGTTCAGATTCACATTCAGAGAAATTTAAACCTGGAAATACTAACCTCCTTGCTGATTGACAGAAACAATTAAGTCAACAGCTTCATCAGTAGATGTGGAAAACAAAGTTGGAACAGCCCTTTTTGAAAATGACAAATAGCATATTCTCTAAATACTTTTTGATCCAGTCTGCCAATCCACCCTTGAAGATAAGACACCAACATGAAAATAAATATATACAAAATTATTTATTACAGCAATGTTTATAATTTTAGAACACTGGAAATAGCATAAATACTTACAAAAGAATAAACTACTATATGCTACCCTCAAAATACATTGTCTCAAAGTTGACTAAGTGTTCATTTACTTATTTAGACAAGCAACAGCTCCCTTAGAATTGATGATGCAGATTCCCAGCTCATAAGATCAGCTTCCTCTAAAGAAAAACAGTCATATGACTCCAAGATTTTGAAGCTGCAGACTTAATTGCTGTGCGTGCTCAGAGTTTATTGCCCTAACCTTAGGGTCCCAATACAGAGCAGCTAACATTATAGCTCCTTAGCAGTTAGTCCGAGGAATCCTGGTTCCTTAAGCATTGATAGCTCAGGAGCTCTCTAACAACTGGGCTTGCATTCACCTTTACTTTCCACCTTCTGCTCTTCCCAACTCTGTAGTCTCAGTGTCTCTGCCACCTTTTGTCTTAATCCTTCCACCAGCCATCTTAGCTTCTTGCACAGCCTACCCTCTGGTACTCAGAGAACTAGTCAGCCCCCTCCTTCAGTTCCAGGCTTCTGTAGGTGGTAAAGTACTGCCTTTTACTGAACTGGACCCTTACCTCTCAGTAACTCTGGAACTCTCAGCTTCCTCACTATCACTGCTTGGGCTAGAAACCCTGGGTTCTTGCTTTTTGTGCAACCAGCTGAACCTGCTTTACTGGTTATAAAGACAACAAGTAGGTAAAAGACAGTTTAAAAGAAAGCTTTATTGTGGTCTAATATTGCAACATGAGGAAGAGTTATTTGTTGGTAGGAGTAAAACCTTCCAGACTCACACCACACACACACACACACACACACACACACACACACACACACACACACACACACACACACACCCTGAAACGTACCCTAGTTACATAGCTAAAAAGGGGAATAGGAATGCCTATGCTTAGATTTTAATTCCACTAATCATGCTTTGTCTTGCAGCTCCACCAATCAGAAGTAAGTTTCATATAAGTGCCTACTTACAAGCTCACATAAATACAGCCTTATTTCTGGGAGGTACGATCTTTTTACTGAATCACTAAGGGAGGTCCCTCCTGTCTTAAGGACTACTATTACAAGGTCCAGAGCAGCTAGGGGCATGACTCCCTATTGTAGGTTATCTGGAGGGTTGCAAACGTTTGTCACATATGAAGTGACATTTTCTAGCTCTGCTGTAGGCTGGAACCATTACGATTAGAGCAAGAACCCTGAAGCAGAAGTTGTGGCCTCAGCCAACAACAGCTGAGAGTTCAGTTCCCTTTATAGCCACACTTGATCAAATGGTCAAAGCAGCTGGGTTGCATTATGACAATACAGCTAGCTGCCAGAAAGGGGCTGCTACACAGACATCTCCCTCCCTGGTCAAGGCAATTGGGTAAAAGGGAAGAGTCTATTAGCTGCTATTTATGAGCAGCTTTGCTTATTCACAAAAAACACTAGTTGTGAAAGAATGCTTACCATAAAGAACTATCCTGCCAGTATTTACGAGTGCTTTACTCTTACCCAGAAACACTCAGGGAGTTTGGGTCATTTCATTTCAGTAGTACATACTACAAGAGATAAATATCTAGTTTTACAGGATAGAGGGGACTTTTATATAGTTAAGATTAAGAACCTTAAATTGGGAATCTTTAGATTATTGGTGTCCAATCTAATTACTTGAAGTCTTAAAAGCTGAAAATATTGGGGTTGAAGAGCTGGCTCAGTGGTTGCTGTCCAAGCATGAGAACCTGTTTGAATCCCAGCACCCACATAAAAACTGGAAATGATCCAGAGCTTGAGAGGGAGGAGAAGGGAGCAGGTTATCAGTCTAGTCAAAAAACTGTAAGCTCCAGGTGAAAGAAGAGCCCACCTTCAAAGAACTAAGGTGAGGGATGACAGAGGGGAGAACACTTCCCTGACTGCTGCACAGGGAAAGGCATATGCACCCCCACCACACACACACACACACACACACACACACACACACACACACACAGAGAGAGAGAGAGAGAGAGAGAGAGAGAGAGAGAGAGAGAGAGAGAGAGAGAGAGAGAGAATGAATAAAACAGCAGAATCACAGGGTTATTAACATTACTGTTTCAGGAAAATAGAGGACTATAAAGTAAAAAAATATGGGTGTCCTTTACAAGGTGGAAAAGGCAAAAACGTGATTCTCTCTCTTAAAGCTTTCAGACACCTCGGTTTCAGTCAAGAGAGCTCTGCTTTACACTTCTGGCCTACAGAACTATAGAATGAGTTTGTACTGTTAAAGCTACCATCTTTGTGGCAATATGTTTAATGAGAACAATTAATACAGTTGAAACACTGGTAAAAATTCTAGTGTCTAATTTAGGTTAATATATCTTAAATGTTAAAATTTACTAGTTTTCAAAATTATACATTTGTGGCAGTATGTTACAGAAAACTAATACAGTAGGGAAACTAGTGAAATTTTGATCATAGCTAGGTTCATATGATACCTATATTAGTTTCTTATTTTTCATAATTATGCTTATCTAAGAGGGAAACTGGCTAAAGGAAATTTCTCTGTACTATTTTTTCCAATTTTTCTGAAAATCTAGATATCTAATATATCTGAGGGAGGAGAAAACACTCCATTATTTAAACAGAACTCAATCTGGTACATGAAGACTCCTTAGCAAGTGTTCATGAGAGTTTCATTCTTAATAGCCCCAAATGGAGACAGCATTAGCACACCAGTCAGCTGGCAAATGAGTAAGTAGATTTTGGCACTATAATGCAGTGAAATAAAAAGGCAAAAAAACTGATATATGTAACAATATGGGTAGATCTCAGAAATGTCATGCTAAGTGAAGGACTTCTTACTGCATGATATATGTAATAATATGGGTAGATCTCAGAAATGTTATGCTAAGTGAAGGACTTCTTACTGCATGATACTATTTACATGACATTGTAGAAAAAAGAAAAGACTGTCATCACCAATCAGATTGGTGATTCCTAGGAGCAGAGGGGGAGAGGAAGAGCTCTGATGTAGAGGAGCGTGAAAGGAATGTTGCTCTTGGAAATGGTCTTTGTCTCAGGTAGATGTACATTGGTCAGTGCTCAAGCTAACCTCGTTAAAACTGAATGCCATTTTTTTTTTACATTATGCTTTCAGAAACTTATTTTGAAAGGAAAGATTTTTTGTGTTTTTTTTTGTTTGGTTTGGTTTTGGTTTTTCAAGACAGGGCTTCTTTGTGCAATAGTCCTGGCTGTCCTGGTACTCAATTTGTAGACCAAGCTGATCTCAAACTCACAGAGATCCACCTGCCTCTGCCTCCTGAGTGCTGCGTTTAAGGTGTACACCACCACCACCTACCTAAGAAAAGATATTTTAACATAGGATGCATTATGGCTATATTTTAAAATGGAGTACATAAGGCTTGAGGTAATTTGATAAGAAAATAATCACAAAAAGATCTAATAACAATGAGTTCTATCAAATAAAAATGAATCTCAGCTAGGTGGTGGTGGTGCACACCTTTAATCCCAGCACTCTGGAGGCAGAGGCAAGAGGATCTCTATGAGTTCAAGACCAACCTTGTCTATAGTGAAAACTCAGGACAGCCAGGGCTACATAGAAAGACCTTGTTTCAGGGGGGAATAAAAAGAAAAAAAAAGAAAGTGAATCTCTAAACTCTCTAAACTAGAGAATATTATTAGTGATAAAAGTATGCTACATATCTTCCCATTTGTGTCTCTGTAAGATTGTAACACATCAGTATGTAACATATACCAGTTATAGCATCACATAGTTTTAATTTAAAAATATTTTAAGTTAAAAAATTATTTAATTTGTGTATGTGTTCAGAAAACAACCTGCAGAAGTCTATTCTCCCCCTCCACTGTGTGGGTCTCATAGATCTAACTCAGGTCTCAGACTTGGTAACACTGAGGCATCTCAACACCTATTTTATATTTCAATATATGAACAATATCAGCATATTACTATTGGTTCAATCTGATTAGTAGATATATGTTTATTAATTTGTGGACTTTATTTTTAAATTTTTAACAGTAATTTTTATTATTAAGTGTGTTTATAAAAGAATACAGTAAATCTTGTAAAAAATGTAGATCACTTGGCTGAGTGTACAGCTCAGTGGTAGTAAAATGCACAATGGGTTTGATCCCAAGCACAACAAACACCAAATGAAACAAATAAAAAAAATATAGATCATCCTATCCTAGGCCCCAAGATTCTGATCAGTTGGCATTAGGCTTAGAAAAACAATTTTAATTTGATATTTGATAGACTTTTTTTCTCCTTGATGTCTAAATTGGGGAAGGGCAACACCAATATTGAAATTATTGGTTAACTATAAAATACTTTGCCAGTTTTTGTTGTTATTACTAGTATTTTGTTTTCCATCTGGTCTGGACTCCAGATGTGAGGATTAAATGTGATGGCTGTGGTAGGCAGAGTTTAGTATTTTCAGTTCTCCTTTCCTCTTTCCTTCCTAAGTTTATCGTTAGTTTAGTCAATATTCATTCAATATCTAACAGGTTCCTAAAATAACTAAGAGAGAATGTAAAGGAATACTTAGATATAATTTAGTCTTTCTAATTAGATAAATTTCAGTCGGTGATAAAACATACAAAATATATAGATTAACATACTAATTCAGCTATAACTTAAAAAGCAAGGATGAAAACAGTTTTCACTTGAATCTTTCCTAGTAGACAGGGTGGCATTTTCTTAGTGAGTCATGTAGTATTTTATAGAAGTGCTATTAAAATTCCCTAATCACTTAGAGTGCTGTGTGGTCTCTATGTGAGAAGGTTTCAAGCAGAGGTTCCTTGCACATCCCTGTGTTTTCCTGTCTCCTCTTCTCCCTGTCTTAAGGGAGCAGTGGCAGGGCCAGGACACCCACACATCAGCGTCTCCTGTTCCCTCCACTGAGGCTTCAGAGAGCCGTTGCATAGCAGCCGTTTTATTTCCACCACCAATCATGGCCAGGTAACCCAGTTCAGTCTTCCGGGGTTACTCTCATTTACAGTTGGTAGTCAACTTTTGTTACAGTCTTTCTGTTACCTACCAAGCTCCAGAGAAAGGCAGCATTTGGCTTTTTGTTCTGCCAGCAGTTGCTGATTTTTTGCTTTTACTTGAAGGAAAATAGTGAACACCAATCAATTAAAGTAAGTTATTTTAGTGATATCAATACTGTGATGATGGGCTTACTCAAATAATGAGTTTTTGTATTATATTTTAAAATAATGTACTATAATTCTTAAAGCAAAACCTTACTACAATTCTGCCTGAATTGAGTATGGTAGGAATTTTTTGTTGTTGTTTTGTTTGTTCATCTTTGACTGTTTAATGAGAATATTTTCATTTAAAGTTGGTGTTGGGAGACATGATCTATACAGTTTTTCTTTGTTTCCATTTACACTGGTGGGTTTTTCTTGTAAACTTTCAGAAGCATCTTTTATATTCTTTATATCACCAGGACACAGATGCTATAATGTGAAAGGAAAGCATTTTCATGTTGGTATCCATCTGTTTTTACATGTTATATATAAAAGTTGCTTTTTATAATACTCAGTAACCCCAGGATTAGGTACATATAAAAGTAATTTTAGCACTTCTTTTCATATTGATTTTATAGATAGGAACTGCATTGACAAATTTTCCTAGTCAAATTTACACTGAGTTTTTGCTGCTTGTTTTCTCAGATAATACATTCTTTGTCATATATAATCCTTTAACATATATGATAGTCCAGTGCATATGGGGAAAGTAAGCTACAGTGCTTAGAACACTGAAGGGGAATTTAGAATGTGGAGAATTAGCAGCATGTAGCAATTTAACAGCAAGAGTTCAAAAGTGAGGCTACTTGATCTCAACATCTGCCATTTAGCAGCTGTGTGGCCTTAGAGAATGACATATCTTCTCTATATGAGATAGTCCACTGTTACTAAGAAAAATACCATCAATTGTACATATTTGTTCCAGACATATTAAGTAACCTATCTGTTTTTCATGAGGAAGGATATTTTTGTCAGAAAAATTCATCCATTGTTGACTGGGTATGGCTTCCTTTCTTAGAGTCAAAGATGAGGTTTTACAGGGGCCTGCAAGGTGTGCACACTATTTCCTCTCCTCCCCTTTCAGGAGGCAGCAACATGTTACTTCTCTGTGGCTCTGTCTCCCGCTTCCTCCACTCCACCACTGTGACTTCCTGGCTCTTCCTTGAATATATGGACAGATTTCTACCTTGAAGCCTTTACCTAGCTTACCTCTGCTGCCAGAAGTGCCTTTCCCTCAGACTCAGGCAATCTTCCCTTAAGTTTTACTCAGATGTGGTCTTTCCTATAGGATCTACTCTGACCACTTAATATCACCAAGCCTCTATGCATGGCTCCAATTTACTATAGCACTTGCCTTTTATTCATTGTGTTCTTACTATTCTTTATCTGTTTCTTCTGGTATGTAAGTTTAAAGAAGACAAGATTGTGTTTTTAATTTTGTTCACTGGTGTGTCAAATGACTCAAGAATATGACAAATAATAGATGATCAGGAAAAGCCACCAATAAATGACCCATTTAAAACTATTTGTCATATGCTATGTTTCAGTCGTAACTCAGCATTTGCAAGCTATTTAAACTGAAACAAATTATTGAATATTTACTTCATGGAATTGCAGCACAGATTAAATGGTATTTCATATTGGAAAGCACCTGCTCATCCCTGGTATGGTATGCACAAAGCTTTCAGTAAATGCATCAAGTTGACAAATATTTAGCAAGCACTTATAACATACCAAGTATCACTTAACACCAAAGGACACATCCCCAGACAAAACCGTCACAAATCTCTGTGATTCCAAAACCTGTTTCTAGGCTTCTTTCTTTCCTCTGGTTTGATGGCTTCCAGGAGGAAAGCTTGGTTCTGTGTTCCTGTTCAACAGGATTTCATCCTAAATTCACGTTCAGCTAGTATTTATAGGCACCTGTGTTAGTATTCAGACATTGTTCTGCCCGGCCCTTGGGGTTCTGATGGGCTACTTCCTCAACTGTAGCCACTAAGAGCACCTCCTGTTGCACACTCACTATGTTCCCTTTTAAAAGGGCCATTCCCACCTCCACCTCCCACATCTACCCCCCCACCTCTCTCTGTCTCTATATCTCCCCCTCCCCATGACTCTTTCTTTCTTCTGCTGCTCCTGTCCCCAGAGACCAGTCTCCCCTGTCCCTTCCCTCTTTTTCCCTTCTCTTTCCCTTAATAAAAACCCCCCACATGAACTCTGTTACATGGCGTCTTTCTTGTGTGTGCCACTTTTTCTAAATTACAGCAACCTGTTTTCCAGGACTTTTAACATATTTAAAAGGCTTAGTAGTAGTATATGTATTGGGGGCAACAAAGAGAGATAAAGGATGCTAAATCAAGATGATATAAACCTCAGACATACTTTTACTCCAAGTCATAATTTTATGAAATAATGTGAGACAGTTATGTCAAGAAGAGGAAAGGCTCCATCTTTTTAATTTCTGTGTACCACTGAATATCAGTTAGAGGAAAAGAAAACATCTATTCCATTCTTAGATTCAAACCTTTTTTAAAAAGCAGCTGTAGAAAGAGAGAAGGTAAAAAGAGAGGCTTGGTCTGCCCCTAGGAAGGACCATGTTTATTCACAGTAAGGAGGCATATTTGTCATCCACATGTGTAGCTGGCCAACATGCCTACAAGGAAGGTGGAATGTGATCTCCTCTGGGTGGAACTGACTTACATAGTCTGCATGCGAATCTGGGAAGTGCTGTCTTTCATCAGGTACTATCATTCCTAACTCTAAGAATATATAAAAATGCAAGGCAGGGGATCGTAGCTGTTTTAGGGTGAGGAGGGCCTTTGTCAGAAGAGGTAGTTTTGAGCCCATTGAAGAGGGAGTCTTCAGTAGCAGGGCGAGAGTTCTAACTTGACTGGCTGAAATGAATCAAGCAGTTGCCATCTTCTGTTTCTGGAAACTTAGAAAATAATTGTCAGAGGGCCATAAGCAGATGATTTTGTTATAGAGTAGAACTGAGAGATTTTCTGGAGAAGGTTGGAGGAGGCAGCACAGACATAGCAGGCTGGCGAGGGAGAGTGAGCATAGAGTTTATTAGAGTGAATGATTGGTCCCATTGCTGGAATATTGCGCCAAAATGAACTAGCAGAAGTAGCTACAGACCATCAAAGGAAGGGAACAGGAAAAAGTAGAGAACTGAAGTAAAAAATTGTGTCTGGTCTTAGGTGAAAGGGATGAAGTCCCTGTAAGCCATTTTCTCCAAAGCATTTCACAGTTCTTTTTGGCAGATTTATCAGGAACAAGTGGATGTTGTAGGGTGAAAACTATTGGGAGAGCTTGCATAGAACATTTGTTTTGGATAGAGGGTGAAGTTCAGTAAGTAACACATTTAAAAGACAGGGTAAAAACGTAAGTATGAGGATAATAAGGAGGAAAAGAATGATCCAGGGGAGGAGCCAGAGTGGGAGGGAACCAGAGGGCCCATACATAGGAGGAGGCTTGTGGTTAAAATTTTTTCTAGTCTCTGCAGGCCCCATTTCAAACCAGTTAGGATTTGTTGGCCTGGAAGCAGCATGTTGGCAGAGGAGGACAAAAAAATCTCATCCTTACCTGTAGTAAGATCTAGTCTTTACTTTTCAAGTACTGCAGCAGTCAAGGAGTGGAGCTGGTTCTGAAGGATGTTGTCCTTACTGAGACAGAGAGGTTAATTGATGCAAAGAAAGCTGCAGTCCACCTGTTTTAGTTCTGAGTCCCCCAAACAATGTTCAGAGTAGCAAAAAGAGTGGTGCATTGGATGGTCTATAGCACATTACTCCCCTTTCAGAGGTCACCCAAACTGCTTTAGGAGTTTCAGGTGCAGGTCTCTCCAGTAACTGCCTTTTGGTTGACAGAAAGGTTGGAGGGAAGCAGCAGTTAAGAGTGCCCCAGAAAAGCCGGGCGGTGGTGGCGCACGCCTTTAATCCCAGCACTCGGGAGGCAGAGGCAGGCGGATCTCTGAGTTCGAGGCCAGCCTGGTCTACAAGAGCTAGTTCCAGGACAGGCTCTAGTAACTACAGGGAAACCCTGTCTCGAAAAAACCAAAAAAAAAAAAAAAAAAAAAAAAAAAAAAAAAAGAGTGCCCCAGAAGAGGCCCATCCAAAGTGTCATGATAAAACTTTACATTTAGCAAAGATGCAAAACATAATTCAGGAGGTAATAACTGTCTAACTTTATTGGGAACAGTAAGAGACAAAGTCACATGAGGCAATTTTTATATCAACATTAACATGAGTTAAATGCAGCTTTACAACTGGACCATGTACCAGAGCTCTATAGAAGGATAAGGTAACTGTAATCTGCTGTCTATTACATCAGCCTCCTGTATACAGAACAAGCACCTGGAAGCTTTGTAAAAGAAGTCAGCTAAAGTCAGCATCCAAGGAATGAAGCTGAACAGAAGGTGTCTATAAGTGGTATTCCTTCTTTCACATATGATGAACTTTGTATATTTGTTTTAAATATTAACAATACCAGCTATTATTTAGTGAACAAAAACAGAATATCTTAAGTAAAACAAAAATTTTGTTTAGAAAAATTTGATAAGGTAAGAATGTTTCCTTAAATAACCATATTTAGTATTTGAAAACATGACTTAATACATATTTTGTTAACATTAAATTGTTATACACATATTCCAAGAGACAGTTTAATTCTAAGTTGCAGTTCCCCAAAAGAAATTATTTTAATTTCCAATTTTAAAAGTATATACCCAGAGACAGCGTCTGCTTTGTAAGGGTAACTGATTCAGATTTACAAAGTTTTCTAAAAATAAGCCTTGTTAACAGAACCTTTTAAGAATCTCTACACTTTTTGCAGGCAGGGGCACAGGCCACCTATGGCAGGTGAGAGAGTGGGCCCCTCTGTCCTGAGAGTGCCCCTCAGCAGCTGCAGCACTCTGGAAAGCAGACCCTGCAGCACTCTGGAAAGCAGACCCTGCCCCTCACATGGGCAGTGTAGTAGTGCTGGCCCTGCTGCAGGAGCGCAGGTGAACCTGCCCTGAGGTCCTGAGAGTGGGAGAACTGGCCATGCCCCCCTCATCTGCCATGTGGTGGTGAGGGAGAGGGAAAGGTGTCCTTCCCCCACCCCTGGACACCAACGGCAGGCAAGAGAACTGACCCTGCCCTTCACCAGCTGCAGCACCTGGGAGAGTGGGCCTCGAATCTCACCTGGGCAGTACAGTAATACTGACTCCATTTACACTGCATGGGTGAGCCAGCCTTGGGAGGCCCCGCACCTCATCTGCCGTAGGTAGAGTGGGCAAAGGAAAAAAAGCCCCTCACCCTTTGCTGCCTGTCGCAGGTAGGAGAACTAGCACTGCCTCTCACTGCCCACAGCACTTGGCAGAATGGCCCCTGCACCTCACCTGGGAAATACAGTGTAGAGCTGGCTGTGGTGGTATAGGTAGGGATAAGGAAGCCCGTCCCTAGGACAAGAGAGCAGGAGAATCAGCCCTGCCTCTTGCTCCTTGGTGCATTGGTGAGCTAGCCCTGGGCTATGCTGGAGAGCTCACCCTGGTTGAAGATGAGAGAGAGCAACCACTCAGGCCCAGAACCAGGGCTATTAATTGGCCCATCCAAACATCCACCCCATCTGTGATCTGCTGGAACATGTGAAGGAGCCAGTCCTGCAAACCCAAAGTTTCAAGATCTCCATGACACAGGATAACAACAGGATATCTAAAAGGAGTCCCAGTGAGGGCCCAGTATTGATAGGTAACAGAAAGCAGAGTCTTCCAACTCTACCAGTGACTCATTGCAATGAGCACGTGCAAGTAAAGATGTATGGACTAACGGGTATACTGTGTGTCACACAACGGCTTCTATGAAGATATTTTTCTCTTTTTTTAATTTAATTTTGTTTTATATTGGGGGGATGCAAGGGAACAGATATGAAGGGATGGGGAGATGATTGGGATCAAGATGTGAAATCCCCATAGAGTCAATAAAATGTTAAATTAGAAAAAAAGCTCTCTACATTTGTATTCAATATACTCAGGCAACAGACAAAAGATGGAAGCAGTCAGTCATGTCAAATATGACAATTTATATGTAACATAAACTGAATTACAAAGAAGGCAAAAGCCAACTCTTTACTCCTTTTGTATATGGACAATTTCTAGGCCACCACATACTGACAGTAGTAAGGCCTATTCTTATCATCATACTATTTAAAAATAGATTGGTTTTTTTAGAGGAATAATTTCTAAAGCAGAATAACCAAATTAAACGAGCTGTGTGTATTGTCAAACTTAAGCTTGAAACAAGTAAGTCAAAACAAATTTAAAATAAACTTAAAGTTTGTTTTATATCTAATAATATTCAAAATTAGGTATATTTTAAAGAATGGATATAAATTGATTTTTCTCTAAGCAACTAGGAACCTCATTTTCCTTATTCTTTTATAATGTACTTTTACAAAATGTAAGGATTTTTATATGACTCAGTTTCAAAACAAACCATTTTGGAAACCTGGTGTTGCCTCCTTAGTCTAATAAAAGGGCGATAAAATAATAAGCAGAGGGCTCAGTGGGTCTAGGCCAGTGGTTCTCAAACAACATATATGATGACCCCCCCATCATAAATTATTTTTGTTGCTATTTCATAATTGTAATTTTTCAACTATTGTGAATTGTAAATATCTGTGTATTTTGATAGTGTTAGATGACCCCTGTGAATGGGCCATTTGACCCCAAAGGGCTCACAACCCACAGGTTGAGAACTACTGGTCTAATTGTTCTATGGGTACTACCTTAGTTGATATTTACACCATGTAATCACCTTAACCAAGACATTTGTGAAGCCACATGGCATGCCCTTTCTTTAGCTTTAGTAAAGATGATGTCTGAATCACTGACTGCCAAGATGGCAGCAAGGCGCTGCGTGGCTCTTGTTTACTCCAGGTGATCAACCAAAATGGTGGCAAGATAGTCTTAAGGTGAGCCCACAGGCACATACTCTTTTCCTAAACAAGGGTCGGGTACAAGTTACATACATGGTATGCTAGAACAAATTAAGATTATCTATATAGAGACTTTTTAACTATTAACCCTTTGTTACAGATTTTCAGTAAACTTTTTCTGCTTGGAATTTTATCACTTAGAGATTTTGAGATAAAGTTTATACTTTAGTAAAAGTTTTAGAAATATAAGAGGTAGAGTATTTAGAGCATTAAATAAAACCAAGGAAAGGAATAAGAGATAAGCAACAATAATCCCTACTGGGATTAGTTTACCATTATGTGCTATTTCTAAGCACATAGTATCTTCTAGGCTATTCTGTTTTGCTCTCCTTTTCCCTGTCACAGAGTGAGGTGACCAGCCTAACTTAGGACAGAGACTTTGAAAGAAACTTTCTTTCTTTCTTTCTTTCTTTCTTTCTTTCTTTCTTTCTTTCTTTTCTTTCTTTCTTTCTTTCTTTCCTTCCTTCCTTCCATTTTTTTAATTAAATTTTATAATTTTACAAATTTTCACATCCTCCCATTTCTCCTCCCCTCTCCCTATACCCCCTCCCCCTTTCTCTCCAGTCCAAAGAGCAGTCAGGGTTCCCTGCCCTGTGGGAAGTCTAAGTTCCTCCCCCATCCATCCAGGTCTAGGAAGGTGAGGATACAAACAGACTAGGTTCCCACAAAGCCAGTACATACAGTAGAACACCTGTCAGAATGGCTAAAATAAAAAACACCAATGATAGCCTTTGCTGGAGAGGATGTGGAGTAAGGGGAACACTCATCCATTGCTGGTGGGAATGCAAACTTGTGCAACCACTTTGGAAATCAGTGTGGCGGTTTCTCAGGAAATTTGGGATCAACCTACCCCAGGATCCAGTAATATTACTCCTGGGAATATACCCAAGAGATGCCCAATCATACTACAAAAGCATTTGTTCAACTGTGTTCATAGCAGCATTATTTGTAATAGCCAGATCCTGGAAACAACCTAGATGCCCCTCAATGGAAGAATGGATAAAGAAAATGTGGAATATATATGCATTAGAGTACTATTCAGCAGTAAAAAACAATGACATCTTGAATTTTGCATGCAAATGGATGGAAATAGAAAACACTATTCTGAGTGAGGTAACCCAGACCCAAAAAGATGAATATTGAACCTTCATCTGGCGCTGGATGGAGATAGAGACAGAGACCCACATTGGAGCACTGGACTGAGTTCCCAAGGTCCAAATGAGGAGCAGAAGGAGGGAGAACATGAGCAAGAAAGTCAGGACCGTGAGGGGTGCACCCATTCACCGAGACAATGGGATTGATCTAATGGAAGCTCACCAAGGCCAACTGGACTGGGTCTGATGGAGCATGTGATCAAACTGGAAGAAACTTTAAACAAATGTGCTTGGGGCAGATGGGCTAAAAATCTAACTCCAGAACCAACTTTCTCAATAGAGTACAACTGCATGAAACAGTATTTCAATATTATCCATAACCAAAGACATCGAATTTCTGTAAGATCAAACCCAGTGGGGCTGGAGAGATGGCTCAGTAGTTAAGAGCATTGCCTGCTCTTCCAAAGGTCCTGAGTTCAATTCCCAGTAACCACATGGTGACTCACAACCATCTATAATGAGATCTGGTGCCCTCTTCTGGCATGTGGACATACACACAGACAGGATATTATATACATAATAAATAAATATTAAAAAAAAATCAAACCCGTACATATCCATAACCAGTGTGTGTGTGTGTGTGTGTGTGTGTGTGTGTGTGTGTGTGTGTGTGTCTCACTGGGAACAGACAACCAGAATGCTTTTACCTCTTAGATGCTAAAAATACACGCAATTTATAGAAATACAAAAATTTATATTGGTATAAATAGCATGAAATATATAGGGAGTTAAGTGCTAATGGTGTTCGAAGTGACTAATGGGAATAGAATATCTGGGAGGGGACTTGCTCAATGTAAAAATGTATTTATATGACGGTATCCTTATGACATTAGTATGCATAATAAGTATTTGCATAATTAAAACATTTTTTAAACATTTTAACATATTAAAAAGATACAAGCAGGATTTTCTTGGTTTGGAAAGGTTTCTGGGTCTATGAGTTCTGTGGATATGCAAGTTTAGAGGCCTCCTTGAAGTTAGCCTTTAAACAGGCCAAGGAGTTTCTTTTGGTACAAAAAAAATTTGGAGCCCATGGTTAGGCCCAGGATCAAGGTACAGACAGAGATCAATGTCCAGTTGCATTGAACGTCCTCTATATCTAGAAATGACCAAATGTGCCAGGAGTGTAAAGGGTCGTTCCCAGTCTGTACAGTTCCAGGGTTAAAGAATAGGGCCAGTGTAAGGTTGTCAGAACTTTTGACTGAACAAATGGTTTTTCTACCAATGGAAAAATCTCCTGTGCCTTTGACTAAGCAGGTCTTAAGAAAACCCTAGTGAGCCCCAAAACCTAACTAGGGCCTCTGAGTTAGGTCCAACAGACTACTTTGTCCAGTATTTTGCTATGTTGTGTTCATGTTCTGGCCAAATGCAGCATGGTCCCAACCTAGGCCAGACTGTATCGGGGCATTGTAGAGAGTAAGATAAGAGAGAACAGGTGGAGACAGAATGGGGAAAAAAAGGCTGCCTGAGAGGAAACTGATGGCCCTGCCTGGTCCTCTCAGGCCAGGGAGGGGAGCATGTGAGAGCTAGGGAAGTTTGTCCATATGGCTGTGCCTGAGCCACCAGTAGTCTCAAATTTCTCACCCTTTGTCTTGAGTACCATATGTTACATTATTTTAAAAGGCCAGTGGGGTCGGGGAAGGAAAGGAGCTTGGTCTTACCCTAGGTGGGACCATGTTTATTCACAGCAAGAGGACATCTTTGTCACCCATGTGTGCACATGCCAAAATGCCTACAAGGGAAGGTGAGGGGAGGTCTCTTACAGGGGTGGAGACAGGCAGAAATGACTTCCCTGGAAGCTGGGAAGTGTAGTCTTTTAACAGGAAACTATCACTATGAAAAAGATGAAAATAGAATCGTACAGTTTATTCTGCTACATCCATGAACAGAAGACACTGCTACCATAAACATGTATCCCCAAAACAACTAGAATGTGGTTGTAAGATATGTTGAGCACCTACTACAGTTTAGCCACTTAGTCAGTAGTAAGAGAGAGCTAATAGTACACTGCACCTCTGAAGCTTAGAGGTGGGTCTTCTTGTTTCCAGATAAGGAAAACAAACTGTTAATTGAAGACTCCATGCGGAGCCTGAGCCATCCAAAACTCCCAGAACGTAGTAATACAGTGATGTTGGAGCCTCTTTTTAGACACTCACTGTTAAGAAGCAAAGACACCCCCTTTTTTTTTCTCTGGCAGAGAAGGGGGCTCTGCATTTTGAAAAAAGACAAAGTATTCTGTCCTTAACAAGGTCCTCCTCAGAAGAAGCTATTCAAGCACTACCTAACAGGCCTGGGGACTGGGGGTGGGGATGCCTGACTTTGGCTCTCCTTTGCTAACCTGTTTCACCTAAAGCCAGGCAGTTGGACTGAGTGGGTACTGAAATACATGTAGGAAGTTTTCAGTCCTGAACATGAACTCACAAAAAGCCCAAGACCTAGTCACAAGATTGTAGTACTACCTCTCCCACTACCACACTTCCGAGGGATTATTTGACCACAGTTCTTTTACCTGTTACATTTATCCAGCTATCAAGAAAAGAAATTATACCAGGTGGTGGTGGTGACATACACCTTTAATCCCAGTACCTGGGAGGCAGAGAGAGGCTTTGTGAGTTTGAGACCAGCCTGGTCTACAAACAGAGTTCCAGGATAGCCAGGAGTGTTACACAGAGAAACCCAATCTCTAAAAAAACAAAAACAAAGTCAGTGATAGCCAAAAACTGCAGATGGTGGTGGGGTGAGTAGGTGGGGCACAGGAGATTTTTAGGGCAGTGAAAATATTCTGAATGGTACTATAATGTGCATACATGTCACTCTCCATTTCTCAGAACTGTAAAACATCACTTTGGTAATGGACTCTAATGAAAACTATGGCATTTGGGCAGGTATGATGTCAAAGTAGATTCATCAGTCTTAACAGATGGCCCCTTGAGCATGAGGTAATTATAATGAGAATGGCTATGTATTTATGGGGGAGTGATTAGATGGAGAATCTACTAACCACTCAGATTTTTTAAATCTAAAACAGAAAGTATTCTCTCTACTTATATCTTCTAAGAGAGGTGATAAACAGTTGGTTTTTTTTTCCTTAAATATTTGGTAGAACTCACTACCATGTTTGCCTGGTAATTTATGTTCAAGGACTAATTATTGAGATAATTACTTCTTTTTCTTTCCAAGATCAAGCAATCTTTTTCCTCCATCAGTGCTCCAAGTAGCTAGGACTACAGGCATATACTAGGAGGCCAGCTTCTTAAACAAAAATAGGCTCATTGGCTATTTGTTCTTTGAGAACTACCAGAATTTTGTACACAGTTGCATTTTATTATCATCTATAGCAATACACACTCTTTCATTTCTGATGCTAGTAATTTATATGCTGTTTTTTTCTTAAAATTTCTATAAATTTTATTGATGATTTCGAGGAGACAGATATTAATAATTTTTCTCTTGAGTATATGATTTCAATTTTATTGACTTAATCCCATGTTTTTAGTCTTGTGCTTATTTGGTTTAATTGCTACTATTTTTCTAGTTTCTTAAAGTGAAAACTTATGTTACTGATTTTAGATCTTTCTTAATAATATATTATTTATTTAATGCTATAATTTCCCCTCTAACTACTATTTTTACTACATCTCACCAATTTAGATGTGCTATTTTCATTTTCATGTAGTTAGAGATTATTTTAATTACTTAATTCCTCTATAACTCATATATTATTAGAAGAATATTATTGACCTGTCAGAATGGCTCAGCAGGTAAAGATGCTTGGTGCCAAAAATGAGGATCCAAGTTCAAAACCCCACAACCCACGTGGTAGAAGAAGAGGACTGATTCCCCCAAGTTGTTCTCTTACCTATAAACTTAAACCATGGAACACGCAAATAAGTAAACTCACTTTTTTTTTAGTAAGAAAGAGGTATATTATGTAACAAACATTTTTAAAGACTTATTTATTTGTTATGTATATGATGTTCTGCCTGCGTGTATGCCTGCAGACCAGGAAGAGGATGCCAGATCTCATTACTGATGGTTGTGAGCCCCATGTGGTTGCTAGGGACTAAACTCAGGACCTCTGTAAGAACAGCCAGTGATTTTAACTGCTGAGCCCCCTCCCCCAAACATATTTTTTCAGTCTTTTTGTTTGTTTGGTTTTGGGTTTTTGTTTGTTTGTTTGTTTTTGACTTATTTCTAGTTTAATTCCACAGTGGTCTGAAAACATTCATTGCATGATTTCTATTATCTTAAATTTGCTAAGGTAGGCTTCATGTTTCTATTCATGAATGAATGTTCTGTAAGACCTTCAGAAGAACTTATTCTGCTAGTATAGAATGAAATACTCCGTAGTGTGAGTTATATTCAATTGGTTGATTGTGGTGTTGAGTTTAACTATGATCTCTGACTTCCATCTTCTAAGATCAGTCTGTTTCTGATAACAAACGGTGACAATAATAACAGTACATATGGTACAGTCATCTCCTAGCAGTTTTATTGTCTTTGCCTTGTGTTCTTTGATACCTTAGTTAGGTAAACACACAATGAATTTATAGTCTTCAGGGGAAATTTACCTTTTTATCATTTAGTTACCTTGCTGATCTCAATACCTTCTTTCTTCTGTCTGAGGTGAGCATAGCTGTGCCTATTTCTCCGGTGTTGGTGAGTTATGTCTTTACAGCCCAGTTACCTTTCATCTGTTTGTATATGTGTTTTATATGAATGTCTCTTAAACAGCATGTGGTTTAGTCGTATTACTTTGTAACTGATACATTTATACTATTAATATTAAAGTGATTATTAAGATGGATTACCAATTTATGTTACCATTTTCTGTTTATTGTCCTTGTTCTGTGTTCTTATTTTTGTCTCTTTTCCTGCCTTTCATAGTTTTAAGTAGGCATTTAATTAGATTCCTTCTTTTTTCTCCTTCCATAGAGTGACAGTTAGACTTGCTTTACTTTGGTACAATGGGAATACTAAACTTCTTTTTAGTATCTTGTTCAGCAGGCCTGTTAGCAACAAATACAGTATTGTCTCAGAAAATTGCGGCTACTTTCTTCACTTTGGAAGAATAATTTTTTCAGGTTACAGAATTCTAAGATAGTGGCATTTTTTTCTCTCACCTATTTAAATAATTTATGCCATGTGTCGTGTTTCCGTGCTTTCTGAAAACATGTAATTTTTTTTCTTTTTTAAGATTTTTATAGTTTCTTGCTATGCTGGGCTGCGTAAGACCGTTTTACAGAAAGCTTGTAATATATTTTGAGCATGAAGCCATTTTTATCATCATTCCCCTGCACTCAGGGAATTTCCTTCTGCCATCCTCTGGATTCTTTCAGCATTTAGTCATTAACTTTGAGTTTCTTTGGTTTAAATATACCTAACTTTGGACTGGGGAGATGGCTCAGGGTTTAGGAGCACTCATTGTCACTACAGAAGGGTACTCTTAGCACCCATGGCTGTGGCTCACAACTGTCTGTGACTCCAGTTCCAGGGGATCCAGTACCCTTTTCTGAACTACTATGGCATGTATGTGGTATATACATACATGCAGATGAAACACTAACACAAATAAAATAAATCTTTTAGAAATATGCCTACACTCTGAACAGTGGTGGTTCACACCTTTAATCCCAACACTTGGGAGACAGAGGCAGGCGGATCTCTGTGAGTCTGAGGCAGTCCTGGTCTACAGAGAAAGTTCCAGGACAGGCTGATCTACAGAGAAACCCTGTCTCCAAAAACAAGCAAAGACAAAACAAAAACAAAAAGATAAACATCTGTGCCAAAGTGTAATTTTGATGTTTTTAGTTTGTTTGGGGCATTCTGCTGCCTGAAGTTCTCTGAAGATCTTGTTTTGGTGTCTGATTAATTTGAGAAAATTTCAGTCATTATTATTTCATAGATTTCTATGGGTTTTGTTTTTTGATCTTTCCCCCGTTAGTAGTCCCATTACACATGTTACTTCTTATGTACTTGTTTTACAGTTCTTGGATATTCTATCTTGTTCTGTTTTAGAGGTTTCTGATGATAGATATCTGTGCTCAGAGATTCTTTCCCTAGACATTTCAAGTCTTCTAATAAGGCTATGTGTATATTTATATATAGTGTCTAAATCCTGTATTAAATTACAGGCTTCTTTAAGACAGAATTTACATTTGTTTTAACTTTTTATTTTAGCACCTAATAAAATTCTATATAAGCAATAAACATAAAGTAAATTTTATGAAATAAATATTACAATGTGGAGTATGATGAAATAAATGCCAATAAAAGGTAAAATTCAAGTGCTAAATTAGGACATTTTACAGTCAACTGCATAACTGTATTTTTATTAGAAGTATATTAATATTTGGTCAGGTCGTTGACCAGAATCTCATCCAGCTCTAACAGTCTAACTAGAAGCCTGTCATTAAGTCTTGCTTGCTGACTACATTTCTGAGCACACGAGGCAGCAGTTCCCAGTCTGTGTTTTTCAATTCCTTTGGGGGTAACATATCATGGTGTGGGTCTGTATTCTGTTAATTATATTTTAAATAAATGCTGATTGGCCACTAGCCAGGCAGAAAGTAGAGGTGGGGCAACCAGACAGGAAGTAGAGGTGGGTCAAAGAGAACAGGAGAATTCTGGGAAGAAAGAAGCTCATTCCTCTGCAGTCCGTGGCTAACACAGATAAGAATAATGGGTTAATATAAGTTATAAGAGTTAATAAGAAGCCTGAGCTAATGGGCCAATAAGTTTATAGTTAATGTAGACTTCTGTATGCTTTCTTTGGGACTTAATGATTGCAGGAACAAGACAGGACAGAAAACCCTGACAACAATATCAAACATACTGCATATCAGGTATTTACAGTTCATAACAGAGGCAAAATTACAGTTATGAAGTATCAACAAAATAGTTTTATGGTTGGGGGGGTCACCACACCACGAAGAACTGTATTTAAGGGTCACAGCATTAGGAACCTCTGATGAGGGGGACTATTCTGATGAGACATAGGAGTATAGAATTTATCATGAGAACTAATGGCAATTCTCCACCACAACACCAGTACTGCAGGCAAATGACTGTTTAAATCAATAAAGAATTTTTAAAGATACTTTTTTCTTTTTCTTCAAATATAAGTACTTATAATAAGCTGGAATTTAAATTTAAATGATTGCATCTTTGGCATTTTGGGGGTTTTACTCATTCTTTCATTTTATTTTTAAATTTTGTATAGTTAGTTGTTTCTGGCACTTGAGAGTGAACCCAGGACCTCATACCTATTAACTGCTGAGCTACACTCTGAATCTTACCCACAGATCCCCTTCTGGCTAGCAAAAATAATTGAATAGATCATATACATTTTTCTTTAGTCATTAAGTAACTTTTTCATCTTTTTCTCTCTGTTTTTTGTTGTTGTTTTTTGTTTTGTTGATTTTTCGAGACAGGGTTTCTCTGTGGCTTTGGAGCCTGTCCTGGAACTAGCTCTTGTAGACCAGGCTGGTCTTGAACTCACAGAGGTCCGTCTGTCTCTGCCTCCTGAGTGCTGGGATTAAAGGCTTGCACCACCACCACCCAGCTTCACCTTTTTCTCTTGAGTGGATCAAGTTTTAATATTATAAACATATTCAACTTATGTAAGAGGAAAACACCAATTCACCTACAAAGGCAGACACACCAAAGTAAGAACAGGTTTGTCTTCAGCAACCAGACTCCAAGGAGTATGGAGGGATATGTTTCAGGCCCTGAAAGTAGTATCTGCTGACCAAGATTGCTATGACCAGAAAAGCTATTTTTAATTAAAGAAGAAATAAATATTTTAAGTACAGCAGAAGCTAAGTTAGTTCATGATCACCAAACCAGCACTGCAGAGAAAAAGGAATGTTATACACGCAAGAGGTAGGATGAAGCCTTTAGAGCATGGAAATAATTTCATTAAAGGGGTAATCAAAAAAGAGCAAACCATAAAGACTAATGGCAGAAATAAAGAGCAAACATTAACTCACCAACCAGAAATCAACAAACAAAGCTACAGGATTAGTGAACATCTCTCAGTAATAACCTTAAAGGATTTAAATAACCTCAATCACCAAAAAAGAGACACAGGCTGGGTTAAAAAACTAGACTCAACTATTTTTGTCTCCAAGAAACATGTTTACTGGTAAAGATTGAAAGCCAGAGGATAGGAAGCAATCCACCAAGTCAACATTAGACAGAAACAAGTTGGTACAGCTATTCTGATTCCTGATAAAATAGACTTCAAGACAAAATTAGAAGAAATGAAGAAGGGGGTAAGGGACTAAACTGAAAGGAAAGCAAGGGTGGGGAGCGGGATGAGCCAGCCAGTGTTGGGCAAAGAGTAGAGGAGAGGACAATAAAGAAGGGAATGATTGAGAATAAGGTAAAATAACAAATACGTATAACAGTGCCAAAATGAAGCTCATTATTTTGTATGTCTTATCAATAGTGACTGTCTTCATTTATTCTGGGATTTATGCAACAATTTTTTTGCTGTATGTTCATTAGTTTTGAGGTCATGACAAGCTTTCTGTACTTTGGTGGAAGTAGCAGGAGATCACCAAAGAATGTCGAGTATTTTGTTCATTTTTTTAATGTGTTCTCTGAATAGCTTATACATAATGTACTTTCATCAATCAAATCCACTCCCACTTCCTTCCTTCCAACTTCTCCCAAAACTCCATCACCACATTTCCCTCTTGATTTGATCTACTCTTCTTCCCACATAGTACTGCCATCTTGTGCACTGTATATGGCAGTCCCCTAGAGCATGGGCATCCTATCCTTGAAGAAAACTGACACTGCTTCAGCAGCCCACAGTTGCCTGTGTCTTCTTGACTGGCTAGGGTTGGTACCTCATGTGGTCCCTCCCCTTCTGTGCTGGAATTGGACTGGCTTGATCTAGTGCTTGAGGTCACAGAACCTGTGAGTTAACTTTTCAGTATTTTAGTGATTTAATAGATGGTCTATATTTCATGTAAAATAGTTTATCTGCCTTTGATTTTATAAATAACAATATCCAAAGTGATGTGACCAAATTTTAATAACACTTTGAAGATTAACAATATAGTCTTTGTACTACTTAGTTAACTCTTTCCCATCCTCCTCTAGCAGTATCTTCAGTTTCCCCAGTAAGACTAAACACCTTCCCCCTTCAGGGACTTTGCACATGACGTTATATTTACCTATTTTCCTTTAGTTTAGGAAATCATTAGGTGTCATTTCTATTGAGATTGCTGATAATATTTTCATAGAAAACTATTTGTGTGGTTTATTGCTGTTTTAAGTCTATTTGTAAACTTAGAGGTTTTTTTCTGCCACAGATAGTATAAAAACTAGGATTGGTGTCATCAACAAGTTTAACTACCTCAGTTTTTCACAGTAAAAAAAAAAAAAGTCCTTTATCACATTACCAAGAAGTAATTTTATTTTATTTATTTATTATTTACTTAATTTTATTTGATTAAAGACTGAAAGCTGTATTCTGTCCCAGTCCTTCCTTTTCACTCTAAACCCCTTTTGCAGGTTTCTTGTGGAAGGCAAGGTTCCCGAGTAGTTCCCTCGCCCACCTCTCTGCCTTTTCATTCTAGGGATTCTTCAGCAAGCGCCTGAAAGGTTCCATCAAGAGGACCAAAAGCCAGTCAAAGCTTGACAGAAACACAAGTTTTCGACTTCCATCCCTTCGCAATGCAGATGACAGGTAGGATGTGACTTGTTTTAAAAAAGACTTCAGATGTTGGCGCGGATTATTTACTTACTTTGAGATAGTGTCTCAGTATGTAGCTCTAATTGGCCTGGAGTTCATTATATACATCAAGTTGGCCTTCAATTACAGAAGCCCAGCTGCCTTGGCTTCCTAAGTGCTAGGACTAAGGATGTGTACACCATGTGTAGCACATAGTAGATTTTGATAAGACTCTTGAACCTTTTACCTTTATATCAGTGACAGAAAAATCCAGTACAAAATTTATTTTTATTGTCTTGCTCACATTGAGACAAGGTACAAAATGTTGACTCAGCAGTCAACCAGTATAAAATTCATATAAATATTAGAGTTTGGAGCTATATAAGTTTTTAATAATAAGATATACTGTTTCTGTAAAGTCAAGTTCTACTGGTTATAGGTAAATTCTTTTTCTTTGATCATCTCTAAGTGATAACAGAGATAATAACCAAAAAAAAAAAAATGTTTAGTGCTGCTGGGCGGTAGCACACACCTTTAATCCCAGCACTCAGGAGCAGAGGCAGGCGGATCTCTGTGAGTCCGAGACCAGCCTGGTCTACAAGAACTAGCTCCAGGACAGGCTCCAAAGCTACAGAGAAACCCTGTCTCAAAAAACCAAAAAAAAAGAAAGAAAAAGAAAAATGTTGTGCAATACTGGATATCTCTGTGATAACCTTTTATGATAAGTGTGATCTTATGCTATAGATAAAGAATGTGATGTGCAGAGATACTAGCTAATGTTATCCAAGATCATACAGTTTATATAACAGAAATGATACTGCCTGTGGCGATTTTTCCAGCATTCATGCTCTTTTCTACTATACTGTTCTGTTTGTGTAGCATATGTGTAGCATATAAAATCAGTCTTGGTGGTTCATAGTCACTTGTAGAAAACACAGTTTATAATATTTGCAGCTCTATTTATCAGGGAAATTATATTTTTTTGTTGTTAACATCTTTATTTGGTTTTGGTACTAGGTAATACTTGGTTTGTACAAAGAGTTCAGCACATATTCTTCTGTGCTTTCTGTTTTATGGAGTAGTTTGAGAATCATCTGTATTAGTTCCTCTGTAAAGGTCTGCTAAAATTTGCATCCATCTGGGTCTGGACTCCTTTTAGCTGGGAGATTTTTATTACTGCTTTAATCCAATTGCTTGCTAGAAATGTGTTTGTTGTTTTCTTGTCTTGGTTTAATTTGGGTATGTCATATGCATCTAAAAATTTGTCTGTGCATTTCACATTTTCCAGTTTAGTTGACTGAAAGTTTTTAAGATATGTCCTTATGATTTTTTAGAAGTTCTTCTGTATTTGTTGTAATGCACTCCCTTGGGTTTCCTTTTTATTGTTTAGATATATTTATTTTTGTGTTTATGAATGTTTTGCAAAGATGTGTGTTTGTGTATCACACTTGTGCAAAACTTCCAGAGGCCAGAGGAGTGCCTTCTTGGTGCTCTTGCTCCCCTTGGAACTGGAGTTACAGATAGTTTTTAACCACATGCGGTACTGGAAATCAAACCCAGGTTCTCTGCAAGAGCAATCGTTGCTCTTGACTGCTGAGCCAGCTCTCTATCCCCATTAACTTTATTAAATAGGGTCTTCTCTCTCTTTTGGTGAGTTTAACTAAGAATTTGTTGTTCTTTTATTACTAAGAATTTGTTGATCTTTTATATCTTTTCAAAGTGCCAACTCTTCCTTCCATTGATCTTCTCTGTCTGTCTCTTTCTATCTCAGTACTTTCTACACAGATCGTACTTCTTTCTGTCTACTTAAAGAAATGAGTCTCAGCTTGATCTTGCTTTTCCAAGGCCCTAAGGTGCACTGTTTAGTTATTTATTTGAGAACTCTCTGATTTTTTTTTTTTTTTTTTTTTTGGTTTTTCGAGACAGGGTTTCTCTGTGGCTTTGGAGCCTGTCCTGGAACTAGCTCTTGTAGACCAGGCTGGTCTCGAACTCACAGAGATCCGCCTGCCTCTGCCTCCCGAGTGCTGGGATTAAAGGCGTGCGCCACCACCGCCCGGCTCTCTGATTTTTTTTTTTTATGATGTAGGTACTTGCTTTCATTGAATCTCATAGGTTCTGGTATGTTGTGCTTTAATTTTTCTTCAATTCTAGGAATATTTTTCTTTCTTTATTTCTTCAATAATCTATTAATAATTCAAAAGTTTATTATTTAATGCCCATAAATTTGTATATGTTCAGGAGTTCTCATTGTGTCCTAGTTTTAATTCCATTATGATGACATAGAATAAAAAGTTATTTTATTACTTCTGTATTTGATGCTATTCGATCTGGCTTATTCTATCATCCATTTTGGAAAAGGTTTCTGAGAAGAATATCGATTCTTTAGTGTTGGGATGGAATTCTACAGATGTCTGTTAGTCCCATCTGACTTATGCTATTATTTAGACCAGATGTTTCTGTTTATTTTTTGTCAGAATGTCCTGTCAATTGGTGAGAGTGGGATATTAAAGTCACCTACTATTATTATGTTACAGTTGATGTGTGGATTTATATCTAGTAGTTGTTTTATGAAATTGTGTGGACCCATGCTTGGTGCATTGTCTAGTTTGGCCCTCTTTGCTGTGGGGGAAAAAAACACTGACCAAAACCAGCTGGCGGGAGGAAAGAAAGGGTTTATTTCCGCTTTTACTTTATAGTTCCAGGGCAAGAACTCAAGGCAGAAGCTTGGAAGTAAGGACTGAAACAGAAGCCATGGAGAAATGCTGCTTTCTAGCTTGCTTTCTGTTGCTTGCTCAATCTGCTTTCGTATACTTCCCAAGGCCGAGGAAGGACATAAACATTCAATTTTTAAGGTTATACATAAAAGTCTGCTTTTTGTCTTTAAAATTAACACTCAAAGCAGAAATATGAATTCTAGTAAAACTAGAAAAATCTGAATCATGGACTATTTAAGATTAAATGATCATTTATAATTGCTGTACAGAAGGAATTTCTGAAGTCTTACCACCTAACGAACTACTAACTGAACACAGCATATTTTCCCCTCACATAAAAGTCATCATCCTTAGGAACTTCAAAAAGCTCCTCATGAACGCAGGTGATTTCTGTAACTGTGTTATGACATCTAGGTTTCAAACATCTAAAATGAGGGATCCTTATAAGGGTGTTGGTTACTACCAGCTGAATTATCTCTTTTTAAAGGAATTTCCATGAACTGGTCCAATGACTCCTGTTTGTTTATTCCTAACTTTTCTTTTTGCAAGGGAAACTGGAAATGTTTATATTTGGATACACTATGGCCCCCAATAATGCAAGAGTCTGTTCTTAAATTCTAGCTAGCATTTGCCATTTTGAGGGTAGATTTAGCATACATACTTCCATAATTCTGGAATAATTCAGATCCTGCCTTCCTTTAGAATATTAACATTCAAGATAATCTTATCATATAGATTGGAGAAACTATACACCCACAATGGATTTATAGTAGTGATGTTTGTGTTTCTCTGTTAAAATCCCAAGTGGTAAGTACATGCCAGACAAAAACGTATCCATATAAATATATGTACATAAGTGTTCACAGCAGCATTATTCATAGTAATCATGATTACTAAAGTGAACATGACCCACATGACTATCAACAGATGGGTACACAAACATCCCCATATTAGTCATCCACAAAAAAGGAATGGAATACTGAAACATGCTGCAGCATGTATGACTGTGTTTAACCTTGAAAGCATCACAACTGAAGAAAGTTTGTTATGGACTGGAGTATAATACTGCCTAGCATACATTTCATCCCCACCACTGCAGAGAGAAAAACTAATCACAACTTTAGTTTCTCCAATCTGTGTGAAGCTGTTATCTTGGATACTAGCCTTCTAAATATTGTGTTTCCTTTTATAGAATATGGAAGTGGCAAGAATAGGAAAATTCATAAATATTAGTAGTTGCCAAAGACTGAAGATGTGATATATAGAAAAAGCCAGTGAAAGAGGAGTAACTTGAGGGGCATTAAGCTTCTGTTTTGAGTGGTAAAAATAATTTAAGCTTAGATTTTGGTGATGATTGCACAATTCTAAATATATTGAAAATTCTATATACTTTAAATGGTTGGATTCTATTGTGTATGAATTCTTTCTCAATAAAGATGTGTAGGGGGCTGGAGAGATGGCTCAGAGGTTAAGAGCATTGCCTGCTCTTCCAAAGTTCCTGAGTTCAATTCCCAGCAACCACATGGTGGCTCACAACCATCTGTAATGGGGTCTGGTGCCCTCTTCTGGCCTGCAGCTGTACACACTGACAGAATATTGTATACATAATAAATAAATAAATAAATATTTAAAAAAAAAGATGTTTAAAGAAAATGAGCTGGCCAGGAAGACTGCAGTGGAACTCATGAGTCTGTGAGCTCATTATAGCAACAGAGTTTCTGCTTAGCTCTTCAGTGCTTTACTCTTACACATACAACCAAGTGCCTTGTAACTACCAAAGAAATACACCAAATGAGAGACAGAAACCAAAATAAACAACCGAAGAGACCTATGTTCATAGCAAAAACAACTTTACAAGTAAAATGAATTATTTTTAAAAGATAAGACTATATATCTATAAAATAATAACAAAGTAGCAAAGGGGAAAAACAGGAAGAAAGATCTTGAAAGTTAACATGAAAATCAAATCATTGTCACAGGAAGTATAGCAGAAGATAAAAGAGTCAGACGGGCAAGATAGCAGAAGCCAGTGAGGGCACTTACCACCAAACCTGATGACCTGGATTCCATCCCTGGAACATCCATGGTGGGAGGACAGAACACACTCCAAGTTGTCTTCTGACTTTCACACCCCCTACACACAAATAAATAAATAGTATAAAGAATGAAAGAATCCGTGTACAAGATTAGAAAAAGGAACAAAGACTTTAGGGAAGAAAATGTCCCAAGACAAGAAAACAAATGTGCAGACTGGAGACACCCCCCCCCCCAACGCGCACCAGTTTCCAGTACAGTAAATGGTAAAGAACCCTGAAGAGAACCCTATCTGTCTATAACATCACAAGATATCAGATCACTAAGATTTTGTTTTGTTTTTGCTTCTTTGTTTTCTACCCTTAAAAAACTTCTATAAAGAAAACAGTAGGTTGCATGCAAAAGAAATGGGGATGGGGAACACGGTAGTAAAATGGGATGACGTTGGAATTTTTGGTAAAATTACTGAACCAGAAATTTGAGGGGACATGTCATTAAAATTATGGAAAGAAATGTTTTTCAGCTCAGTTCTCTAAAGTTCTTAAATGTCAAGCTAAGAAGTTTAGACTCTAGTCTTACAAGCAGCAGAGAACCTGCACACTGTTCCCTAAAAGTAGCATAAAACAGTCCTGTGGATGGAGAAATCCAGCACTGTGGAGTATGGAATTTCAGATTACCTGCTCTGTAGATACCAGGCTTGGGGTGCCAGTTATTATAAAGCTACTGTAAGATACAGTGAAGGCTCTAAGGAGGGGATTGGCAGCAGAAAAAGACAGGGAAAGGATACTTTAGAGAAAAAAATAGAATGTCAAAGTCATTGTTTCAAAGTCATCTGATGAGTTAAAACCCAGGAGTATCATTTTCTAGAATCCATATGGGTTGCATTTTGACTTTGAAAGTGTGCCATGTAAGAGGGCATGGGATCATGAAAAGACTGATTCTTTTACCTTTTGTTCAGAGGCACTTAAAACTAGGGGATGATAAAAAAACTGGACCTATTACATTGCCAGATTTTCAAATATTTGTTACCAACCCTACATTTTGGGTTTTGGGTGAATGGACACAGGAGTAGAAAGGAGGTAACACAGTCTAAGCACCATCTTAGTTTTCCTTTATGGTGTGAACATGGCAGATGTTTGTATCTTGCTTCTTCCTTCAAGGATTTTTCATCTCAAAGGAGAATTTTCAAGGAATCCTTCAGGGATTTTTCATCTCTAAGGAGACTCTCACCTATAATTTCATTCCAGGAGTTCTTATGGAAAGGGGTATATACTCATGCAAGGGCACAGAAGCCAACGGTTAATATCAGGGGTCTTCTTCTATCACGTCCACCATATTTTTTGAGACAGGGTCTCCTGCTGAGCCTGGAGCTCAGCAATTGGACAACCGCAACTTATCCTGTCTCCATCTCCTGTCCCTGAGACTATAGCTACGCACCACTGCCCATTTCATTGATGTGGGTGCTGGGTTGCAGAATGTAGTTGTCCAAACTTACATCGCAAGCAGCTTACACATTGACCACCTCACCAGCCCATTGTAAGGAGGAGTGTTTGTTGTTCTGGTCTCCAAACTACTACAAAGCACATTCATACTTTCTTTGCACTGACAGCCACTAGAAATTAGGAACACAGACCATTCTGAAAGCTTTAACATTCCTGTTCCACTACCAATACTTAATCATTTCTCGTCATCTAGCTACCCAGAAAGAATCAAACCTCATCCCGTTTCCCCTACTTATATCCATTGTAGAGAACAAGAATGCACCTTATCATTTTCTCAAAATTTACTCTAACAAGTCTTTTGACTTTTTCAGTCTCTGGCCACCCTTCTATAGTCTTGATCTAACTGAGGGGGTTCAAGGTAGTGGAACTAGTCCCAAAACATCTCCTTTATAAACATTACACCCTGTCATGGACTTCACTTTGGCTTATCACCTCTCTTTATCTCAGTATCACAAATGAAATTTCAATTGTAATATCTTACTGTGTGTATAATAATTTATTGTAATCATTTGCATAATATGCAAAATACAATAACATGGCCCATTCCTTCCCTAACTCCCAGCATTATCTCTTATGAACTCCATGAAGTCTTTCATTTATAGTATTTCCCATAGTGTTTTGTATTATTGTTCTGCTTTTGATTTTATTCTCTTCCCAAATGATACTCTGTCCTGAGGCTGGTTTAATTTTAGTACATGCTCATATAACAATACTCAAGTCAGAAATAATATGCACCCTGACTTTTGTATTCTTTCCACATCTCCTAGACTCTACCTGACCACCCATAGCTAACTGTAAATGACTTATAGAATGAACTGCACTATAATAGATATACTCATATTTCTGCTTGCTGTACTTTTTGCATGCTGATAATTGTGGTTGATAG
Organism: Arvicola amphibius; assembly: GCF_903992535.2. NCBI lineage: Eukaryota > Metazoa > Chordata > Mammalia > Rodentia > Cricetidae > Arvicola > Arvicola amphibius. The sequence goes on from NC_052058.2 coordinate 64,362,007, forward strand.
TTGTGACAACTGGCTAGGATTGTAATTGCTTTATTCCCTTGGCAGCTTGCATAGTGTTTTCTGGAACCATGAAAGCTAGACCATAGGAAAGAGGCCTTAGTGCAGACCTAGCTTGAGTCATCTAAGTCATGTATCCTAAGTGTGTTGTATCTTCAGCATTAGAGGCCCACCCTCAACCCCTGAAAGGCAACATCATAGAAAACCACAACAGGACACACTGCAGAGCTCAGTGTGTTGTGGGGAGACCAGTCAAAAAAGATGTGTATCATAGCTCCTGCCTCTGTGGCTCAAGGAACATAGTAGAAGAGAAGGCCAGAATCCTGGGAAGAAATGACAGCAATGTCAGTTGACCTGTTAATGTGCAAGGGGGAGTCCCTCCCCTAGATGACAGGAACTACTCACTGCTGAAAGAATTTGTGTCCCTCAAGGACAAAATTCCCTTATTGGTTGTCCAGTGCAGAGTGGTCAGCCCTGAAGCCATATACACATAAACAACAGGCTCAGTGGGATACACACACACACACACATACACACAAACACACACACACACACATATATATATATATATATATAATCAAAGAAAAAGAGGATATCAGCTTGAGAGTGGGAGAGTGTGGGAGGGGCTGAGGGGAGGAAAGGGGAGGAGTGATGTATTTCTATTTCAATTAAAAATATTTTTTTCTTTTTTTCTTTCATGGGGTGGTTTTTTTTGTTTGTTTGTTTGGTTTTTTTTTTTTTTTTTTGGTTTTTCGAGACAGGGTTTCTCTGTGGCTTTGGAGCCTGTCCTGGAACTAGCTCTTGTAGACCGGGCTGGTCTCAAACTCACAGAGATCCGCCTGCCTCTGCCTCCCGAGTGCTGGGATTAAAGGCATGCGCCACCACCGCCCGGCTATGGTTTATTTTTTTATATTTAAAAATTTCCATCTCCTTCCCTCCCCTCCACTCCACCCATACCCCCCTCCCTCCCTCTCCAGGCCAAGGAGCCATCAGGGTTCCCTACTCTATGTTAAGACCAAGGTCCTCCCAACTCCCCCCAGGTCCAGGAAGGTGATCGACCAAGCTGAGAAGGCTCCCACAGAGCCCGTCCAATGCAGAATAATCAAAGGCCCACGCCATGTCCTTGGCTTCTCAGTCAGCCCCCACTGTCGGCCACATTCAGAGAGTCCGGTTTTGGTCGCCATGATCCATCAGTCCATTTCCACTGGCGTTGGTGTGATCTCCAATTATAGTTCTGTCCTCCAACCGTCTTCCAGTGGGGTGAACCGCACCCCTCCACGGTCCTGACCTTTCTTTCTTCATGACTCTCCCTCCTTCTGCTTGCTCCTCATCAGGACCTTGGGAGCTCAGTCCGGTGCTCCAAATGTGTGGTGCTCAGGTCCATTTTCTTTATCTATGCACAGGTGGATGGTTCTATGGTGATCATGCAAGAAATTCATCACCCGATATGGCTATAGGAACTGGCCTTTTTCGGGCGCCTCTCCTCATCTGCCCAAGGAACTAGCTGGGGGCATCTCCCTGGAAACCCAGGAACCCCTCTAGAGTCAAGTCTCTTGACAACCCTCAGATGGCTCCCTTAAGATATATGCTTCCCTGCTCCCATATCCTCCCTTCCTGTATCCCAAGCATCCCATTCCTCCGAGCTTCCCCCATTCTCCCCTTCACGCTTTTCTCTCCCCATCTTCCCTTGGCCCCGTCTCGCCCCACCCTCAAGTTCCCAATTTTTGCCCAGCGATCGTGTCTACTTCCAATATCCAGGAGGATTACTATATGTTTTTCTTTGGGTTCACCTTCTTATTATCTTCTCAAGAATCCCGAATTATAGGCTCGATGTCCTTTAGTTATGGCTAGAAACTGATTATGAGTGAGTACATCCCATATTCATCTTTTTGGGTCTGGGTTACCTCCCTCCTTCTGCTCCTCATTTGGACCTTGGGAACTCAGTCCAGTGCTCCAATGTGGGTCTCTGTCTCTATCTCCATCCAGTGCCAGATGAAGGTTCAATATTCATCTTTTTGGGTCTGGGTTACCTCACTCAGAATAGTGTTTTCTATTTCCATCCATTTGCATGCAAAATTCAAGATGTCATTGTTTTTTACCGCCGAGTAGTACTCTAATATGTATATATTCCACACTTTCTTCATCCATTCTTCCACTGAAGGGCATCTAGGTTGTTTCCAGGATCTGGCTATTACAAATAATGCTGCTATGAACATAGTTGAGCAAATGCTTTTGTAGTATGATTGGGCATCTCTTGGGTAAATTCCCAAGAGTGGAATTACTGAGTCCTGGGGTAGGTTGATCCCGAATTTCCTGAGAAACCGCCACACTGCTTTCCAAAGTGGTTGCACAAGTGTGCATTCCCACCAGCAATGGATGAGTGTACCCCTGACCCCACAACCTCTCCAGCAAAGGTTATCATTGGTGTTTTGGATTTTAGCCAATCTGACAGGTGTAAGATGGTATCTCAAAGTTGTTTTGATTTGCATTTCCCTGATAGCTAAGGAGGTTGAGCATGACCTTAAGTGTCTTTTGGCCATTTGAACTTCTTCTGTTGAGAATTCTCTGTTCAGTTCAGCGCCCCATTTTTTAATTGGGTTAATTAGCATTTTAAAGTCTAGTCTCTTGAGTTCCTTATATATTTTAGAGATCAGACTTTTGTCAGTTGCAGGGTTGATGAAGATCTTTTCCCAGTCAGTAGGCTGCCTTTGTGTCTTCGTGACAGTGTCCTTTGCTTTACAGAAGCTGCTCAACTTCAGGAGGTCCCATTTATTCAATGTTGCCCTTAATGTCTGTGTTACGTAGGAAACGGTCTCCTGTGCCCATTTGTTGTAGAGTACTTCCCACTTTCTCCTCTATCAAGCTCAATGTGTTCAGATTAATATTGAGGTCTTTGATCCATTTGGACCTAAGTTTTGTACATGGTGATAGGTATGGATCTACTTTCATTCTTCTACAGGTTGACATCCAGTTATGCTAGCACCATTTGTTGAAGATGCCCTCTTTCTTCCATTGTGTACTTTTGGCTCCTTTATCAAAAATCAGGTGTTCATAGGTTTGTGGTTTAAAATCCGGGTCTTCTATACGATTCCATTGGTCGACTTCTCTGTTTTTATGCCAGTACCAAGCTGTTTTCAATACTGTAGCTCTGTAATAGAGTTTGAAGTCAGGGATGGTAATGCCTCCAGAAGTACCTTTATTGTATAAGATTGTTTTGGCTATCCTGGGTTTCTTGTTTTCCATTATAAAGTTGATTATTGTTCCTCTCCAATATCTGTGAAGAATTTTGTTGGGACCTTGATGGGGATTGCATTGAATTATAGATTGCTTTTGATTAGAATTGCCATTTTACTAATGTTGATCCTCACAATCCACAAGCAAGGGAGATCCTTCCATTTTCTGGTATCCTCTCAATTTCTTTCTTCAAAGACGTTAAAGTTCTTGTAAATAAATCCTTCACTGTCCTTGGTTAGAGTTACTCCCAGATATCTTATGCTATTTGTGGCTATTGGAAAGGGTGATACTTCTCTGATTTCCCCTCTCTGTTTCCTTATCCTTTGTGTATCGGGTAGGGCAACTGATTTTTTGAAGTTGATCTTGTATCATGCCACATTACTGAAGGAATTTATCAGCTGTAGGAGTTCTTTGGTGGAGTTTTTGGGGTCGCTTATGTACACTATCATATCATCTGCAAATAACGAAAGTTTAACTTCTTCCTTTCCAAATCGAATCCCCTTGATTCCCTTATGTTGTCTTATTGCTATTGCTAGAACTTCAAGCACTATATTGAAGAGATAAGGAGAGAGTGGACAGCCTTGTCGTGTTCCTGAATTTAGTGGGATGGTCTTGAGTTTCTCTCCGTTTAATTTGATGTTAGCTGTCGGCTTGCTGTAAATAGCCTTTATTATATTTAGGAATGACCCTTGTATCCCTAATCTCTCCAAGACCTTTATCATAAAGGGGTGCTGAATTTTGTCAAATGCTTTTTTAGCATCTAATGAGATGATCATATGTTTTTTTTCCTTCAGTTTATTTATGTGATGGATTACATTGATAGATTTTTCATATGTTGAACCAGCCCTGCATCTCTGGGATGAAGCCTACTTGATCGTAGTGGATAATTTTTCTAATGTGTTCTTAGATTCGGTTTGCCAGTACTTTATTGAGAATTTTTGCGTCAGTGTTCATGAGTGAGATTGGCCTGTAATTCTCTTTCTTGGTTGAGTCTTTGTGTGGTTTAGGTATCAGGGTAACTGTAGCTTCATAAAAGGAATTTGTCCATGTGACTCTTGTGTTTCTATATATGAAATACCTTAAGGAGTAATAGGTATTAGGTCTCTTGGAATTCTGGTAGAATTCGCATTGAAACCATCGGTCCTGGGCTCTTTGTGGTAGGGAGGTTTTTGATAACAGTTTCTAATTCTTGCGACTAACAGGACGATTTAGAGCATTTACCTGGTCCTGGTTTAACTTTTGGTATATGGTTATTTATCTAAAAAAACTGTCCATTTCTTTTACATTTTCCAATTTTGTGGCATACAGGCTTTTGTAGTAAGATCTAATGATTCTCTGAATTTCCTCTGTGTCTGTGGTTATGTCCGCCTTTTCATTTCTGATCTTATTAATTTGCGTGTTCTCTCTCTGCCGTTTGATTAGTTTGGCTAAGGTTTGTCAATCTTGTTGATTTTTCTCCAAGAACCAGCTTCTTGTTTCATTGATTCTTTGGATTGTTTTCTGTGTTTCTGTTTGTTTGATTTCTGCCCTCAGTTTGATTATTTCCAGTCTTCTACTTCTCCTAGGTGAGTCTGCTTCTTTTTTTTTTCCAGAGCTTTCAGGTGTGCTGTTAAGTCACCAATGAGTGCTTTCTCGTTTTCTTTAAGTGGGCACTTAATGCTATGCACTTTCCTCTTAGCACTGCTTTCATTGTGTCCCATAGGTTTGGAGTATGTGTTGTGTCTTTGTTTCATAAATTCAAGAAAGACTCTTTAATTTCTTTCTATTCTTCTTCCTTGACCCAGGTGTGGTTCAGTAGTTGACTGTTCAGTTTCCATGAGTTTTGTGGGCTTTCTGGATTTTATGGTATCAGCATTGTTTGTTGAATTCTAATTTTAATCATGGTGATCCAATAAGACACAGGTGGTTACTAATATTTTTTTTGTAACTGTGGAAGTTTGCTTTGTTTACCAAGTATATATGGTCAATTTTTCGAAAAGGTTCCATGAGCCGCAGAGAAGAAGGTATATTCTTTCCTATTTGGGTGGAATGTTTCTATAGATGTTCTGTAAGTCCATTTGGTTCATTACCTCCATTAAGTCTTTCAATTTTCTGTTAGGTTTTCTGTCTGATTGACCTGTCCATTGGTGAGAGAGGAGTGTTGAAGTCTCCTACTATTAGTGTGTGTGGTTTGATGGCTGCCTTGAGTTCTAGAAGTGTTTCTTTTACATAAGTGGGAGCTTTTATATTAGGGGCATAGATATTCAGGATTGAGACTTCATTCTGAAGGATTTTTCCTAGTTTGAGTATAAAGTGTCCTTTTCCATCTCTTCTGATTGATTTTAGTTTGAAGTCAACTTTGTTAGAAATTAGTATGGCCGCACCGGCTTGTTTCTTAGGTCCATTTGCTTGATAAACCTTTTCCCAACCCTTTACTCTGAGTAGGTGTCTGTCTTTGTGGTTGAGGTGTGTTTCTTGTAAACAGCAGAATGTTGGATCCTGTTTTCGTATCCAATCTCTTAGCCTGTGCCTTTTTATAGGTGAATTGAGTCCATTGATATTAAAGTGATATTAATGACCAGTGGTTGTTAACTCCAGTCGTTTTTTTGTAGTAGAGTTTGTGTGTTTTCCCTTCTTTAGTTGTGCTGGTGAAGGGTCGCTAGATGCCTGAGTTATTGTGGGCATTATGTGGACTCCTTGGTTTGTGATTTTCCTTCTATTACTTTTTGCAAGGCTGGAATTTGTGGCCTACGTATTGTTTAAATCTGTTTTGTCCTGGAATATCTTGTTTCTCCATTGATGGTGAATGCTAGCTTTTGCCGGTATATTAAAGTCTTGGGCTTGCAATCCATGTTCCCTTAATGTCTGTAGCACATCTATCCAAGACCTTCTGGCTTTCATGGTTTTCCAGTGAGAAGTCAGGTGTAATTCTGATTAGGTTTCCCTTTGTATGTTACTTGACCTTTTTCCTTTGCAGCTCTTAATATCTGTTCTTTATTCTGTATGTTTTGTGTTTTGATTATTATATGGCGTGGGGATGCTTTCTTTTAATCCAGTCTGTTTGGTGTTCTGTAGGCTTCTTGTAGCTTCATAGGAATATCCTTCTTTAGGTTAGGGAAATTTTCTTCTATAATTTTGTTTAATATATTTTCTGGGCCTTTGAGTTGTAGTTCTCCTTCTTCTATGCCAATTATTCTTAAGTTTGGTCTTTTTATTGTGTTGGGTGTTTTGTGTTAAGAATTTGTTGGATTTGTTTTGTTCTTTAATCTGTGATTTTATTTCCTCTATAGTATCTTCAGAGTCCAAGATTCTTTCTTCCATCTCTTGTATTCGGTTGGAAATACTTGTCTCTGAAGTTTCTGTTCGTTTACTCAGAATTTCCATTTCCAGTCTTCCCTTGGAATTGTGTTTTCCTCATTACCTCCATTTCGAATTTTCAGTCTTTGTACTGTTTCCCTTACCTGTTGATTGCTTTTCTTGTTTTCTTGGGTATCTTTGAGAGATTTATTTATTTCATATACTTTTTTGTTTGTCATCTCCATTTCTTCTTTCTTTTTTTCTTTTTTGGGTTTTCAGAGACAGGGTTTCCTCTGCAGCTTTTTAGAGCCTGTCCTGGAACTAGCTCTTGTAGACCAGGCTGGCCTCGAACTCACAGAGATCCACCTTCCTCTGCCACCCGAGTGCTGGGATTAAAGGCGTGCGCCACCACCGCCCGGCTCATCTCCATTTCTTTTATGGCAGTTTTTTACCTCCGTTTAAGGTCCTCTGATTATTTTCATGAAGTACTGTTTAAGGTCTATTTCTTCTGGAGTAGGGTGTTCAATTCTTTTTTGTTTTGGGATGACTGGATTCTGGTGATGACATGTTGCCTTTCGGGTTGTTGGAGGAGTTCTTGCATTGGCGCCTGCCCATCTCTTCCTTCAAATGGAGCTAGGAGAGACTTGGTGACTTGTTCCAATCCTTGCTCTGACTGGATGTGGGTGGATCTCCTCAGTGCCAGGGCAGGAGCTATTCCTTGCAGCACAATCTGAAGGAGCCTGCACTCCCTTGCAGGGCTCCTCCAACCTGCCTGGAAGGCAGCCTCTCCCCCCTCTGGTTAGGTGGCCTTGGGACAGGGTCAGGACAGTTGAATACACTAGGGAAAGGCCGTCTAGATGGGACTCCACAGCACTGAATCAGGGATTCCTTGTAGCTGAGGGATGCCTCCCAGATGTGTCTTCCGGTTTTAAAATCTGGTGTCTTTGCTCCCAGATGTGTCTTCTGGTCCTCCTAGATGTGTCTTCTGGTCCTCCCAGATGTGTCTTCTGGTCTTAATGTCCAGTGTCTTTGCTGGCCAGGGAGTTCTGGGAGAGGGGCCTCCCAAATGTGTTTCTGGTCCTAATATCCAGTGTCTTTGCTGGCCAGGAGTTCCGGAGAGGGCCTACCGTTCCGCAGGCAGGCTAATGAAACAAACGAAAGCTCCTGCCTGCCAGTTGCACTCCCTAAGCAGTCCCCCAGCCGCCCTGCTTGGGCTTGAGCTGGAGATGTTATGAACCCCTAAAAATATTTTTAAAGGAATTTTAGTATTTCTACCCTTCCAACTGGTCTACTAGTTGAGTTGGGTTCTGGGTATAATTTGGTTCATTTTGATATTTTTGCTAAATTCAATATACCTGTGTTCTGTTGTTTTATTGGTACTAGTAGGTTTTAATTCATTTGCAATTGTAAGGAATAAGAAAAATTGTATTATAAAACATCTCTATATGTATTAGAGACAGTGGAATTTTTTACTTCTCAGATTACACTTTGGTTTTTTTATAGTCTCTTTCTATGCCCCCCTTCCTTGAATGTATACATATATACATGTTAAAGTAGCTATATGTTTGACTTTTTGTGGGGGATAGTGAGACATGAGGTTTTTATTTTAAGTGATGATTCATGCTTCAGATACCCTCCTTATCTGTATCATCTGGACTCATTAGACTATCCGGTCGGAGACTAAGCAGGGAGAAGGAAAATCTGCATTATGTATTTTGCTTCTATTAAGCCACATCTGCGTGGGCTAACATAAAAATCAGTAGTATAAGCAAGTAGAACGTGGTTTCACCTACAGCAAGTAGGCCAGTGTAGCTAGCTATCAAGATCTCAGAAAGTGGGCTTTGAGTACACAATAGAACACTAGTGAGTGAATTACTTACGTACATACACACCACACACACACACACAACACACACCACACAGCCTGATGAGGGACAGTTAAATTACATGCATGGTTTCAGTAGATAGAATCACTTGGAAATGTTCATAAAAGATCTTATATAAACAGTAAAATCCAGAGCATGGGGGGATTCTTTTCTTGTTGTGAGATCTCAGTTTAAAATGTGATGAGAGTATTGAGACACCCAAGTTATTGATTACCACTTGGCACATTTCAGAATAAATATCTTTAAATGCATGCTGGTTAAACACGAGTGTCCTGCAGTGCTCAGCTACTGGCACAGAACTCTTCAAGAACTCAGTGACGCAGTTCAGACTCATAACTGCCAACCAAGCAGAAACTCACCTGCACTGAGTCCAGGATTTTGTGTGGCAATAAGCATTTTTAATTAAAAGTTTCCCAGTTCCTAAATTTGGAACAGAATCTGTAAACATGTGGCAGATTGAGCTAGCAAACCCAAGCATTATTGGAGCTGTAGGGGAAATGTGACTTTAAAAAAATCACATGGGTAGGATGAGAAAATCCAGCTGTGTTTATTTCAAATTGCACTAATCAGAGTTCATTTACTCTTTTCCTTTTGCATCAGTGCATCCACTGGTTTGTGTGTGATGCTCCCCATCCCCAGCCGTTCACTTTTCTCTTTTAAGACTGACTTTAAGTAGTGATGAAAGTTGAAGCAATAAACAGACATTTACTGTGGTAACAGAAAGTCTCTCCTGTAGTTTATGTCCTAAATCAGTCAGAAGCAGCAAATCATCTTCATTGGCAATTAGATTTTTAACACATGCTAACCCTTTCCTTCACAGTCCATAAGTTGACAAAGAAATAAAGACTCTGCTAACCTTAAAATAGAAATGTAGAGTATGGTGTTCCTTAATTAATGTAAAATCGACCTCTAAGAAGCCATTTCCCAGTTAAATTAAGGAACAGTCGCATTGGAAGCCGGCATTATTCCTGTGTGGTGTTTGCAGTAGTGGTAGTCAGAAGAGCCAGGCCAGGAGTCAAGGAATACACATTATCTTGATGAAAACCCTTGTCAGGCTCCCCTTGGAAAAGCTTTAAACTCATAATGCTACCAATAAATACCCATTCTGTTCCATTAGAGGAGTAAACTGATGGCACCATACTCTAAAACTCTAGTTAGAAGATCTGTGAAAATAGTTCGTGTGAAGGTACAGGAGGAGGTAACATGATCAGAGGTGACCTAAGGTTTCTGATGTCATATTGAAATGTTTGGACAGATAATGCCTCCTTCCCCCACTCTTGCCCTAGCCATCTCCAGGCTGTTTGATCTTCTGTTTACTGTAGTCATGCTTCTGTGGGTGTGACTTCTCAGAGACACTGTTCTTGATACAGGAAGAACCTGCTTATTTATCAGTAGTAATGTTGGATATGGTAGACTTTGGCTATCGATTCATGGTGTTGTATCCTCATTTTGAACTATAGGAGATTCTGAACTAGGTATTAATTATTGAAATTTCAGTAAGCATTTTAAGTTATCCAAATGATTAGATTATTAGAATGAGCTTTTATAGCAGCTTTTATAGCAGTGGACTACACTGCAGAATATTGGAAAAAATTATTTCATTTAACTTTCTCTAAAGTTAAACCAGATAAATCGTGCAAAAAGAAACTTTTAACTAGGGCGGGCACTGCAAAGGAAACAAGTGAGGGATTGTACTTGCAAAAAGCGATAGAGGGACTACCACCATCTAGTGAGAGGGTAGCTGGCAATCACATGTAACAAGCCAAAGCTTCCTATATCTGTTCCTGAGTAGTTTTTAGTAAGCAATCATTCCCCACCCCCAGAGCTGCCTTTATTACCAGCTTTTGACAGAGAACTTACTGATGGGAATGAGCCCTCACGGCCCCCTCCCTTCTGTTTGAAAAGAGTCACCTTTGCCTTGTTTGCAGAGCGTGCTCCCTGAGCCTTGCCAGCTGCAGTTTCTCTCTGCTGCCTTCCAGCTCTAATCTCCTTAAAGGTGTAGCTCCATGGCAACAGGCCCAGCCTTGAGCCCTGGAACCTTGTTTGTATTACCTGAGGGGCTAGAAGCAGCCTAGAGAAGTAGCCCGATGTCACCCGCACTGCAGGGCTTTGGATAGTGAGGACTTGTTTGTTTTTGTTTCTGTCCGGCTTCTGTTGAAGACTTGAATAACACCTGAGAGGCATTTGTGCACAGATGGCATCAGTGGCATCAGTAACTGAAGGCAGAAGGGACATCATCCTCAGCTGGCTCCTGTTCTTCTACACAGAGTTGTTTTCTGAGGTGTAGTCCCAGGAAGTGACTTGCTGCAACCGGGACATGTTGGCACCACTATGGTTTGGGGTTGCACTGCCAGGGGGCTGTACAATTGCTTCATGTAGGTAGACATTTATTTTGTTTTAAATAAAATTAGCTTATTTTAATTTTTTGGAGATTATAAAAAACAAAAGACACTTTGTCATAGCACCTGTTTTACATATCTCTTGATCGTCCTAGAGCCAAAGAGGCTTTTTCCTCCCACAGTTCCTCCTGGAAAAGAGAGTAAAATCATTACTTTCTATTTGTTTGGCAAAGATGATGGTATCCTGTTTATCCATCTGGTTTCTGATTCAGCATATTCAGAAAGGCTGTTATGATAAATTGTCATAAGGTTTTAGAAGATAGCATTTAGTTACTTATAATTGTGCTGTATTTGTACCATATAACTTCAAAAATGTTTCCTTATCCAGAACAAAGGGAAATTAATACAAGTGCTGCTTTGTTGTGTTTTTATGACACTATATTTGGTGGCTTTTGTCCCTTTAGTACACTTTGTATTATTAGTGGGAACTACTATGTTGCCCTTTTTACTTAAAAAAAAAAAAAAATGCTATCAGAAGACAGGGTTTTTTTTCCAGCCTAAACTTTAGTCATTATTGTTTTCTTTTTGTTAAAACAACAGACTAATTATTCTTATTGTTTAAGATGTTTCTTATTTATGGGGTGTGACCAAGTGGAGTGGAGACAGAAGATAGTGAATTTAGTGCTAGTTTTCAGTTTCCTATTTCTTAATAATTTAGCTAACTGCTTTTCTGGCAGTAAGTGCTACAGCTCATTTCAGTGTTATCCTTGTTCCTAGCAAATGAATAAAGCTGCTTATTTAATATTTTACCAAAACAAATGTCTTTACACAGACATTTCTTTATAGACTTATTATTAAGTCCTACTTGAACCATAGGGGTGTCTCAATCAATAAGTGTGATAATTATTGACTACAACTGTGTGACCGTGCATTTTTGAATTTAGGAAAATTGTTTTCCATCATGTTTGACTTCATTAATTTTTATGATAGGAAGGCAATGAAGTATTAGCTCCTGTAGTAACAAGATCTAGGATACCCACCCTTCTTTTTTAAACACCCAGGAAAATAGAATCAGCCAAGACACCTGCTTAACAGTGTCAACTGTTCTCTGGGGCATCTGGCTTTTTTTTCCCTCCTTTTTTTTTTAAAGTGTGGTGGGAAGTTTCCTCAAGGCATTCTATTCTTATTCTGTAAAGCCTGTACCGAAGTCAAAGTTTGCCAGAAGAGAACTCCATATTGAAATGGAAATGAGGTTGTTTGAAAGACGTTCCTACGCTGAAAGTTTGTCTTTCCTGCTGTCCCTCTCACTCCCCTTGCTTGCTTCCTCTTTCTCACTGTGTGCTGGGGCTGGGAGTAGATCTCCCAGAGCACAAAGAAACAAATGAGGCTTCAGCCATTGTCAGTGATACAAGAAGATAAATGATGTGTATCGTCAAATAAAATAGGAAAGAATGTCTTTTGACAGTAATTTTGCATAAAAAGTAATAAAGAATTTGAAGAGTGTGTATTTCTCCATTTCCAATGCAGAAATGAGACTGAAAATAACATCTGTACAGGAACTTAGAGGTCCTTTGAGACTTGTAATATTATTCTGTTTTTGAAAAGCATGTTCATGAGTATGTTTATATATGCATAGTTATGTTTACCCATGAATGTGGCTGTTAATACTGTTGTTATTGTACGATAACTATTTGTTCCTACTTTTATTTTTCCCATTACACTTCTGTACATTTTTTTTTTTTGGTCTCTTTTCTTTAATGTAACACTGCCTCAAGTATTCTCTACTTTTAGGGCTCGTGGTCTGCCTAAATTGAAAGAGTCTCGTTCCCATGAGTCCCTGCTGAGCCCATGCAGTGCAGTGGAATGTCTGGATCTTGGTAGAGGGGAGCCAGTGTCAGTGAAACCACTCCATAGTAGCATCCTTGGACAAGACTTCTGCTTTGAGGTAAAAAGGAAAAAGAATTTCAGAAAGAAGGGAAAATAGTTGACAATAATTTGACTGTTTCACTGTCGTGTTTCTGATTTAATTGTCTTAACTAGTTTTCAGTTCCTGAAATTTTCCTACTTATAAGAGAAATGTTGAGAATCTGTTAATAGAATTATATTTGTAATTGAAGTTATGAATTATCTCATACCTTTGCCTTTGTCTGCTTTAAAAGCCTAAGCACTTAGTACATTCTCAGAGTAGGTTACAAGATTACAATAGTTTCTCAAACTAATGTGTTATTTTTTAATATTGATGTTATATATTGTTATTTAATCCCAATTTTAGAAGAATTTGGAGAAAATCCACCAAAATTACAGTTTTATAGCTATAACATGATCAGTTCTTGACCTAGGACCATACCTTGTTTGTTTTTGTAATCTCCTGCATATTTCGAGACCAGTAACTGCCCTTCTCAGCAACATGTCAGGGCCTCACTAACCTTCTGGAGCTAGGAACTGTCTTAACACTCCACCTGATCTGGTTCACTGTATTATGACCCGAGAGTGTAAGTGAGCAGACTGTAGCTTGGAGTAGGTCGTTTATACGTGCTTATTATTTATTATTATTATTATTATTATTATTATTATTATTATTATTATTATTTGTTTAAAATCCCTTGAGCTTTTCCTTATTTGCAAAGCTCAGTTCAGTAGCTTCTACTATGGACATAGTACATTATGTCAGATGTTATAAATTACTGGAAATCAATGGGTTAATTACTTCCTGGAGGAGAAATGGATTCCAAAGAGTGATTCCTCTGTACTGATGCTTTTCAACTTCATTTAGTAGCCCTCAGTAGCATTGTAATGAAGCCGTCTTATGAAATTAAATGATCTTACAAACATTCCCTTTTTAGTTATTTTTATTAGCTCAAATGAGCATATTCATTTATAGGTTATTTTAGATATGGTCTTAAGCTTTTTTAATTTGTTTTCTCTGCACCATAGGCCAAATTGTAAACGAGCCCTTTTTCTCATAGCCGGAAATAAGTATCGATGTGACTTAGAGAATTGAAGTAAAGATGCGACAAAATGAAAATAATTGTTTCAACTCCACATGATAGGAGTTGGGTTTCATAACATGTCCTAATTCCTAAACTTCAGACATTAGAAGATGGATCTCCCACAACACACATAGTCTCACATCCACATCTCTAATCTTTGTGTTGAAGGTCACCTACTTAAGTGGAAGTAAATGCTTTAGCTGTAACTCTGCCTCAGAGAGAGATAAGTGGATGGAAAACCTTCGAAGGACAGTTCAGCCAAATAAGGTAATGGTGGCTCTCAGTGTCAAAATGTGTCACAAATAGGATATGTATACCACCCCCTCTAAGACTCATAGATCATCTGAGAAGAGGGAGCAGAAAGAATGTAAATATAGGAAGATAAGGAGAAGGGCTGAGAAGTACACTGCAAACATACTCCTCATCTCACGGCTGCTGTGGCGGCAGACCACACCACACTGGGTCAATCGTGGACTGGGAGGGTCAGGGGCCCTACCCTCCCTGCTGAACTATTAGGTACTTGCCGATTTCAGGGGAGCAGCAGTTACAGTTTTGGATGGTTTTGAACCCATTGTCACACAGATGTTCTTGATTAAACTCAGTGAGTCTCAGAAAGGTGGGAAGGAGCTATGATGTGTAAGAAAGGAATTTGTAGGAACGGGAGTCATGAGGGTGGGAAGGAGATTAAAGAAGGTGGGGTTATGGAATTGTGAGAACAAATTCATTAAAGTTTTTTTTTAAATGTACCATTTTGTAAGCATCAAGTTGATAGAAGACAAATGTAATATCTTAATTTTATATATCTTAATAAAATGTTGTTGTTGAGACATATCTCACTATGTAACCAAGGCTGGCCTTAAACTTGCAACCCCTTTGCCCCAGCCCTTGGGAGGCTGGAATTATAGGCAATTGCTACCACATCTGGCTTAGAGTTTGACAGTTTGAAAAACCTGTATACATGTTAGGACGTTTTACACTGAAAATTATGTTACTGAAGACAATATTGTTGTCATTTTACTAGTGGGAATAGAGGCTCTAAAAGCTAAGTAACATGCCTAGCCAGCCAGAAGTTAATACATAATAAAAGTTGTATTAGCAACTTACCGTTTTATTTTTAGGAATTAGTCTAAATTGCTGTTACATGATCATACTTTTTAATCCAAGTAAAACAGAATATGTGGTTCCATAAGATTTGTTTGTTTTCAAGACAGTTTCTAGTGTAGCCCTGGTTGTCCTGGAACTCACTCTGTAGACCAGGCTGACCTCAAACTCAGAGATTTGCATCCTTCTGCCTCCTGAGTGGCTTGCATCACCACTGCCTGGCTTTGTAAGATTTTTTTTTTTAAAAATATTATTTTTTAATTACATTTATTTATATGTGTGTGTGTCAACATGTGTGGAAGTCAGAGGACAATTTGCAGGGTTGATTCTTTTCCTTCAACAGTGTGTGTCCTGGGATCAAATTCAGGTCACTGAGCTTAGCAGCTGGTGCATCTTCCCACTGAACTTGCACAGGATTCTTCTTTAGAGTTCTTTGGTTCAAAACAATGAGATAGCAATTCTTTTTACTATGTTGACTGCTCTTAGTAGAGGAACATTAATAAACAGCATTACTTTAGGAAGAAAACATTCTCTTTCTGGTTTGTCAGATCTCAAATTTGCTGTCTCTTTATAGGACAATTGTCGACGAGCTGAAAATGTTCTCCGTTTATGGATCATTGAAGCCAAGGACCTTGCCCCTAAAAAAAAATATTTCTGCGAACTGTGCCTTGATGATACCCTATTTGCTCGTACAACCAGCAAGACCAAAGCAGACAATATTTTCTGGGGTGAACATTTTGAATTCTATAGCCTTCCACCTCTTCATAGCATCACAGTTCACATTTATAAGGATATGGAAAAAAAGAAAAAAAAGGACAAGAATAATTATGTAGGGCTTGTCAACATCCCCACTGCCAGTGTGACTGGTCGCCAGTTTGTAGAAAAGTGGTACCCAGTAAGTACACCCACACCCAACAAAGGAAAGACAGGAGGACCTTCCATTCGGATTAAGTCACGTTTCCAAACTATCACCATTCTGCCTATGGAGCAATACAAAGAATTTGCAGAATTCATCACCAGCAACTACACCATGCTGTGTTCTGTTCTTGAGCCAGTAATTAGTGTGAGGAATAAAGAGGAGCTGGCTTGTGCCTTAGTACACATTCTTCAGAGTACTGGCAGAGCCAAGGTAAGCTGAAATGGGTGTATTACCTGAAAGTCCTTCCTTACCATGTACAAGGAAATGAAGCTGTGGATACTGGGAGATATTGTGAAAATCCAGCTTAGAATGTTTTCAGAAAAGAAAAAGGAAATTAAGGTTGAGTGAAGGAAGTCTATTAGCAGTTCTGTAAGATACGGAGATTTGTAAACTAAAGTAAAAGGGAGGGCTAGCAAATATTTATTTCTAGTTTATTTTTATGAGGGTAGATACCAAAGCCACAGTTGCTCTTGTACCCCATGACATGAATTCTGTTTTTGTTGTTGTTGTTTTCTTTTTTGAAACATGGTCTCACCATATTGCCCATATTAGCTTCAAACTTGATATCCTCCTGCCTCAGCCTCCCAAATCCCAGAATTAAAGATGTGTTACAAGTGTGCAACATCATGCCTAGCTGAAGTTTTTCTGAAGTACTAAATGTTGTATTTTAAGATTAACTGCTAACTGTATCTCAGTGGTACCAAAGGAGATAAAAAAAAAAAAATGTGCTGAGTATAAGTCTTCATGGAGTTAACATCTGTATCTGAAATGGAAAGACAGGGATCCTATACAGTTAGTTGGCAGCTGTTTCGTCACAATCTTTCATCTACATGGAAATGAAAACTGGGAGGATAAAATAACATCTAACATGTGCCAGTAACTGTTAGGTGATGAAAGTGTGTCTTCACTGGATGTGTTGGATAAAAATAAACACTATCTTTCGTCTTTCAGTTTTCTGGAGAAAATGTATTAAGTAATACAAAAGTGGATCTTTGATTATAATAAGAAGTGCAGAGGGTAAAAAGAAATAATATTGTGGAGGTGTGGAGCAAGGGGAACTGAGAAGCAGGCTCTAGGGTAATACTGATCCAGGAGGGCTTCATGGAGGAAGCAGTATGGGAGCTGAGATCTAACAGTTTCCAGAAATTACTTATATAACAATGGGAGTGGCGTTGAGGGCAGAACTGAGAGCAGCATTTGAAAGATTATTGTGGTGAGTAGAGAACCTTGTATGTAGATGGGCTGTGTGGACTAATGGACATAAAAAAGAAACTGGAGCACACAGAATGACTTGGAGGTGCATTTAGAATTATGGTCTTTTTCAAAAGTGCATTAGAAAATCTCTGAAGGAATTCAGAAACCAAATTTAGAGCTGACGATACATAAGATTTTTATCCTGACTGCCTTTCCCTTTCCAAGGAATTTGTTGGCTTCGTTTATAGCAGAGTTCCCAGCATATCTGCTATTTCAGTAGTCTCTTTTAATGTATGGTTCTTATTCAGTTGCTTTCTTTCTGACTGAACATTATTCTGCCAGGATTTTCTGACTGACTTGGTGATGTCTGAGGTGGATCGTTGTGGAGAACATGATGTCTTGATCTTCAGAGAAAACACCATTGCCACTAAATCCATTGAAGAATACCTCAAGTTGGTGGGACAACAGTACCTTCATGATGCACTGGGTATGGAAGAGGAAGATATTTATCCTCTTTCCCTTTCAGTTTTAACTTCTTCGACCTCCTAGGTCAAAGAAGTTAATCTCAAACTGTGTATATTCATCTGACTTGAGTGATTTAAACTTCAACCATAAACTGTCTCTGCAGTACTTACCAGTAGAGTAACCACACATGTTCATTATAACATATATGAAAATAGAAAACCCTTCAGCGTATATAGCCACCCCAAACCTCTGCATTTCTGACTCCGGGATATATAATAGTACTGATGGATTTCACTACTAGAGCATAGGTGTCCTATTTTTCCAAAAGTACTGAGTGTTAATACTGTGATATGGCTGCATTACTTCAGTCTTAAAAGGACTAACCTGCCATTTATTATGCTCTCAAAATTCTCATCATAAATAAAGAAATGTTTGATAGTTCCTACAGTTCTACACTTCTGTTTTAAGGTCTCTAACTAGTAACTAATTTTTCCCCAATCACTAGTTGTTGATTACTAAGCCACTCACTGATTGGTTAAAAATTAGTTACTAGTTAGAAGTTGAACTGACTTGGCAATTTGTTCAGTTTGTAGGAAAGATTGATTAAATATTATAGAGAATTTGTAGACTTTCTAAGTGACTAAGGATAGTGAGTTTCTTTGGGTTTTTTGGGTTTTTTTTGTTTTGTTTTTGTTTTTTTTTTTTTGTTTTTTTGTTTTGTTTTGTTTTTCGAGACAGGGTTTCCCTGTAGTTTCTAGAGCCTGTCCTGGAACTAGCTCTTGTAGACCAGGCTGGCCTCAAACTCAGAGATCCGCGTGCCTCTGCCTCCTGAGTGCTGGGGTTAAAGGCATGCGCCACCACCGCCCGGCCATTTATTTTTAATCCTGTATGTCTTTTCATGGGTGTGTGCACATGAGTGCAGGTACTCAGGAGCTTGAGTTAACAGTTATTGCTTGCCAGATGTGAATGTGGGAATCAAACTCAGGTCCTCTACAAGAGCAGTACTGGCTCTTAAATGTAGAGTCATCTCTCCAGTCCCTTGATAACATTCTTAGAAGAAACATAACAGAAATCATGGAAGTAGTAGGCCTTAAAGGTGGAAATTTTATGTTACCTTATATGTGTTCACTTGAATTTCTGATAGAAATTTGGGGAGAGTTTGGGTGAAAAAGCAAATCAGAGCATATGTCTAGACAGATGTGAGGACTCAGGGACTGACTTATGTAGAGGAGTTAAATAAAGCTAAGAAATTATCAAAACAAAAAGGATAGAGCCAAAAACACATCTCATGAAAAGGGGAGATAAAAAAGAAAAAGAAAAATAATCAGAGGGAAAAAATGCAAAAAAGAAAACCATGGAAATGCAGCCTCAAATACCAATAAAAAAGAGTGTAAAGGAGTCAGAGAAGCACTGTTTTTCATAGTACCCCCTAGGTGGTCAGCTCCATCAAGATGAAGTTGAATATGTCTAAAACTGATTGGGTGGATGAGAAGCTCATGAACACAGGCGTTTTTACTGATGCTCTGGGTGAAGAGTGGAAGGGTTATGTGGTCTGAATCAGTTGTAAAAACAATGAACAAGGTTTTCCCTTGAAGTAGAGTATTTTGACCCACATCTGGTGAGTAGGGGCTTTCTTGTGATAAACCAAGGATAACTGGAGAGAGGAAGAGCAAGTCTGGATTTGGATGCATTGTGGATGCCAAGCTGAGTGTTCTCAACTTTGTTACTGTTTAGAGCCCAAAACAACTAGCACAATCTGCAAACTTTTCAACTCTCTAAAGATGATGGCCACCAATATGTTGTCAAGAAAGCTCTTAAGCAAGGAAGGTGAGAAGCTCCCAAGATTCAGCATCTTGTAACGTCACAAGTCCTGCAAGTGCTCTAAAGAAACAACACACTAAGAAAAAGGAGGAGGCTTCAAATATGCTAAACTTCTGGCCCAGATAATGAAAGAAGCCAAAGAAAAAAGCTGCAGAAACAGATTGCCAAGAGATGTAGGCTGTCTTTGCTGAGAGTGTCCACTTCTAAGTCCAGTCAGAAATAAAGAATCTTTAAAAGTAACAAACTGGTTAGATGTTGAGGACAAGGAGGGTCAGAAGCTGAAGATGCAGCTTAGTGGTAGCACACATTTTTAAGCATTTGTGATACCCTAGATTCAATACCCAAGACTACTGTTTTTATTCTTACATGTTTTATTTATTTATGTGTATGGGTGTGTGAGAGAGACAGACAGACACACACACACACACACACACACACACACACACAAAGAACAAACACAACTTGTAGTTGGTTATCTCCTTCCACCACGTGGGTGTCAGGGATCCAAGTTAAGTCATCAGGCATTGTAGAAAGCATCTTTGCTCACTGACCCATCTTGCTAGTCCAATACTGCCTTTAACAAAATATATATATTTGACAACTATTTTTATTACTATATATATATATATATAGAGAGAGAGAGAGAGAGAGAGAGAGAGTAAGAAAAATAGTTGTCAAATTATTTCACAGCTTAAATATTACTTGTGATCCTTCAAATTGTTGTATCAAGAGAAAAGGAGCTGGGCAATGGTGGCACACGCCTTCAATCCCAGCACTCATGAGGCAGAGGACAGGCAGATCTTTGAGCTTGATGACATTCTGGTCTACAAAGTGAGTTTCAGGATAGCTAGGGCTACACAAAGAAACCCTGTCTTAAAAAAAATTAAGGAGGGGAAAAAAGAGGAAAGGAATTATAAGGGGTAAAAAGTAGTAACTGGTTGAGAAATAAGGCTTTGTTTACAGGAAGCAGACCTGCTGTAGTGACAATTTCTACTCTGAACAAGAGTTGTTTTTTTTTTTTCACTTCTGTTTATCTTTAAATCTACTCAATTGCTTTAATGTAAGATCTAAAAGGATTATGAGAAAACAGTTGATTTTCATTGACACTAGGAAAGATGCTGTTAATCTCATTTACATAGGCACTTAACTATAGTTATAAATTTTGTGTTAGTATTTGCTTTAGTGATCTGTGTTGTCTTATAAAAGGCAACAATGAAGCATCTCTGACAGTGTTCTCCATTCTGTGAACATGAAGGTGAGAATATTCATATTCTAAAGATCTGTTTGTTTAAATGGATTTCTGAATTAAAGTTCCAAAATGACGAATGAATACCAAGTCCTTTGGTAAAATAGTGAATAATTAAATATCTGATTAGCTCAGTAAGACATCACAAAGATCTCTTGTTAACATTTCTGTTACCTAAGAACATGGGTTAGGATAAAGAAAATGGCTGCAGCTTCCCAGAACATGAAAACATTTAACTCATAAGATTCTCTGTACTGAGACTAGACTCTCTTCTTCCTATTGAAGTTTTGTTGTATTAATACACTTTAAGCAAAAAGAAAAAAAGAAGTGCTGTTTATGTTGTTCATTGGTAGAGCACTTTCCTGACACACATAAGGCCATGAGTGTAATGCCCACCCATCCTCAAAGAAAGTTGCCAATCATAATGTACAGTATCAGCCAGGTTCTTAGCCTGTCTTGATCTTAATAAAAGCATTACTCTCTACTCGGGGGGGGGGGGAACTCTGTTGTATTTAGACCTAAGTCTTCCATCTGTTTGCTCCCTTTACCTGTCTGATTAAAGTCGGTTTCTTGTTGCTATCTTGTGACAAAGAAGAAATACCATCTGTGAAACATAAGTCTCTTAGAAGACATAATTTCCAGGCTGGTGTTAGAGGCAAATGCCTGTCAGCAGTAATATGTCAACACCTGTTAAACAAACCTCACATGAAATGTTGATGATAATAACCATTTAGCAATTAACATAGAAAACATCTAATAGAACTGAGCATGGTGGCACATGCTTGCATTTTCATCAGTCCCAAGGTAAAGGCAGGACTACTTAATGAGTTTGCAGTTAGTCTGGTGTTCGTGAGACCTTTACTAAAAAGATGGGAGGTAGGGCGTTGGAGAGATGGCTAGGTGGTTAAGAGCACTTAACTGCTCTTGCAGAGAACCCTGGTTGAGTTCCCAGCACCCACATAGTGACTGACAACCATTCATAAATCCAGTTGCAGTGAATTTGATGCCACCTTCTGATCTCTGCTGACACCAGACACTTGGGTGGTACACATACAGACACATACACATAAAATAAATCTAAATTTTTTTAATTAAAAAATGTTTTCAAAGAAGGGAGTGGAAATATGGCTAAGCAGTTAAGAGAGCTTGTTTGCTGCATAATCATGAAGTCCAGCATTTGGATAACAGTACCCACATAACAAACTGGGTATCTGCAAACAGCTGTGCCTCCAGCTCCCAGGATCTCACACTCCTAGCCTCCATGTGTAAAGTCGTGATCATCTGTTCACCTGTGCTTATATTCATGCAGACACAGACAAGTGCAATTCTTTTTTACAATTCAAAGAAAACATGATAGAGCACTTCAAATACACACTAAATATTTAAACTCAGTGATTGCTCCTTTTAGCTCTTTTCCCCACCCCCCAAAGGTAAAGGAGCAAACACAAATAATTTTCAAGTAAGTACCTTTTTAGATACAAACCTATAAAAGATTCATCTTAATTTTAGCATACTACATATTTTCAGACATGCGTTATAATTCCAAAAATGAAAACAATTTTGGGGTTTTTTGGGGTTTTTTGTTGTTGTTGTTTGGTTTGGTTTGGTTTTTTGTTTTTGAGACAGGGTTTCTCTGTGGCTTTGGAGCCGTCCTGGAACTAGCTCTTGTAGACCAGGCTGGCCTTGAACTCACAGAGATCCTCTGCCTCTCCCTCCCAAGTGCTGGGATTAAAGGCATTCACCACCACCGCCTAGCCCAAATTTTTGGTTTTTAATAGATTTTTTTATGATATCATATCAGGAAAATCTTTAGGTCCTATAGTGCTGATACAATTTTTGTCTGGACCCTGACTAATTTATTGGGTTGTTTACTTAAAGGATGAAAGAAAAATAGTTAATGCTTATATTATTAGTATTTCCTTAGAATAGGTATGATCTAAGTGAACACTCATAGCAGAATGTTACAGATTTACATTGTAGCCAGTTATTACTGAATTATTCAATGCTGATAGTTTTAAGTTTTACAGCTATGTATCTTTCAAATGAAACAGATTGAATGGAAACATGGAATGAACATTATCTTGTGGCAATTGTTACCAGTTTGATGATTTTACTTAATTAAAAACTATTTTAAAGTAGCATGTTTTGTACATAATAATGCATTCTAAAGGATCTCTCTCTCTCTCTCTCTCTCTCTCTCTCTCTCTCTCTCTCTCTCTCTCTCTCTCTCTCTCCTTACTACAACTCTAAAAGACGGGTCCGATACCTAAACAAAACAGACAAAGCTCAGTCTAATTAAGTAATGTTTCAAGGCCCCTTAGTTAAGTGAGGAATCCAGGATGTTACCATAGCACTTTTTAAATATAATGGAACATGTTCATAATCTGTGTGTGTGTATGTGTATGTGGTGCATGTGTATGTACCACTTTGCTTCCTGTTCCCCAAGAATGTTTCTTCTAAACAGGTTTCCCATCCCCTGTAATAGCTATTTTTAAAAGCTTTCCTTTACCTCAGTTATAATTATTTTGACAAAAAGTGTTTCATTTTGTCCCTGGTATCTTTTTTTTTTTTTTTTTAGAAATTACTGTTCTTCAAAACCCTCTTATGACTAACTTGAACCTCAAGTCACACCCACAGATTGAGAAGCATCTTTAAAAGGCCCACTCTTTAATGAAGAGGGACCTGTAAGCAAACTATGCTTCCATCTCCTATAAAACCTTAGTAAGCTCCTATCCTGCTTTATTGAGAGTTATTCAAGGGAGGGGGGTAATGAATTTGAACGTAATTGAGATTTATATGTGAACAAATATGCACAAAAGTATAAACATGGACTGTCAGAAGACATTGAAGTGGTATACCTTACAGAGATTAACCGATAAGTGATTCCAAAGAATAGTAAGCATATCTTTGTAGATATCCAAAGATTCCTAAGAATATGCTATCTGGCCAGTGATTATAAGCCAGTGTCTTTGGGGAAGCATATAAAGTATATATAAAGAGAAATGCTGCAGTTTTGTGTGGAAGGTTAAATTACTGTCCCCAGTGCTAGCGGTAGCGCTGAAGAGCCTTTGTTTGTGCCTGTGTTTGACACCAACATTACTCCTAAAACTTTAATTGGTTACCTGTTCAGTTAAACTTGGGAGTTATTATTTTCCCCCTCTGGAATAATGAGATTACTTACACTAGTTGGGGGAACTCTGTACAAGTTCTTGATAATTAAATATATTTTGGGTTTCCAGTAAAAGATACTATATTTCTAAATCAAATCATTGCTTTTTTTAAAAAAAATAAATGATGATGCTGGTGATTGGTTCTGTTCTGCTTCCAGGATAAAGAGAATAAATGTAATGCATAGGAGGAGGTAGCTATTGGGTTCTAAAGCAGTACACTTCATGGTTCCTCCTTGCTCAGAGTTTCTTGTTCTATTTAGGAAAGCATAGTTTAGTTATAGTAATTGTCACCTTTCCTCTCTGGTTAGGGGAGTTCATCAAAGCCTTGTATGAATCAGATGAGAACTGTGAAGTGGACCCCAGCAAGTGTTCATCTAGTGAGCTGGTAGACCATCAGAGCAACCTGAAGATGTGCTGTGAGTTGGCTTTCTGCAAGATCATCAATTCATACTGGTGAGCTTGTGTCCTTGCCACCTTTTCCATATGATCGTCACCACAAAGAAAAGACTTGAAGGAAATTGCAAGATTTCCCTCCCTTAGGCCTGTCTAAACTCTAACTCTTCGTTATGAGCAGGACTTCTGAACTTCTCTCTAAATAACCCTTCCCCACTGTTAGAGCTGTACTTTCTAATACCTACAAGTAGAGGCTGGAGGTAGCAGTGGGGTTATTTTGTTTTATTTTTTATTATTTTTTTAATATTTGCAAGTATGGAGCAGATGTGTTCATAAATTTTGATCTTTTGCTCTGCCACAAACACGTGGGAGTTTGGGAAGATTTTTCATGAACAGCCTTTAGGGATATTATGGTAAGCTAACCAGGTAGTTTAGTAAGGAGCCTCAAGCTGTTTTTCCACTCAGCTAAACTAAATTTGTACTAATCCAAAACTTGTTACTTTCAGTTTCTAATCTCCACCTGGCCTTCTTTGACTATTCCACCTCCTCTCAGCTATGAATCAGACTGACTCCCATCTCTGGGTGTCTAGTAGGTCCTCCTCCTAGCTCAGTTGTAGAACAGAGGCATCCTGGGTCAGAGGGGTCACTTTCATAGGTTATGACACTTTATATTTAGAGGTTTTGGGGTTTTTTTGTGTATATTTTCCCCCTTCTGTAGTGTCTTCCCTCGTGAGTTGAAAGAAGTGTTTGCATCATGGAAGCAGCAGTGCCTGAACCGAGGCAAGCAAGACATCAGTGAGCGGCTCATTAGCGCCTCACTATTTCTCCGTTTCCTCTGCCCAGCCATTATGTCTCCCAGTCTTTTCAGCCTGATGCAGGAGTATCCTGATGACCGCACATCTCGGACTCTAACTCTTATTGCCAAGGTCATTCAGAACCTGGCCAATTTTGCCAAGTAGGTGAAACTACTCTAACCTTTTAAAAAAACACCTGGCTTTAAAGAAACACATGAGTTTGGGGATGAGGCTGAGAGCCGCATTCCCACTCCTACTAGATTTTTATTGCATTGTCAATAAAAAATTTTAAAATGGAAACAAATATTAAATAACACTGGTACAAACATTTAGTGAAATATTTATAACAACTGAAAATGTTTATAAAGTATATTTAATAATATGTAAGTGGTGATAACTAAATTAAAGTACTAATTAAAGATAGAATGACAAATGATAACATATGCACTCTTTGAGCACTGTGACACCAGGATGGGAATGAGAGTGCTGGGGAAGGGCTATGGTATTCTTACATCACATGCACTAGGTCCAGGTTCAGTCCCAAGCATCCATCAAAAGAAGTGTCGTGAAAACAGGCAAATACTGCAGTTACATCATTTGTTGCAAATAAGCTGGCCACTTCTAACAGGTGGTATTAAGAAAAATGCAGAAGATGGAAGGGTATTGTAGACAATCAAAAGAAACCAAATGCAATACTTGAAATTTATTGGTATTATAAGTTAGAAAAACAATCTGTAAAAATTATTTGGGGGGTCCATCAAGATGATTCATCAGGTAAAGACACCGTCTGTCAAACCTGACAACTTGAGTTTAATACCCCAAATCCACATGGTAGACAGAAAAAAACAGTACCAATATGTTGACCTCTGACCTCCACATGTGCACCATGATGTGCAAACACCACCACCCCACACACACAAAATAAACTAATGTAAAGGTTGTTTTAGCTATTTGGGTACTGGAAAGACAGCTCAGCGGTTACGATCACATAACTACTTCAGCAGACCACCCACATCAGGTAGCCCACAGCTGCCTGCAAATCTAGTTCCCAGGGAATCCATCACCTCTGCCGTCAAGGGACACCCACACTCACAATCACATACATACACATATAATTATCGAAATAATTTTTATTATTTGGCAAAAAACAGTAGAATCTAATTATATGAGATGAATCATGAATAATGTTTTAAAATCTTTAATGTGAAAATGGCATTGATTTATATAAGATACTCCTTATTCTGGAAACAATGGACTCTAAAGTATATAGAGGCAGTATCTGTAATTTAGTTTTTCTGGATTTTAACAAAAGGATATATATCTGTAGAGAATGAAAGCAAACCTGGCAAACAAATAAAAGGTGAACAGTTGGTTGATACAGATGAAAAGCATATGGATGTTTGTTATATATTCTTTTAACTTTCTGTAGGCTTAAATTTATTTTCCAAAGGAAGTTAGGAAGCCAAGAACAGTGGCTCACACCTTCAATCCCTACACTCAGGAGGTAGAAGCAGGTGGATCTTTTTAAGTCCAAGGCCAATCTAGTCTACATAGCAAGTTTAGGCCAGCCAGCCAGTGAGACTTCTCCAAAAAAGAGGGGGAAAGAAGGAAGGACCAGGAAAGAACTCAGACTGCTAAAGTGATCACAGGTATAGTTAATATTGAGACAGACAAGCTTCTACCAACAATGTATGGAAGAAAAACTGCCATTGAAGCAGACTGTCTTCTCATTATTTTGTAATTTTTTTAAATTTAATTTTATGTGTATGGGTGTTTTGCTTATGTGTAAGCCTATGTACCACATGCATGTGTGGTGCCTATAGAGGCCAGAAAAGGGTATTGGATTCTCTAGGACTGGAGTTAGAGACAGTTGCAAGCCACCATGTAGCTGCTGGGAATAGAACCCAGGTCCTCTGGAAGAGCAACTAGTGCTCTTAATTGTTGAACCACCTCTCCAGCCCTCTAATAGAATTTTTTTGATGCGGACCTTATAGCTAACACAGAAAAAATTGTCCATATTTGAGTTACTTCTAATAAAATTATTTGTAGGTTATGTTGGGGCAGGTTTTATAGACTTAAAGTAGGAAAATAGATGGGCAGAAATTTCTTCTTTGATGAAATAAAGAACATGAACAGAGACTTAGAAAAAGTCCCCTCCTATACAGTCTCCTCTTGTGTAAGGACTGCAGTTCATGGTTTAATTACCCATGATCAACTGTGGTCCAAAAATACTAAATGCAGCATTCAAACCATTGTGGGTAGGAGATATCTCCTGATGTCTAACTAGCTCAGTCCTACCCAGGATATCAGTCATCCATTTGTTCTCTGTATCCATGCAGTGTATGCCACCTATGTTAATAGGCTCTTGGTTTTCAGATTAACTAATAACATATCATAATGCTTGTATTCAAATAACCTTATATTACTCATTAATAGTCCCCACCCAAGTAGAAATTGTTATGCTGGCAGTTTGGATGTGCTGAAGAGAAACTATAAAGTCCTTTAAAAATTTTTTTTTTTTTTTGGTTTTGTTTTAAGAGTGCATTATAGGGCAAAATATAGGGAGTTCAATGATACCTGCAGTTTCAGGCATCCATTAGAAGTCTTTCAATATGAACCATGGGTAAGAAAGAGACTACTATGAAATATATTTGGAAACTAGAAATAAAAAAATAGCAAAATTGAAGATGGGCATTTGGTAGATAACTAAGGATTATATTATGTGAAAATTTTGAAGACCAAAACAGGAATTTTTGTCTTTACTTTTGAGTTTTTTAACATTAGTTAAAGAAATATTAAGAAAGAATATTTTAGCAGTTACAACTTAAACAAAATCCTTATCGTCACAAAATAAAAAGACATGATACCTCTTTGTAAGTCAACTCAAATGTTAACATATCTTTTCTTGACTTATGTTCTTTCTTATTTTCTCACCTAACTCAGGTTTGGTAACAAAGAGGAATACATGGCATTCATGAATGATTTTTTAGAACATGAATGGGGTGGAATGAAGCGGTTCCTTTTGGAGATCTCTAATCCAGACACCATCTCAAACACCCCAGGCTTTGATGGTTACATTGATCTGGGCAGAGAGCTGTCAGTTTTGCATTCCTTACTGTGGGAAGTGGTTTCCCAGCTTGATAAGGTAAAGTGGGGGAGTGGTGGGAAATGGGAGATACAGAACCTTAGTGTCCAGATTCTAGAGATCATCATGATGACAACAAACAGCCTTTCTGCTGGTGACAGCAGCCTTTTGTTCTAGACACCATCATTAAGTAGGTGATGTACACCAAAATTCTTGGAGAGCTACGGAATCATTAATATATGTTTAAACAATTACCTGAACTAATCAAATAGTCTATAAATTTATATATATGACAACTTGCTTAGAAACTATTTTCAGATATTAGTGTATGCATCCATGTATAAGAAACTTCATCTGGTAATTTCTAAAAACAATATTTATGTAGATTTATATATATGACAACTTGCCTAGAAACTATTATCAGATATTAATATATGCATCTTATCTATGCAAAAGAAACTTCTGGTAATTTCTAAAGACAAGATCTTTTTTAAAGTACAAGTTTAAAAAATATTGTTCATCATATTCAAGTTAATTTCACCATGGGGAAATTGTTCTTCCCATTGTGTAAGTCAGGGTTGGATATAATTTTCAGCAGTAAGAATCACATAGGATCTGAAAATACAGATGTTTTCTTTATCTACCAATGTGAATTAAGAACACAAAAATAATCATTTTCTTATGGCAAATGAACTTAATTTCATTTTAGCAACTAAGTGTAAAGCATACCAATCATTTTCTACATTCTGGATTTTACAAAGAGGAATAGATTCTATAGTATAAAATAGTTCAGTAGTCAATGTTATTTTTCTATAAGGATTTATTTTTCTTAAATTTTCTTATCTGTAAAATGTTATTATCTAATAATGTATAGGAATAAACTTCTTAGTAAATTTTACTTTCTAGAAAAAATATAGTTGTCAGTATGCCCACTGGTACTTAAAATGTTTATAAAACCATAAACCATTCTTTATCCTCAAGAACTACTTCTTTACTTTAAGAAATGCTATGTGGATACTCAGTTGACATTATGTGACTCTTAGCTTAGCATTGTTGAGCGAGTAAAGGCATTCTTCAGATGACATTCATACCTACCCTAGCAGAGTGGAAGAGTGCCAGTTAGCTGGAACATGGAGCTAAGTGTTAGAGCACCTACCTGGCATGAGAAGACCTTAGGTTTGAATGTCAGCAAGGAAAACACACAGTATAATACAATGATAGAGTACCTGCCTGGCATGAACAAGGACCTGGGTTTGATTGCCAGACACACTGATCATTGAGAAGATAACGATCTAAAGGTATCCATGGCTGCTTATCCTAAACTGCATAGTGATTGAGGGATTCCATGAGAACCCATGAGGATGAGAATGCCATTAGGGGCAAAGATGATTAAGATAAGATAAAACAATTATTTTAAAAGGTGTTTTTTTAGATAGCTACATCAGTAAGATACACATACAAGTATTTCATGAAATATGTCTAGTTTATTCATGATCAAAGTCTTTTTTAACAGGTTTTTCTATGTGAACACACTTGATTTTAGTTTTTAGTCATGGGAACCAGGAATATATCTAGACACATCTGAGAGAAGAGAAAACCCCCTGATTTTACAAATATTTTGGTTTGGTTTGGTTTTTAACAAAAGACTCAGTTGACAGTGAGTCAAGGTTCCCAAGACTGACTGGGATAGCGGATTGTCCTGTAACTGCACATGCTGCAGTTCTCTGGTCCTGAGTACAGCACCTTCCTCTATGTTGGCATGCATTGCTTTCCTCACATAATCCTTTTCCTTCGGAAGTTTCATCACGCTGGCAGTCATCTGATCCCGAAGTTCCTTTGGTTAAAAGGTGTTTGGTTCTTCCCTTTTCCTCTCCGTCTTGGTCTGGTAGTCACTCAAAGACTTAGTGTGCTTTGCATGCATATTTTAGTCGGAATGGCAATAGTTTGTTTGTTTGTTTGTTTGTTTTGAGCATGACTTTTAATTTTTATTTGCATAATCCTAATTTCTATTTCCTTTCTTTCCTCAATGTCTACTGCACCTTGTTCCGCCTCCTCCATTCATCTCGACGCCATGGTTCTGCTGCTCCATAACAATGCATTATGAACTTGCCACTCCCATGTACAATACCTACCCTCCCTCCAACCTACATCCTTCCATCAATGGGCATCATTGTCCCCAAAACAATATGTTTTGGATGTCACAATGCTTATTGTCCAATTAGGGTGAAAATTCCTTCCTACAGGCAACTGTGGCAAAACTGGGGCCGCTCCCACGTGTTCTTGCTGATATTACCAAGTCTCTGACTAATCCTACACCAATACAACAGCAGCTGAGACGCTTTGCTGAGCATAGCTCCAGTCCAAATGTCAGTGGAAGCCTCTCCTCTGGGTTGCAGAAAATATTTGAAGACCCCACTGACAGGTATGAAAGAGGATTTGAATGCTGCTCCTCAAACAGATAATGTTTAAATTTGACAGCAACCTACTTACCTTGTTTTTTTAAGTTTGTAACTTATAAGCTATGAGCAACTAAAAAAAAAAATCATCTGAGATAAATCCAGTTGTTTGTCACAATTCACAACAGCCAGTATTACTTAATTTCTGGGATGATACTGTAACATTTTATAGTATAAATATATACAAAGATCTGTCTGTCATGTTCCATGGAAGGTGAAGGGCTATTATAAAATTGATGTTTTCCTGTAATCTACTATTCCCTAGACCAGTGGTTCTCAACTTTCCTAATGTTGCAACCCTTTAATTCAGTTCCTCATGTTGTGGTGACCCCCCCAATTGTAAAATAATTTTCTTGCTACTTTATAACTGTAATTTAATACTGTTAGAATTGGAATGTAATTACCTGATATGCAGGATATCTGATAAGCAACCTCCAACGTGTTTAAGACCTACAAGTTAAGAACCACTGCCCTAGACCCTCAGTTAAAACCACTTTAGAGTTGTCTATGCCTGCTGAATAGGTAGATAAAATGTTGAGCCCTCAACTTTGTGCTCTGAATTGGAATGATTTATGCCTTTAGCAATGAACAGATATTCTCTGAAGGTTAAGACAGAACTAAGTATGAATTAAGATATTTGAGAGAGTGGTCTAACTCATTAAAAACTGAAGACAGTGGTGAGAGGAATATTATTTCAATCTTTGGGAGAAAACTAGTAATGCTAGATTTTATTCTAAGGATTCTAGTGATGAATGATGAAATCTGAGTTTCTAAAGAAATGTAACTTCCCTATTGGGCCTGTGAAACTTCAGAAGAGTCTTATGCCCAAACTGAAGAACTATTAATTATGTTGAATTTGCCTCAAGAGTAATTAAGGGGCCATTCCTTTTCCACAGTGATTTGCATAAACTAAAATCTCCAAGCCAGGAGAATACAGACAGCTATTTCAGAGGGAAAACATTATTGTTGGTTCAGCAAGCCTCCTCCCAGAGCATGACTTACTCTGAAAAGGATGAAAAGGAAAACAGCCTTCCTAATGGCCGGAGCATCTCCCTCATGGACCTCCAGGACACTCACGCTGCTCAGGTGGAGCATGCATCTGTCATGCTTGATGTGCCTATGCGCCTCGCAGGAAGCCAGCTTTCGATAACCCAGGTAGCCAGCATCAAACAACTTCGGGAAGCCCAGAGCACTCCCCAGAGTGCACCTCAAGTGAGAAGACCCCTGCACCCAGCCTTGAACCAGCCAGGAAGTCTCCAGCCCTTGTCATTCCAGAACCCTGTCTATCACCTCAACAACCCAGTTCCAGCAATGCCAAAGGCCTCTGTAGATTCTAGTTTGGAGAACCTAAGCACTGCCAGTTCTAGAAGCCAAAGCAATAGTGAAGACTTCAAACTCAGTGGACCCAGCAATAGCAGCATGGAAGATTTCACCAAAAGAAGCTCGCACAGTGAAGACTTCTCCAGGCGGCACACTGTACCAGACAGACACATACCTCTTGCTCTGCCTCGACAAAATAGTACTGGGCAGTCCCAAATCCGAAAAATGGACCAGGCTGGGTTAGGTGCCCGAGCCAAAGCTCCTCCATCCCTTCCACACAGTGCTTCCTTACGTAGCACAGGGAGCATGTCAGTGGCATCTGCAGCCCTAGTGGCTGAACCTGTGCAGAATGGAAGCCGATCCAGGCAGCAGTCCTCTTCCTCCAGAGAGAGCCCTGTTCCCAAAGTGAGAGCAATCCAGAGACAACAGACACAGCAGGTAGAGTATGCTACATGGCTTTGGCTTCTGCCTGGATGGACAGCTGGGTTGTTTCTTTATATATAAAGTGTCCAGAAATCAAATTGAAAACAAGGTTTCCACTTAAGAATGTTTCTGTAACTTTTAAACAGAAGAAAGAAATGGAAAGATTTGGAAGGTTCTGACTAGGTAAGAGCAGAACAGGGCTTGACTTGTTTCCCTTAGGAGACTAACAAACACCCAAGAGACAGTTCTTTTCCATTAGGAACAGAGAGCTGCTTCTTCTGGGTATGTTTAGAGCAGTACTGTGGCATTGGGCAAATAATTACACAGTTATATAGGAGATCTCCAGTCAAATCAACTGTATTTAGAGAATATGGAAATTGAACCTTCTTAATTTTTCCTTAAACTTCCAGAATAAAGGTTTGCATTCTGAGCTTACAATATAAATGCACTTCACTTCATCCCCCATCTCCCTGTGGAAATGCCAAGTCCCGTGTGCCTTTTCCTGGAATTAGCTCAAAAAATAAACAACTGAACACCTAGAGAGACATGGGAAAGAGGAAAAAATACAGAAATACAGATGGTTGATAAGTACTTGAAATATTTCCACATATATTACTATATACATGGGCAAGTCCAGCTGATATCACACCAGTCCTGATACATTTTGAAACTTTATTTGCCCAGAGTGCAGATGTATGATATTTTGAATTATGCATGACATTTTGAATCATCATATTTTGCCCTTAGATATAAGCTAATAACTTTAGAGGTCTCTCTTCCACTGCCCCCCCATGTTTGTTTCATCTAAAAGAGTTTATTTTCTAAAAAATTTGTAATTTGTATTTGTGGAATTTTTTAATATATATTTATTTTATTATTTATTTACTTAGTTTTGGAGACAGGTCTCACTAAGTAACTCTGAATAACCTTGAACTCACAGAAATCAGCCTACCTTTGCCTCCTGAGCACTGAGATTATAGCTTTGCACCACTATACCTGGCTTGAATATTTTTATTCTTTGAGAACTTGGATATAATGTATTTTGATCAAATCCATCCCCATTCCTTCCCCTCCAGCTATTCCCTACCCTCCAACACCACTTTTCTATCCCAGTTCCATGTATTCACTCTCTCAAAAACAAAACAAAACACTTGAGTCCTCTTAGGTATAGGACTACATATTGGAGCGTGGATAGTTTTTCAAGAATCCCATCCCTAAAGACAACTTACTTTCCCTTCCCCAGAAGCAATCAGGTGCCAGTGGCATCTCAGCTAGTTGTAGAACTTAATAATCCCTTCCCCGGCTATGCTGGGATTTGGGCTGGCTTAATCGTGTGCATGTAGTGACAACTGCTATGAGTTAATGTATGTGGTGGTTATGTCATGTCCAGCAAATAATATTTCACAAAATCAGCTACATCTTTTTGTTATATTCTTTCTGCCCCCTCTTCACTGATGATCCCTGAGCCTTGAAGCAGGGAGATGTGTGTATTGATGTCCCATTAAGAGCTGAAATAAAGACTTCAGAGTCTTTATTCTCTACACACTGGCCAGTTGTGGTTCTGTATTAATCACCATCTACTACAGAAAGAAGCTTCTCCCGTTAGGGTTGAGAGATGCACTAATGTCTTATATATAAGAAATTAAGGGTGTCAGTTTCATATTGTGTTTATTTTGCAGGATAATATTAAGTTGTCCCCTAAGACCGATTGCTAACCAGTGATGGGATCTGGGCTCAGTTAATACTACCAGGCATGAGTTCTGTCTGTGTAACAGGCTTTAAATCCTAAGACTTTAGTTGCTCTTTAGACACACCTTTTCTTTAATAATGTTCATTGGTGTTTTATAATGTTCATTAGTGTTCTGCCTGCATATATACCAGTGTGACGGTGTCAGGTCCCTTAGAACTGGAGCTACAGACAGTTGTGAGTTGTGGTGTGAGTGCTGGGAATTGAACCAGGGTCCTCTAGAAGAATAGTCATTGCTCTTAACCACTGAGCCATCTCTCTAGCCCTGCTTTTTAGGCATGTCTTACCAAACCATTTGTTATTGTAGATCATAGAGTTCACAGCTGGGAAGACTGTTGATTACTTCCCCCACCCCCAGTAGCATGCATAGAGCCTTCCAGCACTATGAGAACTAGTCAGTGGGGATGAAGCTTCCAGGTCAGTA
Organism: Arvicola amphibius; assembly: GCF_903992535.2. Lineage (NCBI taxonomy): Eukaryota > Metazoa > Chordata > Mammalia > Rodentia > Cricetidae > Arvicola > Arvicola amphibius. The sequence continues at coordinate 64,396,287 of NC_052058.2, forward strand.
GCAGCTTGACTGTCCCAAGACTCAACTGCCTTCAGCAATAAGGTCATCTTTCAAGGTCTCAAGGGAAACCAAGAGCAATGGCTATAGTCTCTAATGTTTGCCTGGAGTCTATGGGGTCCTGCTGACCAACATTTCAAAACAAGGTAACCTGACTTAGCACTTACCCTTTTATTTGATTGCTTATGGTGCCTGGTGCCTGAGTGAGGCATACCCTTCTCTCCCCGTGTACTGCCCTTATTGAGTAATTCCATTTAAATTCCTTATATAAAAGAATGTGTGTGTGTGTGTGAGCATCTTCAGTAGTAGGTTTCCATGTGGCATTTTCAGAGGTCTTTAGTGTTAGTTATCCATACCACTTCGTCTATGCTCCCTTCCCACCCCCAACCACCATTTAACCTTTCCTGTCCCATTATTTCCCTTTCCTTCATCATACAACCTAAAGTCTGTCCCTTTCACTTGAAATTCCCCCACATGGCCCCTTAACTAGTTTTGGAACTTCTGTGTATACTGTGTATATATTTTGATTAATTCTTCTCCACTCCCATCTCCTCACCCTCTACCTTCCATCCCCTTCCAACATTACCTATATACTCATGGGTGTGGCATCCTCTAGAGTGGAGCATGCCTACAAGGGTGCAGACCAAGGAAAAACCTTTAACCTTCTTTCCAGAAGCTATCAACTGTTAGTAGCTCTCCAGCTTTAGGTGAGGACTGATGAGCCCCTGTCCTCTCTCGTGATTTTTTTAACATATTTATCTGTATAAATTCTAAAGAGTTCATGATTAAGAGAATTCTATGACATACTTTTAGGGAATAAACAACTGCTCAGGGAGACTATAATAAAATGCCAGTTCATCTGTGTAATATAGCTACATTTTTACAGAGAGGTACTTTCTGATTTAGTTCTGCCCTGTTACTACTACAGCAGAATGTTTTCCCCCTGCCATTGCATTGATATTTATTTTAAAAGTTGGACATTTGCAGAATCCTTAGATACAGAAGTTGAGAATGAGCTTAAGCTTATTCTGAAAGCCAACTTTCAAGGAAGAGTGTCTCAGGTGATTATTCTTTCTGGAGGAACAAAGCTCCTCAAGGTTGAGTTCTTCCTTTTAGTGTATTATGTTTTACAAGGTTGTACTGATCCATTTGATCTAATAGGATCATCTAAGGACAAATCATGTATACTCCATGTATATATAGCTCAAGCTGGCCAGAAGCTATAGTCATCCTACTTATTCCTAAGGTTCCCCAGGCTAGTACCACCACAGCTGGCCTGCATGTCTTTTATATACACACATATATTTATACAGAAATATACATGATTCTTGCTGAAAGACCTTCATTTGTATAAGCCTTCTTGTGATTTACTTTCATCACGTTTCTGTGCTACATTCCGGTTGATGGTAACTATTTTCAGAGAATTAAAGTATTTTTTGGAAGAAGAATGAAAAGCTAGTAATTTTAGAGATGAAATGCAACATTTCCTCTAGCTTAGGGCAGCTAGAGGGCAGTGAGGATGAGATAGAAGTAGAAAAGTTCTCATTGATAAGGACATTGATTCAGTTTTGTCCTGAAAAGGAAAGGAAAATCAAAATTCTCTTCTTTGGGCAGGCAGTACTCTTGCTGTTACCTACCCAACTTCTCCACACATTGTACTAAATAAACTTTTCCTTCAAAAACATGCTTTAATTTTCCTCCTGTTACTTCTGCCTTCCCATTTTGCTTTCCTCCATCATGTAGTCCTGTCACAAAGTACTTGTGCTTATAATTTTTATGCATTTGCCTAAGACCAATTACTACTGACAGTATTTTTTCTATAGAAAATACACCTATTATGCAAGCACAAAACATGCTTCCACAAGTGAATAGAAGACTGTCTAGATAAGTAGGAGGCAGTAGATGTGTATCATCTCCAAAACCAAATTTAATTTAAAATTTTCTGTTACAACCAGTGATGAATTAGGGAATAGCTATACTACCATGAACTGGGGCACAGCAACAGGGAGAGGTCTTGGCACAGATTTAAAATACTCATCTTCATTTAGACCCTGCTGATAGCAGCCACTTTCACAGAAGTCGAAACCTAGTGTTTTGATTGTCCAAGTTTGTGAATTTTCTGCAGTGACTTTTCTGTCCAGTAAGTAAACAGTTTATTCTTTGGAATGTGTTGTGACTCTTTTTATTATCATTCCATTTCTTGTGATTTTCATCTCACAAGTCCTCTCTGTAATCAGCACATTTTTAAGGCAAATTCCTGTACATATTTTAATTGCAAATTGTGTTGAGAATTTTTTTTCTTTCTCCCAACTTAGAGAATTTCTTTGTGGGGATTATTCTGTATAATTATCAGTGGCTGTGTCCCATGCAAATTCCATTTGTATCTTAGCACAAAAGAGAGCCTTTGTCAGCAGTGTGGCTGGCTTCAATCTTCTCAAATAGTGAGTAGGAAGGAAAGAAAATCCTAACAAAACACTTTACTAAGAAATAATTCTTTCTTAAGAAATTTGGAATATTTTGACCCATAGAACCTCTTTCTAGATTTCTTTTTTTCCCTCTCATTTCTTCTCTTATTTATTTTTTACATATCATGTATCTCATAGAAATATTAGACTTTATTAATTTTAAATATTTGAGTTGTTCAGACTTAGTGTGTCAGAAATTTGAATTTGAAAGCCCTTTTAAATAGGCATGTAACACACCCTTCAGTGTCATGCTGCAGTTTTCACATTTGGATTTGCTGAAATCTCTTCTAACCAAACTCTTTAATAACCATGAGAGTTCAGTTACTTTGGTGTTGATACCAAACTGGTTTTTCATTTAGGAGATCTTATTTCAGACTATGAAGAAACTGAAACCAAGTGTTGTTTATATCTAGTAAAGACCCACAAGGAGCAGAGGAACTGGCCTGTTGCCAGCTGTCCCAGCAGAGCCAGCTGTGACGAACTGTACTATCAGCAAAACTATTGTATCAGGGCCTCTCTGTCCTCAAGCACTGTTGTCCCAGGGGAAGCCTACATAGCATCAACTCAAAGGAGATTATAGAATATCCTCCTTTTTCTGTCTTTTCCACCCTTCGTTTTTATTCATGACCTTGAAAGTCAAACAACTATAAATGTTCTTCCTAAGGCTACAGCCAAGCAAGATGAAACTGAACCACTTACCAGCCATTCTCTTCCATTCCTTGGACTATGAGATAATAAACTTTGTTATATACCCAACTTATAAAAAGGAGATGGGATGATTGTTAATGAAAAAACTTTTGATGTCCTTTCAAAGGTATATAGGAAGAACAGTGTCCTTCTTTTAACAATGCAGTGGATTCTGAAGAAAACTCAGTGTTAATATATAAAATTTTACATTGAATTAGTCACTGTAATTCAAAAGAATTGTATGATGTAGTGCTGTTTGTTTGGTGGCGATGTAATTGGGGATATCAGCACATGTGAGACCAAAAGAAAAAAATAACAAGACTGGAAAAATAACTCAGTTGTTAAGAGCACTTACTGCTCTTGGAGAGGACCTGGGTTGAGTTCCCAGCACCTGTGTGGCAGCTCACAAGCCTGTTACTCCAGCTCTAATTAGTATTTTTTTAAAGAAAAACTATAAAAGACAGTTTATAGATTTTCTGCAGTGCACATGTTCTAATACTTTTGAACCAAATTACCTGTCTTTTCTTCCACTCTAGTACAGCAGCTACTTTTCACTTCCATATTATTTTCTACTCATGATTTTCTAAAGGATGTGATGTAAACAGAAAGAAAGCTGATCTGACCCATCTTGTCAATTTTACTTATCTTACTATTTTGATGCTTTACCCAGAGTAAAATTCAACCAATAAAATAGGAAGAGAGTTGAGATGTCCAGTTCCCATTCCCTAATCTCTCACAATTCACTGGGTACTGTGCTAGTTCTCCTAAAAATACAATAGCTACCACCATCGTTAATGGTGTGAACCAACCCTTGCTTTAAAATCTCACAGAGCATTTCAAGCCTAGACCACCTACGTTTTTCTGTAGAAGGAGCTCCGGGCAGGCCTGCTTTTCGTCCTGCCCTGTAGATGGAGCAGTGGGGCTGCGTCCTGCCACCCGGCTAGCTTTTCACCTGAAATAATTACACAGAAACTGTATTCATTTAAATACTGCCTGGCCCCTGGCCCGTTATCTGTAGCTTCTTATTGGTTGATTCTCATATCTTGCTTTAACCCATATTTAGTAATTTATATAGCACCATGAGGGGTGGCTTACCAGGAGAGATCTTAACCTGCGTCCATCTCAGAGAGGAGAGGCATGGCAACTGCTTATGGCGACTGCCTGAAGCATCTGCCCCCTGCCTTCTACCCAGCATTCTGTTCTGTTTACTCCACCTACCTAATTTTCTGTCTCTTAAAGGGCCAAGGCAGTTTCTTTATTAATAATGAAAGTAACAAATAGACACTCCTCCATCATTTCCCCTTTTTCTGTTTAAACAAAAAAGAAAGGCTTTAACTTTAACATAGTAAAATTACATGTAACAAAACAGTTATCAAACACGGAAACTGTATTCTTTTAAATACTGCCTGGCCCATTAATTTCAGCCTCTTACTCACATCTTGATTAACCCATATTTAGTAATCCGTGTAGCACCACGAGGTGGATCGCTTACCAGGAGAGATCTTAACCTGCGTCCATCTCAGAGAGGAGAGGCATGGCGACTGCTTATGGTGACTGCCTGAAGCGTCTGCCTCCTGCCTTCTACCCAGCATTCTGTTCTGTTTACTCTGCCTACCTAATTTTCTGTCTCTTAAAGGGCCAAGGCAGTTTCTTTATTAATAATGAAAGTAACACATAGACACTCCTCCATCACTGCCCGACTCCTGGCTGCCTGGCTAGCTTATGCCCCGAAATAACAACAAACAAATTGTATTCTTTTAAACACTGCTTGGCCCATTAGTTTTAGCCTCTTATTGGCTAATTCTCACATCTTGATTAACCCATTTTTAATAATCTGTGTAGCACCATGAGGTGGTGGCTTACTGGGAAAGATTCTAGCCTGCGTCTGTCTCGGAGAGGAGAGTCATGGCAACTGCCTGAGGCGTCTGCCTCACTGCCTTCTTCCCAGCATTCTGTTCTGTTTACTCTGCCTACCTAATTTTCTGTCCTATCAAAGAGCCAAGGCAGTTTCTTTATTAACCAATGAAAGTAACACATAGACAGATGACCCTCCTCCATCATTTCCCCTTTTTCTGTTTAAACAAAAAAGAAAGGCTTTAACTTTAACATAGTAAAATTACATATAACAAAACAGTTATCAAGCAAGAATTACAGTTATAATATTTATATCTATTTTATCTTTTATAATAACTAAGGAAAACTATAACTATCTATTTATTCTTTAACTCCATCAAAGACTCCAGAAGGATATAATAACTACCTAAGTAAACAAGAAATAAGCAACTTCCAAAACTCTAGAAATGACAGAGACATCTCGCTGCCTGGATAATCACCCAAAGTTCCTCTGTACCGTTGGGGCATCTATCTTTGGCCTTCAGGCCCATAGTATCCAGCAGACTTTCATGAAGCAGGAAATTTTAAAGACAGTTCAGTCAGTATCTGCTGTGTCTTGCAGAATGTCTCGCAGACTCTTATGAATCAGGAACCCTAAAGGATCATCTCACCTTTAGGCAAGTTCAGCAGTCTTCTCTTTGTGGGTTTTTTGTGTCCAGTTTATGTATCAGTCCAGGCAAGAGCAGTTTCTTGCCCAAACTCCAACTCCATAAGGAGCCTCTTTGATGCCCATCTTCCTCTTGAAGTAGATTGGTTCTGCCAGGAGCAAACGTGTCTCATTGTCATGAAAAGCCCTAAGTTATTAAAACCTTAAATGCCATATTCTGTAGTCTTTGAAAGATATGAAGAATGCCTATCTGAAATATATCTATGCACATCTAGAAAATCTAACATGACTACAAACTTAACTATTATAGATGATTATCTATTAACAACCTATATTTCCTAATTATACATTACATTTTTTAAATGAACTACACAATCACAATACCTTAATCAAAAGCAGAAATACATATACATATAACAAGATTGACCTTAAATTTCTATCAATAAAGCAAAATCTATACCAAGTTTTTTGGTCTTGTTTTTAATATGCTTTTCAAGGTGAGATCTGTATGTTCTTAGGCACACTATTCATTTAGAACTAAGGAGAGTTATAGATAATAAAGTTTCACATAATAAAGGACAGGAAAAGAAAGTTTATTCAGTATCTTATTAACCATTGAAAGCAGGAAGCTATTGGATAACTGCCTTAATTAATAAATTCTTAATAATAAAGTTATTAGTAGCTTGCAATGTAGCTACTTTATCTCAAACTGCTGTGAAATAGAAAATCTGTGCTAACGTAATACAACTGTAAAACTAAAAAGCTGTTTGTCTCCTTTAAACATTGATATCTATCAGTTCTTTATGATTCAGTGCTACCCTTTTTGTTTTGTATCAGAAAATTAAACCCAGTGTTTCCATTTCTCTTAATCAGTACAGAAACAGTTCATTGCCCTGTTCTCTTCCCATTCAGCATGCGGAGAACTACACATGTATTTGTGTATAACGTATTTGCAGTTTACCAAATGTTTTCACTCTCTGTCTTGTTTTTCTTACAACTTACAGTTTGTTGAGTCAGGGCCTTTCTCTATGTAGTCTTGGCTGTCCTGGAACTCGCTATGTAGACCACGCAGACCTCGAATACACAGAGACACCTTCCTATTCTTCTCCAGTGCTGGAATTAGAGGCATGTGCCACCATGCTCAAATATTGTAACTTTTGATATGAATAGTTCTTTCCTTTTGTAGATGACACTGCATCCAATAGGCCAGAGTTCCCAAAGTATTATGTTCAAAAATGATTTAAGTATAAATAGGTATTTACTTAGTTTTGTAAATGATACATGTTTGAACAATATAACCTTTAATATTTGAATATATAAGTGCATACTGATATAGTATCAAACTCATGGCTCTACTGATATTGCCTAACATAGCAGCTTAGGTAACTATAAAAGGTTATTTTTAAAAGCGATAAATGTTCATAATAAGTTAGATATAGCAAAAAGTGGCTCATAAATAAATGAAGTATAATAAGCATTTCTATAACTGTAGTAGAAGTTGAAGTAGAATTTTAAGTACAAAGTTACTGAAATTTAAGACTAACATGTACAAATACTAAATGACTTTAGAGAGGGAATTTCTACACAGTCATCGCAATTGTGTGTGTGTGTGTGTGTGTGTGTGTGTGTGTCTACTTATGTAGACTTCCTCAAGCGTAAAGCCATTCTTACTGAGCAGAGTTCTCCTTCAAACCTTTAAAACAGCCTATATTAGCCCTTGTGTTTTTATAGTGTCTGAAGACAGGCTTTTCATCTTTCCTTCTAACCTTCACAGGTATCAAAATCCCCTTTTATTTAGAGTTTAACTGAGTTCTAGTCTAGAATGTAGTAAAGTTTCTTAAAGTATAGCTTGGCTGCTGGGCAGTGGTGGCGCACACCTTTAATCCAGCACTCAGGAGGCAGAGGCAAGCGGATCTTTGTGAGTTTGAGGCCAGCCTGGTCTACAGAGCGAGTTCCAGAACAGACTCCAAAGCTACACAGAGAAACCCTGTCTTGAAAAACAAAAATAAAATAAAATGTATAGCTTGGCATGGGAGAGAAAGTTCTCTTCAATTATGAAAATTAGAGTTGTTCCTCAAAAAAAACCATTTTAATTGTGAAAAGCTAGCATAAACACACAGATTTTTCTTACTATTGCACATACACTCACCCCCTTCCTCTTCATCTTCCTTCACTCTTATACACACACATATAGCATATATACATCTTCTTCCTGTCTCTGGCAGCCTAGAAAACTAACACTCAAATTACCAAAGAACTTTCACATGCAATTTTACCAATCGGTAATTGGAATGGTGACGATGATGGCATCTTCATTCAATAGATGAGGAAAATAAAATTTAAAAGATTAAATGTTTTAATTACTAAGTGGCAGAGTTGCTGCTCAAGACTTGATTTTAACACTCTGCACATTTATATTGAGAAAGATAAGAAAGGCCATTTATGTTGCTATCCTGTCTAGATAGAAACATGCATTAGAGGCTTAGACCATCTGGAATTCATAGTTTGATCTTATGTTCTTAACAAACTTTGTAGTGCTGAAGACATAGTTTAGTGTAGAGCACTTGCCTAGAGCACATACAAAGCCTGAGTTCCATATCTAACACAGCTAAGTAAACAAACAAACAGAAAAGACCCAGGAAGTTTCTTGCCTACAGACTCTTAAATGGTCCTAACACACCAGGAAGTCAGTTTCTAGAAAAGTAATAAATATCATCACTTCCCTTTTTCTAAATGCTGACTATAAAAGCCCAGTATTGGCATCCTGATATGTACATCTGTGAGCTTGCTTAGCGACAGCCAGTTCTTCAGCCCATGGTTTTCCCTGGTTCAACAGACATCCCATCATCTGAGCGTTCAGCTTGTCCTTTCTTTTGTTCTGTCGTCTTAGCTTCAATGGGTTAACTTAATAGCTGACAGCATTTGTTTTGCTGAGAAAATTAGCAATGTTTAGGCTTTCTTTATAAGAAAAGAAAGAATGGTTGTTGGAAGTTATGTGTATGAATTCAGAATGGCTTGTCCTAATACAGATGCAAATTCTCTTTCCCTACTCCCTGGCCCTAGCATTAATAGACCCTTACCTAGAACTGACAACACTTAAATTGTCTTTCTGAAGCATAATGAGTGTTTGGAAATGATAATAAAAAAATCTCTGATATAGGTTCAATCACCTGTGGATTCTGCCACAATGTCTCCAGTAGAAAGGACAGCAGCCTGGGTTCTGAACAATGGACAGTATGAAGAAGATGTGGAAGAAACGGAACAAAATCAAGATGAAGCCAAGCATGCTGAGAAGGTAGAACCTAACTTGTCTTTGTTGGCTTAATGGCCCCACAACTGATAGATGATTAAAAACGAAAATGAGAAAACAAAACTTGGCCTGGAGCTCACTATATAACCCAGGCCTTTGTCTCTATTTCTTGTATTAACCGTCACATCTGTCAGTAGTGTCTGTGATGCCAAGGAGGAGTAACATAATTTTTAATATAGGCTGCTTTAATTTAGAAAGAACTCTGATACATGTTTCTAACCATTTTATTTGAATGTTTATTATTTCTATAAACTTTCATCTTCAAGTTCACAGTTTACTTTAGCACCAGACGATCTAAATCTTGGGAACAGTAAATTTATATTTTAGTTGTTCGTTTGTTTTTTGGGTTTTTTTTTTCAAAGATTACCTAGCTATACAGATAATTATTTAAGATATATATGTTATTTGAGGAGTTTTATATAATACTTTTGAGGCATATGGGTTTGTTTTCTGAGACAAGATCTCACACACACCCCTATACTGGCTTAAAATTCAGTCTTCTGGTCTCCAACTCTCAAGTTAAGGATGTTTGTTTGCTTGCTTAGTTATACATTTGTTTATTTACTTGTTTTAAGAAAAACAGACCTGTAAAAAATGAAGCAATAATCTTAATGTCACACTAACTTGACAGTTAGACAAGGGGTTATTTTGGGGGGTTAGAAAAACATAAAGCTATTCCCAATGATGCAACCTAAGCTTTCAGAGCTGTCCTAAGGCTTTCTGCTTCAGCCTTCTAGATTAACCAACATAATTTAGAGCACTGACGTGGATAAGCCAGTTAAATGAGATGTTATTATGTAAGTTGTATTTTACCAAACACTGCACACATATATTATTACTAATGAGAACAGGTCGTGTTTCTCACCTTGCCTGGAACAGTTTCACTCTATTGCAATGGCAACCCTGTCCACAGGAACTTGAGTACATTAAAGGGCCAAGTAGCCAGCTGAATTACAGAATTTATAGAAGGCTAGTGAGCACTAGATAGATTCCAGCAGATGCTCCCAGGTCAGACATAGAAAGCCACATCATGAAAATAGTCCTCTAGAGGATGAAGGCGCTTGTCATTGCTTATGACCTGAATACTTGACACTTTTAAAATTAAGGGAAAGCGGTAATAGCCTGTTCTGTTATTAAATTGTATTAACTGACTTAGTTGCTTAACAGAAATGTTGCCTGTACTCTGAATTGTCTAAAGGGTGAGTCCTAGTGGAGTAAAGGTGGTCTGATGAGCCCAGTGTCAGGATAAAGGGTGAGTCCTGGGGAGTAAAGGTGGTCTGATGAGCCCAGTGTCAGGAATCCTGCAGTGCAGGTGACAACATGGAAGTCTTGTAGACAGCTAGCTTTTGCCTTAAGTCGTTTGTCAGGCTTCTATTTAATTGTTTATTTAACTATTTAATTATTTAATCATTTTCTTTCCAGTAGCGTTACAGATTGGATTTGGCTTGCCACAGTTGATAGTTTAATGTGAAGAAAAGTGCATAAATCTGTACAATTCGTAATGTCAAGTTAAGATTCATAATGTGGTTTTAGACCCACAGCAGTACTTCTGTAACATTTATACCAGCCAATACTTTTAAATAACCTGGGCAGCAGCAAGGACATGCAGATCAGACAGCATCTGCCATGTCACCTGGGGTTCTCTGGATAGAAAGTGCAGCAGTAACATCAAAGCCAATATTATTCCTGTCATCCATGCCTCTTCCCCTTTGCCAGTATGAACAAGAAATTAGCAAATTGAAGGAGCGCCTGCGAGTGTCCAGCCGGCGGCTGGAGGAGTATGAGCGTCGGCTGCTGGTGCAAGAGCAGCAGATGCAGAAGCTGCTGCTGGAGTACAAGGCCCGGCTGGAGGACAGCGAGGAGCGGCTGCGCAGACAGCAGGAGGAGAAGGACAGCCAGATGAAGAGCATCATCAGCAGGTTAGAAGACCACTTGGTAGCTGATTGGCTCTAGTTAAGTACAGCAAGGTGGGGAGAAATGTCCAAATACTTTCAAAAGAATACCCCAGCTCCCAAAGCCATTTTCATCCATGTGTATCTCTTCTGTGGTACTTGATATAAATGTAATGACTCTGAGTCTCAGATAATAAACCAAATGAGACCTAGTGTACTTACCATGAAGATAAGGTAGGCTTTTTCTTTAGCCATAACAATATTAGGGGTAAAAGGAGATAATTTATTATGAAATTTTAGATGAAAATTGGGTTTTTTAAATCTTTAAAATTTAACTCAGTTTTCCCAGACAAGTCTAAAATCAAAGTCTCACTGAATGTCTTTAGGGTCAGAGGACCAAAAAAGTGCTGTGGATGCCAACAAAGGAGAGTGAGAGGAGATCCATTTGGCTGGGTTTGCAGAGCACTCACTGTGGGCCAAGCACTTTATAAATAATACTTTGTTTTATTTCCATCTTGGCCTCTGAAACAGATACTATTATTGCTTATTGATTGATAGAGAAACAGGCAACAGTTGCTTGTCCAAAGTAACATAGTGGAGACCTAGGATCTGAGTCAGGTATCAAACCTTAGACTTCAGACTCATAACCACTAGCTTCAGTACATGCTGTAGATAAAATAAGAGAACAGCTGGGGGCAGGAGGAGAGGTGAGAAGAACTGTATTTGGAATGTAAATTAAATTAAAAGTAAATAAATAATATTTTAGAAAGAGAGGGAGAACAGGAAAAGGGTCGCTGTTAGAGTGGCCTGAAAATAACTGACCTCATATTGAGAGCCACAGGAGTAGAACTGAGGAGTTATACATAAGTGGGTTGAGATGTGAGGAGTAAATGAGAAACACAATCTACTAGAACATTCTGTAGAAAACATAGCTATGCAAGGGAAGAGGATAGGACGGTAGCTACAGGGTAACTTGAGAATAAGAGGAGATGGTTTGCAGCCAGGCATGGTGGTGCTTGCCCATAATAATCCCAACATTCAGGAGGTAGAAGTAGGAGTACCAAGAGTTCAAGGCCAGCATCAACTACACAGCAAGTTTAAGGCTAGCCTGAGCTACATGAGATACTTTTAGAAAGTAGATAGCCTTTTTGTTTTGTTATTGTTCATTTGCTATTTTAAGATGTTTGACAACAGGGTGATTTAGTAGGAAGATGATTATGAGAATACTATTCTCAAGAAATGTAATGTTAGGGAGCCCAGCCACAGGTCAGAGAATCAATTTAGGATGTCTTCTTTCAGGGAAGATGAGAGAGGAGAAGAAGAAAAAAAATAAGGTTAGTGCAATAAAATAGGTCTTCTGTTGGAAACCACCAGTTTTAAGGTTTTCAATTTCTGTATTACCTAGCTCTGCCTTTGAAAACATTGATCCTTGCTTCCTACCACATTCTAGGCTAATGGCTGTGGAAGAGGAATTAAAAAAGGATCATGCTGAGATGCAAGCAGTTATTGATGCAAAGCAGAAAATAATTGATGCACAGGTAAGCAGGCCCTGGACTTAGAAAGCACTTGTTTTTATTACTGCAAATAGTAAAGCAGTAGAAAATGAGACACTGAAAGTTTCTTGACATTATCCGTTGAATATTATATGAGTTTTCATGTGACCTTAATAATTTTTAATGACATATCATTAATATTAGCATGCAAAATATTATGTATTTAGTGTAGTTGTTTGACAAATCTTAGCCTAGTATGTGATGAAGTTGGCTTCCTTCCTTGTAGAAAAGAGGACATCTCTAAGAGGGTAACTGTAAAAAGAGCACTGCATGTATCTGGCTTGTGACCTCCACTGACCATTGCTTGGCTGTGTTCTTCACGGTCTTATCAGTCGCATCCACTGCCATCAACACCTAGTCCTAGGAAAGAAATTGTAGGGAAAGATAAGGTTGTAGAAGATAGTTTTCCTTGTTATTCTTTTGGTTCAGAGTTTGGCATTGCTGCTTGGAATGTGCTTGGCTGCTCTTCTTTGTTGATGCTATGCTTAGATAACCTCTTTAGATATTAAAAAAAAGCTTGATAAAATTAGAACTTATGATAGCTCACACCTCATGGGATGGTAGCCTCTATAAACCCTTCACAAGGACACCAGTGATCAGAGCGAAATCCAGGATGTAGGGAATGTTTCCAATTCCTTGTTGCTTTATCACTGTAGAATGATTTATTTCCTAAATGGAAATAAATTGCAAAAGGCGATTATAGTTTTGATAGTGGTCCATCTAACCACACTGAGTGTATCACCTTTCTAGGGACAACTAGCCAAGTTTGTATTCCTCATCTTTAAGCTATGAAATAATAATGAGAGCATTCAACTTCATTCTCCATGTAGCAGCCTCTAGTCAATATATACTAGAGCCTCCAGTATTCTTTTTTTTTTCTTTTTTAAAGTTCTGTACACACAGAGCATTTTATTTATTTATTTATTTATTTATTTATTTATTTATTATGTATACAATATTCTGTCTGTGTATATGCCTGCAGGCCAGAAGAGGGCACCAGACCCCATTACAGATGGTTGTGAGCCACCATGTGGTTGCTGGGAATTGAACTCAGGACCTTTGGAAGAGCAGGCAATGCTCTTAACCTCTGAGCCATCTCTCCAGCCTCTGAGCCTCCAGTATTCTTAAACGTGTACTTCAACATTTGAGTTTCCTTATGAGATCAGTGTAAGATGAGGTTTGTTTTCCAGACTGGGAATATAGCCATGAGAAGAATGTTTCACGGGCTTCATCCTTGGAATTCACTAGACTTAGAATCTAGTTATGAGTTGTGATGCTTTCTCACCTGTGTAGCTCCCAAAATGTTTTAGACTCAAAGTCTGGCTATTTTGGCCTCTTTTGAGCCAGAGAAATGTTATAATTACTTTACTTGCTCTTTTAATTTTTTAATTCTTTCTAGGTATGCCCAAGGTAAGTGAGGGAAGAATAGTAATAACGAAGGCAAGACCTTCTTGATATATTATCCTATTAAAAAAAAATCACTCCATAAACTTAAAAGAAATAGTGTAGATAGAGAAGGCAATTCATCACAAAAACTGATGCTGAAAAGTTCCCTTTGGAGTCTCATCTCAATATAAGTATAAAGCAGAGTGGTAAGCCTTGTAAGTAATCATAGAGAGATCTTAGTGCTGAAATAGAACAGATTTCAGCCAATATAATGCAGTCAGTCTTAAGCAAATGGAACTTGCCAGCAACACAGTATGGCTCTGTGTGTGCTGGCTGACAGGACAACCCTGTCAGTAACTTCTAGGAAGTTTCTACTCTACTTGTCCCCAGTTTTGATCTGAGTATAAAGCGAAAGTCATGGCTACTAAGGTGAAGTCCAGGAAGGGAGTTTGATTGACCAGGGGTCAGAAGCTCTCAGTTAATCCTCCAGATTGTCTCACTGAATAGAGGAGGAGGAAATGGTATCCTTGGCTCTCAGTCAGTCAAATGTACAGTCTGACCAGTGGCAGTTTGGTTTTCAAAAGGCTTGGTTCTCTGGACTATTTTAATGGAACCAGTTATACACCAATCGTATAGGGCACCTTCCATAAACCAGTGCTCCCGCTAACCACTCAACCGTGAACACCCCTCTCAACTAATGGGTCAGAACTTACTGGGGTCTGTTAAATGTGATGTTTCCCACTAAAGCATGAGCTTTATTATGCCATACATTCCTCTGCAAAATCTAATATAGATCCCTAAAGAATACTCAGACAATCCACTGGACCACATTTGAAAACCACTGCACTAGGCACAGCACAAATCATAAATACCAAAGACAGTTAAAAATATAATAGTATCTTAAAAGGGAGCTTTCTCAATCCAAGCTGTTGGCTTACTGGTGCATAGAATCATAAAAGCAAAAGATGTACATATGAACGTATTCTTTGTAACAAATGACTTTTTATCAGGTTCTTTTCTGTGAGTCTTACCTCTTAGGTGATTGTTGGAACAAAGTAGCCCTCTTGGCTTTATTTCTTAAATGAAGACATGTTTGGAAATAATAGTCTCCCTAGGAGGTAACCCATAATTTTATATCTGCAGCATATGACTTAGTGCCAATAATAGAAGAAATATTTCTAAAATGGAAACAATTACTTCTTTGTGATAGGATTAATTATCAGAACACTAGCTCTCAGGTACCCCACGAATGGTATTCTTCTCTCTCAGCAGCCCCTCTTGTTGGGGAATTCAGCTTCTTCCCTTCCTTGAATCAGTTCGTGCTACAAAGCACAGGCTCACAGAACTGCAGAAGGATGAAGGGCAAAATCACCAGTCCCAACTACCAAAATCAGACCCGGGGTCACAATGATGACACCAAGGAATCTTTATTTATAAATATATATCTCAAACATATATATATGTACCTTTCACCCCAGGCATGAGGTCTTACAACTCCTGATCTCTCCATGTGAATAGATGGAGAACAGAGAGGGGCCACTTCCTATGAAAAACAAAGCAGCTGCCTAGTTACTATTGCAAGTGATATCTCCACTGTGTTAAATTACAGGTCATAAATGGAAATGAGATAATTCAAACAGGCAAGTAATCCCTGTGCGTTCTCTAGCTGAGCAGTTCCCAGCCCTGGCCAGTGCACTGGCCTCCTATACATTCCAGCTCCTGGCACTCCCGTGTTGAGTCCTTCCTTTTAGGCATGTTAGATTGCTTTGTGTTCTAAGCCAGGCAGAATCAAATGTCATAGCAACTTTTGCCAACTGAACTTAACTTTCAGAAGATCCAGTTTCCTGTTTGAGGTTGTTTTTATTTTGGAGGGGGTTGTTTGTTTTTCCTTTAATTTCTGTTTATTTGAGAAGTGGGCAGTGGAAGAACTGCAAAGGGAGTTTCGCTGCTTAGAAACTTGCAGGTGTCTGGAAGGAGAGGTTGTTTGATATCAGTTATTATTTACAAGCAATATGTAATTATAGTCCTTTTCAGACTCTTTTGACTCTTTAATACTCAATTTGATTTTTTGAGGGAGTGGAGGATTGTCTTGCTTTGTTTTTGTGAATGCTTAATTTTTTATGAACCCCAAGAATTCTGTTTTCCTTAGTATTGGGGCCTTGTCACTTGTCCCAATGCTGAAATACCTTTCCTTATCTATTTTAAGAAATTACAAGTTATGGCACAAATTTTCACTTATACAATACACAAGAAATTTATCAAAGTGAAACAAATATGTATTAAAAATTTAAATAACATTTATTCTGTTTAGGGGTCATTCCTCACTGTGAGGAAGGGCATTATATTTGGAATCTACCTATAGTTTTATTGGCCTGTCCTTACTTATTGTCTTTGAAAAAAAAAAGTTGTATTTGTTTTCCCACTAAATTCCACTAGCTATAATTTTTAAGTAATTACTGTTTTTAAAAGCTTTGCAAATCTTTGAGTTTCTCCTGTTCATAAAACAAGTCACCTTTCTTTTAAAAAAAAAGTCTTATACAGTAAGTGGATCATTAATAATACTGATTCTGTATGTAAAAACCACCTGAGTTTTACAGCAAAAAAAAATGAGAATTATTTTAATGAATAGTAAAGTGAGTTGAGTTGCTTTTGTTTTTTTTTTATACATTTGAAACTGTAGCCACCACCTTTACTGCAGTAGCAACACCTTCCTATTCCCAGAGAAGTGAGAGATAGATAAAGGCGAGCATTGTTGATGCTGTAGTCAGCTGTGGCTCTACCCAGACTTCCCCCAGGGCAGTGACTAGGCAGCTCCTACAGTGTGGCTCCAGCCGAGCAGCGCTAGTTTGGCACCCTGTGTAGCTTCTGCTTTCAGGGCAGGAGCAGCAGCAGCTTTAGCCCTCGTGCTGCCCTTTAAACCACACAGTGCCTTAAACTTGTCCGTCTTTCTGAGTAAACTCTGAGACTCCCATATAAGAGAGCTTTGTTTGGTGTTAGGGTCAATCCTCATGGGCTATTTTCTTTTCAATTTATGAGTATGGATAAGGATTGTCCTTCTCTGCCATTATTTCTGAAAAATACATATTTCGTGTTTGTTGCGGAAAGTCCTGGGATGATTTAAAGATGAAAGTCTCAACTAACTTTTGTGAGACTGATAATGTTTTATTCTGTTGTACCTTTTTGTCCTCTGTCACCTCTCTCTGGTGGATGTGTAGATATTCAACAACCCATAGCTCCAAAATATTGTCTCTAAAGCATTGATTTTTTGTTTGTTTGTTTGTTTTAAAACTCAAGAGAAAATGAAAGCATTCCCTTTACTGGGTAGCTTTCCCGGAGTAACTGAGCTGGAATGGGTCTAGGAGCCTGTGTTCTCTGTCTGTTCCATGTGTTATGTTTATAGCATCCCTTTCAGCCACATCTCCCTCCCCATATTCAAACAACTCCTTGGTCTGAGCTTCTGGCTGCTCTTATCTCCTCTTGCTCTTGCATCCTCACCTTGTTGGAGACTCTAAACTGCCACCACATATTGCTTTAATTTGAGCAGTGTGAATTCTTCCCAGGTGGGACTGTTATGCCTTCTTTGGGAGGTGAGCCCATGGATCACGTGCACTTCTCTTCTGTGAAATGAAACCTCTGGTGCTTCTTTCTTTGCCACCTAATATCCATGTTTCAGTTTTTACAAAAACACTTACTACATAAAGGCAGCTTGATTCATGGTGTCGTTTTCATAAGACAGCCTAGTGATACCTCAATATATTGTTGGTAATAAGCCCTGTTGTGCAGAAATTTAAAAAAGAGAGATTAAGGGGCGGGGGAGCTGAACCTAACCAATGTGCAGAAAGAGGCAGAGACGTTCCATTTGTTTGGGGAGCACATGTGTACCGTGCTGTGAGTTAAAGTATTGAACTGATGATTCAGTAAAGAAAGTGCCTTTCTCCATGCAGCCTGAATAAAGCCATGATTGGTGTGTTGTAGGAAAAGCGGATCGTGTCCCTGGACTCCGCCAACACAAGACTGATGAGTGCACTGACTCAAGTGAAGGAGAGGTACAGCATGCAGGTCCGCAATGGCATCTCTCCCACCAACCCCACCAAGCTTTCCATCACGGAGAATGGTGAATTCAAAAACAGCAGCTGCTGATGGCCTTTGTGAATACAAACTGTGGGAGGAGACAGAAGGAAGTTGCCCAGCTCTCCTGTCCCCAGCTCTTTAACCCTCCAGGTTTACAGAATGTTGCTTCAAATAGCAGTGTGGTGAGAAACTCTCAAATGAAGAAAGAAACCTTGTCTTTCAGGGCATAAAGCAAAGACTCCCAATGTCAATGCTTTCCCAGTGTCTCTATGTACATAGGGAACTTAGTTCTGGGCCATGTACAGAAATACCACTGTAATATACCAAAAGGAAGTTAATAATGTAGATTACCTTTTTAATTATTACTATTTTATTATTGTTTTTCTCTTGAAAGCACTGCAGTTTTTAGTGGAGGAAAAGTAGGAACCAAGTGTGAGTGAGAAATGAGCCTGTCGGTTTAGTAGGTAGAGGCTCTGTGTATTGGATTAGGGGTACATGGAGTGCAATAGGACCTTGTCAAAATGATTTTTTTCAGGGATTCATCTGCCAGTTTAAAAGCCCCACCCTAGTCCCTTGCCATTAGGAAGACATGCAAATACCAAGATCCATACAAAACAGTAATTTATGCTACTGATCAACCAAGATGGTTCTGATCAGACAGTAATCAGATTTATAGAGTCGCCGTTTCAGAGGACATGGATAGAAGTGGTTGATTGTACCAGAACTGAATTAGAAATGATTTCTGTTGATCCTGTCAGTATGTTTGTCTCCTCCATCTATAACAGATGGGAATTTTCTGTTTTAGATATGGGACTTTTTGATTTTTTTACTCCTACATTTTGTTTTTACTTCTCTTTAGAGTTGACAGAACTATAAATATTTGTGTCTCTCTACATCTTCATCTTCACATGTGCGCTGCCCTTGCCTCCCCATGCCGGGAGCAGCCAGCACCGACAGGGTTTACTCTCCACTGGAGAGGTTATTCAAGTATGCATTCGTAAGCCATCTGAATAAATACCCTTTCTTTCACACAGAAAAGGGCTAATACAGCAGAGTAGGAATCTCTGAATATTTCCCACTACAATTTTTCTTCCTATTTGTCGTATTTTTGCTTAGGATAAAGGTTGTATCCACCATACTAATAGTTCTGTGGGATTTTATCACCACCTTTAAATTGCTGCTTCTTTCTATTTATCCCTTCCATAAAATTTGGGAAGGAAATCTAAAACTGAAACTTGTCTTTCTTTTCAAAATGATAATTAATCTTGCTACAAAAAAACAGAATGTGAGGATGGCACATTCCAGTTGTTATTCCACACTCGTGGAAGACTCAGCAAGAATGACCCAGCTTATCTTTAATGGCTTTAATACAGGACAGAAAATCCATGTTTCTCTCCAGAGTGTGACACGTCATCTGGAATGCAGGCTTAATTACCAGAGGTAGAGAAAGTTAGCTGCAGGTTAAACAAATATTATATATAAGTATATATATATATACATGTATTCACACATATGTACATATAATGTGCACATCAAAAATGTTCATACCTTTTATGCTGTCAGATATACAGAGATAATGTTTAAAAAGGGTCTTGAATCTCTTTAAACAAGTTCTACACTGTTTTACATTGAAAAAACAGCATTTCTCAAATAAGTTAATGTTTTGTTTTGTTTTTTTTAAGTTATAAACTTTAAGAATTTTTTTTAAGTAAAGGATGCAGAGGGAGACATAACAGAGCCATATGCATGGAGTATGTGTTTCTCCATAGTAGAATATTTATAAGAAAGCAAGAGAACATGTTCTCTCTGTTCAAAGCCCAGGCATAGATTCCGCCAAGTCCCAGGCATGCATTCCAAGTCTCACTTGACCCTTAGGTTGGCCTTTATGTCTGACCTTGCATTTCAGCACCTTCACCAGAGCCCTCACCGGACTACAGTTGAAAAGGGCTTCTTCCTAATAACCTGTTTTGTCAGACAGATGTCTAAACAGGAGCATCTCACTGCAGGCCTCCATGTCCACTTGAGTGTTTTCTTGACCCTTACCAGCTATTTTATGATGTCTTATCTCCTCCCTAAGCTGAGGCACAGTGTGTTAAAAATTACTTCATAAGAGAAAAGGGTTTTGATTTTGCAGTAATGACCTGTATTGAGCGAACTAGGAATGTAAGCATAGATCTTTTCTTGTTTGTAGCTTAACAATGTTTTCTTTATTCTTCAAAACCCTTCACAAGTACCACAGAGAACCTAGTCAATTCTTAGACTCATTGGCCTGAAGTATACGATGTGGTAGCGTCTCGTTTGAGGCTGAGAAGGTCTCAGGTGCTGGCTATGGGTTACAGAGCTGCTCAGATAAGTGTAGTGATGGAAACACTAACTGTTAGCTCTGTGGGTCTGAATGCATTGTGAGACTGAATCACAGACCGTTAGACATATGATGAGGCCCTCCAGCCACCGTGTTATCATCACTGAAGAGAAAGAAGGAAGATAACAGCAATAGTAAGAGGATTAGAGGTTGGAAGTGCAGCACTGTTGCCAGATATTAAATCTCAGATTATCCTTTGAGCCTACTCATCTTTTTAACCTATCAGAAATATTAGTCTGAGCTGGAGCATAGCTCCATTGGCAGAGTGCCAGCCTAGCATGCCAGAGGCCCTGTGTTCAAACTCCAGCACCACATGAACTAGGATGGTGGCACACAGGCCTGCAATCCGAGCACTCCAGGAGTGGGAGCAGGAGGAGCAGAAGTTTCCTGGCCAACCTGAGTTACTTCAGACCCTGTCTCAAAACGCTAATTTATATATATTTAATATTTCTTTAGAGAATGTTACAATCTTATCAAGTTTATTTTGAATTTTTTGAGACTAGAAGACAACAACAGGTGCTAATTTACATGGTGTTTCTTTAATTAAATAGGTATATCATTTTGTTTTACTGGGAGGAAATGTGAGATTTTTAAAAAGCTGATGGGTTAAGTAGCTGCATCTTGTGATCCCTGTTTTTGTCAACACGTCAGCACATACATCGTGAGAATAGTCCAGGGTTGGATAGGGTTTGGTATTCGGGCTAAGTGCTTATGTAGCTTTTATTCAGGAGAGAACAAGACTTTACCATTAACAAGAGCAGCCTTAGTAGGATCAGGAAAGGGGCTTCCTGTTTCCCTCCTAAATCACTAGAGCAATAAGATTTCCAAATTTTTCCAGAATTGCAAAAAGTTCTATTTCCATAAGACTAGCGTTACGTCAGTGTCCATCCCTGTTGCTGCTTGGGTCTGGGGTAGTCTTTTACTTGATGTGGAAACTGAGGTGATTATGCTACCATGGCTGTTTTTGCCTTTTCACTTACCATCAAGTTGGTCAGAATTGGTCTGCTCCTGCCCTCTGTTATGGGGTTGCAGAGTGAAGAAACCGTGAGGGTTTCTAAGACAGTTGTAAGCATCAAGTGTATGCACTGGGGTCGAGCGCGATCTCAGAAGTAGTTTCCCTGTTCTTACTGTACCCATAGCTCTTGTATGGAACGTCAGCTCACCAGAGCCCTGGCTTCCTCTGTGTCCTCAGATACAGCAGTTTAGGAGTAGGGGTTTTGTTTGAAGTTCCAGAGGACACTTACCATCAAATGGGGTTTGCATTAGTGTTTGTTCTGCTTCCATCCACATTAGGTCTGGTTCCTCCCAGATACAGTTCCTGAGAACTGTTAAGAAACTGAGCCGAGGAGAAGCAGTCTTCTCAGGATCCTCAGTCACAAGACTGACTGGTCCCCAGGCTGGACCATAGACTAGCCATGTCACTGGCAAACGCAGCAGCTCTAGAGTCATGCCACAGTTTTCTTCATTTTCAGCCACTTGGGGGCAGGGAGTCACCTTCTGCTACAGATTAAACAACTTCAGGGGACATTCTGCTCTATACCCCTTGGCTTTTTCAAGTGAACTCTCCTACTTGCCTTAGCAGTAAAAAGTCACCTTCCCACCCCATACCTAGGATACCTTTTTAAATTATTAACTTAAAGAACTTACACTTGTTTCTTAAAAGCAGGTAATGTTGAAGTTTCAAATTTTTTAAGTACACGGTTTTTTATGTTTGAAAAATTGTTATCAATTCTTATAGAGCACCCTCTTGTCACCAACCCATCTAGGAAAGCTCTGGAGCGTTGAAAGGATGAGGGTGATGGAATTTGCATGAGAGAGAGAAAGAGAGAGAGAGAGAGAGAGAGAGAGAGAGAGAGAGAGAGAGAGAGAGAGAGAGAATTTCTTTCAGAAAAATCCCGAGGAAGACACATGATCCAGACACATGAGGAACTTGGTTCCTCAGAAATTCAAAGAAGCAAGTAGAGTTGTATCCCCTGGCTCCTCCTAAGACGTGTATTTGGAAAGGCAGCTCCTGAGACAGCCTGTGCGTGCCTACAGGAGCACACAGCTCTAAGGCAGCCCTTAAAAAATGTTCATCCAAACTTTCTTCAAGTTTTGTTTTTGTTTTGTTGTTGTTTTGATGTTGTTTTGTTGTTTTTTAGATTTTATAAAATTATATTCTCTTTAAAATGTACTATATGTGTTATATGTATATATAAGTTAAAGTGACTTGAGCAAGGTATCATTATTGGTAGCATAGAGAATGTGGAGCGGCAGATGACTGTCACCATCCCAGAGCAGAATACAGAAAGTAGCTTTGGTTTTTCACCAGTTCATGCTCAGGTGTTTGAGCAGCAGCCCAGCTAGCTTTGGTCAATGCAGCAAGCAACCCACAGAGAGGTCAGGAGTGCTTTGACCCCGTGTTTCAACACACATTTTAATTTCCTACTCTGTTTTTTTATCAAATGCCTTCATTGTTCCCTAGGAAGTCTTAGAACTGAAAACCGGACTGAACTGTTGGTGTGGTGGCATTTCCACAGCTGTGTTTTAGGGGTCCCCATCCTCTGTGTGTGATTAAGTATTTGAATATAAATAGCATGGATATGTCATTTTCAAACCCTCAAGGAAATTTCAACTTCCAGTTCACTAAAAGGTTAAATGCTAATTAACTCTATGACCACTATCCTGCAAAAATGCTAAAATAAGTAGTAAAGGTTGGATTTTGACTGGTGCTTAGATATTTCTAGCTATATTAGGATCAACTCAAGCAAACAGCAGCATAATTACCTGGGTCATACCTGTGAGGAATTTATCTTCCAAATTTGATTTTGTTTTTCATCTCCAGGGCCTTAATAAGAGTGTGTTAATACACATGACTATTTTACAAAGATAGTTCAAAATAATTTATTTTTTATTTCAAGAAAGGAATTCACCTTAGAAAAACAAAACCCAAGATTTTATTTTATTTTTAAAGCCATATTTTTGTGCTTTGTAGCACTTAGATTGTTCCATATGTGATCCATATCTGCATTTCATTACCTGGGTTCTAAAAAAGATTTATTTTTGTTCTGTGAATAATTTTTGACGGTTCTTGTACATGTACAGATATAGATACGTTTGAGGTCTTTTATTGATATTCCTACAAAAAATACAAATAAACTTTAACTTTAAACATTTCAGACTAAAATTGCTACTGCTTCTATCATACATGCATCTCTGTTGTGTGCTACCTTCTAACTTATCTGCTGGGCCTTTAAGACATTTGGAACACTGGGATATTATTCTGAAGATACATTTTAGCATTAGGAATAGCATGCCTTAAACTTTTACAAGTTTCAGGTAAAATGCTTATGAGTAGGATGGACAACCGGCACTGGTGTCGGTTGTGTTATGTTAATGCCCTTGGAAAGAAAGCTTCCTCCAGCTGTCCTGCACCTCCGTGGTCCTCTCATTCCCTACACAGCTTGTTCTTAGGGTTTTTCTTGTTGGGGTTAAGGAGCTGCCTTTGTTTATCATTCTCAAGGTGTGCTATCTTCAGTTTATCTATCTCAGTCTGCAGAACCCAAGAATGCAGGTTTCACATGTCATTTCTTCTGTGCGTCCTTCAGGTTATTTCTAATCCTGTGCTTCTAGGAATTCAAAACAAAACAAAACTAAAGACAACCTAAACTACTACTTTAAAAGGAAAGTGAAAATTAGTGGATATTTGCTAATTTTTGTTTACTTCGAAGCCGACCCATTTCAGTGTGAATTCCTCGTGACCTAATACAAGCTTTAAGGCTTCTTGGATCTGAAATATTAAAAAGAGAGAAGTAGGGCTAGAGATATCGTTCAGTGGGATCAGTTCCTGACTAGCACCTTGAAAAGAAAACGAGGAATGACTGATGCTACCTTATGGCCCTATGACTCTCTTAGCTCTAGATAACTAACGTGCATGTTTTGTGCATCCATCCTGTTTCTTTCTTAGCCTGCCTTCACCGTGTGCATCTTATCAATAACACCAGATTACTAAGTGCGCCCAGTCTTTACTGCGCATCAGGCTCATTGGGTAAATTTAAATACACACATAAACATGTATGTGTATATATATGTGTGTGTATGTATATATGTATGTACATACATATATACATACATACACATACATACATGCATGCATTCATTTGCACACATACACACACACACAGAGATGGATGGCTGCCTCGTGAGTTCCATTACTCCATATTGCCCTCTGAACAGTGTATGTGGTATCTATAACACTGTCTTTTATCAGTGGTCCTGGGGTTTGGATGAGTTAGCTGCAGGTATTTTCTTCCTTTATACTTATAATTTTAAATAAACCCCACACATACCTTGTCATTATCAACTGCATTCCTTTTCTATTAGTGAGATAGAAACTGTGGCATGCTCATTCTTTAAAGTTCCTTTACCTTCGTTTTGTTTTGGTTTTCTTTTTCATGGCGTGAGAGACCAAACCCAAGGCCTCAGGTCCATCTGACTTAATGGAACAGATACATTCTGACAAAGCTAAGAGGTGGGACTTACCAGTATAAGCCCGATTTTCTCACTGGCTCCAGTTTAATGCATAAGATAGATGCTTCTAGTTTAGTATGAAAAGTTTCTATTACTACACCTCCAGAAAGCACATAAAGGCCCAGGCCTGGACCAAAGAAAATACCTCTAACCTTAAGCAGTAAACAAAAAATAGAAAACTCAAAATTATTTTCTTCCCATGTCCTTTGCAGGGCCACACAATGCAAGTGGTCTTTCTAGAAACTTGATTTTGTGAAATTCTAAAATGGATTACCTTTGGGCCTTTGAATAAGTGGCCAAGAGCTGCTAAATAAATGCCAGTGTGTCTTCTTACCTGTAAAGTTATGATTTCTGATAGATACCTATCTAGGGATGGTTTTATCCCTTGAGAAATGTTTTATCGGACTATGTTCAGTAATCAGTTTAATTATTGTAGTGATAATAGTAGCTAACATCCAGTACCAACTGAGAGCCAGTCTGCTAAAATTTCATACAGAACATGCAAGCACTTCACCAACTGAGATATCTCCTCAGCCCCAGCTTTAATATATTGGTTTTGACAATACTGCTTTGCATTATTGTCACCTAAATCTTCAAAATTCAAAAAGTTAGACATCTAACCTCACTCAAAAGTTGATCTTTCATTTCTTCTGGATCCTTCAGTGTTGAGATGGTAAAATCGGCTTTCAAGATTCCAAAGGAGTGCTCTGGGAAAGAAAAGGTTTCCTGGCTTAGAAGAATGTCACTCCTTGCTACTTAGACTTTCCAGTCCTTGGAAGATAGAGGTACCCTTTGGATACCATAGGTCCTACATAGTGACAGAGGATTTCAAAGAGAAAAAGAGGGGAATAGCTGAGCACAGTTAACACCACCAACCAGTACCCCAAAAGAAACCCCTGTATTGTAGGTCAGTATCCGCTCTCTCCCCACAGCCTGGACACCATCTCTCCTGTGATCTTTTGTTCCCTTTTCATAAATCTACTAGATGCTTTTGGCCATGCTGGAATTTCATCATCCCTTGAACTCCCAACCCAGAAAACCCCAAAGAAGTTCTCTGAACTAATAGATAAGTTCAGTCTTTCTACATGTCAACCATAATGATCACGAAAACTACAGCCTCGTGGTAGGACATGCATTGGCAGAGCTTTTGACTGCTTACAGTGCTCCTTTGCCTAAGTACTTTGTACACACACTCACAGCAACCCAATGAGATATGGTCATCTTTTCTGCGCCCCTTTTGAAGATGAGAACTACAGAACCGTGGACACTTGCTTCCCTCACTGCACTCACAGTAGTTACACAGCTTACACTGCAACCCACAGCTTCCTTCCCTTCCCCAGTGCCAGCATTTCATGTTACTGTTCCTAAGAAGGCCCCCAGGTCTCCTGGGCTCAGAGCTCTAGGCTGTTGGATAGTGAAGTTAGCAAACAGAAGCCGTTACCTGAGCCTTCTGCTGCTGCTTCCTGAGGCTCTGGGTGCTCAGGTGAGCTTACATGTTGGGCCTGGGTGGTAGTAGGTGTGTCTCCTATATGTGCATGATGCTCTGTGCTGGTCACAGCTACAGGAAAGGAAGAATAAAGGAATCACTGCAAATGTAGTCGGAAATCAAGGATGCCTGGCTTCTGGTGCCTGGCTGTGAGCCAGAAGACAGGAAAGGCAGCCCTGCTGTGCACAGTTGCTTGCTCCTGCCAGTCCTTTACTTGCCTCCCAGGCTCTTACCCCATGTCTGGAGTTGCTAACCCCTCCCCACGGTGCCCAGAGCAGCTTTGACATCCCCACCAAGGCAGTGCCCCCAAACCAAGCTTAACTTCTGGGCATACACTAGGCATCCCAGCCAAAGACCAGAAGTCTTCAGTTGCTGTCACCTTCAGTCCCCAAATGTGTTTCTCCTTTTCTCACAATTGCCCACCTCCAAATATGGATATAATCATATTATTTAGAGGTCTACTAGTATAATTTAAGAAAAATGCCCCAGCCCTAGGGAAAGCCAACATTAACAGTTTGCTAGAGAATATATTTCACAGATTGAATTTTTTTATTTTAAATGCAAAAATCTACCTTATTCTTAAAAAGAATGTGTAGTATTTCATCAAATGTGACATGACTGACTTAAGCAGTCTGTTGGTAGACATTAGATCTCTTCTCATTTTCAGGACAGTAAACCGTGTTGGGGGGGTCCATGCGTGCGTGTTTGCCTTGTAAGCTTTAGCAGTTTCTAAGTGTAGAACATCAGTAGGAAAGGACATGCCCATTTTGAAACAGACGCACCTTGCCTGTACCAGTTTACAGCCTATAGTAATGTCTATGGTCATGTCTGTTCGTCTGCATTCTCTTTATTACTGCCTTTAAATCTTTGCCAAACTGTTGTGAGGTAAAGAAATAAATTTTAAAATAAAACTTGTTAGTTTTTAAAGCTGGATTTATTTCTGTGATTTCATGAACAAAGCCGAAAGTTGTTTAAATGTGTTGGTGTTTCTTGACTAGCGTCATTTATGACGACTGTCGTCTTCATGTTCCTCCTCACTTCACCCTGCCTCAGCTACTCACCCAGCCTGTTCTCTCCTGGTGCGCCTTCTTCTCCACCAGCCCACTTTTCTTCATCCAAAAGCTCATGCCTTTCTTTAGTAAGTGAAGAAATTGGTAAAACTCAGAAACAGAGAAGCGGGGGTAAGCAGCTTTGTAAATTTCATCCTGATTATTTTTAACCCTCACTGCTTCTCTCGCTGTTGAGACTTGTTACACATATACTGAATTCTGCTCTTTTCTTTTAGCATTCGAATGCAATGGCCCCATGTCACTGTGGCCACCTGTAGTAACTACAGACCCGAGCATTTGCTCATTTTCTCAAACCTTCTGGTGGTCCTGTTGACTGCGGGTTCGAGTCCTTCAGAATTTGGCGGCCGCCCCTCTTTTTCCTCGTCCCTGTTACTCCTTCCTCCAAAATGTAACCTGTACACTAACCACATCAGATCTCTTGGCAATCCCAGACAAACTTAACACTTTGACATGTCTGTCTTAGCCCTTGTCTTTCATCAAGGAAGAACTTCCAGATACCACCGCCATGATTCTCATTACACCTTTGTCCAAAGAATGAGCCACTTTCTGCTCTTGCTTCACCCTTCACATACTCACAAGCCATCCCAGTTGTCTAGTTCTGTTCCTATAGGATTGCCTTTGTCTAAAAGCAAGTTCTGCTCACCTGCTTTAGCCACACAGTATCCAGAGTTCACATCTGGTACTCGAAAGACAGGACTCAAAGCAAGGAGAAAAGGAAATACAACAACCTCTATCTGGAAGAGTCTGCAATATTCACAATTGATTGTTTATCATCTGTTATGTGTTACATGAGCATGAGCCTTGCTATCTGCCAAGGTAAAGACACTCAATGTCACTAGTGAGCTGAGATTAAGATGGTAATAACTGCATCATCGCTGCCAGAATCAGGAACTGAGAGTTAGGAAATCACACTGTATTCTTGGTTTGATTTTAGACATAAGAAAAATTAGATTCATTGAGGTTAAAGTTAGGGAGACAGATGTGGTAATTCATTTCTGCAATTCCAGTAGTTTAGAGGTTGAGACAGAAGGATTGCAGTGTATTGGAGGGCAGCCTGAACTACAGAGTGAGACTTGTTTTCAAAAGAGAAGGGGAGCCAAGAGGGAGGGATGGCAGAAAAAAGTTGTCTAAGGCTGTGCACAGTAAATTACAGAGCCAATATTCCAATCTTGACTGACAGACTTCAGTTCTTAAAGGTGGATTCTCCTAAATCTTCCTCCCTTACCCCGACTCTGTTCTACCTGGCTAAGGGAGGATGGTTTTATGAGCTGGTGCTGGTCAGACAATTTCCTGTGGAGAGGCTTGCAGTGCTTCCCTACCTAGCCATGTGACTCTTGCACCCAGCTCTCAGTGTAGACTCTGCAGCTTGGTGTCTAACTGCTGATGCCCCAGAGGAACTTGTAGGCAGGGTTGTCTGGCCTCAGTGAGGCACACAAGCACCTGCTGTAGTTCCTGACAGACACCCAGCTGTCTCAAGTGCTGGCAAACTGGCTCAGGCTGCAGATGCAAGGGGCACGTCTCTTTGAATCTCTACTGAGCTCCCTGAGACAGATGCCTCCATAGCTCTTTCTTTAATCTCTGCAAAGTTCCACAGAGCCCCTGAACTGCAGGGCTAACTGAATGAGGAGGAGTCAGAGAATATTGCCAATGTGGGAATAGCCAAGGCCTTGTGGTTACCTCACCTGTAGTCATGAGCCTACTCTGGTTCTAGGGACCCCTGGTGCCAAGATTCTGCAGTGCCACTGGGGGGCCTAGGCCACTTCCTGTTGAACTGATTCACTCCCTGTATGGGCTAGTGTCAGGGTGCAAAATCCAAAGATAAACATTGAGCAACAGCCCTGGGCCCTTCCCCAAGAACTGAAATACTTTCTGGGGATATGAGATCCAAGGATGTGGTTCTAACAGTGACCAGTGATGTCGTGGACTTTTCTTCCAGAAATAAGTTACTTCCCAAGGTCCAAGAATAAGCCCTGAGAAGTTAGCAGTGGTATGCTGGGCCCTTCTCCTAGATCCAAGCTGCTTCCTGGGTGCTCAGGATCCAAAGACAAGCTCTGAACAGTAACCAGTGGGCTGTGAGCCCGTCTCAAACCAAGGTACCTCCTGAAGGTGTCAGGGTTGCCAGAGGACTTATTGAGACCGTCCCTTGAGAATGGAAAGCTGTGAGGCCCATGGTGGTGGGGGCAGGAGTGATCGTATCACAGGTGCCAGAGCTGATGTCAGTTGGTTGATGACTCACTTGCCGAGGGATCCAGGTTGCTGGAACCATCTCTTGGGAGGCACCTGTGGGGCCAGTGCTGGTCCCTATGGCAAGAGACAAGACTTATGTGAGGTGCACTGGGCACAGAACCTTTTTCAAGGCCGTAGCCAAAGGTCAGAAACTCCTAGTAATTTCAGTGGAGCAGATCAGAGAGAATATTACAGCTTCAGGCCCCAGTTTTCTGCCACACATAGTGGTATTCATCCACTGAAGACAGAGTTGGTCAGAAAGGGCCTTCTGAACCTATTTGGACCAACCCAAGTAAGCAGTGGGCTGAAACAGCTAAGTGGATGCCTTAACAGGGAAACAAGGCAGTTTCTCAGCCCAGATTCTTAGCTGAAAGAATCCACGCCATCCCCAGCTCCCCAGTGATGACACCTCCACACAAACACCCTGCCATTCCTCTTTCCTACCATCCCCTACCCAGCCACCTGTCAACCTCGTCCTTCTGAAGTCATTCCACCAAAAGTTCTTCTGCAGTTACAGTGACTGGATAGCTCCTGCTCTGTCCCCGTCATGCTTCAGACTATACTAAACATCAAGCTTTACCTGGCTGGCTGTGAGCGCCATCAGAATGAGCTCTGAGATTTTCTTGATTGTATCTGTCCCCATTGTTAGGTCCTGGTCAACTGCCATAACTTAAAACCACATCACAAAACCCTAACAGCTCATGACTCTCCCAGCAGAGGAGCATGCTCAGAAGGGACTGGTGGGTCTCCTTTGTTTTGTTTCCTTTCTCTGGGTGCTGAACCTCTAAGATCTTAGGCCTCTCTGGTGACTTCCCAAGGAGTACCACTCAGCCATCTGTCCCTTTGTGTCCCAGGCCTTTATTTCAGCCTCTCCTGGCCCTCCTGGCCTCTAGAACTTCAAACTCAGAAGCCAACAAAGAAGGATGTTTGTGGGAAACCAATTCTTCATTTTCCTACTCTCACACTGTTAGCCAAGCAGTATGAGGAGAAGGAGCAGAGATCCTCATTGGTATAATAAATGACTGAGTGCCACACCATTGGCATACCTCTTCTCTGTTTGCTCACTAGCACCTCAGGGAAGGCCACTCACATGGGCTCCACCCTGGGTTGCTGTTTAAACCAACCATTTTCTCTAGTTTCCTAGGCCCAGAAGAGCTCATATACAGCCAAGAACAGATGCGGAGTACCTGTGTTTAGCCTAGGGGTTGTCCTTGCAGTCACTTTTGAGGGGTGAGTCACTTTGGGGGAGGACGTAGCAGTGAGTAGAGGCATCTCTGCCAACTTCCGATGACCAATGGAGGGGTCTGTGGGAGAACAATGAGTGTAAGGGCAATCTCTGTCACACCAACCCTGTGAGAAGTCACAAGAGATCCTGCCAGTCAGCCTCATCCCAGCAAACAAATGTGGTGGTCCAGTTCCTACTGCACACTGTGTACAAATCACTGGGATAGGTCCTCTCACCCTTAATCTTCACAGCAGCTCATCAGGGAATACCTATTTCACAGATAGGGGCCTAGATTGTCTTCAAATCCAAAACAAAAGAGATAGCCACAAATAGGCAAATCCACAGAGACATAAAGTCTATTTGGGTTGCCAAGGGGAAAGTTGGGCGTGACTGTAAGTACGGGCTCTGGACGGTAATGACAGTGTCATTAAATTGGCCAGTGGCAATGGCTGAACATGCATGCAAATGTCAAAAACCACTGAATTGTATACTTCAAAGGTTAAGATATGTGGGTTCTCAGCAATAGAAATACAGCAGAAGGAGGGAGACTGAAAGCAAAGAATAAGGTAGGAGACACGTTATATACAAGATCCAGAATGCCCCTGCTGCCCTCAAATTCATAGTGACCAGAGCTGCTATTAGCAGGCACTTGCTCTACGTCAAGATCTTCACTGTCATTCAGCCTTCAGCTATGGGGTGATTTCCCCAATCCTGATTTGTAAAGTATGTTTTCCAGATAAGAAAAGGGGACTAGATTCTGCCCATCTTCTAGGAAGCAGTGAAGTCTATCTGATGCTAAATCATGGGCTCATGGTTATTTGTCCTGATGATTAATTGTTGTTGTTCATTGCTAATGTAATAAGGCTGGATGGGGTTCATTCATTCCATCCTCTGAAGATCCCCAGGATTTAAATACTACAACTCCTTTATAAGGTGTTTTTTTTTGTTTTGTTTTGTTTTTGTTTCTTTGTTGTTGTTGTTGTTGGTTTTTTTGTTTTAAATCAAATCAAAGCCTGTTGTAGAATTCTGTTACCCTCAAAGCCTCCAGGTGCTTGCATAGGACTTTCCTGAGTATTCCCCACTGTTTAATGAACACATTTTAACCTTAATGAGCCAAGTGGGCTCTGACATACCACTGAAACAGATAAAAGGTTTCTGCTCATGGCAAAGTAGTGCATAAATCTCAGGTGGGCCATTCGAAAAGATACGGAGTCCTGCACACAGTCCTTGACCAAACAAAGGTATTTTCTGAAGCCACTCGGGAATGCTAGAACCCAAGTCGCTGGACCAGGTGAGACTGTTGATCTTTGCACTGAAGTAGAGGCCAATCCAGGCATCGACATTGCTTGTGATGGAGTGGAGGATTTCTTTGTCCTTCTCGTCAGTCACTCTCTGCAGATCGGCCAGGTCTGTGTAGTGGTTGCGACAGTAGGTCAGAGCTGAGGGCCACGACATGGCTTGTTTAATCCGAATGAAGGTCCATCCACCAATCTCGACCTCAGCTGGAAGCAAAGAATATAGAGACCACAGGCCTGAGATCCAGGGTGTCTGACATCCCAGCTTTTGTTGCCTAAGGAAAGAACTGGTTTGACCTGGGTCCTTAGGTTTTAGATTTGGTCAAAAACACCGTTTTATAGAGAAACTACCAAGTTGGAGAATGAGTGAGATATCATAGTGGCAACAGCTGGTGTGGAGGGTTAATTAAGGAAAGGGCTCTTCTTACAGATGTATAATCTTACAAGGTAAGTTTAAGTTTCAATTGCTTCATCTGTCCATTAGGAATAATTATACTAAGGTCAGAATTACACAAACCACTTATTAGCACTTAATCAATGGTAGGCACTATTTGGGAAATAGTAGTAGATATTCCAATTATGGAAGTAAGACAGTCTTGGTTTAGAGTTAGCCTCATTTATTCGTTTGTGATCCAACACACACACGAGAGAAAGAGGGGGGATATCTAGGAGCCAACCACATCAGCTCAGATCTATCTGGTGGGCAGGAAGCAGAGCAGGCAGTGCCCAGCAGATTGCTCCTCATGCACTCAGATATCTACCTTCTTCAGACTGGGCTGCTTGAGCTCTCAGAGGCCCCCCCCCCCCCAACACACACACCAGAGGCCCCTTCAAGGCCATGCCTCTCTGATTCCTAACAATGACGTTTTGGAAAGGATGTGAGGCACTGCAGCTCACCTGCATTGGTCCTGGAGGTTTGGATAAAGAAAAGACTGTTTGCAGAGTCTGGAGTCATATCCTCCCATTCAAACCAGAGCCCCTCCCTACTCTCTGGCCTGCACCTGCTCACTTCAGTCCATTAAGATGTGTCTTTTCCCTAGCTAAATGGATTTTTGCATATTTAATTATTGTGTATATGCACACGTGTGCACTTGTATATGACACAACGCACATGTGAAGATAAGAATATAGCTTGCAGAAATCAGTCCTCTCTTCATTGTGTGTGTCCCAGGGCTTGAGCTCAGGTCATCGGGCTTGGCAGCAAGCACCTTTACGCACGGACTGTGTCGTCTTACCAGCCCCCAAACTAATCTTTTAAAATTATTCTATATTATGCCCCTAATGCATGCCAGCTTTGACATGTACCTTTGGCCTACATCACTTTGTATCCTGAAAAAACTATTATTAATCTTATTTCTTAGTTTGGGAAAAGAGTTTGCTAGTCCAGCCCAAACTCAGTGTCAGACTAAAGCACAGGTCTGCTTGCCTTGGAAGCCTTTGCCATTTCACACTACATCCTATAACACCCAGAGAACGAACCCTAAACATAGATGGACTGTTCCTTTTCCCATAGAACTTTTCTATATCAGATAAGAAGAAACTTTCCTTTTAAACACCAGCGCAGTGTTGTCCAAGGGGCAGGAATCTTGAGAGAAATGCCCCTCTCTAGTCGGAGAGCAGGGACCTGAGTTGTGAAGAGGTCCTCCCCACTCACCCCCAACCCGACTCCCTGAGGAAGACTCAGGTGGCACGGATGCAACTGGTTACACTACTGTGAGTCCTGGAGCTAGTCCCCTTCCCCTGTGTGCCCTTCAGACATTGCACCCATCAGTCCCCAGGGTTCAATCTGGGTACCCCAAAGCCAGACATTAGGTCAGGCAGGAGATGGGGGAACAGAGGGAACCATAGTGATCTGCATCCTGTGCGCTGGTCCAGGGAGGTGACTCCAAGGCAAAATAAATCAAGGCCCCAGAAAAGGGCAGACAAAGCCACGTATGTTACCTTCTGTTGGAAGAGTGGTCAGTGCTTCAAGAGGAGGGGGCACTAAGGACATGCGGTGTCCTATAGCAGGGTCTGTAAAACAGAAGCAAATTTCAAATTATGGGTTAGAGAGTGAGAACTGTCCAGGAACCACCAGGTTAGAGCCAAAAGAAGCCGAGTTCTAAGGTGAGTTGGCCCATTCCATACTTATTTAGTGCATATAGATAAAGCACCTATTGTATGGCTGGTGCTGTTCCCTAGGAAAGTACTAGAAACAACACAAGCAGAGTCTTTGCTTTTTAGGGGAGAATGAGAAGGAACCACCTAGTCCCAACAGTGTGAGGACAATGGTCACTAACCCAGTGAAGAAAAGAGTTGTGCGGACTGGGGAACAGAAATAAGTCAGTACAGCACAGCCAGAGAGAGGGCTGAGCACTGAGGCCAAAAAGAACCGACAGGGCATGATTGTCTGTGAAAAGGATGGTATTCCAAGGGCTTTGAAGGTCTGCTGAGTATGCTGTAAGGAAGTTATCCGATGTCTGCTAAAACTCACTGTTCGGACAACAGATGGTAGTGACCACAGGGTAGACCCATGGAACTGAGTGGTAATTTGGCCCATGCACTCCCAATGAACCGGCAGAACTGGAGAGAACTGAGTATCAGGGAAGGCTGTAGTTGAGTTCTAAGACTAAAGGAAGCAGGAAGAAATCCATCATATACACAGCTCTGATGTTTGCAGGCGTTCCTACTAAACCCACTGGCCATCCCTGGACATCTTTTTTATCCCCTTGGAACCTAGAGTTAAAACCAAGGCCATTGTGGGCTTCTGTTTCT
The DNA here is from genome assembly GCF_903992535.2 of Arvicola amphibius. NCBI lineage: Eukaryota > Metazoa > Chordata > Mammalia > Rodentia > Cricetidae > Arvicola > Arvicola amphibius. Next base: position 64,431,075 of record NC_052058.2, read on the forward strand.
GGGTTCACGGGAGCATGGTGTGTCTATGACTTAGAGAAATGACAGAATGACCTCCATGCCAGTATCTGGGCAGTCGGGATGGCATAGAATTGTGCTGAGCCTTGACTGGCCAAGAAAGGCAGAAGATGACACTTTTTACCAGGAAATCACAGTCCTATCCACAACCACACTTCCATGTGACCTCTTAGCACTAACAAGACAAAGATGAGGACAATGGAAGTAGTGGTGTGGCCTCCAGGGGGTCAGACGGCACAGGGGGAACACATAGTTTGGGTGTTCCCCAGCAGCCAGCGCCATGTCCCCAGCAACAATGTCTGGAGTTGGTCCTATTCACCACTTTGAGCAAAAGTTCTCATGGGGGTGAATGTTCTGCCCTCTGCCCAACCCCAGTAAGACAACAGACTGTACCCTGTGCTTCATGGGGCAAAACCTTGAATTCTACTCCCATTTCTGCATAGGTGATGAGCCCTTCAACCTGTCTCCCATTTCCTTCCTTCCTCAAAGCTTTAACTGAAGATAGGAGAGATGTCATGGAACATTCCCGATGTTATTTCCTCTGTTAACACACAGTTTCTTGGTGTGGTCTGGGGAATAGAGTACAGAAAGACCACAAGCTAAGGTCACAGAGAGGCAATAATGCTCCGAAGAGGGTGAGGGAGCATCCGGTTACTCTCATGGATGCCCCCCTCGACACACACTCTCCTCTCTTCCTTTCCACATCCCCAAAACAGTCTTGGAAAAGAACAGGCCCAGAATATTAATCTGAACACACCATAATAGCAAATGAAGGGCTTCTGAGTTGTGCAGGAGGCAGCCCCCAGGGCAGGGACCATGGCCCATGAATACAGAGTAGCACAGAGGCCATCCTGGAAGACAGGCAGCTCACTCCACTTTGGGGTGGTAAAGACGGAACCACTGGACCAGCTCAGGCCAGAGATGCGCACATCGTAGAAGAGGCCGATCCATGCCTGGGTACTGCTTGTGTAGGAGTAGACCACCATGATGTTCACTGGGCTGTTCACGCTCTGCAGGTCAGCGAGGTCTGTGTAATGCTCCTGGCAGTACCACATGGCCTCTTTCCAGGTCCGCGGCTCCTCCACCCAATAGAAGGTCTTGCTGTTGCCCACCAGCTGGAAGGCTGGGGCAGGAGAAGCTATCACTACATGACTACCCCCACTTCACCCTTGTCCCCAAGAGATTTCAGCCATACCATGGTAGACCACTTCTTTTCCGGCATACCTCTCACCTCTGACCTCTACTCACACCCAGCGCTGACTCTGGACCTTCCCACCCACCTTGGTTCAGAAGGACTGGCCATGCTGGCTCCCTATTCTTTCATCCTTTTACCTTCTAACCTTTGCCTGGTGGTTCACAGTAACCGTCAGTCTTTACTGCGCATGTGTGATATGCCATTTAGCTCATTGAATTTTTCTGAGGACTACTTTAGATTTCATCATATCTGTTTTACAGATAAGGACTCCAAGTCACTGGGAGTAGAATAGATGACTAAGGCCACTAAGCGGGAAATAGAGAGAAACAAGACTCCAGAACATGGTGTGTGGTTCCCAGGCCCAAGCCTTTAATCACAGCATAGCACTGTGTCTATAAAAGGAAGTCTAACTGGGATTAAACATTAGGATCACCCAGAGAGCAGTTCAGGTGTGCTCCAACACAGAGCAGGGACATGCTTGCTGGGACCAACATCAGAATTCTCCAGATGCATCTAGGGAAAGAGTTTGCTCTGCTTGTGTCTCCACCAGGTCTAGGCAACTTGGGAGGCAGGGCTTGTTTTATTCGCCGTTGTATCCTCAGCCCTCACCTCGGTGTACCCAAAGCGCTCCGTGTGTTGAAGGAAAGCGAGGAGACAGAGCCGGGTGAGAGGCAGGAACCCACCCAAACTCTAATCTCTCAGTGTTTACCCCTTCTTTTCCTCCCCGTTCCAACCACTTTCCAGGATCTAGCAAAGGAGGAGACTCTCCACCGTGGTGCCGGGGCAGAGCAGTGGGGAGGGAAAGGCTTGCTGTTGAGGTTTTGGGGGTCCATAGAAAACCATCCTCAATCCTGGATACTGAGGGAGGACAGGCACTTGCCAGAAAGAATGATGTCGTTGCACCCACCAGAGCTGATGAAGCTGTCTGTCGCTGAGAACAGCTGGAGAATTCCTGTGCCCAAGAAAGAACAGAGGAAAACACTTTTTTTCCTATTCACTTTGACAGAATATATGATTTATTTTGATTCTTTTAGATGCTACCTTATGTAATTTTTGAAGCTCTCTTGTGGCCCACTAGGTTGGTTTCAGGAGCTAATGGATCACACCCAACAGTTTTGGGGGAAAATCTGTCAGCCCTGTGGAACCCACAAGCCCAGGACTCAGGAATCTGCGGTACTCCATCCTTGAGCCCAGACCCTGGACTCACAATTGGGCCATCCCATTCTAGTCCCTGGAATTCAATCTCACAGCAAATCTTGTCAACTACAGCAAGCCTTCTGGAACTCTCCACCTGTAACTGTGCCCTCTGTGCCCTCTGCCACTTGGGCCTAGATCGTCACCCTCTGCTTCCGGCTGGGGTGCTCCACATTTTGTGCTCAGTGATGTGGGCTTTACATGGGGGCCACTATGACACTCTCATGGTTTCAGTCCCATGCTCATTGAGGGGACCTTCTAAAAGGGTCATGTACCATCCCGTGCTTGACCCTGGCCTCAGCCCAAGAAGCAAACCCTGCCTGCGTAACACACCAGCAGCTGGCCTAGAGCTGATCTGGCTGCCAGGGACCTGGTCAGCTTCCCACTCAATCCACGCCTCCCCTCCTCAGAGCCACCCCACCGCCACCCAAAAGCCCTCGGGGTGTCTTTCCCCAGGAGCTGCCCTCTAGATATGATGCCCTGGCTATAGTTCTCTGCAATGGAAGCTTGTGGAGGTGGGGAAAGGCATCTCCCTCCCCAACCTTAAAATGATGGCTAAAAAAAAACATTTATATCTCCCCACTTTGTCTCCCAACCAACCTAGACATCTAGGACCTCTGGGGGTGCATGGGGAGCAGTGCACCCTCTTCCGGGCCCATGTGGGGTCTTACCTGTCATGCAGAAGGAGAGCAGCAGCCATGCAGGCAGCATGATGGTGGCCTGGCAAAAGCCCCTGGAGCTGATGGCCTCCTGGACAGCTGAGCCTCGTTTGCTCACTTTTTTCTGGCTCTCTTCTCTTTCCTACCAAACTGACAGATTTTCCTAAGCAAATACTGAGTGCCTGCTGTTTGCCAGGATATGGCCTGAATAAAGATGGAAACATCCTTGTCCTAAACTCAGGCAAAAGCACCATGGAGCCTGCAACTAATAAGCAGAGCGGCAAGAGGGGACCCATCCTGGGGGCTAGCTGCCAGGAGACGGACGTAGTAGAACAATGCAGAGCCAGGTTAGTGGGCTCTTAGGGCCCTGGGATCCAAGGGAGCTAGTGACATAGTGGAGGAGGGAAAGGGGACCGAAGAGAGAAGAGCTAGACTCCCCATCACACCACCCACCTCACAGCACCCACCAGAGATTCTGTCACCTTCTCCTTGTCTCCTTCGTATAAGAAAGACTGTTGTGCCTGAACAGCTTGATCAGATCAAGATTATAGGGAGTAACAGGACAGTGATTCAAGCTTAGATCACAGAAAAGTGTGAAATGCCATGATGGTGCCCACAAGTCCCACCCCACCCAAGTCTAGGATCTGCATCTCAGTCCAGCACAGCCTGGAGAGAGAGGCACTTGCTCTGGAGAATCACAGCCACTTGGCTTGTGTTCTGTCTGCCCCATACCACCCCCATTATCCCCAGATTTCTCTGTCCCACCAAAGACCAGGTTTGTTTTTTTAAAAAAAAATAAAGCCTGGAAGAGACCCCTTTCTGCCCCCTTTTTTTTTTTTTTTTTTTTTTTTTTTTTTTTTTTTTTTTGGTTTTTCGAGACAGGGTTTCTCTGTGGCTTTGGTGCCTGTCCTGGAACTAGCTCTTGTAGACCAAGCTGGCCTCGAACTCACAGAGATCCGCCTGCCTCTGCCTCCCGAGTGCTGGGATTAAAGGCATGCGCCACCACCACCCGGCTTCTGCCCCCTCTTTTATAAAAAAAGCATAAGCAGATGGGCTGAGTGGACAAACGTGCATGCAGATGGCCAAAGCTTCCGCAATGGTGGCTGCCTCAGGGTGCTTCCTCGGTGACGGCCTCCGGTGACTGCATCCCAGCTAGTGTCAGGGAATCTTTGGACCACTCTCTAATGAGAGGACACCTTAACCATCATGGACTGGAAAACACTTGCCTTACCGCTCACCTTTTAATTGTGCCATTCGCAAAGGCTTCTGGTCTACCTGTCTTCAATGGAGACAGGTTGCTCATGCCCAGAAAGAAGTGAAGTGAGGGTGTAAGGACCGCCACAGCATGTTCCAGGGACAGCAAGTGGCACTTCAGGTGACAATTTAGCATGTCTTCTTTTTCCTTTAGCCCCTCGCTCCTTGAGAACAGGGACTGAGCACAGTTTACAGAACACTCACCCTACTGCTCAGCCCTGGATTTGAGACTCCATCTGCAAAGACTTGCAAGGCCAACCAGGAAGGCACTGGGCACCAAGAATCCAGGCTGTCACTCCCTCCATGGGGGTCGGTGAAAGTCACTCCTTAACAGCTACAGCCCAGTGTGTCTATCTCTCTCTGAGTCACCCCTCTCTTCCAAAAGTAAGCCATGCCCCTGCCTGGCCTAGCCGAATCTGCAGCAGCCAAGCTGTGCGATCAGGTTGAGGAACAGACACGAGGAGACAGGCCTAGGGCCACAGCTGGAGGGGGCTGAGGCTCAGTGCCCGGGGTTCACACTCGAGAGGATGTATGAGGAAGAGCTCAGGAGGAGAAAGGTGAGAGGACCCGACTGTGCCTGAGGCCTCGCTAAGGGAATCTGGAAAACAGAATTGTCCTCTTAGAGGATAAATGTCGCATGACTTTTCCTAGAGAGGCGTGAACAAATAACTCTTTCCAGCAGATGGGACACCGACAACAGACTAAGGAATTATCCCACCCAAGCCTGGCTTGGGAAACAGTGAGTCTATTGGGGCTACTTACTTCATCCTTGGTGACTCAAAGGCGACTGCATCACCAAAAATCTGCCCCCAGCATAGGGGCTTGTCTTGATCGCTAATTGATACCGAAAGTACAACCCACTGTAGGTAGTATACTTAGGCAGGTGGTCCTGCGCTGTGGTAAGAAAGCTAACATAAACCTGCCTGGCAGCAAAGAGCATCTTCCACAGTTCCTGCCTGGCGTTTTTGGCTGTGAAGTGAGTTTCCTGGTGGAGGTAATGTTGTGTGGGATCACAATCAGGGCTACTTATGGGTTTCTGCCTTGAGTTCCCTTGATGACGACCTGTGACCTGGAACTATAAGCCAAACAAACCTTTTCCTCCTCCCCATGTTGCTTTTTGTGTCTTGATTACTATTCTATTGCTATGATAAAGCACCATAGCCAAGGAAACTTATAAAAAGCATTTAATTTGGAGGCTCATGGCTCCGGAGGGTTAGAGCTCCTGACGTTCATGGCAGGGAGCATGGCAGCAGACAGGACAGCATAGCACTAGAGCAGTGGTTGAAAGCTTAGGAGAGAGAGAGAGAGAGAGAGAGCACACTAACTGGACCTGGTGTAGACTTTTGGCACCATCAAGCCCATCCCCAGTGATACACTCCTCCAACAAGGCCATGCCTTCTAATCTTTCCCAAACAGTTCCACCAATTAGAGACCAAACGTTCAAGCACAGGAGCCTATGGGGGCCATTCTCATTCAAACCACCACACTTTAGGTTGGAGTATATTTTTTTATCACAGAAACCGAAATGAAACTAAAACAGTCACTGGACAGAAGTCGGCAGCTTCCATAGGAAGTGCCCTTGTGGGTCCTGCACTTGCAGGACTTACCAAAGCCCTACAGTTGGCAGGTGCGTGCAAGCGCACACCCTTGGCTGGTTTGACTTTTGGGAGGGCAGCAGCAGAGGCTGGAGTTCCAGCGATGGTCAGAGCTACTGGGGAGAGCTGCTGACTCGGCTGCCGCTGAGGCTGAGAGCGGCACCTGCTCTCCGTGTGCTCCAGCGTCAGGAAAGTCCATTCCTGGTGGGACTGGGGGCCTAGCAGATGCCAGATTCATTTCCAGCTCATCAAAGTGGATTGGGATGTATGATTTTTTTGGCTCCATTAAGTCTGATCTACATCAGAGCGGCAACATATTTTGGCATTAAGTACAAATGAGATTTGGAATCTATTGAAGTCAAGCTCCAGAAAACCAGACAGCCTCTTTGTGAGCCCACGCTCCCTGCCAAAAGAAAAACCTCACTGCCAGCACAGAGCTCAGCCGTATAACAGGGAGCAAGCTTGGTGGGAAACACCTAATTATTTCACTCAGAGTCTCCCATTCACAGCTTGGTGACCCGGAGAGCCTCCTGGCTGACAGTATTCGTACTGGCACCTGATCTCTCTCCCTCTTCTCTCTCTTCCCTTGGCCCTCTCTACAGTGGCACTTAGAATTTGCCATTAGGTCCTCTGTCTGGAGTCACATGCAAACGTTAACTCAGCTCTCGTGACCTGGTCTCTGTAACCTCCTTACCCTTCATCACCGCCCCGGGCTTTAAGAAAGATGTTCTCCATCCCAGCCCAGGTCCCAGAACCCCCACTAAGGGAATAAGACTCAGTCTTCTAGACTATTCTTCAAACCCACTCAGCCTTGAGGTGCTAAGGACCTTAATGAGACATGTCAGTGTGAGCAGGGGTAACGAGGGCTGGAACCCTCCCACCTAGGATCTGTGAGCAGGGCTATCAAGGGCTGCTACCAGAACAAAACCTGGAACCCTCACACCTAGGATCTGTGAGCAGGGGTATCAAGGGTTGCTACCAGGACAAACCCTGGAACCCTCCCACCTAGGATCTTCAATGAGCTACCACATGAGACACAGTCCCTTAAAGCCCAGTCCAAAGATTCTGTGGTTCCACTCACTTCTGTTATTTCAGTGACAAATGGGAATTTGAAAGTGTCACGGATTGAGAGGAAGTAGTGACAGGGACAGCAACTGTGAGCCTTCCAGGAAGGGGCTGGAATTGGAAGGACAGAAATGCATGTCACATTCTACTTGGGTCCTATCCCAAGACAGAACATTAAGTCAGGAGGTCCCCGGAGTCACACTGACAGGGAGCGCTCCGGTGGCTGGTGACTCCTTGGTTGTCCTTCATCTTCTGTTGTGGTTGGTTGTGCAGGAGTGTTGGTTCCCTTGGGGTCTGGTAGACCTGGCAAACATCCTTGGCCTGGTGGATGCACAAATGAGAAAAGGCAACAATCCTCGAGGACACCTTCGCAGGGATTTTCCACTCCTCCTCAGCTGTACGGAAATGACTGGGGCTTCACAACGATCTGGGCACACCACGCTTATTCCCAAAACAGAGGAACCCCTTCAGATAACATCGACAGACTTAGCAATTTTTTCCCACAGAAACAATGTGAGCAGACTATAGCTATAGCTTCTCTGGTATACTATTTAAAGGAAAGATCAAAAGTTGCATAGTAATCCAAGGGTCAGAGATGAAAGACGACTTCACGCTGCACAGGGTAGAGCTCTTGAGGGTGTCTATAAGTCAAAGTAGGACAACACAGGAATCACCCCCATGTAATCTCTAACAAACGTGCATCGGGAGGTCCCTAAGATGGGAACTGAAGTCTCTCTGGCCCAGCGGAGCCACCAAGTACAGCAGGGCATCAAGATGTGGATGCTGAACTGGGTCACTTCGGGGCTGAATGGAGACTATAGCCAGAATTCTGAGAATGTTTATGAAATGCTCCATCCTCTTTGACAGGCTTTAGAATATCTGTAATCAAACAGACCCCCTGGGCACACAGGACATTCTCTCCCATTCTCTAGGCTCTGTGTAGATAATGGCTGAAGACTGAGCTTCATTGTGGGCCAGATACTAGCATATACAGTCCTGGAGTCATAAGAGACCAAATTCAGAGTCTTACAGCCATTTTAAGTGTCTCCATTGAGCCTCTGCCCACAACATTATCTCCATGAAACAAAAGCAGCCTGGGACCTTTGTAAAGAGCATCAAAATTACACCGACTTGGAGAAAAGATGCTCTGGTGTGTTTTCCTCGCTGTTCTGAACACTCTGCTGTCCCCCAGTCCTGGGGAAGCATGGGTGGGGGGTGGGGCTTATGATCCTGACCTGGCGCAGGGGGCCTTGTTCTGAAGGGGTTCTGGGAAAGACCTGGTATCCCTCGGGTCAGGACAGCCTATAGGAGGCCAAGTGACAGCAGTGACGTCCAGCAGTGAAACCCTGCCTCACCTTCATCTCTCGTAGCTACAAAATATTCTTTTGCTACAAAATAATAATATGTCCAGGTGTGGTGACTCTTGGCTGCAATCCCAGAGTCTGAGAGGCTGAGACTTGAGAGCTGCCATGAATGAGTTCAAGGCCGAGCTGGTCTACATAGCTGTGAAGGTTTGAATGAGAAATGGCTCCACTAGTCTTGGGAATTTGAGTACTTGGTCCCTAGTTGTTGGTGCTGTTTGGGGAGATGTGGGTGTGCAGCCTTGCTGGAGGAAGTAGGCGGGCTTTGAGATTAAAAGCCTCCACCGTTTCACCTGCTTCTCTTCCTTATGTTTGCATTTGAAGATGTGAGCTCTCGGCTTTCTGCTCTAGCTGCCATGCCTTCCCACTGTGGCGGACTTGCTCTGGAGCTCTGAGCCCAAATAAGCTCTTCCAGAAGTTGCTCTTGGTAGTAGTTTCTCATCACAGCAACAGAAAGGCAAAATAGCGAAGTCCAGGTCAGTTTGGGCTACAAAATGAGACTCTGCCAAATAAATAAATAATAAAAATAATGAGGAGGAAGAAGAGGAGAAAGTGGAGAAGGAAGAGGAAACTAATTTATTTAGGCTCATAAACTGGTTCCCAGCTCTTCGAGGATATACTAGTAACAATGATGTGTTTGGGTGCACCATGAGAAAGTAAAATGCACAGCATTGTTTGTGACGGGGGGAGCTTGTTTTTCACTATAAATCCCGTTCTCACTGAGGGTGATTATTTCCTATCTATATGTTTGACATATAGTTCAGTATGCCCACATGTGGGCTTGGCTAGGAGGTAGCCATGTAATGTCTGCTCTGCTGAGCAAAGGGATCATTACTTGCAGCGTTCTGAGGCTCTCAAGCCTGGAAGAGAAGATGTGTCCACTGTTACAGACTTTGAAACTGGTCAGCTGGAGCCAGGGTTCTCTCATTTACATGTGGAGAAATGAGGTCTGGATCCTCCCCTTGCCTGGACCAGTGTGAAGCATAATGTTCTTCTTTGGTAGAGGGGAGCGAGATCCAAGGCTTTCTCTGGGGAAGGGGCATGATTGGAAATAGCCACCTAGGAGGCATAGCTACAGTGGCTGCAGGTGGCTCTTGAGGAAGCTGACCCCGGAAGGACCCAGCAGCTGCACAAAGAAAAACAGGTGGGTGTGTGGGAGGTACCTGGTGTGGGCATAATCCACACATATCCTGGTTACTTCCCGTACTACTGGGCTACCTGTCCTCAGAATGCTCAAGCTGGCCTTTTCTGTGCCAGCTAGTAGCCCTTGAGACGAGAGGAGGACATGGAATCCCCACGGAGGAGGAGAGAAATGAGGCTCCCCAACTCAGATTCTGAGTCACGTTAGGCCCCAGGAGATGCCATGTGCCTCCAGTTCGCCATGTTAAACAAACACAAACAACAGCTAACCTCAGAATTACCTCTTGCATTACACACACACACACACACACACACACACACACACACACACAGATGAATCTTCTTAAGAACTATTCAATATTCCTTCTTGCCCCAACCCTCCTCTGGTGAGATAAAAGAGCCAAGAAAAGAGATGGTGTGGAGGTGAATGTGGGGGTTATATTAGTGAAGAAATAAGTGCCAGCAAGAAGCCAGCCATCTGGGACAGACTCTCCTGGTCAGTGGGTGAGGCCTTCTACATCAGGAGCGAAGGCTTGGCTTCTCCCAAGGTGTCTGTGCTTTCAAATAACTGGCTGAGGTCCTCAGCAGCCCCAGGCTTAAGGCCTTATGGCTTTGGAACCTGGTAAGAACCTTTGGTCTCAGGAGCAACAGTAGGCAGATCCGAAGCTGGTGACACTCCAGGCCAGCATATGAGTCCTGGCATTGTGACCTCAGCTGTTCCGCACACAAAGAGGTGGTCTCCCTATCATTGCCTAAGCCTGTAAGTTGCATAGGACGGTGGCTCGATCCCAGGGGGCTGTTGTGGGGAGGTTGGGAAGTTGAAGAACACCCTGGCTCTTCCATCATGTCGGCCAAGAGGGAAGAACTGAAGAAAGCCAACCCGGTAAAGGAAGAATATCACCAGACACTGCGAGGCCTCTGTGAGCTCCTGCCAGATGGAGGCAGGACAGAGAAGATAATGGAAATGACCCTTGAACCTTCCAATTTTCTTTCTTTGTTCAGAGCTCAAAGCAGCCTCAGCCTGGTGTGGGTGTAAATTGGTGCCTGGCCGTGGGGTGGGAAGGAACGGGGTCTGTGATGTCTCCACATAAGGTCTTCAAGACCCTTCCCAGTCCAGGACCCAGCCAAGGCCTGAATCCAACTGACCCATCTAAGGCTCAAAATAACCTTGATAAATGATTAAGCCCACTTTATAGATGAGGAAATGGAGGCCCTGGCACTGAGTAACATGCCCTCGTTGGTATGGCTAAAAGAGAGGGCAGGTTAGAGCCTGAGCCATTCTTTGACAGAACCTTTGGGGGCTTCCTAAAAGTTATTCAAAAGGGCTTTCTCTGTCCACGGAGTGTATGTGTATGTGTATGTGACACGCATACACTCATTGGAAACAGATAGCATGACCAGGCGCTGTGGCCAGAAGCAGACATCGTGCTGGGACCACACGAGCCTACACTCAACGGCAGCTAACGTGTGGTTGCTGGGGTCTCTTGTGAGGATTGACTGGTATCTTCCCCCAATCCTGACAAGTGGCTAACTGTGACCTTCCCTCTCTGCAGAAAAAGAACTACAAGGAAGTTTGCTTGGAGCTGACACAAGTAAGCTGTTTTGAAGCTATGCCTGGAGCCAGGCCTGAGATCCATGGGGAGGTCATTGGAGACAAGGGCCATTTCTTATTCTTGGTGCCAAGAACCTATCCTAGGTGCTGGGGGACACAAGAAAGATAAGGTCCTTGTTTTCATAGGCCTTCACAAGTGACCAATCAGACATAAACAACAGAGAAAGTTGACTGTGCCGCCTGTTACATGGAGAATGAAGATTAGGAGACAGGAAGGGGCGACTGTTTTACGGTTGGGAAAGGTCTCCCCTGGAGCAAGAACACAAGGACTAGATGCTGGCAGAGCAGAGTCTGAGAAAGAACCTTCTAGCTGGAGGGAAGAAGCATCCTGAGGTGGGAATAAGCCTGGCTGTGCAAGGGTCAGGGAACAAGAAGAATTGAGGCTCTCTGAGCCAGGAGAGGTGTGAACACACTGAACCTAGAGAAAGAAAAGTGCAAAAGGGATTTCTGCATAGGCAGGACCACCAGCTTCCCTTTGTGCCCTGTCTCCAGGGAGGGACAGAACTCAGGGTGGACTCTCTAGCCCTGCCCACACCTATTATTTCCAGTGCCTCTAATTTTCTGTTTCGTTCCACAGATATATGATCACAAAGAACATAAACAAGAAGGGCTATTCATCAAAAAAGGGATGACTCAGGAGCTGAAGGTCAGTGTCTGGGCCTACGTGGCCAGGGTACAGATCACTTGTGAAAGGGGTGGCCAAGCAGCTAACTTCTGAGTGTGTTGGTACCTAGGGGTACCTGCAGCCGGGAAGCTTAACTAAGCCCTGGTTTTTTATTTTTAATCTGTTACTCTAAAACAATTTGACTTACCTAAGTGTTACAAAGAATGGCATAGTGAATTCTAGCACATATTTCACCCAGATTCCCTAAATGCTGCCGACTTACCGCTGTTGCTTTAGTCTCTGATTCTGTCTGTCTTCTTTTCTACACACATGTACACATCAGTGTACACACACGCCACACACACACAACACCCTTCATATCTATAGGCTCCATGCCTTTGATTCAGCCAATCTGGGATTTAAAAGATTTGATAAAGCACTACAGATATTTTTCCATTGTTTCTAAAACAAGACGGTAGTAATCATTTGCATAGCGTTTACACTGCATGTGTATTGAAGGGGAGCCAGGAACGGCTCAAAGTCTATGGGAGGGTGTCCACAGGATGTAGGGGATGTCAGCATTAGCAAATTTGGATATCTGCAGGGTTCCTGTAATTTCTCTCACTGAGGAACTGTTGTGGGTACTTCCTGGTCCCCCCTTTCCTGGATAATGGGTGGGCATCTTGGTTGTATCTCCCTTTCCTGGGTTCTTCCCTTGACCTTCATCACAGGGTCCTGTACCAGTTCTCCATGGATACCCAGAATGACTGACCATGGACACTCTCTGAATCATTTGAGAGTTAAGCTTACCCAGATCTTTAATATGTACTTCCTAAAAAGGACCATGTTCTCTTATGGTTTTTATTTTTGTTTGTTTGCTTGTGTGTGTGTGTGTGTGTGTGTGTAATTATCAAAATCAAGTTATTAATAAAATCCTTATTTTGATGTCGCCAGTTGTCTCATTACTAACAGCAAAATCATTTGGCCTGGGGATCTGATCCCTGACATGTGTTTCCTCTAGCACCCCTCTCCCCAGCAACCCCTGGCTGTTCTGTGTGTTTGTGTGTGTGTGTGTGTGTGTGTGTGTGTGTGTGTGTGTCTGCCTGTGTGTCTCTGTGTGTGTGTATGTGTCTGTCTGTCTGTCTCTGTCTCTTTGTGTGTGCCTGCAGAGGCAGGAGAGGGCATCAGACCCCCGTGTGGTTGGAGTCAGAAGCAGTTATTAACTTCCAGCTGTGGATGTTGGGAATTGGGTTCCAGTCGTCTGGAAGAGCAGCAAGCCTTCCCAACAGTTAGAACATCTCCAGCCCATCATGTCTCCTTAGTGTGGATTACTTTTTCAACGTTTATCTTACCGGATCCTGACAGTTTTAAGGATTTATTTTACTGACGGATCCCAACTCTCTACTCATCCGCCTTTTGCAGAGTTAGGCTGGGGTTTGGGGGCAAACCTTCCGAAGCTGTGCTCTTTTCAATGTGTCCCCTGCAGGTCTCCCGGCCCCACTGTCCCAATACCACCCTTTCCTTTCCTCTGTTTGGTAGAGCCCTGTGGATGTGCCCTTGTTGACTGTTGAGAGATGTCTCCAATGTGTTTCTCTCACATTTATTTCCTCAGAATGAACTCAGGGAGGTGAGAGAAGAACTCAAGGAAAAGATGGAAGAGATAAAGCAGGTAACATGATAAGGTTTCAGCAAGAGAGGAAAAGTGGAACTTTGAGGGAAACCCTGAGGAGTCAAGGAATCAGGAATCACATGGGCGAAGCAGCAGACTGGCCCACACCTGGTCTCCTACAGCGTTCCAACCCTGGGCACCATAGAACATTAATTTCTTACTTATTCCATGCCTCTAAGCCCATTTTTCAAGCGATTAAGAATTCCCTAATGTATTAAAGTTGGGGGTGATGTGAAGAGGAGCTGTCTAGGAATTTGACGACAGTCACAGATCAACTGTGACTGTCATGCATCTTCCCGAAGAAGGCTGCACAGACACAGCTCTTGTTTCTAGGATATAATCACTAATAGCTCACTTAGGGAATGGGGGGACTAAGCAAGGAGGAGTAATTCAAGCATGCTCTGAGCCCCACATGTCAAAGCTGTTGCTAGAGATGACCTGGTAGTGGTAAACGCACACTAGACCCTTTGTAGACTTCTCAGGAAGAAAGGGGCTTATGCAGAATAACTATTAGCCATCCATTCCCACCTTCCAGCTACCACTTTACTCAAAATGCCCAGAAGGCCCCGTGACTGGCTTCAGGATTACACTTCAGGCCTTGTTAAATCGCATGTTTCTTTCTCACTAGATAAAGGATATAATGGACAAAGATTTTGATAAGCTTCATGAGTTTGTGGAAATTATGAAGGTAAGCTTTCACTGTTTGCCTTTCATGGGTCACAAGGGAAGTGACGGAAGAGATGGCAGGCCCCTGCTCTTGAGGTCCCTATCACCCACTAGACAGACTTGCAGGCTGTTAATTAGAGGTTTAGAGGTAGGGAGAGCGAATTAGGAGCTAAATCCTTTGAGAGAATCTGGGCCTTAGACTTGATAAAATTATGTCGCAAGCTTGATGTGAAGGTAACTGAAGGCCCAGCATGGTTCCCTTTTGGCTCAGAAAACAAGACCGATAACTGGGACCACAGAGCAGCGGTGTGCAAACATTCGTCTGTTTCAGAACGACTTGGGACAAGACCCCAGGTTCATACTCAGATAGGGCCTGGGCCTGGCTGACTAGAAGCCTGAGGAATCACTGATGCAGATGCATAAGCAGGCAAAAGGCAATGCCTAGAGTATTTCCAAGAGTTCTGAGGGTCACTAGGATTGCTGGGTTAAATGCATGATAAACCCACAGTTATCAAACTGGGGTAGTTAATAATAAGCAGGGAAATGAAGGAATGTAAGGGGTCCTTTGCCAGGGATGGATGTCCTGAGAATCCCCTGGGAGCCTATTAAACATCCAAACACCCAGACTCCATACAGACCAAAGACTGAATAATAACTATTTCAAACTGGAGTTGCTTAAGTGCTGCAAATGATTTTAAAATGTATGTATGTATTTATATACGTTATGTATGTACTGAGACAGTTTCTGTGACACACATTGGCCTCTGGCTTTCGATTGTTCCTGCCTCTCCCCTAGTGCTAGAATTGTAGGCCACCTCCCACGCTTGGCTTCTTCCCAAGGCATCTGGACATGTGCCTTTAGATGCAAATTGGGTCTTAAACACTTGAACAACATTCATCAGCCTCAGATGGATGAGATCAGAGAGGTCTGTCACACTGGCCCCTTAAACCTAGGCTTCCCTCAGAGAAACTAAGTCAGAATCTTTGCGAGTGAGTACCCAGCCCCAGGGACTTCTAAATTTCGCCATGGGGTTCTAGTAGTCACTTAAGGCTGAGAACCATATGCCCATCAAGTTTTAAATTTGATATGGGTGATTTTGGGGGGTACTAGGGATTGGATCCCCGGGTCTCACATTGCTAGGCAGCCTCTCAACCACTGAACTGGATCCAGCCCTGTGGTAAAAGGTGGTTTTAAATGTCAGAAGCAAAGGGTTCTGTAATTATAGAAGACCATTGCTCGACTCTGTGAGGAAAAACCTTTTCACTAGCTCTGTAAGCTGAAGTGCTCTATAACATGAACTTGAGAAATAAAAACCAGTAAGGAAAAGTTATAAATATGAATATAATGGCCAAATTTCAAAGTATTGATGTATTTGCCTATATGAATGTTTTAAAAAAGAATTAAGATGGAAAAATGCCATTGCAGAATTTAAAAGCAATTTGAGGAAATAGTTTTCCATAACTGTGATAAGGGACAAAGGGTTTATAATCCATAAAATATAGATCTCACACAAAACAATCGGAAATAAATGAGAAAATGGGCAAGGACATGACGGACAAGCCAGAGAGAACAGACGAAGACAGAGAGCACACGGCTTTACAACAGTGTGACTGTGCAGTTAAGTAACACGAAGTTGGGGCCCGAGAGACAACTGAGCAGCTCAGAGTGTGTGCTGCTCCTGCCGTGGACCCACACTGGGGGGGTGGGGGTCACAACTTCCCATAATTCCAGCTCCAGGGGATCTGAAGCCTCTGTCCCTGGAAGGCAGCTGGACTCAAGTGCACACACCCAGGCACACACACCACACACACACACACACACACACACACACACACCACAGCATCTATCTTTAAGTAATGTAACTATCACACCCAAATTTTGGGTTTATGACAATGAGCTACTGATCAGAGTACTAATTCATACAAAATCGGAATATTAGAAAATAGGCATTCTCAAGGTTTATCCCATGAGAATATTAAAAACTGTCAACATGACTGAGTATAAACTATTTTCATTTCAGGATTATTTATAACAGCAAACATTTGGGAAGAGCCACAAATTTCCAACAATAGAGAAGTAACTAAAGTATGGTTTTCCATATATTAATATTAGGGCTTATAAAAAATGCTTAATGTAAATATATAGGAAAAGGATTGGAAAATAGATGCACCAAAAAGGCAGATAGCAGTCCTGTGATTCAGTTTTTAAGTACTCTCCTGCTTTATCCAGCTTCTTTGCAAAGGGCATGTACTATTTCTATATTAACATGCAAACACCATAAGCATTTTATTGGTGGCCACTCTGGGTATGGGGAGGCACAAAGAAAGCTATTTCAGGCAGGGAACAGCTTGGGCACAGCAGGAGGATGGCTGTGTTTCCCAGTCATAGGGGAGACAAGCCATGGAGTGAGGTCATCTGGGGGAAACTGCATGGGCACACGGTGGATACTGATGGGATTTTAGAAACAGCTGACAAGTTGGGACTTGCCTCTCTAAGCAGCAAGCAGTCTCTGGAGCTTCTTAAAGAACACACAAGGAGCAGCTGCTGGCAAGGTGGCCTGGGAGGCGCAGAGCAGGTGGGGAAGATCTGCAATTGCCTCCCGCTGTGATAGAGAGAGAGAGAGAGAGAGAGAGAGAGAGACAGAAAGAGACAGAGAGACAGAGAGACAGAGAGAGACAGAGAGAGACAGAGACAGAGAGAGACAGAGACAGAGAGAGACAGAGACAGAGAGAGAGAGAGAGAGAGAGGACTAGAGGAGGGGGCAGGGAAGAGGGGAGAGAGGAAGGTGACTTGGTGGTTCTTGGTGACAGATTCGGGATAATGGAGTCTTTAAGTGAGTGTCCATAGTGACCCCAGAGTGTCTATCTGGATGGACAAGGCAGTGGAGAAGTTGTCAAGCATAGTGGGCGAGTGGAGCTGACTTAGACCGGGAAGGAGAGGCTGGGCTAGACTTGAAAGAGTAAAGGACACTGGCACGGAGTGCTCAGCCCAAGGGGCGTGTTTGGCCCTAAGGAGATTTTAATACTGTTCCCGTGTATTCTGACATTTACAACCATCGACACAGCTGTCTTCAGAAACCATCCCCTCCCCACCACTGGTGTGACTGCTTTGTCAGCTTTTTGCATCGATTAAGCTGGCTCAGAATCTTTCTGTATTAGAAACACTTTCACTGAAGAAAATTGTTTTTATGACCACCACACTCACTGTCGCTCACAATGAATACTGTCAATTACAGCTTCTGCACCCTTAGGGATTCTTCTTGCCCACCATTTCTTTCCAGCTTTTCCCTGGCCAAATTCTATAGATATTTTTCTCCTTTAGTTCTCAGTGAATAATAAATGAGCCGTGTTGTTTTAGCTACTGTCTTCTATTTCGTTTTTAGGATTTTTTTCATTATTTTAAATTAGTGTGTGTGTGTGTGTGTGTGTGTGTTTGTGTGCACGTGCATGCGTGTGAATCCATGTGTGTGTTTGTGGGGTGTGGGGGTGGATGCACGAGGTGACCAGATGTATTGGATCCTCTGGAGCTGGAGTTAAAAGCCGGGTGCAAGCTGCCTGATGTGGGTGCTGGGAGCCAAACACTCATGTCCCCTGCAGGAGCAGTGTGTCCTCTGAACCACTGAGCCGTGTATCTGGCCCTCACCTTACTTCCTCATGCACACACACACACACAGAGAGACAAGGGTTCAAACACTGGAGTCAGAATCTCTGAGGTTAGAGCATGTTTTCTTAGCTGTGCCATTTCACGGGCATCAACTCAAAGCCTCATCCCTAAGGTCAGGCAGAAGAGCTCCTAGCCTCTAGCTCACCTAGTGGCCATGGTAAGTCTTCTGCCTCTGCCTGTGCTCTAGTGTCACTGTGGAGCTGGGGTGGAAGGTGACTGTCAGGGACATGCCCCATTCCCCTTAGCCAAGGCTGGTGAGGATTCTTGGAGTAAAAGATAGGAGGAGTTAGCGGAGAGAGAGGGAGGAGGGGAGCTCCAAGCTCTTCAGAAGGAGAATTCTAGTCTTGGGTTCTCTCTCGAAGGAAATGCAGAAGGAAATGGATGAAAAGATGGATGTTTTAATGACTATACAGAAGAACAGCAAGCTGTAAGTGTCACCTCCTCCCTCCACTTTGCTCAGCACCCTGGGGGCTCAAAGAATGCACTCCTCAAGGAACTGCCTTGGCTGGCCCCACCTTTATGATGGCTGGAAGTCAAGGCCTTCCATGCACCCGTGTGCGGGTAGAAACAGTCTCCCCAAATCTCTGCCCCCTCCTGACCCACCAGTCCCCCTCAAAAACAACCAAAGGAGCAGCAGGAACTCGGGCAGATAGGAAAGACGGACAAAGATCCCCAGCTCAGACCCAAGAAAATGGAAGAACCTGATGGAGCATCATCGGCTAGCAATAAGACGATGATGTCACAAAAAACAAAGACTAATCCACCGGGTCCCCTTCATTCCTGTCAGAGTTGCTGCGTAAGTGAATTCCTGTGCACCCTCAGCACAGTCTACAGCCCCGGGCTGCTCCTGCCCTGACCCTCTCCCCTCTCCTCCCGCAACCCCAGAGCTCTTGCCTCACCCTACTCCCAGTCCTTGAATGAATCCCCTAGTCTGGAAACCTTCCTTAGCTACCTGCCTTCGAGGCTGCGGTGAGACTCAAGCCACTGCTGTGCAGCCAGCCCCTAGATGTGCCTGCTCCCGAGTTCTGCTCAGTCAACTCCATCCTTCTCTATAGCGAAGCCTGGTGAGGTGCCCAGCAGGCTGGCCAGGGAAAAAAATGATCTTTCTTGTGCCGTTTCTGTCCCCTCTACAGGAGAAATGTTTGTTGTGTGCCCTAAAGAACAACTGCCATCGGGGGTAGGTAGAGCCATGCGAGAAGGGCCTTCTCGATTGGACTCTGGTTATCCCAAAGGAGTGAGCTTCAGCTTCCTTTTGAGGCAGCCCTACCTGTGGGTGTCCAGGGACTAGGGACTGCGAGCGGGGTTCCGCCACCCAGCATAATCACCCAGACATAGAGGATGTGGCACCAGGAGAGAGGATTTGGGTGGCCGACCCTAAGGTGTCCACAGGCTCCCTTGGTGGGGAGGGTACCTCTTCCACGGCAGCCTCAGCCTGGCCCCAGGTCCCCCACCTTTCTCCCACCTAGCAGGAGACCTTCACACCATGCCTGGGCGCCCTTTTCACCTTTGTCATCTGGAGCTGCTTTCTGATTTATCTGTACTTCAGCCCCGATGAGATGGAGTATGTGCTTCCAACCTAGTCCAGCCGTGGAGCCCGCCAGCAGCTCCGGCTCATCCTCTTTGCGCCGCAAGGCAGGGTTTTCTGCCCTCTCAAACACCCCATCCTCACCCCACCCAGGCTTCCACCTGGAGATTAAAGACTTTCACTTAAAGTCCAGAGGTTGTTACCCTTTTGAGTACTAGCCCAACATTTGGGTGCCCAGAGCATCACTTTTTGGTTCAACATATTTTGGACCCCAGTTCCTCTTCCTTTCCCTGTTGGTCAGTG
The DNA here is from genome assembly GCF_903992535.2 of Arvicola amphibius. Lineage (NCBI taxonomy): Eukaryota > Metazoa > Chordata > Mammalia > Rodentia > Cricetidae > Arvicola > Arvicola amphibius. The sequence continues at coordinate 64,450,596 of NC_052058.2, forward strand.
GGACATTCTATCTGAGTGATCTCAGTCTTGTCTCTCTCCACTCCATTGGGCCCTAAAAGTCTCAGGTCAGAGCTCCAAGATGGCTGGAAAGTATCAAGCCCCAGTTTGTGTAGACTCAAGACACATGCCCACTGCCCTGCCCACCTATCCTCCACAGTCTGCACCCCTGCAATATGACCTGGATGTCCACATTCTGCACCCCTGCAGTATGACCTGGATGTCAGGGGTAACTCTGGAAACCTCCAAGCCTTAAGTCTGACAGGACTGCACTGTTCCCCTCTAAGGTCTTATGGCCAAGTAGACTGTGATAGCCCTTGTCGTGAATTCTAATTGGTCTTAATAATAAAAACTGGAGTCAGATATTAGGGGGTGAAAACTGAAAGATCAGAGAAGCAGATCAGCCAGCCACTAAGAGTTTTTACCTCTATGAAATCCTCAAACAGAAGGGGTGAGCTCCTGTCTTCTCCCACCTTATACTCCTCTTTCTACCCAGCCATATTGCTTCCTGTCTCCACCTCCCAGTGCTGGAATCAAAGGCCTGAACCTCCCAGTGCTGGGATCAAAGGTGTGAGCTTTGTTTCTCTTTTTGACTGGTTAAATCTCCTGTAGCCCAGTGTGGCCTCGAACATTTGATCTTCCTGCTTCCTCCTCCCAAGTGCTGGAATTAGAGGTGTGGGCCACCACTGCCTGATCTCTATGGTTAACTAGTGGCTAGCTCTGGCCTCTGATCTTCAGGCAAGCTTCATCTGTTACCACAACCTTTTTTGGACTCTGGTGAGGTTCACCTCCTTTCTGCCTTTGCAGAGGGAGCACTGTCACTTGTCCCTTCAAAAGACTTTTCACAAGTTGGAGATGAGCTGTGCATGGTGCTTGTCTTTAATTCTAGCACTGTGAGGCAGAGGCAGGCGAGGCAGATCTCTATGAGTTCAAGGCCAGTCTGGTCTACAAAGCGAGATCTAGGCTAGCCAGAGGGATGCAGTGAGACACTGTCTAAAATAAACAAATAAAAAAACCCACAAATAACAAGAAAAATTAGAGATGAGTCAGTAACCACCAGCCTCTCCCGTGCCTACCTCAGTTCCCTAAGTGCGGGACGATAAAACTGGCTGCTAGCTTGAAATGAGAGGGAAGAAATGTAGAGAAAACAGTGTTTTAGAGACTCTCCCACCACGGATATGACTCTTCGGCTTTGGTTTGACAGGGCTCTGTATTCGTTGCACGCCAATTCTTCCATATCTTTTTGTTGGCTGCCTCTACTTTTAGACAGTATAATCAGTCAAGTCCGTAATGGTAACACTACAAATGCATTGGGTGTTTCAGATACACATTTTAAAACAATAGCCAAACACAGTGTGTGGACGCAAACAGGAGACGGATGGGCTAGCCCTGCCCTTGTTTCTGTCTCCACGGTTAACAGGACGACTTGGAGCAACAAGAAACGGCTCTTGCTAATGACAAGGTGTCAGAGGACTTACATTACTCCTGGGGGCTTTGGGAGAGTATCTGTCCTTGCCTTCCCAGCCTCAATGGCGCCTGCCTCCCTTCCTCAAAGCCAGCTACAGCCAGTAGGGCCTTAAGCTGTATCGCGCTGACGTACCTCACCTCCCTTCCTTCGACTTTCTCTTAAAGACTTTCATGATTACATCGAGCCCATCTAGATAACCCAGAACATTCTCACTGTAGCCAGTGATTAGCCACAAAATGTAACAGAGGCCTAGAACTTGGGTGTCTTTGGAAGGTCATGCTCTACCTCCCATTGTGACATCTCAGACCCTAACCCACAAATGCTTTGGAATGATGCTCTATTCTTTGGGGTGCTGGCATTCAAAGGGGCCCACAAACTCCACCACTGGTCTTTCACTGTAGGAGTCTAATTGTCCTCCCCTTGTGGGGTAGATGCAGCAACCAATGAATAGGAAAAGTTAAAATATGGCAGGATACCTCAGAGATACAGTACCTTCCTTCCACCTTGCTGCCCCTGGAGCCACTGCAGCTGTCCTACATCAAGGGACTGAAGTTTCCTGCCAAGAGCCACCTAACCGTATGAGAAGTCAGTCTCAGCCTGGAGGGTGGCTCAGTCGTTAAAGGCTAGGCTCACCATCAAAATATAAGAAGTAGGTCTCAGCCTGGGAATGTAGCTCAGATGATTGAGGGGGTTACATGACATTCAGAAAGGGCACAGATCCTCAGTACTGTGTAAAACAGGCACCATCCACCACTTGAGAATCTCTCCAATCTCTTTTAGAAGGGCGCTAACTCCATTCACAAGGGCTTTGACTTTTAGACAGATTGTTATTGCTTATTAGATGGTTATTGGAGAGCTAACCTCCTCTGAAGGCATCATCTCCACGTTTTAGAGGCAGATGACCATCTGAACTATCCTGTCTCCCTTATTCTACACTGGGGACAACCTCCAGGCTCTCCCCCCATGGCTCTTTACCATTTTCTGGGGACCTACTTCTCTTCCTCCTTGGGATATTGAGGGCTGAAGTGTTTCTCTCAGCCCCACAGTTCCAGAATTATCACACTGCCCTGTGAATGAATATACTTGATCAGCACTCAGCCTTCAAGGCTCAGAAGATAAAATTCAGATTAACACTGAAAGAAATCAGAATTGTTCTGGTCTAAAGTAATTAATAATTAATTAGTTATTAATTAATGACAGAAAAAAAAACTGGCCTGGAACACAGAGAAAGAAAGCCCTTGTGACCCAAAAATATAATCCCCAGTTCTGTTGTTCTTTAAAGAAAATAAAATAAAACATTTCCCCTTCTGAATCAAATGTCTATAGCCATAATTTGATTAATTAGAAAATGTTGCCCCCAGCCCTCTACATTCATCTGCTAGCTCATTATTCCCAGCGTGGCTGAGATGAGAATATAAATTTGTTTGAGAGGAACCAATGTTAACTTTACTAGAAAGAAGAATATACTTGAACCATGATCTCAAATCACTGTCCCTGGCAGGTGACTCGAAGCTTCAGGATTCAAGCCCTGACCTGTCCCACGGCTCTATCCACCCGTCTCTGGGGCCTCCCAGTCCTGTCACACTCTGCAAAGTCAGCAATAAGTTCCCCCACCTGTGCCCCCAAATCTCTTCTTGGCCCAAAGTCACAACAGAGGTCCTTGTTCTCGCTCGGTTTTCTGACAGACAGAGCACGGGGAATCCCTAGCCCAACCCTAGACCTTGGTCCCCAGCAGGATTTCCTTCGGCCCATCTCTCTGTCTACTTGGTGCCCTGGATGAGCCATCCAGAAGCCCTGGAGTGTTAGAGAGAGCCAAGTCCCCCTGAACCTCTAGGCCTGGCACGCTTGTCAGAGCTCCTTGGGCTAGTTTGAGAATTCCTGAGAAGGTGAATAAAGAACAAAGCCCAAAGCAAGCTAGTAAGGGAGTGGTCTTTGCTGTGTATCATTCCGTCTGTCTGTTTGCCGCCTCCATAGCTGATTCCTGCGCACACACCCTTGCTTTCCCAAACGGTAGAAAGCGTTCTTCCGCCGAGCTACACTCCAAGCCCCATGCTCTCTCTCTGGCGCTCTGAAACCCTTTCCTAGAAGAGCCGAAAGTGAGAGAAGACAGGAGCTACACAGAATCCAGTGATTTCCCTCCACTTCTCCTGCTTGATGGTCATTGTGGATGAATGTACTCATCTACAAAGCATATTGGTACCACTTTGTCGTTTAGGCTTGGCAATTTCTCTCTCATAGCAAACAAGCAACCAAGTTCCACAGGACTCCCTCTCCCCCTGTTTTGGTTTTGAGATAGGGCCTCATGTAGCCCAAGCTAGCCAGAAGGTTGCTATGCAACTGAGGCTGGCTTTGAACCCCTGACCCCCCTCATCCACTTCCTGGATGTTGGGATTACAAGCATGTACCACCATACCCAACTCCATGGAATCTTTTAATATTTCATATATCTATTGCCAAAACTCCCTTCCCATATCCCCATGTATACCTTAGTCCAAGGTCTAGGCATCTAGATTCTGAATTACAACAGTTTCTGGTCCATTCCTCTCAACTCAGTAGATTTTACCCCAAAGCCTGCAATCTCTGTGTGTAGCATACACCCCCAATATACCATCCCTAACTGCTGTGTTCCTTCAAGTCAGTCCTTGCTCAAACACCACCAGCACCCACCGCAGACAGGACAGTGGCATTCCTCATCACCTCCCCGTCAATACCTTCCGTTTCTGCACTCTCTCACGACATTGCTATCTGTAAACCCGGTGCTCTAGGGTCCTCGCTGGGTCCTCCCCACATTCTTGCTTTGCTCATCATCCCCTCAGCCCTGTGAAATCCTTCTTGGCTGCCGTCTGCCTCCACACAACTAAGCCGGTCACTCGGCCAGAGGCGTTTGCACCTTCTGACCCTGCCAGCTCCCGTGCGTCCCTTTTCTCCCTGCAGTCGGTGGTCATGTCTTGAAGGGCTCATGTTGTCATCCACTGTCCTCAGCGTGGAGGTCACACGTGGTGCTGAGGGAAGGTTGTCTGAACTTTGCTGCCTAGCCTGGGAAGTTCACGGGTCAACTCTCTACCCCCTGCACCTGGAGTCTGGGACCTGCACGCCATGGGCGTCCCCAAAGGAGGTCAGTATGGCAGCAGGGGCTTCCCACCACAGAGACCCCTGTAGGGGCCCTTGACAGGCTTGGGACAGCCCCCCCGAAACTCTCAGCTACCCAGGCTTCCATTCCAGCACATTCTACCGTGTGCTGTGCTGAGATTAGCCAGTGAGAGCATGACGTCCACCAGATGCCAGCTTGGAGAATTAGAGGAGGGCCACAGCGACAGACCTGCAGGGCCACAGTGGCTATTCCTGGTGACATTGTGCCTGGGTTGTCTTTGCTGATGCGTATGTGCTATTCTGCAGGTCTCGCTGTCACCTGATGTGGAATGAAGAGACATTTAACTTCTCTCTTCTCTAATACTGCTAGTGTTCAGAGCAGCCAGGGTCTTGGGGGGACACCTCTCCAACCCACTTCCTGCTTCTTTGGGCTCTAAACCCTTGCTCTTCTGGACACGTCTGGGACCCAGAATGATGGACAGGTGGATAGTGAAGCTGATTGCCCAGTTGGGTTTTTTTTCCCTCGGAATTTGGAGTAGGACCCAGTTGACTCAGCCAGCCTATAGAAATGAGAACTGGGAACTCAATTAAAACAAAACAAAACCATCGAAAGCTGCTGTGGTGGCAATGAGAGTAGGGCCAGCACCTCCTTTCCTTGACTCAGAGGCCTTCAGTTCACAGTCTCACCCTCCAAACACCTCGGCTAGCCACAGCTACGTTAGGGCTGCAACGGAATGAACTCCATCTCCTTTCATTTAGAAGAACAAACAGATGATCTATGGCTGTTTGGGGGAAACAGGAAAGCTGTGTGTGTCACCTTGAAAACACAGCATGCTATGGGGGAACGGCCTCTGGCTATGGGGGAGACAGGGAAGGGTCCCTGGCTATGGGGAAGACAGGGAAGGGTCCCTGGCTATGGGGAAGACAGGGAAGGGTCCCTGGTAACTGCATCACTGACAGTGATAATAGAGTAAGGAGCAACTGGCTCACCCAGCACACACACAGGCAACAGGTGCTGCGGGGCCGGAGGCTCTGACTCAGGTAACGCTTAAGGATGAGTCATTTGGAAGCAGCTAGGGAGAGGAGGGCTGGGCACTCAAGGGGGAGAGGCCGAATGTGTCACCCATCCCCCATCACTGCTACAGAGCTGGCACAGTGATACGTAGCCCCTCTTCCATCCCAAGGTGGAGAAGGATGGGCTCAGGCTCTCAGCACCACATTCTCAGCCAGACCGACCCCTCTAGGTCCCAACATCTGTCTGCACTCCGTGGCTATGAAGACGGGGACCCCAACTGTCCATCTAAGAGTCATTTCCCAAGCTGGCCTCAGGGATTCCTTCCCTGGAGCCTCCAGCAGCTCACCCTGATATTTCAAAGACCATATGCCTTTTTATATCTGTGATCAGGGTAACTTTGGGATGTTTCTTTCTGTGTTAAAATAAAATACAACATAACCAAAATGTGTAAGAACCTGCCTCCTCACCTGTCGAGGAACCAGAGGGTGCAGTATGCCTCAGGAAGATGGAGTAGTTTTCAACGGAGGGAGGTTTGCCCATCTGACATTTTATTTTGTTTGTTTGTTTGCTTGTTTGCTTTGAGGCAGTCTCACTATGTTGTAGCTCTGGCTGTCCTGGAACTCACTATGTAGACCAGGGTAGCCTTGGTCTACCTGATGCTGCCTGCCTGGTACTGGGATTAAAAGCATGCAGTACTACACCCAGCCCACTCGGCATTGATAGCCTACAGCAGAGTTCTATTGATAGTATTGGTAGCCTTACAACAGAGTTCTATTGATAGTATTGGTAGCCTTACAACAGAGTTCTATCAAATATTGAAAGAACTTTTTTGTTGTTTGTTTGGTTGGTTGGTTTGGTTTGTTTTTTGAGACAGGGTTTCTCTGTGTAACAGCTCTGGCTGTCCTGGAACTCACTCTGTAGACCAGGCTGGCCTCGAACTCGCAGAGATCCGCCTGCCTCTGCCTCCTGAGTGCTGGGATTAAAGGCGTGCACCACCACTGCCCAACCTAAGACCTTTTACTAACACTTCTCAAACTCTTCCAACAATACTGGAGAGCAATTCCAAACTCATTTCACAAGGCGAGCCAGTGAAGTCAGAAAAAGACATTACGAGAAAAAGAAATCACAGACTGCTATTCCTAATGGCATAGAGGCGCAAATTCTCACCAAATGCTAGCACAGCAAGTTCAATAAAGTAATCACCATAATCAGTTGTGATGTATGGTATGCAAAGATAATTTAATACACTTACGCCAATAAATGTTGTTTAACCACAAATAATGCAAGACAAAACTTAGATGGTCGTCTGAATCGATGTAGTAGAAGAAAAAGCAGTTGGCAAAATTCAACATCATTTATATAAATGAAAAAGCCCTGAGCAATATAACTCAATGTAACAATTAGGTAATGTTTAATTTCACAGACACAGCCAATGTCATACCAATGTGGAAATGTTAACGTTTCTCCCTTGAGAGGAGGGAGGAGGAGCAAAGCAAGGATACTTCTCTTCACCATAGTGTCAGAGGATTCAGACAAAGCAGCGGGGGGGAAATATCCACATAGAGAATTGCCTCTGTTGTCAGCTTTTAGACATGCTGAGCACCAAGTGTTGCTCATTATGGGTGGCAGCTGGATAGAGATGAGCAACTCTGGGAGAGTTTCTAATACCGTTTTTCTGGGGGCAATTTTAGAATATCACATACAATAAAATACATAAAAATGTGTCAAGATTTTACTAGAAGGTTTGTCAGAGTTATTTAAATATATATTTAAAAGTCAAAAACAATGTAAGTGGACACCAGTTTGTTAAACTGTGGCATATTCATTGACTGGAATGCTCCACTGATATTAAAAATTATATATTGTTAGCCAGGAGTGGTGGTGCATATCTTTAATCCCAGCACTCCAGAGGCAGAGGCAGAGGCAGAGGCAGAGGCAGGCAGATCTCTGAGTTCAAGGTTAGTCTGGTCTACAGAGTTAACTCCAGGACAGCTAGGGTTTCACAGAGAAACCCTGCCTTGAAAAAACAAACAAAAAATTACATATTGTTAAAACATGTTTAATGAAGCAGGAGGTGGGAGGGAGAAGCAGACAGATGTTTGTGTTGTGTGACTTTAGGGCCAACCTGATATACACAGCAAATTCTAATCAGCCAGGACTACCATATACATATACATATACATTACATATACGTATACATTACATATACGGATACGTATACATATACACATAGTGTGTACATATATATATATATATATATATATATATATATATATATGAATGCTTAATGACATCAAGAGGTATTAGTGTAATAGTATCACTATTAGCATATGGCCCCGGAGCTGGAGAGACAGTTCAGCAGTTAAGAGCACTTGTTCTTGTAGAGGACCCAGGTTCAGTTCCCAGCGCCCACATGGCATTCAACTGAAACTCCAGTTGTAGGGGATCTGATGCCTCTTCTGGCGACCTCAGGCACCAGGCACACATGCGGTGCACATACATACATAGAGGCAAAACACTCATATACATAAAATAAAAAGTCTTCTTAAAAAGATGGCCTTATGGGGTTAAACCCTATGTTTGTATGATGCTGTTCATGGTGGCGTCTTCCCAGGGCTCAGCCACCTTCCTTTCTCCCTGGAGTTAGAGGGACATCCAACGTCTAATCCCAACCAGCCGGAGCTGTCCTTTCCCATCTTGTTAAATCGGGCCACCGGGAAGCTTAGAACTTCCCCATGCTTGCTTCTCTTAGAGCAAAGCCTGAAGCCTCCATCACCTGCGTCCACCGTCACCACGCCCAGCCCATGTTCTTCCCTTTCCGGTTCTAGCCACACAAGTACGTCTTCATCTGTACCGTGTTCACCCTTGCTTCAGGGCCCTTCCCTCTCCTCCACCGTCCACAGAGCTCCCTCCTGGGAAACTGCCTTGCTCTTGTGGGTAAATAGTAGTTCTCACTCCCAGAATTCCTTGCCTTCCTTGCCTTCCCTCATCCCCTCGCCCAGCATACCAGCCATACAGACAGCATAGCCTCTGTGTGTGTGTCTGTCTTCTCTAGAGGGCACACTCCTTAGCAGCAAATTTGCTCCTGTCACCACTATACTTGGGTGACAGTGACAGGTTCGGGAGTTGGGGAGTAAAGACAATGCATCAACAGTGTGGCAAACAGTCAGGCTGGGTGCACCTGCAACAACTAGGTGCACCTGGCATTACTTCATTTTATTATTTTAAAAATCCCTATGGAATCGCTGTCATTGTGTGAATCATTCAGACTGTTGTATCATTTTACACAGAACTAAACAAACCAAGAGGGAGGTGAAAGAAATCCCTTCTCACGTCATGCTTCAGGTGGCAGTTGGGATTCGAACCCTGCACACTCTGATCTCCGATTTCTTCTCTTCACACTTGCTTCTGATGGCGAAGACCAGGGCTGACGGCAACAGCGCTGTCTGTTGATGTCATGTGTCAGAAGGCGGCACGTCGCTGGCTCTGTCACAGTCCCTGAGTGGTCGCCTGCACAAGTCCTGTATGTGGTTCCAAAGCGCATGTCTGCTGTGTGGGTGGGACTTCGGGCTGAACAAGTGCCTGCCTAGCAACTGCTTGGTAACCCCCAACCAGGAGCAATCTGATACCCGCTGCTGGCGAGGGTCTAACACAGACAAGAGTCCTTTGGCTTTTTGTCCAGCTCGTCCATGGGCCTCTGGGAAGAACCAGAGCATTGTTAGTCACCAAAGGTCATCCCTGCCTCAGGGCAGGAGCTGTCTCTATCTGCGTGGGGTTGTTTCTTTTGGGGGAAAAATCCTTTGGTTCCCTTAGAGGACAGCAGAGCTGGCCTCTCAAAAGCTTTTTGGAAGACCAGATGAAAGCAAAAAAAAAAAAAAAAAAAAAAAAAAAAAAAAAAAAAAAAAAAAAAAAAAAAAAAAACCAAAAACCAAAAACAAAAACAGCTCTGAGCCAGGCAAAGAAGACGTTTCTACTTTTTTTTTTTTTTCCGGGTTATTGGTTCCTAGAAGCTCCCTCTGACGCTCAGTTTTCTTAGAAGAAACAGATCACTTTCAGACTTGACATTCCCAAAGAAAAGGGTTTAGAGTGAGACCAGAAATCCCGAGTCCTAACTTTGCTAAGACAATACAAACAGGCATATGGGTAAGCATCGCAGCTCAGATGGAAAGGGATCCTGGCGGTCGGGAGCCAGGGAATATTACCACAGGTCACAGTAAGCTTTGCAGCTTACAGCCCTGCTCCAGGGAAAGGTTTCTCCCCAGTGTAACAGCTCTGCTTTAGCAGGGGAAGGTTTCCCGAGTGAAGTTGTTACAGTTCTGCTCAGGTCCCCAGAGTATAAAGAACCCTGCCCCAGAGTGTAAGAACTCCACTCCGTTAAGGGTTGGTTTCCCCAGTGAAAGCATTACAGCCCTGCTCTGCTCTGCCCTGCTCTCACTCGGAGGAAAAGTTATTTCTCTGTTCTGCTCCATCCGGATGAAAGAAGGTCTCACCCAAACCTCATTCAAGAGATTTATTCAGAGGGAAAAATCCAGGAGGGTGGCTGCTTCTGCCGGGGTGGAGAAGGCAACAGCAAACAGAACAGGCACAGGGCTTATAAGGGGCTTCTTAGGGGCGGAGTTTTTCTACTGAGAATATTTTCACAATGGGCATTGGTCAGATTGCAGTTCCTTGAGTTCAGATTGGCTAGACTGCGTGTTTAGGGATTGGTTGGTTTTCTGTTTAGTTGGTGGGGCAGATTTGGTTCTGGTTTCAGGGCCAAAGTGTGTTTTTTCCACTGGCCCTTTTTTAGCCTTTTGCTTCTAATTTCAGTGCCGGAGAATATTTCTTTCACTGGTTGTGGTTTTGGGGCCAGGGTGGGTTTCTTTGGCTGGCCCCTTTACCCTACAGGTATATATTCCCAGGCAGGAGGGAAAGGGGGAAAAAAAAAAAATAAACCATGAAAACCCACCAGCAGAGGGCGCCAGGGCCCCATCAGTCTCTACCCACTGACCTCTCCAGAAGCCTAAGACGCCAGGATGAAAGAGGGACTGAACAAATCCAGAGTTTAGGCCTGGGTTCCATCTTGGCCTCACCTTTAGAATTTTGTGGGTCTCAGGACGCCTTATGACACAGACTCATGCCTACAGGAAACTAGTGTCCACTCACAGAGAGATTAATCCCACACAAACCCAGTACGTAGAACTAACTATAAAGTGATTTCACCCAACCTTTTGTATATTTAACCAGTGCTGCTGAGTGCCTGCATGGGTCAGGCACAGGACTAAGCAGCACGTCCTCAGAAATGGCACTACAGCGGTTAGGGGCTATGGCTGGCCTCTCAGAGTCTTTTAAATACTTAATGGGGAGAAAAGAAAACTTATTTTTTAGTTCTAGAATCATAAAAGTTGTAGGAAAACATGGAGAAGAGGAAGTGTGGAGAGAAAAGGAAGACAGGGGATACACAGGAGTTGGAAACAGAAAGAGATGTTGCATTTCAATTAATTCCGTGTGTGTGTGTGTGTGTGTGTGTGTGTGTGTGTGTAATAACATAGATATATTCTGTGGTCCATATATATATATGGACCACAGAAATTCTGGCTTTGGCAAACTCCCATTTCCCCTATAGACCCTAATTTGGGACTCAGCTCTGCTGAGCTACCCCAAAACTCAGCTTGTGTAGCCTGCCTGCTAGGCATAGAAGTCACACTCTCAATTTTCCTTCCGGCATCTCTGATTGCACCCCTGCACACTCAGGGGCTCCTCTCAGTTCCTGATTTGCAGGAGGCAAGCCCAGTCACTATGTCATTCTAAAGCAGCACACGCCAGCCCTCCTAGGAACGTGTGCAATTTTAAAAGCCCAGTAAACCTCAAGCTGATAAATCCCAGACAGTGGGCTGAAGAGAAATAACACCATTTTATGTCGAGGATGAGTTGGGGCAGTGTGGGGCAAGACAAGAACACCTGCCAGTGGGCTCTCGTTCTCTCAGATACAAAGGCCTTGCAGCGCAAATCACTTTCAGCCCAGCGCTTGTGGGTCAGGGTTAACTCTGTAAGCAGGTTTGGAAGGGTGTGACGGCCGGCTCTGTGTAACTCTGTGTGTGTACTTGCATGAGCTCAGAAAGAGGTCATCGCAAGGAAAAGGATGAGTCATCAGGCCTGCCGCTGCAGGAGAACCGCTGAGCTGCAAGGATTGGCCTTGCTGTGACAGCTGAAGCCCTGGCTCTCTGGGAACCCGAGAGCATCCTCCACACCCGACCCCAGCCCAGCAATCTCAGCTGCAAACAGACATGTCATCTGACCTCCCACAGCACTCTCGGGTGTCAGGAGGCCAGCTTGGAATGTCATGCCTCAGTGCTGAAGGGTGGACGGAGGTGGGGACTGGGACTTCCTAGAAAGTCTGCTAATGCAAGGTGCATGGAGACTCCCAAGCCTGGGAGACAGTTTAGACAAGACCACAACAAAACCAGGATCCTTCCTTTCTGTCACAGTCTGCCCACAGCAGGGCTCGCTGTGATGCTTTGTGCTGAGCTCTTATTAGAACGAGCTTGCTGCCAGCCTATCCCTCCCTGACCTCCACCTCCCAGCAGAGCCCACCTGCCTGCCACTTCTTCACAAAGCTCTGCTGGCCACACAGGGAGTAGGAAACCCATCCCCTCACCTCGTCTTATTATGACAACAGAACCAAGGGGCCTCTCATCAAAAGTGGAAACAATTGGAATGTCTGTGTGTGTGTGTGTGTGTGTGTGTGAGAGAGAGAGAGAGAGAGAGAGAGAGAGAGAGAGAGAGAGGAGAGACATACACACGGGGTGGGGGGAGTGGCCACTGAAGGCTGGGAGAAGAATGCTGGGATAACTGGAATTTGCTGGTGATGATGGTCCCCTAATTGTGAATATGCTGAATACCATATTGTATCATATAATTTAGTGTGTGGATTATGTTTCAAAACATTCAGCAAATAGTATCCTAACACTTTGTGCTTTGTTCCGTGTATTAACTCTAACTCTTAATTGTTTTAAGTGAAGCCTCACAGCTCTGTGGCTATAAATTCTTTTTACAAAATAACAACATCAAAAAACAAAAGCAGCTGGGCAGTAATGGCACACGCCTTTAATCCCAGCACTCAGGAGGCAGAGGCAGGCGGATCTCTGTGAGTTCGAGGTCAACCTGGACTACAAGAGCTAGTTCCAGGACAGACTCCAAAGCCACAGAGAAACAAAACAACAAAAAGCGTATGTTCCAACAAGCACCACCTCCTCCACAAAGCCTCCATCACTGCCATGCTGAATTTGAGCAAGCTGATGTCAACAGGAAATCCATCCTGTTGCAGTCTGACCACTGCAGGAGAAGCCTAGCTGCAGCATTCCCTGGAGCCTGTGCTGCGGTATCTCAGCCCCAGCCTTAGGACACGGGTCCTAAGAGATCTCTAGGTCACCCAGATACACCTTGAGCCTCGCTGCTGCTGTAGAACACACTGGAAGCTACCAGGACTATTGGAGACCAGCTTCAACAAAAATACCACTTACCAGGGTAGGGGCATGGAAATCAGAAAAATTAGTAAAGAGTACGAAGACATGAGTAAAATAATAATAAAACAGAAACAGAACAGTACCAGGAGGGAGTTCCAATGAACACTGAAATTGCCCGCATTTCATTTTCTAGTCCATGTTTAATTTCCATACTCCTTTATACCCCAATATAAAAGGGTGAAGGCAACAAAAGACTTCTTTAACATGATACAAAGGACAACTCGAACAGTTAATTGCTTCGATACTTTGAGACATCAATGTTTGGTTGAAAGTGTCACCCAGCTCCCTAACACCCCTTTATACAAAGAATCTGGAATATTATCGTTGAGGGCCTCATCCCAGCCCCCCTGGCACCCATCTTTGGAAGACTGGGCAGGAGCTCCATTTTAAGCCCTCTCCCCTGGGAGTTTCTTTAGTCCAAACTCTACCTCCGAGAAAGCCCGCCAAATGGTGACCCCATCCCAGGGAGGGTCAAGAAGGCCCACCAAATGGTAACCCCTCCCCAGGGAAGGTCAAGACCACTCCCACAGGCTTCTTAAACTGCCCCCCCAGAGAATGTACACGTGGTCTCCGGGTTTCGGCGTGATCTCCCCCCCTCTCTCTTCCCCTATCTGTGCTTTCCTGGTACCATTTGGGAGCATTGCATTAAACATGGGCATCTCTTATTCGGTCTGATTTGGTCTGCTTGGAACTACTTGCATCGGCGGAGAGGCTTGTCATAAGAAATAAATCTAACAATCAAGTCATTAGAATTCTGCTGTTTAGACAGTGAAGCCACCCTAGACCAAGTATCCTGAAGGCAGCCATTCCCCAGGTTAAACCTCCTAATACAAAAGAAGGAGCAGAAGTATGCTTCATATCCTGACCATCTGTCAGGATGGAGTGGATCTACCTCTGTGGGCCATCTTAATGTTAAAAGAGCCAAGTAACCACATCCTAGGTCAGGGTGTGTAGCCCTAGTTTGAGAAACCTCAAACTCTCTGACCTTCAGACAAGATGGAAATAGGCTCACATTTTTGGGCCTCCACACAGGACTGTCTGTGTCTAAATAGTATGTGTTTAAATCTTTGCTGATTCCTTGTTCACATGTGCTAGGGCTGAGGGAACACTTGGTGGTCTCAGAACTAAAACTATCACCTACTCTGACTTTAACACCAGGAAAGAGAATAAAGTCGGAGGACATTTTGGTCACATTAAAGATTAAGGGAATTCCCAACAGCCTAGCAATGTCTCCACAGACAAATCTTGAGCCGTGTGGGAAATGTACAAGATGAAGCTTGTACAAAGTATACGATTAGTTTTGTTTCCTTTGAGACAGAGTCTCTCTAGGTAAACCAGGCTGGCCTCAGATTCTCCATTCTCATGCCTCAGACTCCTGAGTACCAGGGTAATAAGACTACATTCAGCTAAAATGTTTGATTTTTTTCATATCTAATTTCCAAGAGATTCCCCCTAGTCAAAATGGGGTCAACAGAGCATCAGTACAGCTATGAACTGAAACTCCTCTGGGGCCCTGTCTCTCTTGAGAAACCCACCTCCTCCCTTCTAATCCTGTACGACTTTCCTTTTCCCAAAAAGAAATCTTAATCTTTTCCCCTTTGTCTCTCCCTCCTCTCCTTCATGCTTAAATCTATAGTAGACCTTTTATTTTAACAGTATTTATCTTACTATCAGTTTTAAAGTGTGTGTGTGTGTGTGTGTGTGTGTGTGTGTGTGTGTGTGTGCAGTGTCTGCAAAGGACAGAGGGCATCAGATCCCTTGGAGCTGGAGCTACAGGCAGTTGTGAGCTGCCTGACATGGATACTGGGAATCAAGCTTGGTTCCTTGGGAAGAGCAACACAAGATTTTAACAGCTGAGCCATCTCTCCAACCCTTCTCTTAATAAAGTCCTATTTAGCTTAAAAAAATAAAAAAACAACTACCAAGTGCGTGCTTTTTTAAAAAATCCATTCATTCCTAACAATCTTAAAAAAAAAAAGAGAGAGAGAGGAAAAAAAAAACAAGAAAAAACTCTAATCTTTCATAGATGGAGGATGATGCCAAATGCAACAGTGCACCAGAAGATAGTTCCTGTGCTCAGTTTGCTGCGTAGTGTTAGGTCAGCTTCACAGAAGCTAGCGTTCCCTGAAGGGAGAGAACTCCAGTTGAGAAATCCTCCGTAAGATCTGGCTGTGGGGACGTTTTCTCAGTGTTCTACAGAGGAGGGCACCGTGGGACGAACTGTGACACAGAGGCATACACTGAATAAACCCTTTCGTCCCCAACTCGCTTTTCAGTCGCGGTTTTCACGCAGCCGTAGAAACCCCAATACAGAGACCATCTTGAAACACTTAACGGACTAGGTATTCAGACTGCCACTAACTTCGCAGAAAGAGACAGCCACCATGACCTCCTGCTTGGCAAATATCCCACGAGTATCACTTCTGAGGACTCTCAGACCAAGTGCCAGTTTACAGAAAAGTGGGGACAGCGGCCATGCAAACTACACTACGGGGAGGTCGTCAGCAAAACGTGCAGGGGACACAACCGAGTGCTTCTACAAATAGATTGGAAAGAAAACGTATACTACCGGTGTCAGCATCTAAACTGCACTCAGACTCTCGGACTCAAATTCTAAAAATATTCATGTATGATAATTTTGAAGCAATTGGGGGAATTTCGTGAACACTAGGAATTATTCATTTGTTTTGATGCGTGGGGAATTGTGACGACAATACAAAGCACGTTCTTTGAATGATTTACTAACACAATTACAGACAGGATAAGATGAGACCTAAGGTGTGCTTCCAAACAACAGAAGCCAGGTTAAACTGATGGGGCTGGTGTGGCCATGGGGCTGGGGGGGGGGTAGGTAAGTGTGCACCACCTTAGGATTTGCTCTGTTCACCTTTGTACATGCTCAAGTCCAAAGCAAATGAAGCTCAAACATAGGTCATGTGTACAAAACAGGTGAGAATATATGATACATAGTCAGCTATGGGCTTAAGAGAAACAAACTCAAAACGAAAAAGAATTTAAGGATCCCACAATTGTGACAGAACGGAGCTTGGAGGTACGACTCAGGGTTAAGAATTTGTATTGCTCTTACAGAGGATCTGAGTTCAATTCCCAGCATCCACATCAAGTGGTTTATAACCGCTGTAACTCCAAGTCCAGGGGGGATCTGACACCCTCTTCTGGCCTCTGAGGGCACTGCATTCACATGTATGTCACACACACACACACACACACACACACACACACACACACACACACACCGCTCACACACATATACACAATTAAAGAAAAACTAATCTTTTAAAAGAACAATCAAAATTTTTCTTTGCTGTCAATCTACTTTTTCACATGCATGGTTTTAAAATGTAATAATTTGCTTTCATAGGTGCTCCACAGACAAACTCTCAACAGGTCCCCTGAATTAAAGCTTAAAAGCTACTAAAATCTAAGAAGAGTTAGAGAGAAAACTGTGGAGGGTTGCAAATCTAAACCGAGCCTAGCTGAGGTCGCAAATGGAAGGCATGAGCCAGCTGCAGGTGCATTGGGAACTGGGTCGGATGTCAATGTGGAGCCAACTGCCTGTTTAACGTCCCCGCCCCCGTCCCTGCCCCCACCCCAACACTCAGGGGTCAGAGACTGTGGTCAACTGCCTTGGCTGCACACTGGAATCCTCCGGGAGCATTCTGGAAGCTGTGAACATGAAGGACCGTGCTACAGCAATTAAACAAGCTCTCTGCTGGAGGCCCGAGGCACCAGTGGTTCTCATTACTCTCCAGCTGACTCAAGTGCTCGGCCAGAGTGAAGACTCCTGGTGTACAGGGAGGAGGGGTTTAAATACAGCGCCGTAAAGGAGCGGGAAACTGTGGTGGCCGGTTCTGCTGTAATCTCTCCTGAATAAGTGGAGAAAATGGAGCTGCCAGTGAGACACCGAGCGCCGCCTTTTTTCTGTTTGCTGTGAGTCACTTGAGGGTATTTGGAGACACCTGTGTCCAGTCTGAGTCATTTCTCTCTCGGGCGTGACTTAGATCCCACCCAGCAGCTCCAAACTTTGGCTTCTTTATGGCTGAGCTGTGGGCTCCTTTGGTTCAGGTTTTAGCGAGTACAGATCAATTGTGGGGCAAACAGCTGCTGTGAATCAAGCTAGGGGAGAGAAGGCTGTGGACTGTGAGGATTGACCTCCTGCTGTGTGCTGGGCTGTGAGTCAATCCCAAGTGACAGCCGGCATTCACCATGCAGCGCCAAGCCCAGATTCCAGTCCCAGGCAACAAATTCCCTCTGTAGGATGAGTGTTTGGCACCAAAGGGTGACTTCCAGAGGTGCCACAGTCTGACTGTCGGGAGCGAAGGCGGAGGTGTATCAGCGGTGGTGTGTTATGGGAAATTGGTTCACTCGGTTGTTTGCCCTGTTACTGGGCAAGGTCTCCCCTGCAAGGATCTCTCCCTGGCCAGCAGAAGCCTGTCAGGTACCCACCCGACACGTGGCCTTTGTGCCTAAGCACCGTGCCCTCCTGCTTCGGTGTGACGCCTCAACCCCGGAGTAGGTTACCTGCTGCCCCCCTATTCAGTAACGCAGATGACTCCCTTACACTGAGGTCCCCTTGTGTCTGTCTTTTTTCGAGACAGGATTTCTCTGGCTTAATTGTCCAAGCTCTTGTAGACCAGGCTGGCCTTGAACTCACCGAGATCTGCCTGTCTTTGGCTCCTGAGTGCTGGGATTAAAGGTGTGGGGCCACCACCGCCCTGCTGGGTTTGTCTTTTTTTTTTAATATTTTTTTATTTATTATGTATACAGTATTCTATCTGTGTGTATGCCTGCAGGCCAGAAGAGGGCACCAGATCCCATTACAGATGGTTGTAAGCCACCATGTGGTTGCTGGGAATTGAACTCAGGACCTTTGGAAGAGCAGGCAATGCTCTTAACCGCTGAGCCATCTCTCCAGCCCTGGGTTTGTCTTTTTTAAGAACCTCCCTTAGGGGTGTGGTCGAGTCTTTCCTCTGGCTAGCTCTAGCCCTTAGGGGTCCTGATGTCATTGCTGTGGGATAATTTCAAGGTAGGGCTCTAGAACCAAGCAACCACTAATCAATTAAAGGCTGCAGCACGCTGGACCTCCAGCCTCCCTCAGCCAAGAATGGGTGTGGAGAAGGCCCAACCCAAAATTGTAAATTTATTTACAACCTTGAGGTTATTTTTGGTGATTTTTAAAAATAACTTTTCGGCCCAATTCTTGAGCATTGTCTTGGTAGATGACAACGTCGTGTTATAATGGAAAAGGCAGAGTAATGAAGCTGAGATCTGTGAGCTCAAAACTGGGGCTGTTTCCTGGAGGAGGCGGGACCGGTGAGGCAGACACGGAGTAAGGCTTTGGCCAGCCAGCTCTTTAGAGAAGGGTTGCTGAGAACTCTGAAGGTAGGGATGCCCTAAATGCTTAACCGTAAACCCTGCCACACCAGAACTTGGCTGTGGCAAGTGTGATCATTAATGGCTGGATTGTGGAAACGTGGAGGTTCTGGGAAAGGACAGACATAATTGATTGGGGGCTGGGGCTCAGGGCAGCGGCCATTTATCAAGCAGTATGACCGTGGTTACTGCTTAACAGTAGGATGGTATGCAGTGTTCACTGGTGGGATGGATGTCTGAACTTGGCACTGACCCAGGCTCACATCCCAGCCTTGACATGTGAGCACTGCAATCGCAGGAACAAGCTGCACCCTTGTCTGCAGCATGCTTGTGAGCCGCTGTTTGTCTCCCGCCGGAAAGGGGTGTGTCCCGGGGCAGTACAGAGACCCCTGGAGTCCCAGCTTAAGAAATGCTGGGATGTCTCTGTTTTGACCCAGCCAGTCCCCTCCACCAGCGTTCCAGGCTCCACTCAGGAGCAGCCCAGAGCCTCCACAGTGGCCTCTGGGTCTGAGACTGTCTCCTTTGTGAATCTGTCTCTGCAGGTCTTGTGAAGTTGGAAGGAATTCCAGGGATGACTAGATGATGAATCTAGACTTGCAAGGCCACATTTCGAGCCAGAGGAATCACAGGGTTGTCTCTGGGACAGGGTGCCCTGACCTTTGTAATTAGACTTGTCTTTTGCCAAGAGGCTCCAGGCTTTGTGAGAGAAGCAAGCAGAGGGCACCGTGATTCATGGGGAGCCTCTCTGACAGGCCAGGAGTCCTTCCTGCAGGAGCAGAGAACCCCACACGCTGTTCTAACATAGTAGAATGAGTTAGGCGGTGCAGAGAGCCCAGTTCGGCTGCCGCAGTGAGATCCGAGGTTAGCGGACTGACTTAGCAGGGAAGGTACCTTCGAATGCAGAGACTTCACCCAGAACATCATCGGGGGAGGCTGGGGACCTTTGCAGGGATCATACAGGCCCTGGGACAGGCTAGCAACCGGAGAGCCAGGCAAGGTGAATCCACGGAGATGCAAAAATTAAGATGGGCTGCACAGTGTTGCCAGGGGCTGTGCTACAACCTGGAAACAAGGCCTTGTCCCCATACCTTCGTGGTCACGTTCCCCCCCCTCCTGGTTTCTACAGTATAGGGAGTCCGCAGCTTTGCGAGGAAGGGGACAGCGGGTAGGCGCACCTTCAGGAACCCCTTGCGATGTTTCTCCCCACAGAGGCCTGGAGAGATGGTTCAGCCGTTAAGCGTGAACACGGCTGTTACAGAGGATCCAAGTTCAGTTCCCAGATCTCCAGAGCAGAAAGGCGCCTGGAAGCCACACAGCCACAGCGAAAAGTGCCCCAATGTGCTAGAGACCCAGTGTGGTTGATGAACACAGGGATGTGCTTGTCTCGTCTTCACACCTGGAGACTATTCACTGACAGCATCGTCTCACAGGTGAGAAAGCAGGCGCCAGGCTCTGAGTTCATCTTCCTCTTCCTCC
Organism: Arvicola amphibius; assembly: GCF_903992535.2. NCBI lineage: Eukaryota > Metazoa > Chordata > Mammalia > Rodentia > Cricetidae > Arvicola > Arvicola amphibius. The sequence goes on from NC_052058.2 coordinate 64,470,541, forward strand.
TGGGGCAAAACCAACCACAAAGCTACAAAGGTGACACTCGGGGGTGGGTGGCTGAGAGTCTGTGCTCCGTCGACATGTGGCAAAAGTCTCTATTCTTAGCCCTCCAGAGGGGCAGGTGAAGGAGGCTTCCCGGCAACATTGGTGACCCGCGCAGTCTCCGGATCCGGGTGGGGGTTGGGGGTGTGAATACTCTGAAGTTGTACGTAAAGTGTCACAAGGACCCATGGGACGTTCCTGGACAAGGGCAGCGCCTTCCTGGGGTCCTCCGAGGAAAACGTTTCCTGAGCGTTCCCATTCCAGTTCCCATAGATCTGATAGCATGCCTGATGCTCTATCTGCGCCTGCGCCATCATTCGCTCTAGGCCTGGTATCCCACCCTGCAGCCCTCAGTCCTCACCTCCAGTCACACGTCACCACTGAAGGGACATCCGAGGTGTTTAAAAGGCTTCTCGGAACATGCTCTAACTGGAAGTCCTCATTCCTCTCCCCTGGCAGTGAAACCCACTCATTCCCATCCTCTCCGCCAGCTCTGCCGCAGGTAAAAACTTTTCTCTTTTATCAAGACGGAGAGTGGGGAGAATGGGGTCGGTGAGAGAGGTCTGTGGGTAAAAGCGCTTGCTGCCGAAGCTAAAAACTTGGGTTTGAATGCCAAGACCCACATGGAGGAAGGAGAGCATCAACTCTGAAAACTTGTCCTCTAACATACACATCCATATCATGGCACAAATGCCCTCACACAGAAATAAACAAAGAAAACAAATAATTGTAGTTTTTTTTTTTTTGAGAGAGAGAGAGAGAGAGAGAGAGAGCCCGATGTAGCCCCATGTAGCAGCTTATCTCCGGTCCTGCTCTTTCCGTTTGCTGTGTGACTTCATGCAAAACCTCCAGGCCTCAACTTCCTCACCTGTAGAAGGGGCCAATAATACTCAGCTCATAGTAATGCTGTGAAATTTAATGACTTTAAAATATGCAGGGGACTTAAAATTTTATCTGACTGACCATGGGTGTCAGATTTGTGTCTCGTACTCAAGTACTCAGGACAGTTTATCGACGAGTCAGTCTTCCTTTCCTCATACGCTGCACCCAAACCCGTCAGCGATCTCCATTCTTCAGATGCTCACCCCACCTGGCTCTCTCAGCAGCTTTCAGAACTGTGGCGCACGTGCGTGCGTGTGGGGTGGGGGGGGGAGCGGGGCGAGTGTGTTCATTTGCACGTGTACATGAACATGTGGAGCTCAGAGGAGGAACTTGGGTCACTGGGGATGTGCCCTTGAGGAGACCCGAGGGCCACAGCCTACCTCCTCTTTCTCTCTTTGCCTTACGGTGTCATGAAAGGAAGTTTTTTGCCATGAGACATCATGATGCCAGACCACCCCTGAGGAGTCAGACCTCTCAATCAGTTAGCAGACGAGTTTTTCCTGTGTGAACACCGACTGTCTCAGAAGTTTAGGTGCTCCGGTAGTGGAAAGGTGACTAACTTCCCATTCTCCACCTCCACCCCCTACCCCAGCCCAGGCTCCTACCCACTCACAGCCTGGACAGTCTCAGGTGGGGCGGAGCTATGTACCACTCTGGCAGCCAGGTGGCGCTGCAGCACTTTGGGGGGGGGGTGTTGCAGGGATGCACAAGTAGCTGCAGGTGCCCTGGGGCCAGGATTCCCTTCCTTTCTCTGCTCCCAGAAGCAGGCAAAGTTAGCAAAGTAGAATACCTCTTCTTTTCTTGAAGTCGGAAAAAGAAAGGCCAGGAGCTCTGGCGTGGCTACCCTGTCAACGGGCAGCTGTAGGTGGGTCACTTCCGCTCGATGGGCATCCAGGACTAGAATAAAGGGCAATGGCTGCTTGGTGACTATAACCGCTGCCTCTGTGTAATGTTTAACCCAGGGCTGCAAGCTCCATGTAGTAACAGTCATGGAGACGTCCAGCTCTGCCCTGGGCTGCCCATGCATTGGCCCAGGACATGGGAAGTAGGGGGAAATTGCACTCAATTGGCATGGTAGGTGTTGCTATCTAATCAGCACTGTTGACATTACCACCACTGCCGTCTATTTTCCCTGGAGGGAAGGGGAAGGTTTCTTAGGGAGAAAATTGGTTTATTCCTGGCATAAGAACCAGAGGAATGATAGCAACCCTACAGGGGCAATGTCTGGGTTCTAGTCCACTGTTCCTCAAGATGTTGTGTTGGGCAGTATGCATTGGGAGGGTACTGGGATCACGGTACGCATGCAGTTCCGGTTTCTCCCACTGGGTGGTGCAGGCCCCACACTCTGTCCCGGGATGGCAGCGCAGACTTAGCTGGGCCAAGGGAGTTGAGCACTAGGGTGGGCGTTTGGAATCACGCAGGCAAAGACCCCTGGCTTTTCTTTGGAGCAATGTTTCTCCTTGGATTCGAGTCTCACAGAACAGGCACAGATGGAGCAGAAGTGGTAGAAGTGGTCTCAGGAGGGTGGGGGGTGAGATGCCACAGTGGATCTGCGTCAGAGCCAGACCTCAGTCCAGCCTTTGCTCTGATACCTGAAGCACTCACTGATCACTGACCATCTTGCAAATCTGGGGTGGGGAAGCATGGAGGCAGGAGGCTCTCCGAGCAGGCCTACTGGAGAAGACGGGTGTCTTCCCACTCCCTGGGGGTCAAATTTTCTAGCACTTTCTGGTAGTCATGGCTTAACCTTTCCCACCCTATAAGGAGCCATTTTCTGGCTTGTTTGTTTGTTTGTCTGTGCTTGTGAGAAGAGGGACAGTTGAGGGGGCCTGTAGAGGAGACAGGACCTAGACATGGGAAGATAATACTCCATGGCCTGCGGCTGCCTGCCTTAGGAGCGTGTCTTGGAGCACAGAATCTTACACGGCTTACTCTCAGTCTGGGCTCCGAGACTTCAGGATCCGCTTACAGCATTTCTGTCTCCAGTCTGAGTCCTGGCAGTTTCTCCAAGCCCCTTATTGCCCTCCCCTTGGCCTCTCGGAGAGCTGGGAGAGATCCTGTCAGAAGCAGTGTCTTGATTAGCACTGAAAGCTCCAACAGCTGCACACTGAATAAATCCTGCTGTGAGGAATTTCCCCGTTCTTAGCCATTCTCAGAGAACCTGCACTCCCGGACTTTAATTCCTTTCCTTAAATGCAGTTTTGTTCTGAGCCTGAGTCTCCCCAGTTCTCTGAGCCTCAGAAATCCTAGATCTCAGGGCTGTCAATCACTATTTCTTTAATCCTCAAACCCTGTGTGGAATTAGGAAAATGGATTACCCCAACCCCCCTGGGTGCTACGGTGATGGAAGCTAGGGCCTTCTCCGTGCTAGGAAAGCTACACTAAGCTACAGCCCCAGGCCTTAATTTTTTCTTTTTTATTACAAAATGCCTGAATATCTTTATCTACTGGCAAAAGTTAACGTGCACTTGTCTGGAGCTCCCTTTCCCTTGCAGCTCAACCTTACGGAAAGTTTGGCTGATGAATTAGACTGCTGGTCTCAGGCATTTTCTTTTGGGTGTTGAAAGCTATGTTGTACCGTGGCCCCAAGAGCACAAGGAGTGATCTTTGGGGAAATGAGTCACCAGTACCTCCCCTGCTGATGACTGTCCTTCCACACCCTGGGGACTGCACAGTATGGGAGGGAATCATTGCAAGGCACTAACAATGTGGAGGGCAAACACTTCAGAGACAGGCCAGCAGGCCTGTCTTCACGCTTTGAGAGCAAAGTGAGAAATACAAGCTGTCTCTTTACCTTCCCGGCAAACACCGGGCCTTGCCCTAAATCTCCTCTGATTTCACCTCCCTGGACACAGGCTCAGTTGCTCAGAGTCAAATCCAAACAAAAACTCTTATTCATAGCGCCCAAGAGGCGAATGAATATCCATGCAGCTCCATGAGAACTGGCGATCGTCGAGGTGTTCATGGCAGGGTCCTGACAGAGCTTTAGCGGCATCTAGAGCCGTCTGGTGGGGAGCAATTCAACCGTGCTCCAAAGTAGTGTTTGGAAATTAAATTTGGTATCGTTTCTCCAGTTTTTAGTGGGGTTTCAGGTAAAGCATGGCTGCCTATGGTTTAAGGGTGCTGTGCTTGCTCCGATTGTCTCTGCTAAGCTGCAATGGCTGTGTGCTCTGACTCCTTCCCGCTCTGAGCTCCTCAGACCCCACCACAGAACCATACCTCCCTTCACAGACTTTCTGTACTGCCAAGTGCCAGCCATGTACTCAGTGGCTCCTACTGCCCCCAGAATCCCTGCTTGCAGGTGAAGGCCAGGCCAAAGGGGGCTTTTATCTGTCACTTCCACACAAGATGGAGTCATATGGGGAAAGGGAGGCGCAGTTGAGAACGTGACTCCCTCAGACTGGTCTAGAGGCAAGCCTGTGGGGACATGTTTTTGATTATCGATTGATATGAGGTAGCCCAGGCCCATTAATGGCGGTGCTACACCTGAGAAGGTGGTCCCGGGCTATAGAATAAGGTAGGCTGAGGAAGCCATGGGGAGGACAGCATTCTTCCATGACTTTTGCTTCAGCTGCTGCCTCCAGGGTCTGCCCTGACAGTCTGTGAAAGGGACACGTGAGCCAAGTAAACACTCTGCTCCACAGTTAGTTTAGGTCAGTGTTCTGTCATAGCAACAGAGAGCCAAACTAAGCCCAAAGCTAGCACACCGGCTCCAAGTCACAGTTTCCTGCTGACTGGGGTGTCATTCACCTGGGTGTCCTGGATCTCTGGAACAGCAAACATGACGGTGGGTACATGTGTGTAAACACTGGAAGAGGAGGCCAAAGGAGCCTGTTGAACTGCGGTGACTCACGGTCCACGCCCTCCCCGTCCGTCACAGCCTTCAAAGCTGAAAAGCCAGGGCAGGGCTGGGGTGTAGGTCAGTGACAGAGTGTATGTTTGACATGCGCCAAGCCCTTGGTTTAATCCCAGCACAGAGGGAAAAGAAAAGGCCAGGACACCCAAGAACTTCTGTCTCCACCGCCCCTGTTTCCATTCTGAAGCTGTGTAAGCTGCTTATCGTTCATACCTCTCACCAAAGTATAAACCCCGCAGGTGTGAGTGTAAACAGTGCAGGACTGTCTGTGGCCCAGCATGCCGGACAGAGAAGCAGCTGGAGACAGCTATATGGGACCTGGGGAATTATTTCCTAAGTTACTGCTAGCCTCAGGTTGGTATTTAGAGACAGAGACAGAAAACTCAAACATGCCCACCCTGGCTTGTCATGCAGCAGCAAATGAGCAAGGGGACAGTTCCGGGCCAAGTCTGGAAGAGGAAGTGGAGAATGAGAGCTTGTATCGTGTAGAAAAATCCAAAGCAACCTGTTTCCTGGGCAACTTTGGAAACTCTGAAGCATTCATGGTCCTTGGCTGTGGTACAGCGTCTCTAAACACACTTGTAAACCGGGGCTGATGGGATAGTGCAGTGGTTAAGGGCACTTGCTGCTCTTGCAGATCTGGATTTGGTCCCTAGCACCCACATGGTGATTTGAAACTGCAGTTCCGGTCCCAGGGGAGCTGACTCCTTCTTTTGGCCTCCACAGGCACCAGCATTTATGTGTGCACTGACATGCATGGAAACACTCATATACATGAAATAAAAACTAAACATTTACCTTTTTGAAAAAAGAAAATTTTAGAAGCCATTAAAAATAAACTTGAGAAACTGGGGATATAGATGAGTTGGTAGGGTGCCTGCCTAGCATGAAGGAAACACTGAGTTTATTCCCCAGGGCTGTATGGCTAGACATAGTGGTTGTAATCTCAGGACTCAGGAGATAAGAGGAGGAGGAGAAGTTCAGGGTCATCCTGGACTTCACAGTGTAGGCTACATGAGATCCTAGACTTCACAGTGAGTTTGGGACTAGCCTTGGATACACGAGAACCTATCTCAAAAGCCCAGGGAAAGCCTGAGAATTTTGCAGACACCCTGCCCCTTCCTGTAAGTGAGCCAAACCTCACTGGATCGCTAAGCTGGACTTTGGTGCAAGCACCCTGGCTGGGGGAGCAGAAGTGAGCGAGTTGTGTTTCAGTGTCTCATCTGGGAAAGTTTCTCCCACAACATGGGATGGAAGTAAGGGCAGGAGTGGCTGTCTCTAGGAGCTAGTCTTCGGTTTGAAGGTCACAAAAATGAAATGCAGAGAGAACTTAGATTTGCCTAGAGTGGTTTTTCCATGTGAAAACTCAAAGAAATAACCAAGGAAATGCACAACATGACTGACAGAGCTGGGAGGTTAAAACGTAACCGCTGGGTGGGTCCTGGTCCACGAAGACGAAGAGTCAGGTCCCACCTTCTCCAGGAAGGCTTTTATGGCAGTGCCAGCATCTGATAACCTGCTTCTGGCTCCTCTAAAATCATCATAATGTAAGAAGATGCCGAAGTCTAGATCCGTTCACTTTCCGCTGGTCAACTTAGCACATCTCTCCAGTGCACAGTTTGGAGTCAGGGCCTGCATCTTCCTCAAGAAGAATAAAGAGACCCGGCAATACCTGCTCAGACTTCAGCAGGCGGAATCCTCATCTTGGGGGACACGGTCTTCCCTTGGAGACAGTTCTATAGGAGTTTGTTCTTCATAGGCTCCTGCTGTGGTCTGTTCTCCCTGGGTGGACTGCATTGCCAGTGTGCTCATCCATAGCTCTCCGGATCAATGGTTTGAGTGGGTGTGAGCTGCTGTAACAGAATACCAAAGGCAGGTACTCTTTAAACATCAGAAATTATCCTTAAATTTCCGGAACCTGAAAATCCAGATTTGAGGGATGAGCAGGTTGGTATCGGGTGAGGCTGTCCATTTCCAAGATGGTGGCTTGTTGTTGTGTTCTCTAGAGGGGGCAAATGTGCCCTCACAAAGCAGAGAGGATGGAACAGAAAAAAGTCTTCCCTCACTCCCTTCATCCCTTATAAGGTCTCTCATCCTGTTTGTGAGGGGAGGGGCACTTACAGCCCAACCTCCTACAACCACTGTGCAGAGATGTGTGCAGGCTGAGGACCAAGGACGGTTGTCCTATGCCGTCGCGTTCTAGTATGGTGTCCTCCAGAAGCCGTGGACACACTGTTGGAACTGGAGTCTCCAGGCTCTTGTTCCTCTGTAACTCTGAAAAGGCCATGCCAGCAGAGAACGAAGGTGCACAGAACACCTCATAGTTTGAGCTTGCTGGCTAGGAGCGGGAGAGGTCAAGAGAGACCTCCCAAATGAGCAAGGAATGTGGCCTTCCCTTGGCTTTCTGGTTGCAGGCCCCAGGAATGTTTGAGGCAGCCTGGTTATGTCTTGGCCAGCTCATCATCTATCAAAACTCTGTTTAATTTTGATCTTGCTATTGCTGTCACTTATCTGGAGCCAAGAAATCCAAATAATGAAAACACAGAACCAGGGAGACACCATAAATAAGGAATGGAAAAGAGTGGAGATTGGGGGTCCTGGCAATGAATTCAGACCCGGCTCCAAGATTAAATTGAACAAGAGGATGTAAAGCAAAGGGGGTGGTGGGAGAAACACCTAGCACTGAGCTGGGTGAACCACCGCTCACACGCATTCTGCATGGTAGTCTTGATGTTTATTGTTCTCTTGTTTTTAAGGTGCTCTATCTTCATCCTCTGAGACCCCAGCCTTTAAGATGTGGGTAAACATGCCTGATTAGTCTGAACAGAAGTGTTCTATGCTGCCAAAGAGAAGATTTACCAAGAAAGCACAGAGAATGAAGCTGGGAAAGGAGGAACTGGTCTTTAAAGGACCCTACGAGAATAATTGCTGGGATGTAAATACTACATCGAATCATACGTGACTCACAGGTTCTTTGAAGGAGGCTGAGCAGAATGTCTTCCTGGAATTCTGTGGGTAGCAGCTCACACTCCGTCACAACCGAGCCGTGATTGCTGGTCCTCTGAAACAGTGTTCCTCAGGTATCTGCTCCGTGCACCCCTTATTCCAACGGCGGGTGAAGCATGAGGTACAAGCATGACGGCTTTTTCCAGCTGAGCAAAGTGAGGCCCCAGGCATTTTGCTCATCACCCAGCTGGAAGCCAGGTCAACAGAGTGTATGTTTGAAAATCAACCTTCATGTGTCTGTATGTGTGTGTGCGTGTGAATGGAGGAGTGCCCGTGCCATGCTGTGTGTGTGTGAGTCAGAGGACAACCTGGGTGCCAGTCTTTACCTTTCACTCTGTTTAGGGCAGGGACTTTGTTGTTTGCTGTTTGTGTAGATCAGGCTGGCTGTTCCGTGAGCTTTATGAAAGCTTCCTGTCTCTGCCTACTGTTTCCCCCTAAGAGCCCTGGGATTGCAGGTAAATGCTATTTACATGAGACAGGACATATGAACTTAGTTCTCATGTCTGTAGAGCAAGTGCTCTACCCACTGAGCAACCTCCCCAGTCCTACCATGTGTGTGTGTGTGTGTGCGCATGTATGTGTGTGTGCATGTATGTGTGTGTGTGCGCGCACATGTGTTAGATTCTCTAACTTTAACAAACTCAAATCTGCTTCCTTTTATAGATGATCTTGGATTTAGAGAATTGCTGTTAAATAAAACTAAAACAGTTTTCTATCCAACTATTGCCCTACATTATATAAGGAATTGAGGAGAAAAAAGAATACTCAGTCTACCCTTGGGAACCAATTGTCCGGAGAGCGCTTATTTCCAGATTGTAATATGGTGCTCGTTATGCCTGAACAATGACAAAGCCAGTGGCGGGTTTGTTAAACTCTAGGGAGGCCATTAACAAGCTGGCCTTCCTAATTCATGTGGAAAGGCTGCTTTCATTTATCAGAAGGTTGTAGGGGAGGTGCTCAATTATGGATGTGATGCTACGGGAGGGCAAATCCACGACATTTACAATATTACAGACAGGCAAAGGCCAGCCAAAGAACATTGGTTAAGCGTCTAAATGCCAGCAAGTTTACCTCTTGAATAACCATTGGTACAGTGTTCAAGGGCTTATGTAAATATGTTGTGTCCCTTTTACAAGATTTTTAAAATGGTAACTTGCCCTACCTAGTAACTATAATAAGGTCCAGAAGCAGCTGAAAAGAAAAGTACTTCCGGTTTTTTCTTTTTCTTTTTTTCAACGTCAAGGCTAAAACACAGGGCCTTGCTCTTACAGAGCTTATGCTGCCCCCATGAGCTGAATCCTCAGCCCCCAGCTAATGACCTAACTAAGGAGACCCGGCTCACGTGTGAGAAGGCAAGTCAGGATCTAGCAGCTTTTAAAAGTTTTTTTTTTCAACCATTATTTTCAGTTATGTGTCTGTGTGTCTGTGTTTGGTATCAGATCCCCTGGATCTGGAATTACAGATGGTCATGAGCCATGATATGTAAGGTTCTAGGAACCAAACCGGATTCTCCACAAGAACAGTAGAACCCTTAACTGCTGGGCAGGCTCTCCAGCCCCCAGGACCCAACAGCTTTTTAAGCCACAAGTAAAGCATTCTCACCTTCTAATCTGTGCAAAAGCCTCCTAAAAACAAAGGAAGCAGGAAACCGAGAAGGGAGGCAGATACAAGCTGGAAGGACAGCAACTAGGAAAAGGGGACTGGGCAGACACCACTGTGGGTGACCTTCACCAGGAATCATGGTTCCCCCATGATTACAGGGTCAATGATCAAAAGAGCTATGGAGAGACACAGGACAGATTGAACCAAGCACACACGGAGAGGAGGAGTAGGCTACGGACGGAAGGCAGCAGAGATCCCGAGGCCGCTCTGGCTGAAGAAAGAAGGATACGGATGCCTTGGGATTTGCAGCTCCTCCAACATGCAAGGGACAGGTCTCATTTTCCCCTCTCCTGCTGGCTCTAGCTGGCCACAACAGCTCTCCATTGTGGGACAAGCCAGGGCTATGCCCTAGGAATGCTCAGGTCTCAGTTTTACCCTGACCTCAGAGGTAGCTTCTCCATGGTTACCAAACGTGAACAAGGGCAGATTCCTGGAGGAGAGCGGAAATACTGATCCTGAGGATGGGACCGACCTCCTTTCTGGTAACAGCTCTGCTGCTGAGCAATGGGAAGGCACCTTGACTCCACAGGGCTTCTCCACTGGCTGGAGACTTTGTTACTGTCTGTGGCAATTTGCAAAGCAGATGAAGCTACTGCATAAAACTGCTCACTTTTTCATCCCTTTGGCTTTTGTTTTGTGAAAACCTTGCTTCCTCATAGATCAGGCAGAGGCAGGTCTTAAACCTGAGATTTATTTTTACCTCAATTCCCCAAACCCTGAGATTATAGGTGTGTGCCACTCTGCCTGACTCATCACCTTTTTGTTTAAAAAAGGATGAAGAACATTAATTTTCTTTTGTTGTCCTTTCATATTAAGAAATCCATGTCATCGTGAGCCTTAGAAAACCATTTAACTTCGAGAACTTCACCTGTCTATGTGTTTTGTGCCGTGTTCAGCTAGAGTACCTAGTCCCGAGCCCCAGTTTGAATGGTGACCTGGTAAGTGTTACTGGCTTGCATCGAACACTAGATTAACTTCACCAAGGGAGGAGACTTGGGATTCCAGTCCAAAGACCTCACAGAGATAATGGATCTTTGCATAGAAGGAGCAAGAGATGGGGATGTGGTCCCAATAATTGTCTTGAAGAGGAGGTATCTGAGTAGTTGGTGGCCCAGGCTTGGGGTGGTCACAGCACAGTGCAGGGAAGAGAGAAAAATGGAAGAATGGAAAGGAAGCCAGCCCTCACTGCACAGGGAGACAGCGTAGGGCTCAGGCACATCTCAGAGTAGGGGAAGAAGGCAATGGAATTTACCTGCTAGCCCTTCCTGGCCTTAGCTCTCTCTGCGGGGCATCCATTGCCATGCAGACCAGGCAATGGTGGCACACACCTTTAATCTCAGTAGCCATACTAGTTAGCCATAGAGGCCAGGAGGTGGTGGCACACACCTTTAATCCCGGCACTAGAGAGGAATTTAAAACAGGAGGAGACAGCTCTCAGCTCAGTCTCATTCTGAGGGTTCGTGGGGGCAGGATCGCCATTTCAGTCTGAGGTAGAGGTAAGAGCCAGTAGCTGGCTGATTTGCTTTTCTGATCTTCTATGATCCCCAATATCTGTCTCTGGGTTTTTATTATTTGTGCTACAGTCGATAGTGCGGTAAGACCCAGGCCTACATTTCATTCATTCAGCTTTACCTGGGGGGGCGTATGAAAAGACACAGGTCCCAGCTGTCTTGAAGGAAGGCAGAGGCCTTGCGACTTAATCACCATTTGCTAGTCAGTTCTCCATGCCATTGGACTGCAGCCAGAACTGTCCACACCTGAGCTCCGGGGACACACTCAAGCCATAGGAACAGTGCTCCTGCAGAGCTGATGATGCGGTGGCCCGTGCTGGAGACTTAGTCCCACGATAAACTAAGAGTTCCTTGCTCTTCCATCACAGCCACAACCCCACCAGACCTCCATTTAAACACACCCATTTCTCTACATTGACATTACTTTTGGCAGCCTGTAACTATAAATTTCCCAGGGAAATTGAAGGGGAGAGGGGCTTAAATGTCTCACTTAGCAAAAGATCCTAACTCCATTTCTCTACGATGTTTAAATACTTATTTTGTGATTCTGTGGAAGTCACTTAACCCCTCTGAGCAATTGTGGAAATTTCATGAGACCCAGGGTATTATATATAACATAGGAGTCAGTGAAATCACCATGGCAACAGCACTTTTGCACTCCAGCGTACTGAACAGGGTAGGGGCTGTCCTGCCTCCTCTCCGTGCCTGTCGCCGCACCCCTTTTTGCTGGTCCTCTCTAGTGGTTCTGCCTCCTTTCTTTGACCCTTTAAGCTTGGCTCCAGCTCTGTTCCTAGTAGCTCTCCCACCAGGTCTTGCCCCTGAATTCAAGCCTAATTCTACCCTCTGTTCCTTGGAATCACCCAGAGCTGTCTGCTCTTGGCACCGTATTAGAGGGAACAATCTTAACTACAATGGCTCTCCAGGACAGTGATTCCACAACAATAGGAGCTTTCCCTTGCCACGCTGAGCAATGTCTCCACAAGTACCAACGTGCCTAGTAGGAGAAGAAGGGCTTGCCTGGGAAGAGCTGGTTCAGCTGTCTCGGAGATTCTGCTACGCTGACATGAAGTGAAAACAAGTGGACTTTTCCATGGTTTCTGTGACGCCCAGTTCCACACGGGCTCGCTTTCACCTCACAGCGAGGGAGCAAGGGCATCTCCCGTTTTTACAAGCAGAGATTCTCAAAGCCCAGCAAGTCGTTCCAGGCTAATTTTATGGCCAGCGTGAGGCCTGCCAAAACTGGGAACTGTGTCTTCTTGTTCCAAGTTATTTTCTGTCATTCTCCTGCCCTTTGTTTTGATGTGTTCCCATTCCCTTTGTTCTTGCCCTTCACAGGCATTTACATGCTATGCCTGTGCTCTTGGCATGTTTACTTACCTCACCAAGGAAACAACATACTCCTGAGGCCTTGAGGAACCCATCAAGTCCATGCAGCTACTTCCTACACTGAGGGAAGTGGAACCCAAACTGACCTTCCTCGCTGGCCAGAGGGCCTTTGTGAGCCACGACCTGCCCCAGGGAGGTACACAGTTTTCCTTCAACTGACCTCACGTCGCCAGCTCTCTTTGTAGTAGGGACACCTCCATTCCCGGAGGCGCAATGGCCTTAGTGACTATAGGTTGTTCCCTGGAGGATGTTGTATGACCAGTTTTGAACGAGGGGATGGGAATGGAGCAAGCAGAGGCCAGAGAGGCAACAAAGGGACCGCTGAGCAGAATTCCAGCAGAGAATCAGAGACAAACAGAGAGAGAACATAACTGTGTCACATGATCTCAACCCTCTGGTTCCTGTCCCCAATGCATTTGCTACTTGCTGGTGGATCTGGAGTTAGTGGAGAGGGAGCAGTCATATATGACTCAATGACTAAGACAGGGCAGGGACATTCCACATAGAGGTTGCTCTGTGCAGTTCACACTAGACAAGGGACTGATGGGGGTCTACGTCAGCAAGACATGGCTCTCTTGAGCAGTGAGACATATCTGTCAAGAGGCCCTGTGTCTAGTTGGGGTTCTTATTGCTGGGATGGAACAACCATGGCCAAAGCCAGTTGAAGGAGGACAGGGCTTATGTGGCTTGTGCTCCCACAGCACTGTGCATCACTGGAGGAGTCAGGACAGGGACTCAAGCCGGGCAGGAACCTGGAGACAGGAGCTGATGCAGAGGCCATGGAGGAGAGCTGCTCACTGGCCTGTTCCCACTTGTTCAGCCTGCTTTCTTATAGAACCCAGGACCCACAAGGGGCTCTCCCCCATCAACCACTAATTAAGAAAATGGCTTACAGGCCTGCCTACAGCCATATCTCATGGAGGCATTTTCTCAATTGAGGTTCCCTCCTCTCAGGTGACTTTAGCTTGTGTCTAGTTGACATAAAACTAGCCAGCACGCCTTGCTTGGTGTCCATTCTCCTTTTCAGTCAAAATCACGTCTGTTTCCTCCACTACTGTTCAGTTGGGTACATTTGTCAACATCAGAAATTTAACTTAGAAAATCTAGAACTCCAGAAAACAAGCCACCAGGGGTGAAAAAGAAGAACATGACCAGAGTCCTGGGAAACTGTGGACCAAGCAGTCTGGGGAGATAAATTACATGGTTGCAGATGCTGGGACTGCAGCCAGAGGAAGGAGCTATTGCTCTACAGAAGAGGCAATGAACGATTCCCCTCGGCAAAGTCAGAAATACCCAGCCTCCCCGGCGCCGCGAGTGTTGATGCTGACAGCCCCGATCTGAAGCCACCAACCCTGAGCAACACAACGGTAGTGGTGTTCGCCATCAGGTGGTCCAGAGTTGTCGAACACAATTCCATATCCTCAGCCCCTCCGAGCTCACGGAAACCCATCTCCTGTCTCCATGCCAGGGACGCTCCCACCTGTGACGGGGGCCAGCCTGTCTTCTCAGAGAAGGTCTTTTTATTTACACTACTCACACCTCAGGGCTCAGCTAGAAACACCAGCATTACCCATAAACACCAGGGAGAAACTTTCACTTTTATCAGCTGCCCTTTAGATTTCAGAGTGCATTTTACATCTCATTTCACTTGACATCTGAGAAGGCGGTGGCATGCCAGCTGAGCTGTAAGGTGAACTTGCCTGTGATAATGGGGCACAGCTTAGCAAAGACAGCAAGGTCAGCTGCGTGGTGCTCCCTGTTCTAAACACTGTATCCACCAGGCTGGCTCAGGATCAACTCCTCGTTTTCCCAAGGACCATCAGACTGTCACAGGGACCAAGCCCATGCTTTCTGGCAGTTCATCAACAAGGAACCCAACAAATGCATATGAGATAAATGGATTTGAAGAGGCAAGCTGATATTTGTGATGAGCCCCAGGCAACTTCACACTGAACCATTAGCCTAAATTCAGTGCTTTTATCTCTTCTTAGATGGGCCTAGAATTTTTTTTTTCTGTGTGGCTGGAAGGTTTTGTAGAGAAAATGTTAAGATCTCCAGTCTTGTGTCAATTAGAGTGAGTGAGGTATGCTACAAGAACAAGCATCCCCCACTCCTAGGCTGGATAGAACATGTTTAATTCAGTTTAGTTCACAGCAGATCTTCTGTGGGTTCAGACAGCTCTTCAGGGCAACTTTCCTTGTTATTGATTCAGAATCATAACCATTCATAACTCCCTATCAGGACACACCTCCATGAGTGTCACAGCAGACGAAGAGCAAGTTCTTCCCTCTAAAGTGACATGTGACATGTTTAATTTGCCACAGTAAGTCTCCTGACCACACTGAACTCTAAGTCAGCAGGTACGCTAGGTATTGGTTCCTCTAAAATAAACTACCACCGAACTTACACTTTTGACAACGGTTTCTGACTTTACATAATTCTGCGGGTCAGCTGGACAGCTCTTTTGCTGGTTTTTCTTGGGCTTATTTTGACAGCTGTATTTGGCTGGGCAATTGGGGTTGGCCTGGAGAAGCCATGAAGCCCTTGTTCACATGTGTAGCCACTGCCTGGGTACCTTGGTCACTTTTCCTCCTCTAGCAGGCTCAGTTCACCTCTGTACGCAAAGGTCCCAGGACAGTTGTTCTGAAAGGACAAAGCTGTAGAATGTCTTACGCCCAGGATCCAGAATTTATACAACACTGCCATGTTTTATTGGCAAAGTCTAGTAGCAAATCCAGCCCAAGTTCAAGGTTTGGAGAAATTATTTCCTAGTGTAGTTATATCATAGCCATGTTTTCGCCTATTATATCAGACATGTACACAACGAATTCCTGCTTTTTGTGTTCATGAACTCTGAGTTAAGAATACCAAGTCATTGCTTCTGGAGAAACGGAGTGTGTTCCTACAAGCCTCTGGCATAAAACCACCGTAACTAATCAGCTCTCCAACCTGGCGTTACTTCTGTTTAAAGCTATCTTATCTAATACATATCACTGATTTTGTAAATATCGAACTCACAGCCAACTCAGCCCACGGCCATTCAGCCCACTGAAGTCTCACCTGTCAGAGCTTACCCACATGCGTTTCCTCAAAAGGAGCATTTATGAGACGAGGAGCACCAACAATAAGCGTTATGTCGCTAACTGCATGCACTACACTTGTTAACAGTGTAAGAGCCGAGACAAGATTGGCAAAATATCGCTCTGCTGTACGCACAGCTGTGTGCCTGAGGCTCAAACTGTTTACCACTCTGCATCGGCCCAAACGATTGCAAAAGCAACATGAGCCCTAGGTATTGATTTTGAGATTACACATTAATTTTTACAAGGATATAAGTCCACAAATGCAGAGTCCATAAATAACAAGAATCAACTGTACAGGGGAAACTGATAATGGTGAGAAATAGCACATATTTTCTTTATTTGCTTGCCTGGTCATCTTTGGTTGAAAGTAGACATTTTATAGAATGTGACAATTCTGAAAGTCCTGTAATCTAATTCTCCACCCACCTTGGGTTTGCTTTGATGTTTGCTATTATTTCGTCACGATTCTGAGCCAGGAAATTCTCTCTCACTGTCTTTTTCTCTTTCTCTGCCTCTGTCCCTTTCTGAGACCCCTGAGAGCCCAGAACCTCAAACGTGCCAGACAAATGCTCCATATCCCCAGCCCCTATACCCAATTTCTTTGTCTTGCACATCCATTGCCGTCTCTGCACAGCTAGCCAGCTTGGTGGCATGCTGATGACTGGAACCCATAGGTCACCTGGTCTTGGCTGTTGGCGTTGTATAAGCATTGGGGCATGCCATTGGCAGTAGCTGGGCACTGGCGGCTCCGCCTTAGCTTTTACTTCCTCCCTTTAGGGAATCTGTACAAAATTGCAGTCTTTGTTTAAGAAGCCCTGAGGCAATCTAAACAAACAAACAAACAAAAAACAAACAAAGCTTTATTGCACATCACATTCATTTTACAGGTGTAGAAACTGAAATCTATAAAAGATTAATAACTGACCCAAGGGCACCCAGATAGCATACAGTGACCCCAGGGTGCAAACCAGGTAGTCTGATCCCAAAGACCGCACAGTGAAACGCTTTGCCTTGTTGTTGAGGAAATAGGTTTAGAAAGGTTAAAAGGCTGGAGGTCACTCAGCTGGCAGGGGCAGATCTGCCTGGACCCCAAACACGTCCAGTACTCCACTGTTTGCCCAAGCCACTGATGAGCCACCAGGAAGGAGGACCAAGGGTGGACAGCAAGGGTCAGGTTGAAAATGCCTGCAGAAGGTCCACTGACCAATTAAAGCTTCTGGAGAGGTTGTCTGAAGGTCACCAAATGAGCAAAATGATAGAGATTCAGAGAGATACAGGGGCTTGCCTGTGTTTGGAGCAGGCTTGGGATCCTGTTAGGCACACGCTGTATACTGCTATTACAAAAATAACATTAAAAGTTGCATTCCTGCTGGGCATGGTGGTGCACGCCTTTATTCCCAGCACTCCGGAGGCAGAGGCAGGTGGATCCCTGTGAGCTGAAGGCCAGCCTGGTCTACAGAGTGAGTCCCAGGCCAGCCAAGACTGGGAGCAGCCCACAGCCACCCAGAGAGAACCCACTGTTCAGTGTACAGTTTGAGTTCATTAGAAAAAAAACAAGACTTGGTGTCAGCAGCTGGGGTAATTTAGCTCTATCTAATGGTAGATGTGTAAGGCAGCAAACTCATGGTTGGATCTCAGGGCTCCCATAGGGTCACGCCATCTGCTCCTTACTTCAGGAGGCCTCTCAGTGCAGTGGTTAGAGCACACTCTTCATCTCTGGCACCCTACACGACTTCTGATGCCCCATACCCATATACTAGCATGCTCATGCACATGTGTGAACTCGTGTACATACACAGAGAGGGAGAGAGCCCAGATGCCTCTGCCCTTACCTTGAAACTTTTCCCAGCTTCCCCGTAGGTCTTTCTTTAACATTATATTTGGAATTTTTTCTGCCTGGTAAAATTAACAGATCTTTGAGAATAATCAGGCTCATTTTTTTTTAAAAATGATATTTTAAGATTTTATTGATACTAATATTCTGTAAGATGATTCACATCAAATTGCAAGAAATTCCAGGAACACAAACAGTCATTTAATGTGAAGCCTTTTTTCTCCAGTTGTAAACATGTACATGATACAAGTCTTGAGAGTCAAAGCTGCTGTCTGCTTGTGCTGGGCAGGAATCTCTCATTTTGAGGGATTTGTATTGAAGAACCTTTTGATGGTTGTGTTTGTCACAGCACCCTCTATTAATCCGTTCTCCTCAGCTCCCCATGGTGAGCTGCCATTCTGATTTCTCAGTGGAAGGGTCCTCTTGACTCTTCAAATGACTATGTGAATCTTTCCACCAGCATCTAAATCGTGCCGGCCTTTGCTCCATCGTGGCATTCACGAAGGGTCTCTTCATCCTCAGAGATAAAACTACGTTGCTTGTCTTCAAAATGACACCTGGATAAGGGCCGTGCTTATTCAGAGCCACCAAGAACTGTGGTAATTTTAATCTCATAAATTACAAAGGCCAAAAGGGGCTCTCCTGATGCAGCCCCATCTGTGGCAGGTACCCGACTGTCTCCCCCATCCCCTGCAGAGAGGGCTTCTCTGTGTAACAACAGCCTTGGCCATCCTGGAACTTTGTAGGCCAGGCTTATCTCAAATTCACAGAGATCCTCCTGCCTCGGCCTCCCGAGTGCTGGGATTAAAGGCGTGCACCACCACCGCCCAGCCCAGATGTTGTATTTTAAAATAGCGGTAAACTCAGCTGTAAAAGGTAATAGAGAAGATGCCATTGTTCTTCACCCAGTTTCTTCCCAATGATGACATCTTGAAAACATACAGAGCATATGTCACAAGTCAAGACCCTGACACAATACATAGCTCTCAGTCAGGTGTCATAGTGCTCACATGTGCCTGTACTTAGTCCTAACTATTTTATCCACATCAGATTTTGCGTACCAAAATTTTTTGTTATTTCCCCACTGACTTTCTTCTTGATGCCTTTGTCCCCCAACTCCCACCAATCACTAATCTGTCCTTGCTTTGGTTTATCATTTCAGGGATGTCACATAAACTAGCCATGGTGGCACAGGTGTAGAACCTCAGCTTTTTGGAAGACTTAAGCCCAAAAGTTGGAGGCTAGCCTGAGCAACACTGTGAAACCCTATCTCAAACACTAACAATGCATTCATACACATGACTGAAAGTAAAATATGTAACATTTTGGCACTATATGTTGTCATTTGGTCTTCACTGAAGTCCACCCAATTTCTTGCAATTTTCAGAGTTCCCCCTTTACTGCTGAGCAGCATTCCAAGGCTGTACCTTCTCAGGCCTTATTTCTAGATTGTGTGTTCCATTTGTCTATGAGTCTGCTTTTTGCCACGGTCACTCTGTTTTTGTTTCTATGACTGTAGTTTTGTTTGAAGTCAGGTAATGTGACACCTCTAGTATTCTGCTCAGGACTGCTTTGGCTGTTTGTGTCTTTTGTTTTTCTGGACAAATTTTAGGATTTTTTTTCTCCTACTGTGAAGAATGTCATTGGAATTTTGAAGAGGCAGAAGATTTTTTTCCTTTTCCCTTTTCCTGTGTGTGTGTGTGTGTGTGTGTGTGTGTGTGTGTATGGTGCATGTGTGTATGCATGTTGTATGTGTGGTGATGCAGCTGTGTGGTATGCATGTACCACACGTGTGCATGTCCACATAGAGGCCTGAAACTGATAGTCATCCTCCATTGCTCTTCCATCTTATTCACTGAGGCAGGGTCTCTTAATCAAACCCAGAGCCCACTGATATTGGCTGGTTATTCCAGCTAAGTAGCTCTGAGGATGCCTTGTTCTGCCTTACAGGTGGGCCACCACACCCACCTGGTATTTACATGGCTTCTGGGGAACTCAACTCTGGTCCTCATTCTTATATGACAAGCAGTTTAACCACTGAGTCATCTCTAGGCTCATTCTATAAGATATTTTTAATCTAAAAATTAAGTTATGAGGCTATAGGGATGGTTTAACATTTAAGAGCATGTACTGTTCTAGCAAAGGGCCCAGAGTTCAGCCCAGCACCCATATCAGGTGGCCCACAGCTGCCTGGAGCCCTATCTCCAGGGCCATGGTTCTCAGCCTTTGTGGCACATGGGTCATCTAAGACCATCAGAAAACATAGATATTTGCATTATGATTCATAACAGTAGCAAAATTACAGTTATAAAGTAGCAATGGCAATAACTCTATGGTTGTGAGTCACCCCAACATGAGGAACCATACTGAAGGGTTGCAGCGTTAGGGAGGTTGAGAAGCACTGCTCTAGGAGATGGCTTCTGGCCTTCAGGGTCATCTTTACTCACATGGACATAGCCACACACAGACACAGAATTAAAAATAAAAGAAACTTTTTAAAAAGTTAAGCTATAAGCAGACTAGTAGCATACTTTAGTGGACCAGGTTCTTACTTGCCCAACATGTATAAGGCCCAGTATTCGGTCCCCAGCACCATAATAAAGACATCTAAATCAATTAAGCAATAAAAAAATACATGTGGGTATTTATTTTCCGGCTTTAGCAGAGTGGGAAATCGTGAAAGCCAGCATCTGCCCAGCTCTGATCTACAGGAAGCCCTGACTCTGGGTAACCTGGGACCCATGTGTTGAGGAAAGATAATTAGGAGGCTCAGGGTCCCAGGCTCCCATTTGTCTGCCACAGACATCTGACATTTTTAACCAGAAATGAAGACATCTTTTGAAAAAGCAGGGGCCCTGTTGCCTGGATACAGTCAGGAACACGTACCACAGGACCTGCTGGGACCTGTAATCTGTCTGTCCTTGTTTCGGTTTCCAAAATGTAAGAGGAAAGGGAGAAAGAGCTGACAGACAAGCTCCACCTGCTTGGGCTTTCTCTGCTGGTCCTCTGGGTGGTATCCATGCCCGTCTGCACGCACGCACGCATGCACACAATGAACACCTTCGTGTGAAACCCTGCATCCATCCTCCCAGGTTACCGGGGAGTTCTAGTCGGGTTTATTCAAAGCAGCTTCCATGAAGACTATAAATAGCAGGCATGAGCCTCTGTAAGCAGGGCAGCTATTTAGTTTTTTCAGAGGGGGTCTCATGTTACAAGGACATCAGAGATGACTGAATAATTTATGTAATGGTAGATTGTATGGGCTTCACTCCCTGCCAGTGAGCTCATTCCCAAATGTCTAAAGCAGATAAGGGGAGCAAAAGCTACAGCCTGGGGTTCTGGAAGCTGTCAATTTATTTTTGTTCGGGGCAGGTCCCCACTGAAGCCATATGTATATCCTTTATTTAATGTTATAGCATTCATATGCACGGCAGGCGGTACCTTAGTCACGTTGAACCAGCTCATAACAATGCATAAAACACAGCATGAAAAACACCCAGTAGAATAATAAATCACCTTCTCTACGCTTGGTGATTTTAACAAAAGACTGCGGGGGTGTAGGCGTATGTTTGTTCTCTAAGAAAATATAGGGAAATAAGGGAGTTGGAAAATGGAGATAAGAAAGAAAGTGACCCGGGAGGGTAAGTTCCTGAGAGCTTCTGTTGTTACCTTTTCAGAGACGTGAAGTATAAAAACAATCCATTTTGTGCTTTGCAGGGTTGCCTTCAGCCGCGCACAGAAATCAGGTAAGCAGGTGCCACTTGAAAGTCGGGCGCACTTCCTTGTCCAATGTAATTTTTAAGGAAGATGAAATTTCACCAAAAGAAAAAGTTTTAATTTTGCAACAGGAAAGCAATCGAGAAGACTCAACAGACCCATAACCCGAGAGCAATTTCAGGGGGCCAATTACTGCAGGAGCTGCCTGATTTTACTCAGGAAGCAGAGGAACGCAAATTATAGCCACCATGAGACGGACGGCACCTGAGCCCTGGAAACGTTCAAGTTTGGCAACGAGAAGAGTTGGGGGGGGTGTGGAGCAGATGATGGAGGGAAATGGGGAGCGGATGATGAGGTGTAGAGCGGATGATGGGGACTGCTGTGGGTGGGGGTTTAAGTGGAAGCAAGAATTTGGGAAACACTTTCACATATAGCTCCTAAAGCAGTAGTTCTCAACCTGGGGGCCATAACCCTTTTGGGGTCACTTTAAAACCATTGGGAAATACAGATGCTTACATTACAATTCATAATGGTAGCAAAATTACAGTTACAAAGTAGCATTGAAAATAATGTTATGTTTGGGGTCACCACACCATGAGAATTGTATTAAAGGGTTGCAGCTTTGGGAAGGTTGGGAACCGCTGTCCGAGGTTTGACTCCTGTGTGGGCTGTAGGGAAATGTCCCTAGAGGCAGGAGACTGTGCATGTCCTGGGGAAGACGAGCAGAGGAATGCTCACAGGAGCAATCCTTCAACACCAAAAGCTGGAGACAGTCACGTGCCCACCAACTCAGAAAAGGGTCAGAATGGGAACCACTCACAGTGTGAACAAAACTGAAAGACTCAAATACAGCAAGCCCATAAGTAGAGTCAAACTCTTCTGTTTGGACATGCGCACAGAGCTGGGAAGGAAAGAAAGCGAGGAGGTAATTACACTAAAAACTAGGATGCTGGTTACTTTAAGAGGGAATGACTTACACAAATAAAACAAAATATCTTGGAGTAACTCTAACCAAACAAGTAGAAGACCTGTATGACAAGAACTTTAAATCTTTGAAGAAAAAAATTAAAGAAGACGCCAGAAAATGAAAAGATCTCCCATGCTCTAGGGTAGGTAGAATTAACATAGTAAAAATGGCAGTCTTACCAAAAGCAATCTACAGATTCAATGCAATGCCCATCAAAATCTCAGCATAATTCTTCACAGATCTCACTCAAAAGAACAATACTCAACTTCATATGGAAAAGCAAAAAACTCAGGATAACCAAAACAATCCTGAATAATAAAGAGACTTCTGGAGGCATCACAATTCCTGACTTCAAACTCTACTACAGAGCTACAGTGCTGAAAACAGCCTGGTATTGGCATAAGAACAGACAAGACAACCAATGGAACCAAATCATAGACCCGGACATCAATTCACACACCTACGAACACCTGACTTTTGACAAAGAAGCAAAAAAATATAAAATGGAAAAAATAAAGTATATTCAACAAATGGTACTGGCCTAACTGTATATCAACATGTAGGAGAATGAAAATAGACCCATATCTATCACCATGCACAAAACTCAACTCCAAATGGATCAAAGACCTCAAAATAAAACCAACCACAATAAACCTCATAGAAGAGAAAATGGGAAGTACACTTGAATGCATTGGCACAGGAGACCACTTCCTAAATATAACCCCAGTAGTACAGACACTGAGAGAAACAATAAGTGGGACCTCTTGAAACTGAGAAGCTTCTGTAAAGCAAAGGACACGGTCAACAAGACAAAATGACAGCCTACAGAATGGGAAGCGATCTTCACCAACCCCACATTGAACAGAGGGTTGATCTCCAAAATATACAAAAAAAAAAAAAAACAAAAAAACAAAAAAAACCTCAAGAAATTGGTCACCAAAAGAACACATAATCCAATAAAAAAATGGGGTACAGACCTAAACAGAACTCTCAACAGATGAATCTAAAATGGCTGAGAGATACTTAAGGAAATGATCAACATCCTTAGCCATCAGAAAAATGTAAATCAAAACAACTCTGAGATTCCATCTTATACCTGTAAGAATTGCCAAGATCAAAAACACTGATGACAGCTTATGCTGGAGAGGATGTAGAGTGAAGGGAACACTTCTGCATTGCTGGTGGGAGTGCAAGCTGGTATAGTCGCTTTGAATATCAATATGGCAATTTCTCAGAAGATTAGGAAACAATCTTCCTCAAGACCCAGTAATACTACTTTTGGGTATATATTCAAAGGATACTTAATTGTACCAAAAGGACATGTGCTCAACTATGTTCATAGCAGCTTTGTTTGTCATAGCCAGAACCTGGAAACAACCTAAATGCCCCTCAACTGAAGAATGGATGAGGAAAATGTGGTACATTTACACAATGGAGTACTACACAGCAGAAAAAAATAATGACATCTTGAATTTTGCAGGCAAATGGATGGAGCTAGAAAACATCATATTGAGTGAGGTAACTGTATGCAATATGTACTCACTCATAAGTGGCTTTTAGGCAAAAAGCAAAGAAAAAACAGCTTATAATACACAGTCCCAGAAAACATAGACAACAATGAGGATCCTAAGAGAGACTTACATGGATCTAATCTACATGGGAAGTAGAAAAGGACAAGATCTCCTGAGTAAATTGGGAGCATTGTGATCATGGGAGAGGGTAGAAGAGGAGGGGAGAGGAAGGGAGGGGAGTGGAGAAAAATATATAGCTCAATAAAAACAATTTTTAAAAGAGGGAGTGGCTGAGAAGAATATACAAGGGGACTTCTGCACACTGGGACTGTTTTGTTTCTTGGCCTGGCTGTGGCCTTGCGAATCTTTACAGTTCTTCACTAAACTGGGTGCTCATGCTGAGCCCTTGTCTGCATTTCATTACACAGACCCTGCCATCTCATACTACCAACACTAAAGGTTCTGAAAAAGAAGTTCTTTACTTCAATTTTAGAGCCTTTCATAGACACACTTGAGGGGTGCGGTACAGCTTAGTGAACGTTTAAGGCAGTGCAGCAAATCCCAGTGCACCTCAGGATCCAGGCACGCTGAGGGGAGAGAGGAAGGGCAGAGAGAGCGCTGGCTCCAGACTGCATGCCTGCTCTCACCCTAAAGGCTAGGCTCCCACCCCCAAAACCCCATGCCCCCTACCCCACACACCTCTACGCTCCTACCACAGCATGTGCCCCCCAAACACACATTCTCTCTCTGGGTCTCAGCTTTCTCCCATGAAGAGCCCAGGCCCATGTGTGCTCTGTCAAGAACCTGCTAAAACATTCCTAGGAAACCTTTGTAACAATTTTAACTTTAGAAAGAAAATACAAACTGTTTCCAGAGGTGGGGATGTGGCTCAGGGGATAGGATGTTTTCCTAGCATGCAAAAAATCCTGAGTTCCATCTCCAGCATCAACATGGTACACACGCCTGTAATCCCAGAACTTCGAGGGGTACAGGCAGGAGGATCCGAAGTTCAGTGCTATTCTCAGACATATGGTGAGCTCAAAGCTAGCCTGGGATACACGAGACCCTGTCACAAAAACAAAAGGTTATTTTCATTTTGTCAAGAATCTAGATTCTTCTGAGCCGATCCTGGGGTCATAGGTTCACCCCAGAGCGAAGCACTTAATATTTATGACCCACTTGGGAACTGGATGTGCTATTTCAGCTGCCTCAAGCCAGTAAGAAAACACAGGTGACCTTAGTAAGCAGAACATGCATTGGCCAAATGACTTCAAGGAGACCTCACAAGCAGAGTCTCCACAGGACTTTGGAGAAGTAGTATCACATGATATTTGAGTCCTGGGACAATACAGACAGGGGCAAGCCCAGTCCAAATATTCAGGTTGATACCCAAACACAGAGTAAAGGGCAACATCACAAAACCTCGCTGCATTGTTACGTGAGTTGGATTGCTATTATATTTGGTTTGCCGTGGTTGGGTTTAGTTTGAGTTCATAGCTATAGAAAAGTCGCAAGCCTATGGGAAGTTTGCCAGTTTTATGAGTGTCATATTTAAATGAAGATCTTAGGAAAATAATCACATCAGCACTGGGAATCCTTAAAATACTTGGAAAGATGCCACATGTCATTCAAATCTGAGCCACACTGAATTCCAAGACCCCTGCTGACCCTGCTGTAATTATATTTCCATTTTGGAAGTTGAATCCTCTCCAAAGCCAGTGGCAGAGGCATTGCTGGGCTGCAGGACTCCAACACCCTTCATTGGAATCAGGGACTCTTTTCTGGCAGAGCCTTTCAATTGATACCAGCGGAACAAGCGGCTGGCCAGTCAGCAGAGAATGGGCATACTGCTAGATAGGCCAGAGTGCTAAGGGCATCCTCCCCAGCAGAAAAGTATCTAGCCCATGTACCCAGGCTGAGAACCCCTGATTCTGTGCTCCAACCTCCACGAAAGAATCTACATCAGCTCCCAGTTAATCAATGGAGACAGATTTTTCTTCTATAGCTTGCTCTTCTTAGCACCTCTTTACTTCAGCTCAACAGATGAGATCAAACATGTCCCCCACACCCTCACCCAGGTTGGCATTAGGGCTGAGATCAAATCAGTCTTTTTCTTCTTGAGGCAGGGTCTCCTGTATCCAAGGCTGGCTTTGAGCTCTCTAAGTACTTACGGATGATTTTGAACTTTGATCTTATTGTCACTTCCTGGGTTTTGGGATTATGGGCATGTGCCACCCACCTGGTTTATTCCATGATCCAATTGGATCCAGAGCTTCATGCATGCTGGGCAAATAGTACCGGTTGAGCTGCACCCCCTCCCAGCTTAGTGTTTTATCTTTTGAAGTGAGTGAGGCTCTTTCTGGGTTTTCTATGCATACAGAATGATTTTGCTAGCTTATAAGTGCGCACCTGATGTTTGTAGCTGCTCCCTTCAATGGATGAGGTCCATGGCAGCAAAATAAACCATAAAAACCATTTAAACAGAAGTATTAACAAGAAGACCAAAGAGATGAAGCTGCTGGGGGCTTCTGGTTGTCCCTTTGCAACCTTTATCTGTAGTTTCCATGCAGTAGGTTACTCTGCCTTTCTACATTTGTTCCTCAGGACCGTAAGGTCTTCCCTTGGGTCTAACTACATCTCCATCAGACATGCAAATCCTTGAGAAACAGCCTTGGTGCTCATCTTGTCACGGGTGGGCCTGACGGCCCGCGCAGTACAGCAGTTTGTTCTTCAGGTAGAATGCCTA
The DNA here is from genome assembly GCF_903992535.2 of Arvicola amphibius. Lineage (NCBI taxonomy): Eukaryota > Metazoa > Chordata > Mammalia > Rodentia > Cricetidae > Arvicola > Arvicola amphibius. Next base: position 64,496,738 of record NC_052058.2, read on the forward strand.
CACTGTTGATGAGTGTCACAACCTAACATGGTGAAAAGGACTCAGGTAGCATTGTGGACAGTGACTTCCTAGACATACTCTGTTCTCTAGCTCTTCTCGATCACCAGAATCCAGTCACCAGCAGCTTCCCTCTGTCTTTGAAGCTTTAAAATACATGGCTTCTTCCAACAGCAGATCTGCCTTCCATCTCCTAAACTGAAAACAAACAAAAAGAGTTTACTCTCACTCAGTGGGTCAGGGAGGGCTGCCTGGGGTGAAGATCCCTAGAGGCAGAGATCTGGGCATCTCCCCCTATCTCTCATCACCCCAGAAGAGTCCTGGAGATTGCTCTGGATGAGACTTCACTCACCCTGACAGTCACTGATAACAGGTCAGCAGCTGTGTGTGTGTGTGTGTGTGTGTGTGTGTGTGTGAGAGAGAGAGAGAGAGAGAGAGAGAGAGAGAGAGAGAGAGACGGACAGACAGAAACAGAGAGAGATTGTGTGTGTGTGTGTGTGTGTGTGAGAGAGAGAGAGAGAGAGAGAGAGAGAGAGAGAGAGAGAGCATCCTATGCCTTTAAAGCTACACAGTTATCACAGGGGGTGGCAGGTAGGGACCCTTTTCATTAGCCTGGACTTTAGGGGTTCCTGAGAGTCCATATGCATGCTGGAGCAGAAAGTCCTGAGAGTTCCAGACAATACTAAGCACACACAGAGCAGCCTCTTCTCCCTTCAGACTTCTGGCTGCTAACACCCACCCCACATCCACAGTCGGTGAGGTACCTTCCTCCTCCAGGTTCTGGGGTCTCGAACAGTGAAGGCCGACATCCTAGGAGCAAGTGTATGGCTTACAGCAGCTCCCTGGAATAAGAGCTCAAAGTGAGGCTGAGGAAGAGAGGAGGTAGGATGGAGCCACCGGAAGGTGGTATGGAGGCCAGGCTCCTAAGGGTCTGCTAAGCCTAATACTTCCTAATGAGAGTACCAGGTTGGCATTGATAAGGACCTGGGGATGTTTTAGGCCTAGAATAGAGCAATGAAGGTAATCACTTCCTAACAGTAAGATAATTGGGTGAACCAAGCCAAGTGTGGTGGTTTGTGCATGTAATCCCTGCGGGAGAATTGCCATGAGTTTAAGGCCAGCCTGGGTTACATAGTGAGACCTGGCCGGGGAAAGGAAGAGTGGGTGGGTGAGCTCGTCAATCCCTCAGATCCACTTTAGGCTTAAAATCCACAATGTTCAGACTGGATTGGAAGGTGCGAATCAACAGCGGTGGCTGTTCTCCAAACTTACCGAACAGTCTTGCTCTGGAGCTCAATTGATGACCCAAGCAAGAGGCAAGCCAAACCCCACCCCCCAGCGCAAGGCAAGTTCCTGCCTGCCTGTACAGAGGAAACAACTAAACTTCTCTACACTTGCAGTCCAGCCAGAACCTGACTTTAGCTTCCCAGGAGCATATGCAAATCCACGATGGCTGCCTCCTTCCATCTTACACCTGTGCGCGTTTGAGCGCCTGTACTGCTCGCTGGCCAGCTGGCCACTTCTGGGGCTGAAAACCTTTCAGGCTCTTACTCTCTGTTCCCTTGGCAACCAGCTCCCTCATTTCCTCCCACCCCACAGGCAAGGCTTTTCTTCATTGTGTCCCTGTGGGTGGGCCCCAGTTGCTGGAGGGACCTCACAAGGGTTAGAGTTTGGGGCAGGGTAGAGGTTTGGGAGGCTTTCCGTGACCCTGTGGGATGGAACTGGAGCTGTTGTTTGCCCTTATTCCCCACCCTCACGACTGCTGGCCTTTTGTTCTTGTTGTGGTCCGTTAGTTCTCTCAACAGAGGATGAACAGGAAAATGAAAGGAGAGAAAAGGGGAAGCGACTTCCTCCAGTAGAAGATCCGGTGAAGTGAAAAACCAATCATCATGAGATTTCAATTATCCCACCCACGGATCTCTTGCTGGTGCATAGCCAGGGACCAGAAGTAAAGCCGCATGGAGACGTGAAACACATCTTATGCCTGTTACAGAGTTATTGGTCTTCCATTTGAAAGTGTGTGAATCTGGGGTCAGGATGCTGCACTGGGACTTGTTAGCTGGAGGAGAGCAAGACCTGCCATGGGTGTGACTGGGAGCTCTGGGCTGCGTGTGGATCTTTCTGGCACCATGAAGATAGAAAGGGTTGGGCTGCAGGCATGGAGACCACAGGAGAGGAAAGAAGCATCTCCCACATCACTCGCTGGAAGATGGCCAGAGTCTTGATGTCTGAGCCAGAGGAATTACTGAGCTTTAGAGGAACATCAAGGAACAGATCTGAGCCGTGGGAAGAGGCCAAACGGTAAAGCCCCAAGTGCCCCTCTGGCAACAAAAGTGAGCCTCGCTGCCAGGAACACCAGGTCCGGAGTCTTTGCTCTCTCCTTTCTACCTCTCCTGTTCTTTCTGCTCGCTCACTGCCAGTCAGAATCAGATGCTGACGCTGGCCATCGGGATGAGCTTGCATAGCTCCAGAGTCTCAGTGGCCCACGAAAAGTGAACTGAGAGCAAGGGAATGCCCCAATGGGTGGAGGAGTCAAGGAGGCCTGAGCTAAGTTCTATTAGCCTGTGAGCTGTACAGAATTATTACCCCACTCAAAGCCCAGTTCCCCTGCCCTATCTGCAGGAATCAAGTCCTTGGCCCTGGAAAGGCCAATTTGCTCCTAAGGAAGAGCTGCTGAGTTCTCTTGCCTGGAATCCATCCTCTGATAAAAATCAGAGAACACAGTTGAGTTCATACCTAGAAAACCATGCTTCCATGGTTTTAATACCACACGTTTCTGTATCTTTTGCATACAGCAGGTCCCCATCTGGGAACACAGAGATACTACTCAAGCCCATTTTTGACAGTTCCATAACCAAGCCTGGATTTAGATCAGAGAGCACAAGATCTTGACAAGCCACCCACCAGATCAGCAGCACGACTTCAGCGGTCATGGCCCTGAGAGATGGACATGGAGCTCCATGTCAAACCCTGTCCATGAGGCCCTTCCCACACTGATGGCCTGCGCTAGGAAGGTTTCTGACATTGCTGATGGGGCCTCTAGAGGAACGGACCAGAACAAATGTGCTGCCCCAATTCCAGGCTGTTGTCTGTACATGTAAAACACAGCGCCAAGAGTAAACCGGCCGAACAACTACAGGAAGTGAGTTCCCCAAACACCACCTACAGACGAGAGTGGCATTTCCACTGTGTAGAGTATGTTTGGAGAAGTGGAGGAAGCGCTTGTTCTTCCCTCTTGAAAGGGGAAAGCAAATAAACCATGGAGAGGACTTTTCCAGGCTGGGGGTGTAGCCAAGGTGGTAGAGTGCTTGCTTAGCTTGCAGAGAGCGGTGGTTCCAAGTCCAGCACTGCTTAAAGTTGAAAATAGTGGTGTATGCCTTTAATCCTTGCCCTAGGGAGGTAGAAGCAAGAGGATTAGAAATTCAAGGGTGATTTTTGCCTGCAGAGTGAGTTTGGAACACTAGTTTAATGATGCAAAGATGTGTTGCATTCTTTTATGTTGCATTTGTTCAGCTCTGTGAAGCTGGGTTGCTTTGCCTGTCTAAAACACCTGACTGGTCTAGTAAAGAACTGAATAGCCAATAGCGAGGCAGGAGAGAGAAATAGGAGGGGCTGTCATGCAGAGAGAATAAATAGAAGGAGAAGACCATTACAAAGGAGGAGAAAGGGCAAGAAAAGAAGGGGAAGAGGACTCCAGGGGCCAGCCACCCAGCTATACAGCAAGCCCCAGAGTAAGAAGTAAAGAAAGGTATACAGAAATAAAGATAAAAGCCCAGAGGCAAAAGGTAGATGGGATAATTTAAGAAAAACTCACTAGAAACAAGCCAAGCTAAGGCCATGCATTTGTAAGAAAGAATAAGTCTTCTCTGTGTGAGTTATTTGAGAGCTGGGTGGCAGGCCTCCAAAGAACTAAGAGAAAAAAAAAAAAGAACAATAGAACACTTCCCCTCTTATAAGGCATTGTAGTGCTACCTTATGTCCCATGGCTGCCCCTCAGGCTCACAATAATCTGTTTCCTTGACAAGAATTATGGTCTTCATATCACAGATGAAAAAGCAGCAGATGAGACGCTAAGCCACTTCTCAAAAGCCTCTCTCTTTCCAAGGGGGGGCAGAGCTGGAGTTAAGGCCTTGATGCTCTGGCTTAGATAATATATCTTCCACCTATGCCAGGGATTTCTATGTACTTAACTCAGCAGAAAAGGGGAGGCCATCCTCTCCGACCCCAACTGGAATCAGAGAAGCTACAATGTCACCTGTTTTATGTACAAGAAGCTTTGAAATGTATGATTTTGTTTAAACATTAGGGAGAGTTTAAAATGAATGAGAACCCACTGTTCTTTGCTGTGCTCTCTCTAGCCTTCGGCCACCACACAAGGAGCTCTGAGCTGAGCACAGGCACAGATGGCTAGAGACCCCAGCCCCCACAGAGAGAGCTCCCAGCATGTTCCAGTGTGTTCTAGAACTGCTTGCATGTCCTGCAAAGGTTTGTGCTGGGAAGCTTGCCCCACCACGGAGCAGTATTTAGAGGCTGTTTAACTTTATTTTTTCTTTGTTTTATTGCTGTGACAAAACCCGTTTCAAAGGCAGCTGAAGGAAGGAAAGGTTTACTCTGGCTCGTGGCTCAAGGGTACAAAAACATCCTGGCAAGAAAGGCATGGTGGCCAGGGAGTCACGTTGTGTCTGCAGTCAGAAAGCAGAGAGAGGAATACAACCTTCAGCTAGCTTCCTCCTTTATGGGATCCAGCCCAAGTAAGAAGTAAGAAGTAAAGAAAGGTATACAGAAATAAAGATAAAAGCCCAGAGGCAAAAGGTAGATGGGATAATTTAAGAAAAACTCACTAGAAACAAGCCAAGCTAAGGCCTGTTCCCTGCCTTCAGGGCAGCTTCTCTCCTCAGTTAACCATCTCTGGAGAATCTCTCCGTTGATTCCAGCTGGTGTTTCCAAGGCCTGCTGAGCTGACAGGGAAGGGAGTTCCATCACAGAGGTCCTGAAGCCTTTGAGAGGCAAGCTTGGTGGAAGGTAGCTAGGTCATGGAGCGACCTCCCAGGGCAGGATTCACCCGTCTCGAAGTGTGGGTCAGTTCTCATGACAGCAGGGTCTTGATCACTGAGGTTCTGCCATGTCGTTAACACCATTTGCACACCGTGGATTGCCTGTCCTTTTCCCTGTGTCATTGCGGGCAGCCAGCAGCCTTTGCCAGGACACCACACTCTGCTGTTGGCTCTTCCAGTCACCAGAATCATGAACCCAGTAAGCCTCCTCTTAAGTTCATCAGCCCCAGGCATCTCATTAAAGCAACACAAATGGACTCATACTGGTGGGAAGAAAAACACTGACGTGCCTGTTTGAATGAAGGATTCACAGATTGACAGTGTAGGGTGTTGTCCGGCCAACTCTGTACATCTTTCTCAGATACAGCTAAAGCTTTGTCCACAAACTTCCCAGCTTCTGCAGCCCACAAGCCTGGCAACAGGGCTTCCCAGGTCCTTAAGCCTGGCTTTGGTGAGATTCCCGTTTATTCTAACAATTTGCTTACTCTGACACTTCACTTTTCCCCGGGGCAAGGATGTGCAGGTTGTCATCACAGACGCCATAAGCCTTAAAGTATCTGCTGCGGTTGTGATTTGAAGGTTCCCTACGCTGGGTCCATGTGTTAGAAACTTGGTCTCCGAGCTGTGACAATGCTGAGAGACCTGGAACCATTAAGAGGTGAGGTCTGACGGAGAATATTTGGGTTATCGGAGGTGCTGCATTCAGAAGGAATTAACACATATCTCACAGAGTGGGTTCTCGTGGGAGTAGCTTGGTATTTTGAGCAAAACTGGCCATCTCTATAGTTTCTGGCTTCCTCTTTGGCTCTGCAGTCTCTCATTTTTAGGTACACTGCCACATCCACCATGGTGTGATGTAACCAAAGAAGCCCTTACCAGAGGCCAAACAGAACTGGCAGCCAGATCTTGGATTTCAGCCTCCGAAATGGTGCTAATTTGGACCTCCTTTCTGCAGGAGCCAGATTTAGGTGTTTCGGCACTGACGAGCTAAGACAGCTGCATGCCCTTCGTCCCCTTCTAGCTGCTTTTACAAGTCTCCAACTCCACTCCAGCTGCTATTTCAATCCAGAAACCTGTGTTCACCTGCTGGCTTTAGCTTCCTGAACCTGTGTTCACCTGCTAGTTTTAGCTTCCTGGTAGCTCTTTAGGAATAGCCTCCCGATCTTAACCCCCGGCTGGCAAATATTCAGGTTTCCCAAGGATCTTCTGTAGTTAGGACGCAGGGAAATCGTTTACGGTTGGTTTTACCCTCTTAACTTAGACAGTTGAGCAGCTGCCTTCTGCAGAGTACAGCTTGTCTGACTGTCCCCACCTGGCATCCCAGAGGCCTAGACAGGCCCCTTTGTTCTGATTTGCTGAAGTGGTTCTGACTTGGTCTCATTGTTCACCTTTGTGGCTCACTCCTTAAGCTATGTATGGCACAGACATCGGACAGGGTAGGTTTCTGTTCTTGTTTGCATTAATTGTACTGGATACTCATCTTTCTGGCCTTCCTTTTCCTCATTTTCCCCGACGACACAGTATAAAGCATTAAACAGGGCTGCTGTTGTTAAATGAAGAATAAACAAGAGTCTTGTTCAGGACCAACAAGAGGGCTCAACGGGTAAAGGCGCTTTCTATGCAAGCCTGGTGACCTGAGTTTGATCCCTGGATCACGCATAAAGGTGGAAGGAAAGAAGCGGCTTCACAAGGTGGTCCTCTGATCTCCACACACACCATGGCATAAACCCCACCACCACCAGAATCCTGTTTGGTGCCTTCAAAGTCAGAGTTCAGCAGATGCAAGCTCCCCCAACCAAAAGGATACACCCCAAACCCTGTCCACAGCTGGGTCTCCAAATTCAACACATTGGCTCTTACTTATGATGAGGCACCAAATCCAAAGAACATAAAAAACTTATTTCCAAGACTGGTTCCAGAAAGAGTCACTAAAGCTGGTTGAATCCCATAACTCAAATGATCAAATGATAGTGTTAGAATTTGAGGATTCGGGCTGGGGTTGTAGCTTTGTGGAAATACTAGATCCAGTGAAAACAGAAAAAAAAGGAAGGAAGGAAGGAAGGAAGGAAGGAAGGAAAGAAAGGAAGGAAGGAAGGGATTGAGGAAGGGAGGGAGGAAGGGAGGAGAGGAGGAAAAGAAAGAAGGAAGGGAGGGAGGAACATAGGGAGGAAGAGGACATTTAGAGACAAGAAAATGAGAAATATACTTTAGAAAATAACAAATGCACAGATGTAATAATAACATCTTTGTAATAACAAAATCTGGAACAATCTAAATGCCCAAGAAGGAGAGCTGGAAAAATGAAAATGCCTTCATACCACAAAGACTCCCTTTCTTAGAGTGTAGATTTGGAAATATCTGTAAAGACACCCCAAACAAATTTTAGAAAGAATGACATGTTATAGAATTCCACGTATTTCTCTGTTATAAAATTATCCCCTCCCCTTTTCTTTTCAAAAGAAACGCCTGGGCTGGGTGCGTTGGTTCACTCAGGCTAACATAGAATGGAGTTCAGGGCCAGCCAGGACCGTGTACTGAGTGACTTCCAGGATGGCTGTGCTAGAGTTAGACCCTGCCGAAACAAAACAAGAAACCTGGAAAAATCTTAGCTGATAGTGGCTCTATCTGGCTGATGCGATGACAATTATTCTTGCTTTATACATTGTTTTTTTCTTCCTTCCTTCCTTCTTTCCTTCTTTCCTTCCTTCCTTCCTTTATTTTGATTTTTTGAGACAGGATTTTGCTGTAGCTATCAAGCCTGTCCTGAACCTAGCTCTTGTAGACCAGGCTGGCCTCAAACTCACAGAGATCCGCCTGCCTCTGCCTCCCAAGTGCAGGCATTAAAGGCGTGCGCCACCGCTGCCCACCTGAACAGCATTCTTAAAATTAGGAGAAAAGAACTTTCTTTCAGAAAACGAAAACACAACAGAGGTATAACATTGATTCTTCCTTACAGATTTTGCTTGTAAATGTCAGTGCTAACTTTAAATTCTTTTAGACTCAGAGAAGAATGCATCTGAAGGTTCCTAGGACTGCAGCAGGGCGGAGGTAAGCTGGCTGTAGGAACTGGAAATGCCCCTGCAGCTCTCCTCTGCACAGCTCTGTGTTGAGGGGCCTGACCCAGACCTTCTCCTACAGGCCCGGTGCCTCAACACTACCGGAAACACGCTCTCATGATGTCTCCAAGCTGCTAGTCTTCTGGGCACTGTGTCCTGTGTCCCTAGGTCATAGATTCCAAGGAGGGATGGCAGGCTCCTCCTTTAATTTCTGCTAGAGACAACTGTGATCTACAGTGGCCCAGCTGGTGGCCAGACACACTTTTATGTTTGTCACTGTGGCCCAAGAGGCAGGGTCATGTAGTAAAGGCTGGGTGGATGGATTGAGAAATAGCTGACCATTTCCATGTCTATGAACCCACATGGCCTTGAAAGTGAGGATAAGAAGGTAGTGTTACAAGTCTGCCTTGCTTTGGGGAAGACTGCCGGGAAGCGGTAGGCCAGAATGGTGGGTCCCTAACAACAATCACCTACAGGGAATGGGGTCTCGGAGAGGGGGCTTGGGAAAGGAGGAGAAAGAAAAGACCTAGGATGTCATGGGCTTTCAGACTGATTCTCATAGAAGGCTTTTCCTTGTGTTTTAGGAACTGGAGTTCCTTTCCAGAAACCACCAATGGCGTCTGAACTTGCCCCTTCTCCTGGTTAATTCTCCTTAAGCCTATCCACAGTTGCTCCTCTTTTGATTTCCAGGAACAGAATCACAACAGGAAACAGTGAGTGGTGATTGACCTGGGCTTCTGGCTCTAGGGGGTTTGGTTTCTACAGGTAAATGTGAACTAGAGTAAAAGGAGCCCTACACAGGAGCTGGAGAGACGGCTCAGCAGTTAAGAGCGATTCCTGCTCCTGCAGAGGACTGAGTTCAGTTCTCCCAGCACCTCTATCAGGCAGCTCACAGCACAGGGGATAGGATTTCCTCTCTGACCTCTGCAAACTCATACACAGACACACATATTCACATGCTTACAAATTAAGTAAAATTAAACTCTTTAAGAAAAAAGTGTTGCATGTAAGGCAGGGGATCCAGAGTCCAGCTCAGAGGCTGCATCTAGAGAAAAGAGGCCAGGGCAGGGCATCCTGAGCTAATGGAAAGAGGCTGCAGAGTCTGTGACCAACCCCTGTCTACAGAGGAACTGTTGCCTAAAGAGGTGTTCAGCTGTAAGCCCCAAAGGGAGATGAACACTCAAGGAGAAAAAAAGGTAGGGAAAACAGCATCTGTGTACAATGACCTTGCAAGCCAAGACTGAAAGGCGTGAAGAGATGGCATAGCAATAAAGACACCCAGGGGTAAGCTGGATGTGGCACAAGCCTGAAATCCCAGCCCCTGGGAGACTGGAGCACTTGTGCTGTTGAGGGCCAGTGCATAGTGAGACCCTGCCAGTGACTGAGTATGAGTTTTTCAAGAAAGGAACAAAATAAAAGGTAGTACTCAAAAACTTGGAAAAGCTGATGTTTAGAACCTCAGAGAGATAAACGAAGAAACGACAGTCTTTACAAAGATGTGTGCTGCCCTGGAAGAAATATAACCAAGGAAGTGAAAGACCTCGCAGTGGGGAAACTGAGGAAGACACTAACAATGAAAAGATGTCCCAGTACTCATGGATTGATAGAAATAATATGGCAAAAATGGCTATCCTACCAAAAGGAACCTACAGATTGAAAAACTAGGATACCAATTAAATTCCAGTGCCATTCTTCATATTAATAGGATGGAAATCCTAAAATGCATATAAAAAACAAAGGACCCTGAATAGCCCAAATAATCATAGCAAAAGACTAAGTATCACAATGCTGAATTTCAGAGTATATCACAGAGCCATGGTGACAAAAACAGCATGGCACGGGCACAAAAACAGACACGGGTATCAGTGGGGCAGCACGGAAAACCAGTCTCAGAAGACAAGTGTCATGCGTCTTCTCATTTGTGGTCCCTAGGTTTTATATAGACACATCAAATCTTATACGAAAGTAGAAGTAACATTGTTCAGAGGCACAAAGGGACTGAAAGAGAACTAACAAGAAGGGGGTGGGATGGGAAGGGGAGGGCAGGGGGCACAAGGGGGAATGTGTTCCGTACACAATACATACACATACTAAAGCTTAATGTCGGTAAAATAAATAAAAATAAAGGCTGGAAAAATCTTCTCATAAGAGATTGTAATTGTAAACTGCTGTTTATTTTGGGTAATTTTTTTTTTTTTGTTTTTCGAGACAGGGTTTCTCTGTGTCTTTGGAGCCTGTCCTGGAACTAGCTCTTGTAGACCAGGCTGGTCTCGAACTCACAGAGATCCGCCTGCCTCTGCCTCCTGAGTGCTGGGATTAAAGGCATGCTCCACCATCGCCCGGCCTATTTTGGGTAATTTTTAATTAAGGTATAATTATATCACTTTCCCCTTTCCCTTTCCTCCCACCAGCCTTCCCCAAGTCCTCACTCTCAGAATGTTAGCCTCTTCTTCCCCAGTTACTGTTGTTACACACACATGCACACACACGTATATATAAACATAACCCTCTGAGTCCATGTTTGTCGTCTGTGTGTCTATGGCTTCAGGGTTGAGCACCTTGCGTTGGATGACCAATGCGGGGACCATCCTGTGGAGAGCTTAATTCTCCTCTCAGCAGTCATCAGTTGCCTGTGTAGTTTTAAACTGCTGTTTCTAAGGGTTTTGATTAGTAAATGTGTGTTTAGGTGCACGTGAGAAAGGAAATGAATGTGTGCCATTAATATATGATGCCGCTTAGTGGTGTAACGTAAGCACGGGTGAACATAAAGTTGGAAATCATAGGAAAGGAAATACATCCTCTGAATTTGGTAGATTCTAAACGAACCACAGTTGAAGACATGGTTAAATTGGAGTAAGGAATTCCTCTGGACTGTAACAATGGTAAAGAAGCTATAAAAACAGAGAAGGGCAAGTCTTTGGTTATGGACGGGGTGAGGGGTAGGGAGGGTGGCTCTAGAGACGCTGGTCAAAGGAGACACACGAGCAGTAACCTGACCAAGTCAGTGCTGTGACAGAAACAGAAACAAATCCGTATGCACACTGTGGTCAGAGCACTAAGCTCTCTAAACTGCTTCAAGGATTAAGGCAAGTGACCTAAAAGCACACACCGAATGCCTGATACGTAATTAGTAACAGACGAAGTGACTCTCCTCTACTTCTCCTAGGAATCTGTGTGAACAGAACCCAGAACCACCTCTGTGCTCGCGGGCTTTGGCCACCCAGGGAATGTCAGCTGGCTGTGTGTCTCTGGATCCCGTAACAGTGGGCTTAGTTCTCCGTGACCAAGAGCCTGGTCCACTGTCTGCTGTCTATTGCCTGTGTCTCCCCTACGCTCTCTCCCTTGAGATCATGCTCTCTTTTCCTAGCATTAACTAAACAAGCTAGGTTCATTCAAATTTTCAAAATGTAGAGGTAACATTTTCAGATATCCAGGCAGCCCGGCTGGTAGTTCCTTCAAAGCCCAATATTCCATCCCTGTCCACAGCTCTCAGTACCTCTCCCCATTATGTCCTGCCTAAGGCACATAGAACTCCTGGCAGAGGCCATGAGAGGAGGGGGAGAAACTCCTTCTTTCTGAGCACGGAGCCCTCTCCACTCCTAGGCTTGATGACAACCTTCTCTGAAGAAAAGAACAAATAAGGCTGACGGTCTGTCAGGCAAAGAGCAGCTTCTTGGGATGTGGGAATGTGAGAGACTGGATTGCATTCAAAGCAAATTCCCCCAGAGTGATAGAGATTAGTAAATCCTAGGGGCTCAGATACATTTAAAATTCCATACTGTGTAAGAGAGGATGGGGTGGGATCTCTGCCAAGGCCAGGGGGTGGCAGCTGGTATCCTAGAGACTGAGCCAGGAAGGGATGTGCGACAGACGGCCAAGGATGCCTGTGAGTTGGCAGTTTACGGCTCCCTGGAGTGAGGTAGATAAAAGAGTCTATGATGCCCCATGGAGGGGAAGTTTGTGTTTGTTTGTTTTTTTAACCAAAGAGAAAACATGTTCCACCCTCTGAGTTCTTGGTCAGGAAACCGCTGTTTGCAGAAGGAAAAGAAAGGGTACCTTTGCTGGCTGACACTGGCTTCTGCATTCATCTCCCAGGACAATGCAAGCTCATGGACCATCTTCCCTCCCCAGGGCCGCTGGGTTGTGTCCAGGCACCTCCCGCCCCCTTTTGTCAATCTTGTCTGGGCAGCTCTATCCTGCCCTCATCAGCACAATTGTCCCACACTAGAAAACCTATGTCTCCCCTATGTCCTTTCCTTCCTTGTTTTTCTCCCCAAACTGCACATCTCACCAAGGATGAATTATTTAAAAGAAAACCATCAGGAACTGAGCATCCAAACTTGGGCTCAATGGAGGTAAATGTCCGTGTTTCGGATGAGAGAAAGGAAGAGGAATTGTGAGATAAACAGTAGGGTTTTGATAGTGTCTCACATTCCATGATGCATCTGTCTCCTCTTAATATCTGAAAGAGACTGCGCAGGGAAGTGGGAGACACACTTTAGGTCACATTAGAAACAAAATTAAAAAGCAGGTGTTTGAGGTAAGGGCGGAAGAGAAATTGTTGCAAGCCAGCAAAACCAGAGTGTGGCGTGGGCGCAAGCAAGCACCTGCAAGCTGGACCACTGTCCTGGGGCCTGGGGCCTTCGCATGCTTCACTCTGTCCCTCTCAGACCCAGATGCAGCTTGAGATGCAGCTTGAGATGCAGCTTGGAAGACTTCAGTCCAAGTGGAAAGAAAGCAGGGGAGGAGAGAGATCATCAAAACTTCACACTGAGAGCAAGAGACGGGTGTGCAGTTTAGTCCTGAAATCCCTACCCTTAGCAGAGGGAATCGTGAGTTTGAGGCCAGCCCGGGGTTACATAGCTAAACCCTGTCCCAGAAAGAAGCAAACAAAAATGAAAACAAATAACCCCAGCTGAGAGTGGGACATTGCTTAGTAATGTGTGTTTACCAGACAAGGTCCCTGAGGGCAGGAGACGTGCGTATCTATTGATTAAATCAGTGCAGGGCACTAACATAGCAAGTGAATCGGTCCCTTTCCTAAGGATCAACATTTTGCCTTAATCTCACCATATAAACAATTGCCAGCCTGCAGAGACCGCAGTCTGTCTGCACAGTGAGTTGGAGCCTTACAGCCTTCGAAAGCCGAGCCTCTGTCTAATTAGCAGCTCTCTATGGACCTGTGCTCTTTCTTCTTGCCTCTCGCCGTGGTTTTTAAGAGTCAACCCTTTCATATGACTCTAACCCATGGTCCCTTGTGACATTCAGAAGAATACCCGGAAGGCAGATGGCTTCCAAGCCTCTTACTCTCAGAACCTCTCTCCCATCTGCCTCCAGCTTGATAAAAGGTCCTCTACAAAGACTCTCAGCTCGCGCTCTCATTCCCACCATCCCCACAGAGTGGGAGACTTGGAGCATGAGAGTAGAAATCACCTGCTCGCCTGGTAGAGGAAAACAGCAATTAAGCCAAACTAGAAATTAGTGTTTACTGGCTTCAGTGATCTTTTGAGGAAGTGCGTGTTCCATCAGACTATACAGAACAGCTGTACACAGGATGGGTCTGTGTCATGTGCTCATTTGTGTAGGGACACATTAAAAAAGGCATGCATGGGAGATGCAGAACTCCAGGACATCAGCTGAGCCAAACTAGGAATATTCGTTTGACTGGTGAGTAGCTTGACCGGAGAAGGAGGGGCAAGAGAACACTGAGCATCTTCTTGGATGTGGCTCCCAGGCACCATCGCCAGCTGCCCCCACTCCCCTGTCTCCTCCTAGAGCAGCAGCCAGCTCAGCAGCTGTTACAATTCAGTGACTTCATTTCTATTTTAATCAGAGCAGATTACTTTCGACCAAACTAGCATTTCTGGATGTAATCTACATCACCTGACCCCGGTCCATTAATGAGAACCGGTCCCCTCTGTTCTTTCTCTGTTTGTCGGATGCTAATTTATCCTGGCCAATATTATTATGCTAATTATGTAAGTGCAGTTGCTCTTTAAGGCAATTTTGATTATAAGAACTCTTGAAAATGCAATGAGAGAGAGAACCAAACAGAACAGGCAGGTAATCAGGGAGATTAGAAGCATCCTCTTCCAGGTATTAAGAAAGCGCATTCTAAGTTCGAGAATTTGGGTCTTAGTACTATGATATGCTTTCATCTGGTCAGGGTAGTTCTTCAGTTCCCTGGGGGTAAAATCTCAGATGACTACCACGGCCAGGAGGATATGTCAGTAAAACAGATGGGGCTCCCATGCAGTCATGGGAGTGAAGACTGGAGACCTAGGTCAAACCGAGGTCTTGCTCCTCTGGAGGAGCCACTCTGCCTCTGTACCAGTCACTTGATGTCATAAGGCAATAACCACAATGTGGCCAAACAAGACAGAAATCTGGGCTAGGTTTCTAAGTGGCTTTAGTTTTTTATTTATAAAGCACTAAACTGGGTCAAATAACGTTCCCTTAAGAGCTCCTAAAACACTTTGGTGTGTGTTCCCTGATCCATTCACCACGCAACATAATCCTCTTGACGCTAGATGGAAGCAGGGAGAAGTTCCTGGAATCAAGCAAGTCTCCAGCGGATGTCGGATGTCATTCTGGCACTGCCTGAAGGTAGCCCCAGACTCCTTAGACTGAGGCTTAGTCCCCAGCCACTGTTACCTCTTCAGTTGCCATTCTCAAGTCCCGAGTTGGGATTTGTACTTCCCACCAACCAGTACCCAAGTTTTCATACCTGGCTCTCTGCCCTGACTAGTTTTATGTCAACTTGACACAGAGAGGAGGGAACCTCAGTTGAGAAAATGCCTCCATATGATCAGGCTGTAGGCAAGGCCGTACAGTGTTGTCTCACATTGTCTTAAGCTGTGATTGTTGTGGAAAGGCCCAGCCCATTGTAGGTGGTGCCATCCTTGGGCTGGTGGTTCTGGGTTCTATAAGAATGCATGCTGAGCAAGCCATGGGGAGCAAGCCAGTAAGCAGCACTCCTCCGCGGCCTCTGCATCAGCTCCTGCCTCCAGGTTCCTGCCCTGTTTGGCTCCTGTCCTGACTTCCTTCAGTGATGGACTACAACGTGCTTAAGTGTAAGCCAAATAAACCCTTTCCTCCCCAACTTGCTCTTTGGTCTTGGTGTTTTGTCCAAGCAACAGAAACTCTAAGTCAAGCTGGTACCAGGATACTGAGGTACTGCTGTGACAGACCTGGCTATGTTGCTTTATGGAGGATTTGGGGGATTTTCTTAATTAGTGACTGATGGGAGAGGGCCCAGCCTGTTGTGGATGGTTCCTTCCCTGGACTGGTGGTCCTGGATTCTATAAGAAAGCAGGCTGAGCAAGCTGTGAGGAGCAAGTCAGTAAGCAGCACCCCTCCATGGCTTCTGCATCAGCTCCTGCCTCCAGGTTCCTGCCCTGTTTGGGTTCCTGTCCTGACTTTGCTTTGATGATGAACAGTGCTGTGAAAGTGTGAGCCAAATAAGCCCTTTTCTCCATAGCTTGCTTTTTGGTCATGGTATTTCATCGTAGCAATAGAAACCCTAAGTAAGACACTCCCTCTCCAAATTTTACAGTAAGGTCGTCAGGTGGAATAAGAGCCTGATTTCCAGAAGTCATTGGTTGAAGGCCTCTCTCAGTTTCTTGCTATATGGGTTTTTATAGGAGGCAACTTATAATGTGACTTCAATAGAAGTAGCAAAGGAGACTTTAGGCTTGCTTATCAGGGTGGTCTTGCATATAAGTTGATATTCAACCCTTAATAAATTGAAAATGCAGCTCTTAATATTGTAAAAGATTTGAGGTCACTGGGAAAATTACTGTCCCTGAAATTGGAGAATGGCAGGTAGTGACAGAGACGCTCAACACCTCCACCATGCTGAGACTCATCAGCAGAGCGGTCTTTAGGACGCACAGTGCCAATGCGCAGATCTGAACTGTGTCTGATGAGTGTAGGCGGCTCCTGTGAACAAAAAAAAACTGAGAGTCAAAACCTCAAGGGGGACACAGACATCAGAGGTCCTTGTTGTGCAAGATTATCCTCTAGAAAGGATCTCAATGGATTCCCACGTTACACGTCACAGGAAAACCCTTCAGGCTTCCAGAGGAGGAGAGAGAAACCATCTTGAAATAGGCCAGATTATTCTGTTTATAAGAGCCTTCCCTCAGGAGAAACTGTTTAACAGAGCTAAGCTGCTAGAATATTATCAGTGTTTAACTGATCTTACAGGAGATGCTCCAGCAACTCTGGGCATCAGAGAAACCACTGTCCCTAGAGTTGAAGAGATGAACAGGCAGATACAGACAATTCCAACTTGCCTTCAGAACTCAGTGGGAGGGCAGCACTGAGGGGCTTGTGAGGTTCACAGAGCAGAGACACCAGAACTGAAAGACTCAACCCTAGCACTACAGAATGCTCCTCCTGCCCTCTGCCTACCTCCGTGCGACTAAAGGCCTGTTGACGGTATTTCCTTGCTCTGTACATTATGCCCCGCTATCAAGAGAAAATCACAAGGCATATAAAAAAATGTTTGAAAACAAACAGAACAATCCCTCGGAGAACCAAATAGAAGGCAAGGCGAAAGAAGAAAACATCCAAGATACGTGGACGACCATAACAGGCACATCACGTGCATAATGGAAGGTACCAAAATAAGAAGAAACGGGAATAGCCACTCATGAATTAGTGGGTTACACCACACCACAGGTTCAGGGAGTCAGAAAACACCAAGCATAAATTCACTGCACCCATGTACAGCACATTCAAAACCAAATCGGAACAAAAGAGAGTAAGCAGGAGAGAGGGAGGCTGGAACTTTCACTAGTCTCCAAGGTGACTTTAGCCCACACACCAGGGAGAGGCGAGCACTGGCAAGAATATCCAGGGTGAGTTCTTGGAGGCTACTGCAGAAGCTGCCGAGTATAGAATGTCTCTGAGGTCCCCTGGCATACAGAGTCTAAGAACACAAACGCTTCTCTGCCGGAAGAGGCAACCCCGTTCTGTTTTTCACTGCAGTCTCCAAGATTCTCACCCAAACACATCCACGGCTCTGACATCTCAAGCACCTGAGAGCCCCCTGTTGAAAAGCAACTAGGAAAATCAGAGGTGCTGCGAGGAAGACCATGAGTCTTCTCTTTCCTGGAGCACCTGTTCTCCAGGTGACCTCACTGGTAGGATAAGTGTCTTTCCAGAATAGCCTTAGAAACCATGACTGTCTTGATCAAACCAAGCAGTTCCAGCAATGTCGAGAGAGATATCTCGATTCAAAGCAGCCTCCTGAGTTCTCACTGCACAATAATTGAGGTTGGTGGTTACAGTCTTGTCGAGAGAACCAGTTTCTCTGGCATGCTGGGACTTTCTTGAGACTTCTAAAACATAATTATGCTATGCCTTAACCCCTCTTAAATCTGGCATTAACTGGAGTTAAATGAGACCCTTCTTTCCTTCCTTCCTTCCTTCCTTCCTTCCTTCCTTCCTTCTTTCCTTCCTGTCTTCCTTCCTTCCTTCTTGCCTTCTTTCTTCCAGAAAATGGGAAGTAATTTTCCTACATTTGTGTACCACAAAAGAATCTTGAGAGCAGCCGGGGTCCTTTTTGGAAAGTCTGTTTTAGTCCATTGGAAATTTATATTTCCTTCACGAATAGCCCTCTTTAGTTCGGCCATAAGTCCTTTACATCTTCATGTCTCCAAGAACTTCCATCTTGGAAAGCCAGCTTACTAATGCATGCACGCATGCATGCACACACACACACACACACACACACACACACACACACACACACAAACTCTCCTGGGCATCCCTCCAACTGAGCAGCCCCCGCCGCTTACACACAGATGACGGCTGGCACCATATTTCCACTTCTTTCTCATTTTGTGAGTGCCTGAGCGATACACTATGCATTTGTGATTTTTTTTCAACTGATGTCTTTCAGTTTTCTTTTTATCACATGTAGGAATCTAAGGCTTACAGATACTGTGACTTAAAACAATCAAAGCTTTTTTTTTCATTCTTTATCTCAAACCTTAATTTTAAAAATGCCATTTGGTTCTTCCTCAAGGTTAAAAGTTGCAGTTGAATGGTAGAACATGTTTTGCTTGCATGAGGCCCTGGGTCATCTTCAGGATGACACACACACACACACACACACACACACACAAGGGTATGGGAGAGAAAGAGAGAGAGAATGTTCTTTTCCATAAAGAAGTCCAGTGGACTTTCTATCAGCAGTCTAGATTGAAGTCCCAGGTCCATAGCTTATTAGCACTCAGCATGCAGACTTTCACTATATTACTTAACCTCCCGGAGACTCTAGTAACAGACTCTTCACCTGTGAAACAGGTCAAACACACCTTGTTCACAGAATGATTTCCCTGGTTCAGTTCTGGGCACATATCTCAACAAGTACATTCATCAGGGTGCAAGGAATTACTCTAAAGCGTTGGTTTTCTTTAAATCTTATGCAGAAGCAAAGAAAGGTCCCAAGGGCCTCCAAATGTTCAACTGAAAAGAGGAAACGGAATCTTTGAGTCTCGACCGTCGACTCTCACTGTGGCCTCTTCATTCATTTAGCAACTTTACTATCCAAACATCTGGGCTCCTCACTTCAGGCCGCTTTGTGCCCTGAGCCTGAAGGACACACCGGAGACTGCTACTCTGTGCCCTCAGAGGTGAGCAGATTCCCCTTCTGTGGCCTCAAGTGGGGCACTGTGGGCAATGCCTGTGGGAACAGTGCTCGGCCCTTCCTAAATGCACGCTATTACTGGATTATGTGTTCTCACCTTTGCAACCACATGGACGAAAAGCAAGCCCAAGGACTGTTGAGGAGGTTTCTGGTCCCCGTAGGTAATTCTCAGGTACGTGTGCATAAAGAATGCCCTCTTCTGCTCCTGTGAGTGGCCCACGAGAGGCTCAGGCTGTCTAGGAGCAATCTGAAGCACAAGTGACCCTGCAGCACAGTCTGGCAGGAGGAGAAAAGCAAAGAGACAGAGACGGTCCACAGCCACACTGAAGAGCAGCAGCGGTTCTGGTTCCAGCGGCCAGATGTGGACAGATAACACAGCGGCGGATGGAGTCAAGCTGCCTCTTGGCCACTAGATGGTTACAGAGGTCTTTTCTAGCTGGACAGAGTGTTCTGTTTGGAAAGTTAGGGTTGGATATCATTGCCAATCCCTCCGGCCTTTAGATTTTTCCTTCCCAAGATCTTACCGTAGGACCCAACTCTGCTTGTATTTTTCAGCCCTAATCCAGGAGACCCAGGGAAATAGTTCAGTTCCTAAGAGCCCTGGACCAAAGCTGATTGCTTTCCCCTCTCTGCCACTGCCATCCCACACAGCCTCTCTTTCAACCCGTGGTGATGAAGCCAGTTGCAAGAGCCTCTACAGAGAGCATGGCGTTCCTTATTCAAAAGAAAGACATCTTCCAAAGGCCACATCAAAATTAACTTGTGGCCGGGCGGTGGTGGCCCACGCCTTTAATCCCAGCACTCGGGAGGCAGAGGCAGGCGGATCTCTGAGTTCGAGGCCAGCCTGGTCTACAAGAGCTAGCTCCAGGACAGGCTCTAGAAACTACAGGGAAACCCTGTCTCGAAAAACCAAAAAAAAAAAAAAACAAAAAAAAACAAAAAACAAAATTAACTTGTAATCTTGCTAGTGAATTTCTTCTGGGATTGTCTGGCATGGTGGTGGCACTCACCCTCATAAGTGCTAGAAATGAATGTTCCTAGATTTATGATCTACAGCTGCCAGGATTGACTTCTCACATACCTGGTGAGTCTTCTGCCTTGCTATTAAAGAGGTTTCTGTCTTTGTTCCTTTGTATATATAATAGCCCATAAATGAAAGTGCAAAGACAACTCTGGTGTAAGAGAATCATGACAAAGAATTTTGTTTATTGTCCTTTCCCCCATTGCCATCTCCAGCTTCTTAACTGCTTCAGTGGTTGTTCTAGGTTAAAAAGATTAAATATAACTTTTATTTTGTTATTTTATTTGCATGTGAGGGGGTGTGGGTATGCTTGACTGGGCATGTGTGTGCTCACTCACACATGTCTGTGCGGAGGCCAGAGGTCGGTGTTGGGTGTATTTTTCTCTTCTAATACTTTCCACTTTAGTTTTGAGACGGGTTTTTTCACCTGCCTGGAGCTCACCTTTTCAGCTAGACTAGCTGGCTAGCAAGCCCCAGGGGTCTGCTGCTTCAGCCTGTCAGGTGTGCTGGGGTTACGAGCTTACGCCATCGCACGGGGGTTTTGATGTTTGCCCAGGCTCCAAATTCAGGTCCTCCTGTGGCACAATAAGCCTTGGGCTCACTCAGCCATCTCGTTAGCCACTAATATGTCACTTTTTGTCTATGTAAATATTGGATTTTTAAAAATTCCTTTTTTGTCTGTTTTGAAATTTATTTATTTATTCATTCATTTATTTTTGGACAGGGTCTCAGTTTGCCTTGGCTGGTCTCTTGCTATGTAGCTGAGGCTGGTTTTAAAATCCTGATGGTCCTATCTCCACATCCCCATAGTGTTAGACTTACAGGTGTGTGCCATTATGTCTGGGTAAAATGTTGAGTTTTTAGGGTCCCGTTTAAGGATTCGGGAGCTAGCTCAACTACAGGAGCTATCCCTGGCTACCAGGTCATCAGCAACACCTTACACAGGTGACTTTCGGAGAGCTACTCTCAGTAAGTGATTTATTTTACAAAGTAACATCGCACACTTGGAGGAAGTCAGTCCCTGGGCAGAAGGTGGAGGCAGCAGACCAGGGGAGGCGGTGACGGTCTGAAGTAGACTGGACAGGCTCCCCTCCTTACAACTGAGAAAGCATTGGACAGTAATGCACCATGTAGACAGGACTGCCTTTTATTTCATCCTGGAAACTGATGAAGACAATGCAATTGAATTCAGAGAGAAACTTGCCTGGCCCTCTAAGTGGACGTTCAGGAGGTCTCTGTGTAAGTTGGCTGCCCTGCTATCTTGACAGGCAGTAGCTGGTCTGCAAGAGCTGACTATTAATACCACTGGAGCCTGACAAGATAGCATTCACACAGGAGAGCAATAACATCTTAGGGAGATGGTGTTCTCATTAGGCATTGTGGAGCACAGGGCAAACCCACAAAACATGGTAGCCTGCAGAAAAGAGATTCCATTTTAAAGAAGAAATAAAACACATACATTCTTGAGAGTTGACTGAACTTGGAATAAAAAATATATTTTCTTATTCAAAGAAATATAAGACGCCACAATAGAAATAATAAAGACATTAAAAATGGCAACACTGGAGGCCTGAGCGAGCCACATCCACGGGACCAGGTCCCAGCAAGCGCCCTCTGCAGGACCACCAGCCAGAGCAGGCCCAAGCCAGCGATCTTGATCTCTGCCAGAGCAGGCCTAAGTCAGTGACCTCCTCAGGAGCAGGATCAAGCCAGCGACCTCCTCCCGAGCAGGCCCAAGCCAACCACCTCTGTGGGACCAGGCCTGAGCCACCAACCTTCACCCCTCCAGGAGCAGGCCCAAGCAAGTATCCTCCATGGGAGCGGGCTCAAAGGACCTCTGGGAACACTGATTGACCTCTGGGGTGACTGGAAATGTGGCCCTGACTCTACTACCAGGAGCAACCATCTGAGCCTTGGGTTCACTAGCACCTAGAAGAGTGATCACCAGAGACACAGCCCCAACTACACCAATCAGAGGAAAAGATGGGTAGGCAAGGTAAGAACGCACTCAACACCACAAAGAGCAACATGACACCAACAAAAACTAGTGACTCTAAAACAGCACAATGCAGAAGGTGTGGTACATTTACACAATGGAGTACTACGCAGTGAGAAAAAATAATGACATCTTGAAATTTGCAGGCAAATTTTGTGAGGTAACCCAGACCCAGAAAGATAAATATGATATGTACTCACTCATAAGTGGCTTTTAGACATAAAGCAAAGAAAAATCAGCCTACAGTTCACAATCTCAGAGAACCTAGACAACAATGAGGACCCTAAGAGAGACATACATGGATCTAATCTACATGGGAAGTAGAAAAAGACAAGATCTCCTGAGTAAATTGGGAGCATGGGGATCATGGGGGAAGGTAGAAAGGGAGAGGGAAGAAGGGAGGGGAGTGGAGAAAAATATATAGCTCAATTAAAAAAACAATAAAAAAGCGTACACATAAAAAATGGCAACACTGGGTTCCTAGTAAAGAAAAACATACAGTCAAGATAATCTATTGAATTGGTATGTGAATTTTATGCAAAGATCCCCTAAGATGGTTAATAATGTGAAACTATTTATCCAAAACAAAGAACAGCCAGGAATAAAATCTCTTAAAATTTTCCTTGTCGAACCCTTTAGATTTTTTTTAATATTTATTTATTTATTGTGTATATAATATTCTGTCTGTGTGTATGCCTGCAGGCCAGAAGAGGGCACCAGACCCCGTTACAGATGGTTGTGAGCCACCATGTGGTTACTGGGAATTGAACTCAGGACCTTTGGAAGAGTAGGCAATGCTCTTAACCTCTGAGCCATCTCTCCAGCCCCATGAACCCTTTAGATTTTGAACATGCAACAAATAAGTCTTTGAAGTGTGTGTTCCTGACAGATACACAGGGAGAGAAAAAACATCACCAGCTGAATAAAGTGGATAATTCCAGAAACAGTCAGCTGCTTTTGTGGAAACATTCTGAGAAGCAAGGGTCGGAACATATCAGTCCAGTATAACAGAAAGTGACTATTCAAATAAAGTGTAGATAAACCTTGAGGGCGATTTCATGTTTGTCTAGAAAAGAGTGACATGTGTTTCGTGTAATAATTTTCAGTTCCTTCAGATTCTAAAATTCAGAATACAACTGAGACATGATGAATGACTGGCCGAAGGAATGCAGGCATTGCTTCCTTGTGTGTCCTTAACCCGGATTTTTGTCACATAGATTTGCATTCAGCATCATTATAACGGAAAGTAATGAGCCAGATGCCATGACTCACTCATGCTGGTGATCCCAGGACTCTGAAGACAGGGTAGGAGGATCGTGAGTTTAAGGTCAGCCTGGGCTACACAGTAACCTTGTTCGAAATCAACCATACAAAGGTAAATGAATGTGGCATTAACTTAGTTGAGCTTGTAACATGATTTACTACTAAGAGAACTTAACATCTCTGCTCAGGCCAAGGGACTGAGGCAACAGATTTAAGCCTAAATGTGTAACATAAGAGCCTTTACTGTAGTACGGACAGGGTCAACACTACTGTTAGACCACTGATGACAGTTGATAGTTTTCAAGATTTTACTTCTATCAATCGTGTGTGTGTGTGTGTGTGTGTGTGTGTGTGTGATGTGTGCATATAGAATACATGTAGAAGTAAGAGGACAACCTCAGGTGTCATCCTCGTCTCCCCCTTGTGTGAGACAGGGTTGTACGTCACTGCTGTGTACATACACCAGGCTATCTGGCCTTTGAACTTTCAGGGATTCTGTTTCTCTGCCTCCCATCTCCCCAGAGAAGCACAGACACTTGCCACCATGTCCAGCTTTGTGGAGAACTCAGGTCCTCACATGCACGGTGGGCATTTTACTCAATGAGTCACCTGGCCAGGCTTCTCTCAGGCTTTCATTGTTTTGTTTTCTCTTTCCACAAAGGCTGCTCCTTCCCGAGACTTCTCTTGCTGCGGCTGTTTTCTTTCTTTAGGCGGTAGCCCAAATTTGGATTCTTTATTTAGTAATTTGGAATGTCATGACTCTTCAGGAAAACGCCGGGAAGGCCAAGCTCCTTGTGGCAAGGCCTGAGCTGCAGCCAAGTGGCAGTGTGTGACCCCATAAAGTTGCCTGACCGCAGAGCACTGTGGTCCCCCAAACGGGATGGATTGGATGCTAAAGCTTAGGCTGACCTTCTTCCTGGGGCTAATGTGAGTCTCAGGGGAGATATGCCACAACTGTCTTTATTGGCACAGAGCTGTAATCCCTAAGGTATTATTGGCACTCACTAAGATTCACTATGATTCACTACATTTAAACCCTGTTGTGCACTAAAACTGCTTGAACTGTCAGGGTTGTTCGCTTTTGTTTTATTTGTTTATTTATTTCCAGATAGGGACTTACATTATGTCCCTGGGGGCCCGAAACTCTCTGTGCCATCCAAACTGACCTCCCACTGCATCAGTCCTCCTGCCTTAGCCTCCTGGGTGCTGAGCTGCAGTGGGATCCATCACACCCGGCTGACTTGCTGGTTTAAACACTCATTAGTGGGCTCTACGCCCGCAGAAGGAACCCACGTATCTGCACTGGTGCTCTCTCCCCTCTCCCATCACCACCTTCTCGCCTGTGGTGTGATCCTGGTATAAATAGTCTTAGGAGGAGCACTGGATAATCACTGGTGCGAAGATAAACTACTTGACAGCTCTGGGAATGAATGGTCCTGTCAAAGAATAAACTAGGTCTTGCTCATTTTGAGTTGCATATTCAAGCATGTGTTGCTGCTTAATGAATGGATGGCCCCTTAGAAGGTGGGACCCAAACTGAAGAAGATGCTTTTAGAGATGGCTGGAAATGCAGAAGGCCTTTTGCCTTCCACACTCTAGCTCCTCTGATCCTATTTTGAGCAGTCTCTGCCTTCATCCTGTCTCTGACATGATGAGTCCCCTTCTGGTTGTTTCTTTACATTTTGGGGAGACTAATGGAACCCTGTTGTTTAAACAAGGTTGTGTACTGAGCCATGTGGGCATGTCACAGGACAGATGGGTGAGCAAAAAATAAAGCTTAGAAGATGCTGGCAAGCGTTGGTGCATTCGAGATGGGAAGTAGTATGGATGATGTCCATCAACAGCCAAAGGACCCAGTGAGAGCACTTTTGTCTCTCAGGACAGATTGCTCAGGACTAGCCCTGAGCTAAGGTCATTGAAATCCACTGACTTTAATGTTCCCACTACCTCCACTTCCTCATCACCTCTTACCGTGACAGGAACTCAGAACATTTCCACTGTGATAGTCAACCCTGCAGTTTTATTTTTCACAATGATGCCTGTCTACTGGCCTATTATTTCCCATTGTAAAGGAGACTGAGAGTTAGGGGTGCTTCCTATTAATCTAATCAACAATTATGGCTGGGGACATAGCTTGGGGCAAGAAATTTGCCTAATATGTATAATGTCCTAGGTTTGATTCCCAGCACCATAAGAAAACAGATACGGCTGGGTAGTGGTGATACATGCCTTAAATCCCAGATTTATATGCGTTCAAGGCCAGCCTGGTCTACAGAGTAAGAAAGAAAGAGAGAGAGAAGAAGAGAGAAAGAGAGAAAGAAGAAAGAGAGAACGAGAGAAAGGAGAAAGAAAGAGATAAGTACTGGGTTTAATGAACGACTCCTCTAAAGTTACTGGGGAATCC
This sequence comes from Arvicola amphibius, assembly GCF_903992535.2. NCBI lineage: Eukaryota > Metazoa > Chordata > Mammalia > Rodentia > Cricetidae > Arvicola > Arvicola amphibius. Next base: position 64,522,189 of record NC_052058.2, read on the forward strand.
CTAGAAGGTTGTTTTACCTGAAACAATTCAATTCCAAGGTAGTACAGCCTTGGCGGAGATAGAGATAAGACTGGGCTAAAGGAGACATTCCTCAGCAGCTCTCCCTGAAGCACCTATGGGAACTGGGGAGTGGAGGTGGGAATCTGCTCATTTCGCAAGGTTTGTTGGGGACTCCATGGAACCAGTGTTTGGAGCTACCAGCAAAATGACTTTTCTTTTTTAAAAAGGCCACCAGCTTCTTTCTGGTTCCTGGAAGTGGGGGCCGCTTATTTCACCCACTCTTCTTAGCTAGCACACATGGAAGTTATGCTGCCCCTTACACAATGAGGACCCCTGGAGCTTTGTCAAGAGCAGCACAAGCCTAAATTCACCCACGCTAGAGACTGTCCACCCAGCTTCCATGTTTGTGTAAATCCTGCTTAGCCCAGATTCTTCAGGATGAGCCCTGTGTGCCGAGCGTCTGCTTCTGTCAGGACTAAACCAGTGCATCTGCCATTTCCTCGCTGCGCTTGGTTTTCAGCAAGGGCTGAAAAGCAAGGTGATGTCAGAAGGCCCTGGGAAAGGTGCCGCACTGTCTTATCAGAGGTCCTCTAGACATCACTCGTCCCATTAATGTACCCATCTTTTGTTTTGTTGGTGGCCTTCTTACCCCACGAAATGAGTCAGTCTTAAGACAAAACCAACACCAAAGGCAGAACAAGGCTCTAGAACGAAATTGATTCCATGAGTAGCTGAAGACTCATACTATCACTGAAGCCCAGCCAACCTCTAGAGCTGTGGTTCTCAACCTTCCTCATGCTGTGACCCTTTAATACAGTTCTTCATGTTGTGGTGACCTCGACCATAAAATTATTTTCATTGCTATTTCATAACTAGATTTTTTTACTGTTATGAATTGTAATGAAAGTATCCATGTGCTCAGATGATTTATTAGGGGTCACCATTCACAGGTTGAAAACTTTAGCTCTAGAGAGTGTAAGGACATGCATAGGGTTGGATTCAACTACATGTAACCAAAGCACATAAGACTGACTTTACCAAGTTGATTTCTTTTCTGGGTTAATTTTTTTTTTGGTAGGAAGCAGAGGTAAGGCTGAAGATGCAGTTTAGGTGGTAGAGGACTTGCCAGCATGCAGGAGTCCCTATCTTCAATTCCCAATACCCTTTAAATCTAGGCATGTTGGTACATACCTGTGGATCAGCATTGGGGAAGTTGGAGGTAGAGGCTGGAGGATCAGAGTTCAAGGTCTTTCTCAGCAACTCATGGAATCCCAGGTCAGCCTGGACTACATGGGACCCTGACTTCATTCCAGGGCTAGCTCTTCTTCCTGGCAACTCTGCTACCTTCACTTTTGTTCCTCTAGATAGAATGTCTTCTCCAGCTCCCGTATTCCCACCTGAATCGAGTCAACTAAAAGGAGACGGGCAATGTCATAGCCTAGAAGATGGGCAGCTCTTCTCCTTATATACAAGAACCTATGCACAGCTGCCCTAATTCTGACTGAGAAATATGTCTTTCCTGGAAGGCCACAGGCCTGGCTAGACAAGGGGATTCTGCAGCTGGGAGAAGAGGGGAATGGACTGAGGTGAAGAAACTAGGTCAGGGCCATGCCATTTCCTTCCTGTTGCTCAAGGCATTTGGATGTGGGTTTTCTTGTTCTTTGCATCAAACGCATCCTAATTGATGCAACCCACACACTCACCTACCTGCCATCTCTAGTCACCAGCTGAAGGGTGAAAAGAAAGAAGAGGCCCTTCATGGCCAGCATCTCAAGGTCTCCCCCTGTATTTCTCCCCAGGCTTGCGGCAGTGCCTGGCACCTGGAGTTGCTTGATAAACATTGGCTGAATGGAGGATTCAGGTGGAGGAAGTTGAATCACAGTTCAGTGTTGGAGGACTCTCATTGGTTAATAAAGAAACTGCCTTGGCTTTTTGATAGGGCAGTATTTAGATAGGTGGAGTAGACAGAACAGAATGCTGGGAAGAAGGGAAGTTAGGCAGTCGCCATGCTTCTCCTCTGAGATGGACGCAGGTTAAGATTTCTCCTGGTAAGCCACCACCTTGTGGTGCTACACAGATTACTAAATATGGGTTAAAGCAAGATGTGAGAATTAGATAATAAGAGGCTAAAACAAATGGGCCAGGCAGTGTTTAAAAGAATACAGTTTCCATGTAATTATTTTGGGTGTAAAGCTAGCCCGGTGGTGGGACGCAGCCCCGGCCGCTCCATCTACAGTTCAGCTTTGTGGCTTTTCAGTTCTGGTCTTGGGCTTGATAAACCCGAACCCCAGCCTCCCTAGAGAAGTGACAGAACAGCAGCCACATCTAAACAGTGTAAATGTCCGTGGTGGCACAAAGTGCCTAGGTGACTCTAGAACTTACCCTACAGTCACACACACACACACACACACACACACACACACACACACACGTATACACATCACACATAAGTGGTTTTTTTCAAGTTGCAGCAATTTTAAGGTACAACTACAGTAGACATATTGACATAACCCCTAAAGTGATGAAAGAGATTTTTGGCAAATGTCTGAAATGCAGCAAAGTCTGCAGTCGTTTATGTAACTGCTGTGCTCAAAGCAATGAAAACTTTGGAGAGATTTTTTTCATTAAAACTCTGAAGCCTTCTAAGATCCCAAATTATTGTTTAGTAAGTGGAATGTGAATGAATCAGAATGTATATGTGTTGACTTTACCCTGGAGTCCTGGAGTGATAAAACCAAACTAGAAAAGGCCTCTGAAATTCTTTTGCTGTCCAAAGGCTAAAACTACAGCACAGTGTTCTGCTGGACTCACCGACCTTGAATTCAGAAAACTGACCAAATGACAAAGAACGCTAGGCCGCTTTTCAAGGTCTTTACCGTATAATCCCACGAAAACCTTATGGTCGCTCATCTCTTTTCGTTTGCTTGTTTTCATGGGTTTGGGCTCAGAAGCCTTAGGGAGAAAACAGAACTGAAAATAGAACCATCTCCTTCTTCCGTCCTGCACCTGTCAAGGTGTGAAGACAGATGGGAAGTCCCTCCGTGAAGATACTCTCCAATAAGAAAGGAGAGATCGCAGAGGCAGGGAAGCCACTCAGCTCTCAGCCCAGGGCAGCGAGAACATTTTTAAGAAAACCTGTAGGCGAAAGGGTGAGATAGTGGTGGAGAGATGTCGGAATACGAATGAGGGCCAACTGGTCCAGCTTTCTGGTTTGCAGCTGAGGAAGCTAACTCTCAGAGAGCTGACAGGTCATAAGGAAGGCCACCAGAGTAGTAACTGCAAGGCAAGTCTCTGGTTCCATAGCCCAATACACTCTTTGGGGAAAAGGAAAGGTAAAATAATAAGGAGATCCGTTAGTGTAATATTTGAATTTGTGACTGGCTTCCTGTATGATATTTCTCTTGATACTCACTCTGACAGGACAGATCTTACATCCAAAGGATGAAAGCAACTGGGAGAGGTGAAGAGACTTTTGTTCAAGGTGGCAAAGAGCTCAGAGGAGTGTTAACTCCATTCTCAACCCCACACAGACACACGACAGGCAAAAATCTGTACCATCCATGCTACTACGTGTACTACGGTCCTATAGTGTTTCTACTACATGTACTATGGTACTACAGGAAGGTTTGCAGTTTGCAAGCAGAAAAAGGGGCTGGAGTTTTAAACACATACACACACAGACAGAGAGACAGAGACACGGGGGGGGGGTGTCGTCATCCTTGAACCAAGAATGCCAAGAATGCCCCCTTTATTGTGTTCCAGGGCAGCTTATATAGAGATCCTCAACTGATAGCCACGCCTCAGCCAAATTTACCAGAAACCACCCACCTGCCATCAGGAACTCCTGAGGGTCTCATGCTCAGAGCAACTGCAAGCATAACAAATTGCTTACAGGAAATTCAGGGTCTGGGGGTCCACAGCCCCCAACAGCTCCCTCTTTTCTATATAATTAGATCAAGGTTCTGGACTGGCATGGGCATAGCACAAATATGATAGCAATAAGTTGAAAAATGCCCTAGCGAACATGCTCACTCCATATTCCACATGAATGATAGTAAATGCTGGTAGCAGCTACAAGATAGTAACAGATGCCATCTGGCTGGTGGCAACTCCAGCTGTTTTATTTATTTGTATGTATATGCTGTATTCATGATTCCTATGTTCCTATCTACATTACATGTGTATGGGGAGTCAAGTGTGTGTGTGTATGCATGCATGTAGAGGTTAAGGGACATCGTCCTCAATCTCTTTCACCTAATTTTTAGACAAGATCCCTCATTGAACCTGGGGCTCTCTGGCCAGCAAGCTCCAGGGATCCTCCTATCTTGGCCTCCCCATTGCTGGGATCACAGATAGATGCTACTGTATCCGGCTTTTTGTGTGGATGCTAGGAATCCAAACCCAAGTCTTCATGCTTAGTGGCAAGTACTTTACTGACCAAGCCATCTTCCTTGGGCCCATGATGGTTAATCTTGACTGGATTGATTGGACTGAAAACCACCTGGAAGAATGGCATTTCCCTGGATGAACCTGGGAAGCATTTTCAGACAAGACTAGATCAAAAGTCCTTGGCCTAATGAATGGTTTAATATGTTGATGAATTAAAATCTGAATAGACTATAGGGAGGTGGTTGAACTGTAGAAGCTTGGAATAATTACATCACCTCAGGGCAGGAATGCTTGGAAGGGCATATCCTGCCCTGGTTCCTTCCTGTTGCTTCTTTCCACTTTGGGTTGTCATAAGGCAAAAGCAGCCCTTCCAAGACAGTCTTGCCACCATGGTATGCAGCCTCACCTTGGGCCCAAGCAATGGATCCAGCCAACCATGGATGAATACCTCTAAAACCATGAGCCAAAATAAATCTTTGCTCATTTGAACTGTCTTAACTATTTCACTGTGATGAACTTACTGGTTGGTAACACTTAAACAATGTAGACAAAAACTTCTGCCACAATAGCATTATGGCATTAGTAGTCATTAATAGGTGTTATCTTACTACTTTATTTTTAAAATTATTTTATGTGTATCGGTATTTTGCCTTCATGTATGTTTATACACTATGTGGCATGCCTAGTGCCCACAAAAGCTAGAAGAGGGCATTGGATTCCCCTGGAAACTAGAGCTAGAGATGATTGTAAGCCACTGTGTGGGTGCTGGGAACCCAGCCAGAGTCCTCTAGAAGAGGAACAAATGCTCTTAAACTGCTGTGCCCTCTCTCTAGGCCCTCTTATTAAAAAACTGAGGAGAGGGACCAGGCAGTGGTGCCACATGTCTTTAATCCAGCACTAGGGAGGCAGAAGCAGGCAGATCCCTTGTTAGCCTGGTCACAGAGCAAGTTTCTGGGACAGCCAGAGCTGTTAAACAGAGAAACCCTTTCTCAACAAACAAACAAAACAAATTAATTAATTAATTAAATTTAAAAAATAGAGAAGAAAAAATAGAGTGTTTGTGTCAGGTCTGGTGGTGTGTATGGGCTTATAACCCCAGCTACTTCAGAGGCTGAGGGATGATGATCATAAGTGCAAGGCCAAACTGGGTAACTTGGTGAGATCTTGTTTTGCAAACAAGCCTCAGGTTTTATCTCCTAAAACAAGGAAAAAGGAGGCAAGGAACAGGGGATATGTATTAAGTCACTTTCCAAACAAGTGTTAAGCTCAGTCACCAATATTTAAATGATCGATAGCAGATATTTAACAACATGCTTTCGATTGCTTGAGTGGTAGGTACCTCTGTGGCTAATTTATTCCAGCAGTCCACAGAGGCTAGATTCTGATAGTTCAGGGCAGCTGAGTACCTGCCTTGACTGGTAAATTTGGAGGGTGAAGCTGAGCAGGAGCGCCCTGTTCTGCCCCCTCCTCCTTTGGAAGCAGAAGCCTGTGCTGCCCCGATGTTATCCTTGATGGTACAGGAAAAGACTATCTCACTCTGGGGCTAAAGCCCAGGAAACTCATTTGCCTACAGTCACAAGCTCAGATGTATTTTTACTCCCTTCTGCTTCAGTCCTTCGTCTTATTTCTCAGTTGATTCAGGATTCAGGGAAAGAGGAATTGTGTTCTGAAGCTAAGGGTGGTGTGGCTCAGAACTCAGTCTTCCAAGGACTTTACCAAAATGTTTCTACAGATTTGCGGGGAATCTGTCAACATTCGCCCGCAATACTTCTCATATTAAAAGTGCTAATGTCCCCACTCTGTAGAAATCTCATGTGTCGATGAAGTCCCAGCTTGGGCTGGCCCAGCTCCAACAGTAGTTCCAAAGCGGGGGAAATCCTGGCTTTTCCTCAGCTTCCTCCCCCACACCAGCAGGCCCACTCCAGGCTGGGTGGGGAGGCCTTTGATCTAAACAGGGATCCTCCTCGAGGCCCTTTTAAGTTTCATAACTGAACATTTCACCTCCCACATGCTCACCTGGGTTTCAAAGCTAATGCTTCTGCCTGCAGCCATCTAGTTTGAGAGTTCAGACCCGCACCAAAGAAATAAGCCTAATGAACCGTTTTTCCTCCCTGTGTCTCTGCAAGGTCCAGTTGAGATGTTCTATTAGGGAAAATAGATATATTAATGTTTGCTCCTGGGATGCTTATGGAAAGTTGCTCAGCTAAAAGTTTGCTCAACATTAGTGTTCCTGATACATATGTATGAAACTCTCAGAGGATAACTCTCTGGTCGTCTTCTAGAACCTTCTGTCTGACAGCATCCATGAAAGGAACCTTGGATCTTGGACCAGAAAGTTCTGTCTGCTGTGGGGAAGTGACTTATTTCTTCCTGTAGGATGAACAAATTCAACTCTCTCTTAGTCTTGGCACCCCCAGCCAGATCCTACAAGTCCAATTACTGAAGTTGCACTATCTTAGTTAGGTTTCCATTGATATGATAAAATACTATGACCAAAGCAACCTGGATGAGAAAGGGTTTATTTCATCTTATGCTTTCAAATCTTAGTCCATCATCAAAGGAAGTCAGGCTAGGGACCAGGCAGGAACTTAGAGACAGGAGATTACTGTTTACTGACTTGCTCCTCATTGTTTATTCAACCTTTCTTGTATCACCCAAGAAAAGAAGATCGAAGGGATATGAATTGGAAAGGAAAAAGTCAAACTTTCACTATTTGCTGATGATATGATAATGATGGAGGAGGGTCATCTGTCTATGTGTTACTTTCATTGGTTAATAAAGAAACTGCCTTGGCCCTTTGATAGGACAGAAATTAGGTAGGGTGGAGTAAACAGAACAGAATTCTGGGAGGAAGGCAATGAGGCGTCGCCCATAGCTCTCCTCTCCGAGATGGACGCAGGTTAAGATCTTTCCCGGTAAGCCACCACCTCGTTGGTGCTACACAGATTACTAATATGGGTTAAAAGCAAGATGTAAGAGTTAGCCAATAAGAGGCTGAAACTAATGGGCCAAGCAGTGTTTAAAAGGAATACTGTTTCCATGTAATTATTCTGGGGCTAGCTAGCTGTGCAGGAGCCGAGCGGGACGAAAAGCTGGCCTGCTCACAGCTCCTTCCTCATGATAGTATACATAAGTGTCTCCAAAAATCCTACCTGGACCTCCTACAGCTCTTAAACACCTTCAGTAATGTGGTGGGATACAAGATTAAATAAAAAACTCAGTAGCCCTCCTTTATACAGATGATAAACAGGATGAGAAAGAAATCAGAGAATCATCACCCTTCACAATAGCCACAAACAACACAAAATATCTTGGGGCAGCACTAGCTAAACAAATGAAAGACCAGTAGAACAAGAATTTGAAGTTTTTGAAGAATAAAATTGAAGAAGACATCAGAAAATGGAAAGATCTCCCATGCTCATGGATAGATAGGATTAACATAGTAAAAATGGCAAGCTTACCAAAAGTAATCTACAGAATCAATGCAATACCCATCAAAATCCCAGCACAATTCTTCACAGACCTCAAAAGAACAATACTAAATTTCATATGGAGAAAAAAAAAACCAAAATAGCCAAAACAACCTTGCACAATAAAAGAACATCTGGAGGCATTACCACCCCTGACTTCAAGGTCTAATATATTAAATATATATATTATTTATTGCAATAATAAAAACAGCTTGGTATTGGCATAAAAACAGAGAGGTAGACAAATGAAATTGAATTGAGCATCCTGATATTAACCCACACACTTATGAACACCTGATTTTTGACAAAGAGGCTAAAATTATACAATGAAAAAATAAAGCATCTTCAACAAATGATGCTGGTATAACTTGATGTTGAGATGTAGAAGAATGTAAATGGATCCATATCTATTGCCATGCACAATACTCAAGTTCCAATGGATCAAAGACCTCACATAAACCCATTCACACTAAACCTCATAGAAGAGAAAGTAGGAAGTAGCCTTAAATGCATTGGCACAGGAGACCACTTCCTAAATAGACCAGTAGCACAGACACTGAGAGCAACAATTAATAAATAGGAGGAAAAGAGGTAGAGCCAATGGGTTACATTCTGGATCATCTGGCATATGTTTCAAACAAAAGATGAAGGAATTTGAGAAAGTTACAAAGAAAAGCAGATTCCTCAAAGCAATGACAGTCATGGGAAGAGCTATGGAGCTGAGAGAACTATTCCAGCAATGAGAACTAAAGGCATTGCTGTGAAGAGAATAGCTGCCAGTCACTAACAAGGCATCCTGGAAAGACACAGTGCTTCATTATGATCCTGAATCCTCTCAGACACACATTTTGGAAAGTGAAGCCAATAATCTGTCCAGCATCACAACCCCCACATTTCTATCTCAGTATTTCTCAAAACTTTCCATCTTGGGATCTCTTTACAGTTTTATAAATCACTGTAGAATCAAAATGGCTTTCATTTGTATTCAATAAAATATATACATAAAAAGCTAGCCAATAAGAAGCTAGAACTAATAGTTCAAGCAGTGATTTAATTAATACAGTTTCTGTGTGATTATTTTAGGGCTAATCAGCCAGGAACTAACTAGTGGCCTTCTGCAACAAATTGGCGCCAATGTGGTTGACTAAAATCCACTTAAAACCTGAGAGAGCGTAAAAAGGAATCCTAGACACAAAAGAACAGAGTTAAGCATGGTTTGGTAGCAGCATTTTCTTGGGTGGGCTCTGTTTGCTAGAAGCAAACAGCAGCATTGCTCCTTTAAGAGAGGTCTTACTGATTCAGTGGTAGCAGGACAACACCACTGGGCTGGGCTGCCAGTCTAACCTCTGGCTATTTCAGGAGGCTGAGCATTTAAACAGGTTGTGTGAGCAGAACGCTACAACTGCTTGTTGGCTCAACATAGACCTGCTGCAAACTTGGAACTGGGGCAATGTGCACGGCTTGCAGAGGCAGTGAATGAACTTCCACCATGCTGGACTGTGAGGAGCAAGCAAGCAGGGCTGTATATACTCTAGTAATGTTGCCGCTTAAGTTTTTAAGAAGCATTCCTGGACAGTACAAAATTACAGATACACAATAGGACAGATTCAGACATAAAAGACCTCTAAATGAGTCACAGTGTTGGATAAATATATGTAGGTATGGGAGAGAGAAGAAAAAGAGTATAGAGAGTTATAAAAAGAAGTGAATGGTTTATAAAAAACGAAACAAAGTCTTTAAAGAGACAGAGTACAGACAGTCATAGATTAAAGGAGTAAGATAATAAAATAAATACTAAAAAGTAATAGAGTAAGAAAAGCCACATAAAGATGGAGTATACAAAGAGAGTCTAGATTATGTATGTTATTGTGTTTTCTTAGAATTTTTTGACTGTGAAGGAGCTAAGTACAGAGAGATATTTCATTTTTTTGTACTGCTAAGTTAAACCAAGGTATAACTTGGTTATAAAAAGGACAAGATAAAGGTATCTTGACTTCAGAATTTGAGTCTAAAAATATGTTGCTTTGGAAAAGAGGTTCTTCTTTTGTTTCTACAGAGGATGAGAATGTGTGGAGTCCTTCCAGACTAATGTGATTTGATGGACCAAGACTCCCTGAAAAGTTGTCTTGAATACCTCTCAAAAAATTACTTTGCCCAATAAGCAGCAGGAAGAAGTTTGGACAGAACTATGCACATATTCCCAAATATTGTCTATAAATGTTTGTTTACATTTAAAGGGAGATATGCTATAAAGATTTGCATTGGTATGGGTCTTGTTTATTGATACAAATTTAAGGTCAGTTTTGTTATATGTACATTTCTGCTCTTGATTAAAGTATTGTGATTATGTAGCTCATTTAAAAATGTAATGTATAATTAAGAAATATATGTTAATAGATAATCAACTATAATAGTCAAGTTGTAGTCATGTTAGGTTTTCTAGATATATTTAGAGATGTAGTTCAGTTAAATAGATATTCTTCAAATCTTTCGGAGACCTTTAGAATATGGCATTTAAACTATTTTAATAGCTTAAGACTCATGACAATGAGACACACCTGCTCCTGGCAGCACCAATTACTTCAAGAGGATGATGAGCATCAAAGAGGCTTCTTAGCCATTTGGGCAAGAAACTGCTCTTGCCTGGATTGCTTGATAAACTGAACATACAGTATCCACAGAGAAATGACTGCTGAACTTGCCTAAAGGTAAAACAATCTTTCATGGTAACTGTTTCATAAAAGAGTCTGCCAGACTTTCTGCAGGACACAGAAAAAAGTGACTGGAAAACTGTCAATATAGGTGGTACTGTCTATGAAATTTCCCACTTCGTAGGAAAGTCTGCTGGATACTATGGGTCTGTGGGCTGAAGATTGGATGCCCCAATAGTACAGAAAAACTTTGGGTGACTATCCAGGCAGCAAGATATCTCTGTCAATTCTAGAGTTTTGGAAGTTGCTTACAATGAACTTACTGTTTACTTAGGTAATATTATATTCTCCAAGAGTCTTTGATGGAGTTGAAGAATAAGATAGTTATAGTTTTCTTTAGTTATGATAAAAAATAAAGTAGATATAAATATTGTAACTATAATTATTTCTTGATACCTGTTTTGTTAAATGTAATTTTACTATGTAAAGTTAAAACCTTCCTTTTATTTAAACAGAAAATGGGAGGTGATGTGGGATTCCCCTCTGTATACTGTGAATACCATTGGTTAATAAAGAAACTGTCTTGGGCCTGCGCAGGGAATAGAAGTAGGTAGGGAAAATTAAACTGAATGCTGAGAGAAAGGAGGCAGAGACAGAGGGAAGCCATGTAGCTCCCCCAGAGACAGATGCCTGACCTTTAGCTGGTAAGCCACAACCATGTGGTGATACACAGATTAATAGAAATGGGTTAAATTAATATGTAAGAATTAGCCAATAAGAAGCTAGAGCTAATAGGCCAAGCAGTGATTTAATACAGTTTTTGTGTGATTTAATTCAGGGCTAAGTGGCTGGGAACTAACTAGCCGATCTCCAAAATATACAAAGGATTCAAGAAACTAGACATCAAACTACCAAATAATCCAATTAAAAATGAGGTACATATCTAAACAGAGAATTCTCAAATGGCCAACAGACAGTTAAGGAAATGCTTAACATCCTTTATCATCAGGGAAATGCAAATTGAAAGAACTCTGAGATACCATTTTACACCAATCAGAATGCCTATGATCAAAAGCACTGATGACAGCTTATGCTAGAGATGATGTGGAGTAAAGGGAACCTCCATTGCTGGTGGGAGTACAAATTTGTCCAGCTGCTGTGGAAATTAGTATGGTGATTTCTCAGAAAAATAGGAAACAATTTACCTCAAGATCCAGAAATACCACTTTTGGCATATACCCAAAAGAGGTATAATCACACCACAAGAAATTTGATCAACTATGTTCAAAGCAGCATTATTCATAATAGCCAGAACCTGGAAACAACCTAGATGCCCCTCAACCGAAGAATGGATAAAGAAAGTGTGGTACATTTACACAATGGAATACTACTCAATGGTTTAAAAAAAAAAAGCAATGACATCTTTAAATTTGCAGACAAATGAACAGAACCAGAAAAAAACATCCTGAGTGAGGTAACCCAGACCCAGAAAGACAAATACAGTATGCACTCACTCATAAGTGGATACCAAACACAAAGCAAAGGATAACCAGCCTACAGTCCACACCCACAGAGAAGCTAGAACCCTCTTCCAGAAATAGATGGAAGCAGATGTAGAGATCCACAACTAACTGGGCCGAGCTCCAGGCAAAAAGAGGGACAACGGATTATATGAACAAAGGGGTCAAGATCATGATGGGGAAACCCACAGATTCAGCTGACCCAAACTAGTGGAAGATCACTGACTCCAGACTGACAACAGGTAACCTGCCTAGGACTGAACTAGGCCCCCTGAATGCAGGTGACAATGGTGTGGCTTGGGCAGTGTGTGGAGCCACTGGCAGTGGGACCAGGGTCTAACCCTAATGCATGAACTGACTTTGTGGAGCCCATTCTCTATGGAGAGATCCCTTGCTCAACGTAGGCATGGGGGGAGGGGTTGGTTCTGCCTCAGTGATGTGAAGGGACAGACTTAGTTGACTTCCCAGGGAGGTCTTAACCTCTCTGAGGAGCAAATGGGGTATGGAGTGGGGGAGAAGGGGAGGAGTGACAGGAGAGGAGGGAGGGGAAATTGGGATTGGTATGTAAGTTAAAAAATGATGTCATAGAAAATACCTGGCTCAGGGTGAGGGTATGTAGTCTAGATAAGAAGTCAAGGACAACTTATAGAGAATAGCATTCAGCTGAGGACCCGGAGATGAGAGGTAGCCACGTTTTCAAGTGTGGGAGGAGGGTATCCCAGTGACAGGAACATCCAGTGTGACATCTCAGAGATCAGGGAGGGGGAGGATGCAGCATGGAAGGGGCAAAGCAGTGGTCTGCAGAGGGGTCACATATGCACTTATTTCTGAAGGGCTAGATATAAATCTTGAGATGTGGCTCTGAACCAGCACTTAGGGACACTACAGGACATTTAGGACCTCAAGGATTTTAGGGTTGCAAGAGACCGGGAGATAAGAAAGGCCTTTAGCTTCCTGCATCAGAAGGAATAAAGAAGACCCAGAGGCCCTGGGAGTTAAGGCACAGGTTAGAACCCAGCTTAGTGCAAATTCAAACTAAACCGGTGTTTGCTGGTGGCTGCATGTGTCAGATTCTTCTATCTCCCTGTTGCTCCAGAGCCATTTAGGCATCATAAGAGTCAAAACCCAGAACGACTGGACAGATAAGATGCTGTGGCTGAGACATCTGGCCGGAAACAAGAGCTGCCTGGAAGAGCTGAAGGAGCAGGAGTTCAAGGCCAGACTCAGCTACGCTGAAAGTTCAAAGCCAGTGTGCTATAGGAGACCTTGCCCAAAGCAACAAACAAAACCAGTTCATGCGGAAGCCAGTTCTCTCTGCAGAGGTGTCGGAATGGGAGGACTCAAGTAAACGCTGCAGAGATAGGAAGATTCAAGGGAATTATAGGGGTAGACGTGCCGAGGGCTGTGTTGCTGCTTAAAGGTGATAGCAACAATACCAGGAGGCCCAGAATTCTCTCTGAAATCCAACAAAAGCAAGACTTGGATGGAAGTTGTGCCAGGCAGGAAATAGCTGCCCGGCCCTCCATGCCAGGACCCTCATAGCTGCCCCAAACACCCTTCACGCCGTCTTCCCCTGTCCAGATGCTGCTCCTCACACAGGTAGGAATACAGACTAGTCATCCTAGCTATCATTCCTCTCTCCTATCAGGTGATCTGCTGACTTGAAAACCAGAGTCCTTAATCTCCCTGTTCAGGTAAAGAAGCTAGAGCCATACAATTAAACAGCAGCCCAGAGGAAGGCACATACCACCAACCCACTGCTTCCCACTGTGCATTAGATCCCAAGAGAGGCAGGAATTAAGCTCACTACTGTGGAGAAGCCATACCTTCTACGAAAACCTCTGCACCCTACTCAAGCAGACCAAGAGCTCAAAATAAGAGCAAGCTACCGTTTCAAGGGACATTTTCCTTTGAGTGTGAGGATAGTTGGGTTTAGTTTTTGTTTTCTTTTTAGGAAAGCGACGTTTTTTTTTTTTTTCAGGTGGCAATTGTATTTCCTTCACAATTTTTGATTCATAGTTGTACCCTGAGCAATGGCGCTCATGACATCAGCTGTGCCCCCGACTTCAGTGAGGAATCTGGGCAATAGGCCTGTAAGCTAATATCAGTCTTTCCCTTGCAAAGGATGCATCAACCTCTACCCAAAGCTCACGGGAATCTTTGTAGTTTGGGACTGGTATTTCCGCCCCTTCTCTTCTCCCATGGGTGCTCTCTGACACTCAGCATGTTTGGAGAAGATGGCAGTACAGAAATTTCTCTCTTCAAATTAGGACTTTTTTTTTTTTTAATAAGCAACAGGGTATCCAGAAACCAACAGCAGTATTGTAGATGGGCCTTGGGTTCAGTAGGGCTGGAAAGCCTGGCCGAGAGTATGGCAGAGTCTTGTTCTTTTGCTGTTCTGTTTCTTTTTCGCAGCTACTGCAGATGAGCTCTCTCTTGTCCCCAAACCCAAGAATGACCACAGGCCATGTTTCCCATCCGTATACTTCTTCACTCCAAGGGGCATATTCTTTTTTTTGGTTTTTCGAGACAGGGTTTCTCTGTGGCTTTGGAGCCTGTCCTGGAACTAGCTCCTGTAGACCAGGCTGGTCTCGAACTCACAGAGATCCGCCTGCCTCTGCCTCCCGAGTGTTGGGATTAAAGGCATGCGCCACCACCGCCCGGCCAAGGGGCATATTCTAAGAATCAATCCAGTACTCAACTTCAAGAGAGGCTTCCTGATTCTCCACTGGATGTCCATGGCTTTCTGGACAGGGCAGGTCATGCTACATGGATCAATGTACTTGAGCTTTCTTTTTGAGCTGCCAGCCCTCAAATAATGACACAGAGACTTGTTAGTTAGGAAAGCTTGGCCTTAGCTTCGGCTTATCCCACTAGCTCACTTTTATTTATCTATGTTCTGCCATGTGGCTCTTTACTTTGCCTCCATTCTGTATCTACAACTCCCTCCATGTCTCGCTGGTTAATGCCATGTGCTTAGATTCATCCCAAGTTCCTCTCTCTGCCAGGAAGTCCTATCTAACCTCTCCTGCCTAGCTATTGGCCACTCAGCTCTTTATTAAACCAATCAGAAAGCGCCTTTCTCACAGTGCCATCCAATATCCCACAAGAGATCAACTCATGCAAGGCAGAACATTTAACACACTGTCCACTAACTGCCAGTTTGCCCTCTGCCCAACTGCTTGTGACAGCTCCAAAATTATCTTCAGTCTCTGCCAAATGGTCCATCTCGGCTTGTTTCATGTCGTTTCTGATTCCCAGCAAAGTCCCAAACCCAGGCAGGGGTGTGCGGAACCTTGGAAAATATTTTCCATTTCTTTGATTCAGCATTACCTATGTTTGTTCCTTAAAAGTAAACAGTGTTTAGAGTCTGAGCCGCATCTTGCTTCTGTCACGCAGCTGCCTTGTTCTGCTTACACAATGGCATTGTGATGAAATCGAGGATGTGGGAAATGTTTACTTCATTTCAATCAGATAACATAATTAGTAGTCAACACGGCAAATATTTACTCCTGAACTGTCATTCTCTTTTGGACTCAAACATCCAAACACCCATGCAGCCCAAATGTCCCTCTCTCGGGCACCCCCAAAACAGACTGTGGCGGGCTGAGCAGAGAGAGAGCCTACCGACTAACCAAGGCAGCTTTTCCTTTCATAACAATCTGGTTCATCTCTGCCAAACTCTGCCTGCTCCTTTTCCTCCTGTGGGCTTGAGTTGGGGTTCCCCTACCTCAAGGGGACTAGGAGAAATGCGGTTAGGTTCTCACACGTGAGTGCTGAAGGCACTTAAAGAAGTCAGAGAGGGTGAATGTGTTGATTTTAATGCAAAAAAATAGTTGATTTTTAGATAGTCTTATACCCTAAGAGTGGCCTCAAACTCATGAAAATCCTCCTATCTCAGTCTCCTGGTGCTGGGATTATAGATATGAGTCACCATGTACTTAAGAAGAACTTTTTAAACTGCTACTGTGGAAATATTCAGCCCTGTAACCCCAGCTCCTGTCAATACTGCTGGTGTACTTTGTCTCTAGCTTGGACCCTGCACTGGCTAAGAAAGATGATAACTGTTAAGTTTATGGGCTGGCTTTTAAAATATTTGAATTTGGTTTGGGAGTATTTACGCTCTCTTTTCTAACATTACTATCCAAAAATGCAAAGTCCACGTGTGCGTCTCCTTTACAATTTCTACAATATTTCTGTTACATAGACTTGGCTGCAGTATGTTCACCTTCATAAAATTAATTTTTAGTTAAATAATTAAAGCTTACACTTTCTGTATTAAATGTGATGTTTGGAAACATAGCCATGGGACTGCATAACAATGTTTTTGATCAATGTTGACGTAGGATGATGGTCTCATAAGATTATCGTGAGACTAAAAATTTCTAATATCAAGTAGCATTGCAGTCCCACTCATGTTGCAGCAGAATTCCTGCTTGCATGTTTTATGTTGGTATTGATGTAAACAAACCTACTTGTGTTGCCCATCAGTCATATAAAAGTATAGTACATACAATTATGTATGAGACATGATACTTGATAATGATAATCAGCAAATGTCTTACTGGTTTGTGTAGTGACTATACTATACTTTTAAAAATATTTATTTTTATTAATTTTTAATTATATGTATGTGAGTGGGTGGGTCCATTCATGTGAATGCAGGTGTCTGTGGAATCCAGAAGAGGGGGTTGGATCCCCTGGAGCTGAAGTTACAGGCGGTTGTGAGTCTCCCAACATGGATGCTTGTAACACAATTTGAATCGTCTATAAAAGCAGAGCAGCAAGTGCTCTTTACTGCTGAGCCATTTGTCCAGCCCCTATTTATTTACATGTGTCTGCATGGATATGTGTGTGGGTGTGTTTGTGTGTATGTGTGTGACAGAGAGAGAGAGAGAGAGAGAGAGAGAGAGAGAGCGAGAGAGAGAGAGAGAGAGAAGGAGAGAGAGAGAGAGAATGCAACCATGGGTGTGGGGTGTGCATGCTTCTCTGCACATGTGTAGGCCAGAAGAGGGTATCAGATCTCTCAGGCTGGAGTTACTAGACTGTTCAGAATGCTGGGCTTCTTATGTGGTTGCTGGGATCTGAACTCTGGTCATCATGATTGCTCAGCAAGAATGATTAACAACTAAATCATTTCCCCAGACCCTATGCTTTTAATCATTATTTTAGAGTATACTGTTTATTGTGGAGAAAACAGTTGAGGTGGAGCACAAAGCTGTGCCAACAGCAGCCCCACACAACTCTGATGACAGAACTTCTTGATTGCATCGCGAGATAATGGCGGGTGAGTGGCCTCGACTTTCCACGTTTGTGTAAGTATGCTCTGTGCTGTCCACACAACTGTGAAACTAACAGCACATTTTTTACAATGTGTCTCTGCTGTTACACTGGATGTGACTACATGTTAGCTTTGCTTTTGAAAGAATGTGATAAGATAATAAACATTCGGGATCAATAGTGTTGTAAGTGGTCGTTTCATGGAGCAGAAGGAGATTTAACTTTGAAACCAAGAGGCGTGAATTCTAGAATGAAAGAATCTATGATTTTCACTGATATGAAAAAATGAGAAGAGAAAGCTTTTTAATGTAGAATTCTAGGGAACAGAGGAGAAGAAAGCACAGAATTAAAGTCACCTCCAGGTAATCCCCACATTCAGACAAAAAGCACCAGTGGCTAATGAAATTAGAGCAGGACCGTGTGGGAGACTAGAATTACACAGTCTCAAGCTCTCTCTTTGCATGACATTAATTGCAAAGGTAAAAACTTTATTGTGGAAAACCCCAGCAGACACCATCGTCACCATGAGGTCATTATTCACATCGCTGGAAATGGGACAGAGTGACTTCAGGTGCCTCTTGAGAGCATGCCCTTAAAATGATGTTATACCCCTGTTGTGATATTTGTGTGTGCACCAAACTCAGAACTTGAATTTTATCACAGGAAATGTCAGATAAACCTAAACTGAAGGCGGTTCCTTAGGACAGCTGACCCATACTCCTCGCTCCTGAAAGATGGAGTCAGGGCTATCCCATTTTGAAGGAAACGACTAAGATACAACTAAATATGTCTGGATATAGATCATGTTGATGGGAGAGCTGATAAAATTTGAGCCAAGTCCATATTGTTTAATGTGAGTTTCTTCATAGTGTAATTTTACTGTCAGTATGAGAGAGGATGCTCTTGCTTTTAGGAAATGGTTAGTGAAGTATTTAGAGCACAGGGAGAGAATGAGATTCTTGTCTCGACTTTAATGAACAAAGGATCTAGGACAAGATATTCATTTAAATGCAGGGCTTGTTTCTTCTTTCCAGAGATGAGGAAGTTGTGCTAAATTAGTGGTTTTCAGGTTGTTGTCCTAAAACAGCGCTAACTGAGAGGTGGTAAGAAATGTAAATTCTTAGGCTCCACCCCAGACCAGAAATCCAGGAATATTGAAGTCCTTGATGCGTGCTCAGGACTCAATACTGCCATCTTCATTGACCTTAGTTCGCTCTCTTTCTCTTTAAATAGTTTATTTATTTGTTTGTTTGTTTATTGGTTTTTTTTCAAGGCAGGGTTTCTCCGTGTAGCTTTGGAGCCTGTCCTAGAACTCATTCTGTAGACCAGGCCTTGAACTCACATAGATCTGCCTGCCTCTGCTTCCCGAGTTTAACACAATGCCTGCTCTATGCGCCATGCACTATGGTACGGTTCGTGAGCCGGGCAACGGGCTGGAGATTGAAACACAGACAGACAGACAGACAGACAGACAGACAGACAGACACACACACACACACACACACACACACACACACACACACGTCATCCTTGAAACAAGAATGCCAACTTTATTGTGTTCCAGGGCAGCTTATATTGGGTTTCCTTGACTAATGGCCACGCCCTAACTCTCAGCTGCAAGCCCACCAGAAACCACTCCCCTGCCTCGTGCTCAGAACATCTGCAAGCATAGGAAAACAAGTTGTTTACAGGAAATTCAGGGTCTGGAGGTCCATAGTCCTCAACACCCGAGTGCTGGGATTAAAGGCGTGTGCCATCACCACCCAGGTATTTTATTTATTTTTATGTGCATTGATGTTTTGCCTATATGTATGTCAGTGAGTGTGAGGTTACCAGATTCCTTGGAACTGTAGTTAAAAGCAGTTGTGAGCTGCCACGTGGGTGCTAGGAATTGAAACCAGGTCCTCCGGAAGAGCAGCCAGTGTTCTTAACTGCTGAGTCATCTTTCGAGCCCCGACTTTAAGATCTCTTCAGCCTTAACATTCTGTGGTTCAAAAAGTACCCATTCTCCCAATTATTTTCTTTCAATTTATTTCCAAATAAATCTCCACCATTTATTTGGTGCCAACGAAGGGCTGGCCAGGGACCTGGGAAAGCTGGAGCTGCAGAAACATGTTTCTCTTCCAGGTAGTCAGACTCCGTCTCTGCTTGTCGTAGATACATATTAAACGTAAAACATTTAATAACCTCACTTGGCTTGGGAACCATAAAAGAACCAAGTGATGCATAATTAAGTTCCATGCAGTGGCTTTATCTGCTCCGGGCACTTACTAAAATGCCTGAGCCAGGGGTTCCCGGAAGAAGGGGCGGGGAATCGTTCCTGTACATTTCTATTGAAGTGGTCGCTCAGTCCTCTCCATGGGGCAAGTGTTTCCTGTATTCCTTGGGTGGTGCGAATCTTTCCTAGTGCCTTCTAAAGATGTTTTACAAGTGCAGAGGCTAAGCTGTGTCCTATAAGAGACTTGAAGCTTGCATCTGATTGGCTAATAAAAAGCTAAATATAAACAAATACTTTTCCATTTTAGATCCTACGCTTGCTGATTTCACACTCATATTTATACCCTTGTCTTCAGACCAACCTGACTCCCCAGATTACTTCTTTTTAGTCTCATATTGTCTTTACTTCACCTTCTAATCTTTTTAATTTTACATTTTATTTAAATATTATATATCTATGTGGTCATAATTCAGATGACATGAATGTTGTAGAAATCACTTTAGCTATGTAAAGATGTTTTACATTTGCTTATGTTGCATAATACTTAACTGTGTACAGGTGTGTTACATTTGGTTATGGTACATTTGTTTAACATGTGTCACATTTATTTGTGCTGCATTTGTTTAATTAAGTAAAGATGTGTTGTATCTGCTTTACCTCACCTGCCTAAGGCACCTGATTGGTCTAAAAGAGTTGAACAGCCAATAACTAGGCAGGAAAGGGATGAGTGGGACTGCCAGGCAGATTGAATAGGAGGAGAAATCTTGGCTTGTGAGAGAAGCAAGAACGAGAGAAGAAGGAGAGAACAAGGAACATGACCAGGGCCAGAAGCCAGGCAGCCGTTGCCAGGCAGTCAGATATAGAGAGGTGGTAAAAGTAAGATATACAGAAAGAAGGTAAAAGGCATGAGACGAAAAGTAGATAAAAAGAAAGAGGTTAATTTCAGTTAAAAGAGCTAGCCTACGCTAGGCTGAGCATTCAAAACTCAAGTCTCCGTGCCATGGGGCTGGTTGGTGGTGTAAAAGAAATAGCTTGGTACACATGAAGATATCAGTAGTGAAAAAAATCTATACACCCTGTCCCTCTCCCTGTCCCTACCCCCAGTCCTCCAGCTTCAATGTCTAATTGATTGATGATTGACTTTAAATTAAGCCTCAATAAGTTGTCCAGGCTGGCCTTGAACTTCTAGGCCCAAGTCACCTTCCTGCCATCCCAGGCTCTAGGAGCTAAGACTACAGACACCAACCACTGTTCCTGACTCCAATATATGCTCGGAGAGCCCCTTTCACCAGTCCCATCACCTGGAATCCATTACGTCCAAACATGCGCTAATCAGCCTCCTAACACCTGGCACACCACAAACTTCAGTGTCATTACTCCCGTGAGGACAGTGGCACTTCCCTTACAGGGTTGTTCCTTCCTCACAGAGCCACATTTGCAAGGCTCCTAGGCACTCAGCACTCAGTAAAAGTTAAATATTGATGACCCAGTAATAATCATAATAAGAAAAGGAAATACTTTTTACATAGAATATTGAGGCAGGGTTTTACTCCCCCTTCTCCTCCACTGCTCCCAGATCCCAGTCTTCCAAAGTAGCAACCTCTGGGGTTCTTTTCTCCCTCTGCTTCCCCTCCATTTCAGATATTTGGCCTTGCCACACTTCATATTGTTCCGTCTTGATGGGAGTTTGGCTGGAGCAAGAAGAACTCAGGATGTTTCCCAAGGGTCTGCCTTGTTCTCAAAAGGCTCAGGGACTGAGCTTCAGAGAACACTCAGCTTCTGGGTCACACACCCTGCCCCCTATTCCTCCCCACAGTGTCTCCAGTGTCTCTTCTAGAATGTTGCTAGCATTTACGCTTTCACTCCTGATGTCGTTGTTGCCTCCTGGGCCAAATGACAAGAGACAGATCTATTTAAACATGGGAGGTTCCCTGGCTCTCTTTGGTGACTTAATCTTTCTACCACAGCTTAGACTTTCCTATTTTGAGTCTTAAAAACAAATGGACAATTCTGGTTTTTACAACATGAACATTCATGTGAGTATATCTTTGTACGTGTCAAGTATTCCAGTCCTTAGACATGAAGGATGGCATTTTGACATTGGGGGCAGGGAGAGGAGTGGGCACGGCTGCCTCATGGACGCCTCAGTCAGCATTTCAGAGAAGGGAAAGATGGCACCATGTTCATTCTGCATTCCATTCTGTAGTCTGCCAGCTATACTGTCCTGTTCCCCTTCCTTCGCAAATGGAATTCAACACTAGTGACTGCATTTGAATCTAATTGTAGAAACCATTAAAATATTTTAAGCCCTTGAATTAAGAAAATCTTCATCTTCGTGATAACCATGGAAATGAATAGACGAGTCCTTTTTCCTGTGTGTGTCCACATCCATGTATGTGCATATGTATGTGAATGCATGAGCATATGCACATGTAAAAGCCTAAGGTTGATGCTAGAGGTCTTCTTCAATCGTCCTTCATCTCATTCACTGAGGCAGGGTCTCTCAATTGAACCCAGACTAAATGATAAGGTTAGTCTGAGCAGCCGGCTTGCTCCAGAGAGTCCCTGTCACCAATATCAAGAGTGCTGGGATTTCAGATGTGCTGCCACACCCACTCAGCATTTATGTAGAGACCCAAATTCTGTTCCTTAATGCTTGCTTAGCAGACAATTTAGTCATAGGTCCATTAACGAGGCACCTTTAGACCAGTGCAGTAGGACTCTCCCATGAAAATTACAGTCTAGCAGACTGTTATAATCCTGCCAGACAAAGGGATTAAAAGAGAAATGGCTCATGAACCCAAGCTAAAATATCTGTTCTTTTGTTGTAATGTTTTATCGTTGATGTCAAGGAGCATTGGATTTATTACAGAGCGTGCTTCTGTTATAACAGACACTTCCACTGTGGTTTTGTTGGGCTCAGGCAAATCCTCCTCCATGAAGCCTGCCTTGACTTTGCCTGTTTCCTGGCCTTAGTTTTGTTCCCAAGTGTCCTAGTTAGGGTTTCTATCGTTGTGACGAAACACCATGCCCAGACCAGACAAACTTGGGAAGGAAAAGGTTTATTTGGCTTACACTTCCACATCACTGAAGGAAGTCAGGACAGGAACTCAAACAGGGCAGCGACCTGGAGGCAGCTAACAGAGGCCATGGAGGAAGGATTGTTGCTTGCTAGCTTGCTTATCATGGCTTGTTGAGCCTACTTTCTTGGCAAACCCAGGACTATCAGTCCAGAGATGACGCCACCCACAATCAATCACTAATTAAGAAAATATCCTATAGACTTGCCTGCAGCCCCATCTTATGTAGGCATTTCCTTAGTTGAGGTTCCCTCCTCTTGGGTGACTTTAACTTGTGTAAAGCTGACATAAAACTATCCTGCTCATCTGAGATCACATCACACAGAATCAAAGCTAGACGCAAGGAACACTGCTTTGGGCCATGTGCTTATTTGTTTATTTACCTATTTTCAGAAGTATTTTACGTTTAATTATGTATATATGTATTTTGTCTACATGAAGGTATGTGTACAGGTACCTGAGGAGGGCAGAAGAATGTACTGGATCACCAAGGGCTGCAGTTACTGGGGTTGTTAGCTGCCCAGAGTCAGTGCTCCGAACTGACCTTGGGTCCTCTGGAGAAGCAGTGTATTTCCCGATAGGAAGTTCTAGACAGGGAATGAGGAAACAAGCTTGCTTAAATGTGGGCTCTAGCTGCTCGTATTGCCCCCATCTTTGGCAAGAGTAGTAACAGATGGCATTTAACTTTTAATGCTTCTGCAAGTAGAGAATGCAAGCAACAAGAACTACCCACGGAAGGAGGTCCAGACTGGTTTCTCTGGCATCCTGGAGGGGGTTACTTTTCCAGCAGAAACAGATGGGTCAGACTATCTATCGTAGCTTGGCGACAAGAGCCATTAAGACCATTTCAAATTCCCTTTGCTATGATTCCATCCCTGCTTTTAATTGTGCTTTGGTTGTCTGCAAAGCTTTTATATGGCAAGATAATGAACTGGTCAGCCAAAGTGAAGGCTTTTAATCCACTTGATGTTATTTCTTCTTCATAAATTAGTAATTTGGCCTCTGGTTCATGCATCTTACGGGTTTTATAAGTATAAGTGAGCAACTAGAGTAGACTTCCTTAACTTGCATGCCATGCATGGGCTTCAAGGGATCCATTAAGCTCTAGGGGTGTACGCAAAAGTGTGTGTGTGTGTGTGTGTGTGTGTGTGTTGTGCATTTATCAAAGAGTCAGTATTTTCACGGGGTTCTCATAAAGTCTTTCAAATGCGCTGACAAAATAGAATGTCTGTTCTTGTAAAACCACGGTGACCCCAATAAAATACTATGCTAACATACTATGGTTTTCTTTCCTTTTGCCTTCCTTCCTTCACGTCTTCTTTCTTTTTTCTTTATTATTCTATAATACACTAGAAAATATTAACAATATGGTTTTATTTAATTTATTTTGCTTTTGAAATTCTGATGTCTCACTCCGTAGCCTTGGACTGGTCTAGAACTTACTATGTAGACCAGGGTGATTTCCAGCTCTTGACCATCACCCGATCTCACCTTCTGAATGTTAAGATTATAGCATGAATAATTATAGCCACCGAACAATTTTTACTTTTATTTTGTTTTCACAGAACGCACTGAGACATTTTTTCTATTGTAATTATTCTTTGCCACTTTTTTGAAACTTCATAGATACAGTTGCTCAAAGTCATCTCTTTTACACTTGTTTTTTACCTACAACCTCTAATAGGCTAGGTTTTAGATGAAGCGTTGATTTGGCTGTATTGGTAGCTGTCTTAGTGTGACAATGACCAGGAGTCATTGTTACTAACAGCTGACATTTGTGAGATAACAGCTGTGCCCCAGGGTAACTTACTGCACACCATGTCTTACCCTGCGCCCTGGGAAGTAGGGCTTGTTTCCACCTAACAGCTGAGAAAACAGAAGTGCAAGAAATCTGACAAGGGACACATGGCTCTCAGCAACATGTCTGAGTCGATGCGCCAAATCCGCTGATCTTTTCTATGGGCCATGATGTCCAATGCTATCCATTAAGCATTCCTTGGGCACACTCAAAACCTTATTCCTACCCGAAGTAATCGCTCCCTTCTCAGAATTTTTCTAGCTGGCTCTGAGCCTTCTAAATCAACTCTATTAGAGGCAATCCTACTTGCACCATAGAGACCCAGTGAACATTTTCATCTTGGGGACCTGCATGGTCTCTGTCACAGCCACTCAGCTCTGCTGTCCACTGTAGCATGAGACTGGTCATCAACAATACACAAATTAGTGAGCTTGGCTGCACTCCAGTTAAAGCTTGCTTGGGGATGTTGAGATTTTATTAGCGGGAGGAGGGGAGTGTGGAGATAACTTAGTTATTTCTTTGTTATTCTTAAGATAAGTTAAGTGTTCTCTTTGTAAGAATGAGGTCCTGAGTTTTATCCACAGAATAAAGCTAGACATGGGAATGCAAGTTTATAATCTCAGCGATTGGAAGATGGAAGCAGGTGGATCCCTGGAGCTCACCAGCCAACTTGTGGGGCTCCAAATCAATGAGAGAGCTTGTCTCAAAAGTGATCTGTGTGGCTCCTGGGGAACAACACCTAAGTAACCCTCTGGCCTCTGCATGAACATTCATGTGCACTCATATCTACTCATGTATGTATAGCTGCACATTTGCACATGTTTGTGTGTGTATATATACATATATATGTATATATATTTGAATTTCATGTAATTATCTGCTATGAAATAATGTTCTTCTTTGGATTTTCTTTCTCCAACCACTTAAAAACAATGTATCCTTAGACCCATGAGCCATACAAAAACAGGTGTCAGGCCAGATTTAACCTCTGGGTTAAATTCTGCTGCTTGACCTATTTTATATGTCCACATTCTCCACATCTAGATAGAAAAAAAAAGGAGTTTAGCCGGGAAGTGGTGGCACATGCCTTTAATCCCAGCACTTGGGAGGCAGAAGCAGGTGGATCTCTGTGAGTTTGAGGCCAGTCTGGTCTACAAGAGCTAGTTGTAGGACAGGCTCCAAAGCCACAGAGAAACCCTGTCTAAAAAAGAAAGAGAGAGAGAGAGAGATTGAGAGAGAGAGAGAGAAGTTGAGAGAGAGAGAGAGAGAGCGAGAGCTTACCATACCAACTCTTAGTTCTCCATGGACTCAACATGCAGATCTCTAAGATGAAATATTCTACAATTTTTAAATGTCCATGTATTTTCTTCATCCTTCAACCCCATTTCCCTCAATGAGATTCCTTATCTCTAAAATACCACAGCACTTCTTCAATTCCGAGGCCCAAGAAGAAGCCCCCCACGAGTTTGACTAACTCAAAAGATCAAATGGCATCTTGGCTGGGGACTACGGCATACAGCTGGTGAAAATTCAAGCTGCCATACACTTGCTGCTGGCTTTGGTTTCCTAGCTGTTTCCATGTGAATTTTTAGATTGTTTGTCATAATGGTTGGCTGCATGAGCAATCATCTTTAAAACCATAATCCTCAAACAGAAGAAATGTCATGACTTGGTAGACTAAATTTAGGAGCATGAGAACCATGCTCTAAGACCAGCCGCCCTGCATCTTCTGGGTGTTTCTTTCCTCACCTATCGGTAGAAAGCCACAGTTCCACCCTCTTCCTATGGCCAACACAGAGGCCTGATGTGCAGTGCCCTGCAGATAGAGCCCAACAACTGCCACCGTCTCCATTTATTTTGGTTTAGCCCATGAAGCAGTGCTGGTATAGAGTGGTCTAAGAATGTGTCGTGCTGTGTGTGCATGCATGTGGGTGTGCATGCACATGTGCACTTGTGAGTTGCTTGATGGTCATCTCAGCAACTTGATGGAATCAAGTTGGTATTTACTACTAAGGACACAGTTGGAAATGATATGACATATGTCAGTGAGCTTTTCGGTTGTCATTTTAGTGTGAAATCCCCGGGACCTCAATCCATGTGCTTACTGTCCTGCCATTGACCAAATGCCACTCCACTGAGCAGTATGGGAGACTCAGGGAGCCATATTGGTTTTGGTAAGGATGGTCTGTGACACAGTTTCCAAGACAAGAAATTGTCAAAGTTTCTAGCCCCCCTCGGGAGGAGTTAGCTGCCCTGTGGGGATGACAACTACTCTGGTTTGTTTCAGGTCTTTAAAAAATACTTTCTCACTAGAGTTAGTTTTCACTGACTTTACACGTGCCTTAAAATAGCCTGGTGTTCAGACAGCTGCCACCTTGCCTAGGAGGTGAGGAGGCTGCTCCCTCGGGGGCAAAACAACACTTGGTACAAAGCGAATGTTTAAAAGCGGTAGGCACAAAAGTGAACTTTAGGAGTCCTTGGTAACTACAGAAAGCAGAGAACTTCCTGCTTGGAAACCCTCCCCCACACGTCAGCAGACTGAAGGGAGACAGCAGTCTTACACATGCTGAACATGTAAACAGAAATGGACTTGAAGAAGGCTAAGCGGCATTTAGCTCTGCAACTGGAGCCTCCGTCACAGTTGAGGGTTAAGAATGGCTGCCTCAGAAGGCAACAGTTGCCTTCTATGTCCCAAATGCTGCCTCTTGTCACAGATGGGCCATGTGGGGCCTATCTATCTAGTTTGTGACATACACCGGGTATTCATGGTGCCTGGATGGAAGCTGCTGGTAGGGATGCTAGGTCTGAATCATCAGTATTATAATAGGACTGTGAAGGTAGACGGCCTTGTGGAAATACTCTGCTTTGATGTAAGATGCTCCCAAACCCTGATAGGTGGTTAGTGTCATTTTGGTCAGCTGTTACAATCTGCGGTGGCCATTGTGGAGCCTCACCAAACATAACCCCAAAGTACAGCTTGCAGGTTTCTGGATGCATTAGTCACCGAATCGTTAATTAGTCAGGAATTCAGGTGGCTGGCATGGCAGGTCCTGTCTCTTACCTGCTGGGCATGCTAGCCGTCTCTGCCTCAGCTGCAACAGTGAGCCCAAGGCAGAGGTGAAAAATCTTTCCCTCTGACTTTAAATTCCTACTGTTCGAAAATGAAAAGCCCACCCAGTAGTCCCATTAGGTAAAGCCTTTAACTAGCCTCAGAAAGATATGGAAAAGGAAGGGGGGAAAACAATTTGGAGGAGTTGCTAGGTCTGTTTAATTATTTTAATATTATTGGAGGTACAAGAAGCAACACTGCTGGCAGACTGCAGGCCAGGAGACTATGCAGACAGACTGACAACTTTATGGAAGGCTAGCTAAAGGCACAGTTGGTAAAGTGTTTGATGCATAAACATAACGATGTGAGTTTGGTCTTCAGCACCACACATAAGGCTGGGTGCAAAAGACACCTGTAACCTCAATGTCAGTGATACTGAGATACTTGAGATGGTGGATCCCCAGAGCATCCTGGCCAGACGGTCTAGCCAAATCAGTGAGCTCCAGACTCAGAGATCTTGCTCAAGAAATAAGGTGAGAGAGGTTGAAGAAGGTAGTAGACACTGACCTCTGGGCTCCGGGCACACAAGAACACAATATACATACATTGTGTGTACACACACCCAGAGCCACAAACACAAGATGCACACGCTAAACATAGTAGAGCCGCAACAGTAAACACAACAGAGGCACAAAGAGCAAGAAGGAATCTTGTCTGCAGGGGAGTGAGCTGACCAAGTCATAGAGCAGAGGGGAGCTCACCAAGAGACTCACAAACCTCCCTGGTGCCAGGGAGCCAGCGTGTGGAGGTAAGAAACAGGCCAACCTGGATGGTGACTGGGAAGAAGTCAAAGGCAGAAATCTGCCCAGCTCTGTGATTAGTGCACAGCCCTGTCCAGCCCAACCAGGGTCCTCTCCAAACACACTCCTCCCTAAAACCTTCCGTTCGTTCCATTCTTGAAGCAGCTCAACTGTGCACACCCATCCCCTTCCATGCTACACCATCTCCATGGCACCCTTTCTTGGCCCTGGTGAGCAGGGATTGGGTCCCTGTGGGGCATGTAGCATGGCAATGACACCCTCATTCCACAAACATTGGACTGGTTTAAACCAACCTGTGCAGTTATTCTGCTCGAAGACAGAGACCTACAATAGAAACTTACTTCTGTTTTGTTTTGTTTACTCTGAAATTTAAAATATATAGAAAGTGTGTACAATTAATACTTGAAGCTCTCAGTACCTTCCACTCTAACCTTCAAGCACCCCACATACTGGTGATTAAACCGAGCATCTGCTTTACTGTCCTAGACAGACGCCAAAGCTGCTCTTTCCTGAACCATTTGGGGGAAATGTGGACAGGATACCCCCTTCCTGTTAAATCTGGCCAGTATATGTTTCCCATAAACAAAGATACTCCCTCACACAATAGAGCCAATCAATAAACAATGTCAATGACTAGCACAGACTGCCGATATTCTTCCTAATTTACCATGCAAGTCACCCAATAGTTCCTGTATGGTGCCAGTAATCCCTTGTGTAGGTTTCAAGTCCTTTAAATCATTAGCATTTCTTTTAATCTTCATTTTAGAACAATTCCTCCATTTTCCCTTCTTCCTAACCTTGACATTTTCGGAGGCACACACATCCTTTCATATTCCTCATATGATTTCTCTTATGATTGATGAGTTTGGAGCAAGAATCTCTGCGGTAAAGCTGCTCTCCTCATTGCATTGTGTCAGAAGCAGAAGATGCTAATTTGTCCCACTTGATGGGGAGTTCCACTAAGTGACCCCCGAAGATTTGGTCAGAAGACACCTTCAAGCTTCTATTGAAAAACAGGCTTCCTTTTCTTCCTCTCCATTTGTTCATTTAATTTTGTATGTGTGTGAAAGTGCTCATGCGTGTGTGCCTCTGTGTGTGTGGTGTGTATGTGTGTGTGTGTGTATGTGCAGTGTGGGTGTGTGTGTGTGTGTGTGTGTGTGTGTAAGCCAGAAGACAACCTCATTGGGCACTATCTACCTGGGTTTTGTTTCTTTGTCTTTTTAAGTGTTTGTTTTTTTGAGGATGGATGACTAACACTGACCTGGAACTAGCCAAGTAAGCTAGTTTGCCCCAAAGATCCGCGTGTCTCTGCTTCCCAAGCAGTGTGATTGCAAGCACACTATCATGCCCAGCTTTTTTTTCCAGGATTCTGGGGATTGAACTCATGTCTGTCTGCAATGCAGTCACTTTGCTGGTGGCGCTATCTCCCCAGCCCTGTTCATTTCCTCCTAATCAGTGCAGACTACAGATTCCTATCATATTCCGAGCATCAAAATCAATAACTGTCGTTAAGTATAGTGACCCATGCCTGTAGTTCTAGTTACCCAGGAAGTTGCGGTCTGGGGTTCTCCTGAGCCCAGGAATCCCCAGATCAGCCTTGACCTCTAAGATGTCCTTTAAGGCAGCTTCTGGGTGCTTTTTCTATCTCCCCATCATGCTTGTGTGACATCTCCATACCTCATAGCACAAATGTCCCTTTCCTGTATTTTATTTTCCACACTCCACCCCTAGAGCCATCATTTAAATAAAGAATGAGGTTAAAAGATGAACCCTGGGCATGCTCACTGTTATCAAGACATTTTTGCTTCTAATCTTCTCAGTTCAGAGAACTAGGAAATAAATGGATATACCTATATACATATGTGTATGTATATGTGCATATATGTATGTATGTATGCCTATCTATATATGTATCTATGTATATACCTATCTATATATGAATGTTTGTATATATATATGTGTGTGTGTATATATATATATATAAACATAAACATCTACATACTTGCACGCTATTTCAATGTCTATGTCTACACAAAGTTATAAGTATGTACTGGCTCTTAGACCACACAGTCTCACAACATACGATTTATTGTAGCCTTTCCCCTTTCTGTACTGTAATTTCCTCCAGATATCAAGAAACCTGATTCCCTTCATCGTCCTGTGGCATTTACTTATTTGACCAATCATCCTTACACAACCTCAGGCTCCAGCTACAATGGTCAAAGCTTGCTTGCTCCCCACAGGCCCCAAACGGACAAGTCCTTCCCTACAATGGGAAGGGGACTATGAATGAACAATGGCTCACAGTGATCAGAATGCACCCTGGGGAGTGAATTCTGGCGGCTCCTGCTGCTGTGTGGACTGAGAATCATGGAGAAGCACCATGAGGTTTGCTTTTCCTGCTGTTGCCTAGCAGAGCAAATGTTGTTTTCTTTTTGTCGTGGCAGTGACCCCCTTTTTTAAAAAAAAATTACCTCTTTACCCCGATTAACCAAGAGACAGAAAAGACTAGCTGGATCTATCAGAAGATATGTGGTACATCAAGCATCTCCCAGGAAGAGTGTGTTATAAATATTATACAGCTGTTAAAACCCCAGCTAGAGGCCAGAGGTCAGCTGATACTCCCCACAGTTGCCAGATGGCTGGCTCTTCTGGCACATTCTCAGGGACACAAGCTTATTTCCTAGACACCCGACTTTAAGTCACCCCTGACTCTGCTGCCCTGAGCCCCTACCCCCTCCGAACTGTAAACATGGAAGCATCAAGATCCAGGGCGCTGTGGCTGTTGGGGGTTTCTCCTTGGCTTGTCTGCTGTGACTGTGGGGACTGCCATTGCACAATGTCCTTACTGTTCTTCCTGGGCAAGGGAAATCCTTTTCAGAGTGCTAAATCCTCCCAACTCTTTTAGTGTTTTCCTACGGAATTTTACAAACCAGATCACTATGCACACTGTGTTTACCGAAGACAGTTGGAAATCCAGTTTCTCAAATCACTTCCAACTCTCCCACCATTTTGATTGTCAGAGAAACCAGACAATACTGCATGCAGCCCCCAGACTCTCATCTCAGAATTGACTTTTGGAGGGCCACAGATTGCTGCCTGGCAACACAGTACATGGCTGTGCATCGAATTTATTTACAGCCAAGGCTGGGGTAAAGGAACAGATGGTGAGAAATCAGATTTAAAGAAGGGACAGATGAGCCCACATGGGAGCTGGGTAGATCTCTTGGCGACCAGCGTGCACACAGACGTGAAGTTGGCCACCTCTGTGGTTGCTTCCCAGTTTACTGTTGATCTCAACTTGTTTGGGTCTTGTTTCTGAAGATGGTTAATAAAGCCCATTACAAGCATTTATCTCATCCCCCACTCCCAGGGGCTGTGTTTTATGGAGAGCAGCTTCTTGATCATCTGTGTGATGGTGTACCTAACATTTCACAGACATTTAAGCTGTCAGCCTGCTTGTCTGTGGAAGACAACTTTACATTTCTGTCCTTGGAGACATTTACATCATTCATAACCGTGTGCGTAAGTTACTTACCGCTTCCTTCTCTCTGTGTCCCCTCCCCTCTCTCTGATGTTTTTTTTTTCTGTGAAGGCAAAACAACTTTTAAGTTGTTTGACCTGCAGTGCAAAAAATAGCTATTGTAAATGCAAATGCTGGTATCCCCCAGACTCACCCCTCCCTCCAGTAAGTAGAGGTTACTCTTCTGTAAGTATTTACAGTTCTCTCTTGGGAGTGGAGGGAGGAAGGATGCACGCTCTCTACCCCAGCGATGTACGTATGGTCACACTCAGCCCCAGCTGTTCAATGCTGAATTAACTCATAAACAATTTTACTCCAAAGTGACCTCTGTAGACATTTATGGCACAGCTGGACATGGGGGCTCATGCCTATAATCCAGAACTCTGAAGGCCAAACTGGGAGGATTGCCTGAGTTTGAGGCCAACCTGAACGACATAGGAGGACCCTGTGTCAAAGAAAGAGTATTAAGGCCTTCATAGTCACACCTCCATGATTTTCCTACCCCATGGCACCGTGACAAGAAACTACCCCGTTCTTGCAAGTTAACAATGTGTCATTTCTCAGCCACAGCAGGGTCTGGGACACTCACTCCATACACATCCTGAGCTAGAGATGGGATGGTTTAAGCAGAGCAACTAACGTTAAATAGTCCCTTACAAGGTAGCCATGAGTGGAGGCCTCAAAGTATTGTGTGGGATCTTTGTAAATGAAATCATTATAATTGGCTCAGCTTGACTCCTTGCTTCTAGTCTATGCCAGGCTGGGTGTATCTCTAGGATTGGGGTACAGTGGTGTTTCCTTTCATTGGTACCCAGCATCTCTCTTCAGTGAAACTCTAGGCCCACCTCACCCTTCCTCTTGCTGCCCCGAAGACTGTCACTTAGACCTTCTAGTTAGTTCTCACATCTGCGTAATTCTGTGTTCACTGTTTGACAGGCAAGGTTAGGATAAGAGGCATGGAGCTTGCTGGTATCCTCTCGTCTCCCAGGGCATTTGGATTCTGGCTTCCATCCTTCCTCTAATAGCAGAGGGCATGGAGTTTTCCGGCTCCTGGCAAAGGTGAAGCTGGGCACGGGATGCCTACCGACCATTTAGCCCTCTGTGTTAAGTGAGTCATATTCTTTTACCTCACACAACTTGTGAGTCAGCCATGAATTTCAGTCTTCTCCCTCCAGTCTACTGCAGCTAACCAGAGAAGACGCACTGCCAAGGAATGCCAGAATAACTCACAGTGGCACCCCTATTCCCATGCTACAATCCGTGGACCTGGGGGTGACTCCAGGTCGGTGATCTGAAAGTCCCAGGGCTGGGACAAGGCTGTGACTCATCCTACCAGCAACCTTGATTCACTTTCGCTGTTTGGGAATCACACTGGCTTCTAGAATGTCACAGTTCTCAGATCCAGGTGCTGGCTCTGGCCTGCAGCAGCCACCAGGCAAAGGCAACATATGCTTCCTTTGTTCCCAATTCCTAACTTTGCCTGGCATAAATCCCTCTGTCCCGTGGAATGCAAACTTTGAGAACAGGATCCCATTTGGGGTATTTTTAGTGCAGCTTCTTGGGGTCTCCTTGGCATCTGGCACTTAGATTCATGAGGTCCAGGGTCGGGCGTGGGATTGTGTGACCTCAGAGGTGGACCTGATGGAAAGAGAAAGGGTCCTAAATAGTAGCCTTTGCTTCTTTGCTTCCCCTTGAAACAAGCCCCCTTCCCATCTGCTTTATCACCAATACGCTAATAACTTCCACACCTATATTTTTGTTGCCCTAATTGTTTTCTCGAATGCTAAGCCAACAGTGCTGTCTCCTCCACACAGCTAGTCCGATGGCCTACAGATGTGCTAGGTATATCAAACACGGAAGACATAACAATTAGCAAAAGTGACAGAGGTTCAGCTAACGCTTTGAGAGGGAAACATACTACATCTAGGCAAATCAGAACCTAATACAGTGGTTCTCCACCTGAGGGTCATGACCCCTTTGACAACCCTTTATTTCCAAAACTATTTGCGTTACGATTCATATGAAGCAGCAACAAAAATAATTTTATGGTTGTAGGTCAGCACAACATGTGGAACTGTATTAAAGGGCTGTAGCATTAGGAAGGTCGAGAACCACTGCCCTAATACTTGAGTCCTCAATGCTGGCCGGCCAGCTCCACTCCATCTCGCCAGTGACAGCCCATCTGACCTGCAGTTAGCTCTCGTTCTTAGAAAGCTCTTGTCTAAGCGGTGTCCAGACCTGTTGCTCTGCTCTGTCTGTCGACGGGCCTTGGTTTCCTCTGCTAGATGTACTTCCATCTAACCACACTTCAAATACCTGTCAATCAACGCACTCTGCATTCTCCTGCCTGCTTCCTCCCTGCATCTCTGCTCCTCTCCTCTTCCCACAACTAGTACATGTCAGAGCTGCTTCCCTCTGTTCCCAGCATGTGTATTGTGTATGTATGTGTGTATGTGTACCTGTGTATATGAATGTGTGTATGCATATCTCTGTGTGTGAATGTATATATAAATATGTGTGCGTGTGCCCGTACATGTATATGAGTGCATTGTGTAGTGTCCACTACTGAGTTTTATTTATAGCCTTCTTCTCCACTTTTGCTTTATATTCTCATGGTCTCATATTAATATTTTGGCTCCTTGGGATCTTTTATTTGAATACTTTTTACCTTATTTTTCCTTCATGCCATGTCTGTCTCTTTTAATCAGTGTCTATGTGTGCTTGTATGACTACATATGTACCATGGCACAAGTATGGAGATCAGAATACATTTCTATCTTTCTACCATGTTGTTCTGATGATGAAACTCAGATTAGAAGGTTTGGCAGCAGGCCCCCTGACCCACTGAGCCGTGTTCCTGGCCCTCTGGTGCCCTGTTTTTCTGAACGAGGCTATCACCACTCTGGACAAACTGGAAACCAGACAGGATTATGGTAAGGTGGTAGTTCTAAGGATGTGGTAAGCCTGTTTTTTTCTTTGGGGGGTCTGTTTTGTCATTCATGGGGTCCGTTTGTTTCTTTAGTATCTAGATGCCACCAGGCAGAGACTGGGTGGTTCAGGGGATCTGCTTACTGTAATCCTTCTGATGACTAACACAAAAGGTCTCAAGGCATATGTCCAGCCAGACTTTGTATAAAGAGGAGAGCAAGCTGAGAACAAGGAATGGATGACCAAACAGGATGCCTCCCGGGTCCCTGAGTTCCAGCATCAGCGTTGTCCAATTTTAGATTATTCCAGCTCGTACCAAGTAGATCAATAAAATGGGAGGCTTTCAAAGCAAAGTAACCCTGTTCCATTGCTATAACTAGTTTATTAGTATTGCTCGGATGTATAACCCTGGCACATTGTGAAGCATAATTAGCAAGTACTTTGCGCTGAAGCCATGGCCCAGTTTCCTCCTCGAGAACATCTGTTTTCTAAAAAGGGTTCTTTTCTGACTGAGTTAACAGTCACTACTCAGTAGGGCTGCCAAATAGAATACTTGACCTTCGCTTAAATTGGAATCTTGAAGGAAAGACAAATGGTTCTGTAGTATAAGTTGAGTCAGGCATTGCACGAGACATGCTTATACTAAGAAAATACTGAAGTTAGGATTCACCTGGGCATCCTGTGTTGTCTCCAGCCTGTCTGCCATTCTTCCTTTCATTCTTTCTCCCTTATGTTCCTTCTTTCTATCCATGCTTTATGTATGTGTGTATAAATGTGTTCATTTGTGTGGGGGGCACATGTGCACCCTGGTGTCCATGTAGAGGTCAGGGCACACCCTCAAGTATCAGTCCTCACCCTCCAGCTTGTTTGAGAGACGTTCTCTTTGGTTGTTCATTGTATATTCCAGCCTAGCTAGCCCAAAGTTTCCAGTCTACCTCCCACAGCTCATGTGTCTACTGCACCCAATTTATGTGGTTTCTGAGGATTCGAACTCGGGTCTTTACACTTGTGAGGAAGCATTTTACCCACTAAGCCATTTCCCAGCCCCAGACTATTCTTTGTCTCCTTCCCCTTTTCTCTTTTTCCTTTGCTCTTTCTTTTTTTTTTCTGTTCACTCCCTCCTGTCCCTCTCATTTTCCCACCGCCCACATCTTCTTCCTCACACCCTCTCCTAAATCTGACCATCAACAACTAAGCCTTGGTAGTCCATCCTGAAGGCTACTGGTCTACTACCAACCTCCCTTTCTCCATCTCTCCACCTTCCTTCTATCTCTCCTCCTTCTCTCCCTCCCCAGCTCTTTCTTCTTTCTTCAGCCAATTCCTTGTGAATGGTCTGTCTAGTGAGACTGCTCAGTCTTGCCAGGCCTACTGAACAGTCTCACCTCTATTTCAAATTGTTTTCAGATTTCAGTCTCATAGGACAACATACAATAGATGTGTTGCCTTTGTTTATTTCTATTATGGGATTTTAAAATGTGTGTAGGATAAATTACCCAGGAAAGCTGCTTGAGCAACCTCCGAACTGATGACTAATAGTTCAACAGTTGCAAACAGGTGTAACCAGTCTAGCTGTGCAAATGACACAAACGTCGCATGGGTGGAGATCCTGGTAGTTAAGACACAGTTCTTGTCAACGGGAAGCAGCATGCTGGGAGGTGTCTGTAGTGATCTAAAGACATGTGCATTTACCCTGTTCCTATTTTTATTTTATTTTATTTTTTTGGACCAAAGAAAGATTAATTTACTCTTTTATTTTGGTTCTACTCTGATTCCATTTTAGCCCATACGTTCTAGACCCCATCCAAAGCTAAGAGAATAATCCATGGGAATCTTCTCTAAAGGCTCTGGGTCATTCCATACATCAAAAGGCTTTATCTCTTCTGCTTGAGAAGCACCTAGTTGAGTCATGAGGGGTGGGCATCTCTTCTTAGCTATGGAGGCAAACAAGCATCATTGTGCTTGTGTTATGGTTGATCCTCAGCTCCCACTCAGTCCTCTGTGTGTGTGTGTGTGTGTGTGTGTGTGTGTGTTTCTGGGAATTAAATCCTAAACCTGTGTATGCTGGGCAGGTGCAGGCCACTGAGCCACACTCCAGCCTGTTTCATTATTGTGTATGGCTCTCAGTAGGCAAACAATAATCACAGGACAGGAAAACACATGGTTTTTAAGAACAGTCTGCATCAGTGTCCCTGGCGTAAGGCTTTAACTTGCTAAGTAATTATTGTCAACATGTTAGATGTGTGCAAGCTGGTTCCGTGTGCAGGTGTATGCTTTATGCCTCTGGAAATGACAACTTAAAACTTTTTTTTTTTACTAAGACTCATCTATGAAATGAATGCATAAAGTAAACATGGATGTTTGGAAATGTCAAAGAACTTAGTAGAGCAAGATCGAGATGCCTCTGAGCTACAGGGAGCACACTTGAATTCTAACAAGCCATAAAAATGTCCCGGTCATTGTTCTAAATACAGGCTTCTCTATGGCCATCCCCAAGGATTCTGTTCATGTGGGCTGTGTAGCCCTGTTTGTGAGAACAACAGCCTGAGAGCTAGACTCACCAGCTGCTGAACTACTTCTGGAACTCTCTCGGGCCCCAGAGTCCTCATCTGTGATGTGAGGACAGCAGTGTCTGTCGCATGATGTGTGGTGTGGCTGGCGAGTGACCGTGTGGAAAGCACCAAGCAGAAGATGTGCGCGTCAAAGCAATTGATTCCAAGTGGCACAGCAGGTGCCCAAGATACGGGCAATGCCTTATTGGTTCTTCTTTTAATTAAAATAGAATTGTATCACTTACCCCCATTCCTTTCCTCCCTCCAACCTTCACAGCTACCTCTTAAAGTGATGGTCCCTTTTTCTTTAATTATTAGTGACACACATAATATATATATGTATGTATGTATAGAAATATGTAAATACAATCTTCTGAGTTCAGTTTATGTTGGCTTATTGTGGTACATGATTTCAGAGCCGACCATTTTGAAATGAATAACTAATTAGGAGGGGCCTCACCCTGAGAAGACTAATTCTCCCTCTCTCTTCAGTCAATTAGTTACCTGTAGTTCTTTGCCTAGGGATGAGACCCCATGAAATTTCCCCTTGTTATCATATTTATTGGTTTTATCATTGTTCAGGTCTCATATAAGCAGCCATACTGTAGAGGAACCATGGATACAGCTTCCTTACTAGGAGACACAACCTCAGCAGATGTCCTGGACCTCCGCCTCTTACACTCTTTCCACCCCCTCTTCCAAAATGTTCCCTGAGCCTTGGGCGCAGGAGCTGTGTTGTGTTTCTATTGGAGGTGGATGTTCCACAGCCAGCTGGTCTCTGCATTATGGCTAATTGTGGTTTCCTATGACGGTCTCTGCTGCAGAGAGAGGCTTCTTTGATGGCAGATGAGAGCTACACCTACCTGTGGGGAAGAGGAGAAGTCTTAGAACACAGTTAGAATGATGCTGGCCTAGCGGAGTGGCAGTGGTAGATTCTCCTCTAAGATCAGCCTGCACTTCAGTGAGCACTATGGCCTTGGGCTGGCTTAGGACACAATGGGGCTGTGCATTCTTTTCTCTGCTTCTGTTTACTGCTAGCTGACCTAGCCTGAGAATTCAGCCCTCAAGAAAGGAAGTAGCCCATTTCCCCAGGAGCCTGGCAGTGTCTTTCTGCTCCAAGAGTTTGGAACACTGAGAAGCACATGGCAAGCAGGAACCTTACCCCAAACTTATGCACCAATGAAACACTGCCAACTTCTAAGATACTCTTGTGGAGGAACACGGGTAGTCACAAGATCTTTGCAGCTTGGATCTTCCCTGACAAGTCTAGCACACACGGAGCTGTTAGCACACCATGTGTAGGACGCCTCAAGGATATGAGTTCAAGACACCCCCCCACACACACCTCCTTCCTGACCTCCAAATGCCGCTGGGTCCCACAGCACTGGCCTCTTCTCATTTCAACTTTGGTTATTTTCTGAAGTAATGCCATCCGGCATCTTTGCTTTTGATGAGCTCCAAGTTGATATTATTATATCTCTTGTTGGGCCAGACTCTTATATATCCTGTAGTCTGCTCTGCATCTGCCTGTGGGTGCCTGAAGGGCTCTTATACTTGATGTGTTGGAAAAGGAACTCTTGTTCCAGATTCAAGAGCTCCACTATCTAGCTACACAAACTTCCACTGGCTTCCTTCCCCAAGTGTTTCCTCCTGGGAAAGGGCACCACCATCTCTTGGGGTCCCAAATGGAGCACTGAGGAGATGATTCTGCTCCCCACTCAATGCTTTGCATGCCCTTTTCTCTCCACTCCACCACATTTCCTACCACACTCTGCACCACCCGTTATCTCTCTAGAACATTCATGTCTCAGGAACTTCCTGCCTTCCTTTTCCTTCAAACATTCTTCTTTTGTATTAGTTGGTGGGTGATCTCTTTTAATAATTTAAGTTTGTGCTGAAATAGCAAAGAACTACCCGAAGAAACTTTCCCTGCCACCACATGGAAAACAGATCTGCTCCCATGGCCATGTCCTAGCCTTTACCCTACCTTTTAAAAAAAACTAATTAATTGGCGCATTTGCTGTTACTTAAAAATATTTTCCTTACAGCTCATTTGTCAACCTGAAGCTATGCTACCTGTTGGTATACTGTCTGTCTTCCACACTACCATAAAAATCTTCAAGAGTCTAGAGTATTTTACTCAACACAGTATCCCAAATTCCAGAATAGTGAGCAACTTATACAGGGTTCTTCAAAAGATAACTGGTTGCAGGAATGAATGAAGGATGAGTACGTGAACTGGAAGAATCATTAGTGCTGGTATGTTTTTTAAAAAATCTGTTTGTCTCTAAATGATTGGATAGGTGAGAAAAGAAGAAACGACTTAGCAGGTGGGGAAATAACATAGGAAAAGCATAAACAAGATCACAAGATCTGTGTGACAGTAGATTAAAAAAAAAACTGATCCGGCAGACGGCAAATGACAGACCATGAAGGAACAGCTAGAAAAGAGGAGATCTAAGCAAATGCTGACTGTGTCACAGAGAGTTGTTTGTTGGGTTGGGGAGGTAGGGTGACTTTTTCTGGTAGGTGTCAAGATGCTAATGATGTGTGCCTATCCATGGTGACAGGAAGCTGGGGATAAAGGAGTGCTCTGCCACCAGCCAAAGACTCAAAGATTTGGTCAAAGTCTCAGAAAAAATAAATAAATCAAGGACTCTTCAGTTAGCCTTCCTCCGTGGCCTTAGTAGAAAACCTAAAAAAAGACCCTATTGCCCTTTAAATACATTTCAGAAAGGTGAGGGCACCTACAGATCTGACAAAGGTCTAGCCTGGTGTAGGCTCCCACCTGGACCTCAGTGGTCAGGGAGGACGTTGTTTATTGCTGCAAGATCCAGCAAAGCATTGGGGTTTTTGTAGTTGTTTGTTTGTTTGTTTCCCCCTCTGAACACAGGAAAATGGGTAACTGCCCCAAAACACATTAGAAATATTTTGGAGAGAATGTTGGGTTTTTAATCATCAAAAAATAATCCCAAATGAATCACCTACATGGTTTTCTGTAGGCTGCCTCAAAAGACACCCCTGCTTTAGGAAGTGAGATTTTTGTTGGTTTGAAGTTATACTTGGCAGCTTTGCTCTGAAGACGCACACGTGACCTTTTGAGAAATCCTATTTCCTGCAAATGTTGTGGATTTTGTCAGTGGTGCAGAATTGATTGACTGTGTGAAAAAGCTGGAAATGACCTAGATAAGCAGAGCAAGCCCCAGAGGATCTGCTCATTTTTTTTCTATTAAGATCAAGTGACTAATTGGATGGAGAAGCCTATTACAGTTGCCTGACTCCCTCCCCTCCAGGATGAAAGCAGCATCTCATTAGACTGTGCCAAAGCCATGGCTTAAAGAAGGCTTCAGCATCACCTCAGCCCCAAGCTTGTAACTGGGTCATTTGTTGTGCTTGGAGGAACCGTCCTCCCACTGTGCCTCCCACCAGGTCACACACCACAGCATCACCACTGGTAGCAGGGACAATCAGCTTGAGCTTCCCTCTTCCTGGCTTCAGGGTGCCTCTCCCCACCCCCATTTTCTCATGCACTTAGATAGAGAAATCCATGAAGGGGGTGTCACATCACTGGGAACCCAGCCCTCTGCTGTGTGCCTTGCATATTGTCATTCAGTGAATCCTCACTTCTGAAGGAGACGTCACACCGGAGGAAGTAAACTCAGAAGACATTTGTCCTTTGAGGTCTGTTTCTTTCAGATAAGGAAGATCTTGACTCTCAGAGCTCCTATTTTGGAGGCCCTAAACCTCCACAATAAGAGCTCTGCCTAGCCACAAATATGTATGCCACAGTACAGTTAGGGCTTTGTACTGTTATGCCTTGTCTAGTTTTACTTCAGTTGTGGGTGTTTTTGCTTGGGTTTTGTTTTGTTTTGAGACAGGGTCTTATTTTTTTAACCCAGGCTGACTTCAAACTTCAGTCCTGATGCCTCCACCTCCCAGTGTGATTTCAGGTCCTGCTTTGTGAAGTGGGGCCTAGTTCCCCAGACTTTGCTTGAAGTAAGTGAGGTCTGATGTATGTGATCCTGTCAGGGGGACCACTGGACACTCTAGGTCAGGCCCCATGTATCCAGGCATGTTTACATCCAAAGTAAGCAAAACATGAATCTGGACTATCTCCCTAAAGTCTAAAAATGAATACAAATGGACAATCAGAACAACAAAATAGGTTTAAAGTAAACACAATCCCATTGTCTGTAAAAAAAGAAAGAATCTATTGGTAGGAGAATTCCTGGATGTTCCCCACAGCAGATAGCAATATTCCTTTATCCTCACATTGTAGGAAATAGCCAGAGAAAGGGATGGTGGAGAAAACAACAGGAATTGACCCAAACTGCATCTGGCAAAGTCCCCCAGTTCAAACAGCTCTTGGAAACAGTATTTACAAGAAAAATTTAACACAGTCATTATATTATTAGAGCCACAGAGTAAACACTCCTACAAGCACCTGGGTACTGCCTGTCATGGCTATTCTTGGTTGTCAATTTGGCTACATCCGGAACTAAAACCCCAAACTAAACCTACATCTTAACTAAAACCCGAAATGGCTGGGCACACCTATGAGGCATTTTTTTCTCAACGATATCATTTGAAATGGGAGGAACCACTTCTAATCCAGCTCTTTGAGATGGATTGATCCACCTTTAATCTGGGCCACACCTTCTGCTGGCAGCCTATAAAGGGCATGGAAGAAGGAAGCTTGGTCTCTTTGCAAAGTCCATACATTCGTCGGCATCAGAGCCTACTTCTGGATTCCAGCATATACTGAAGACCATCTGTGACATGAAGCCTTATAGACTGAATAACACCTGGATTCTTGGATCTTCCATTGGTAGACAGCCATTGTTAGACTAGCTGGACCACCGCCTGTAAACCACTCTAATAAATCATTAAAGTTCTGTTCCTCCAGAGACCCCTGAGTAATACGCTACCCCACATGGCAATTAGTGACAACAAACCTGGCTTCATTTTACCATCATCATCATGATGTTTTGTTGTTGAGACAGGCTATGCTGTGGACACTGCTAATATTGAACTCTAAATCCTCCATAATCCTCCTGCTTCAGTCCCCACCCACCCCAGTGCTGGGATTAAAAAAAGATTAGGCAGATCCACCTCTCCCCAGGAACTAGGAAGATATTAAACTTTGTTAGAGCATTTTTAAAAACCGGTTAGCATCGCTGTTAGTGTTAATGGTAAGTGCTTCAAGTTTATATTACTTGAATGCCTTCTAAGGTTCATTTTCCCAAAAAGAAGCAAAAACACTGGGGGTAGGGCAATCTAACTCCCTAATTAGCAACTATTGAACTCTCTCCTGTTGCCTGAGCTGCCTTGAGCAAAAAGCCTATTTGTCTAGGAGATAACCAGGCTACTCTTAGGGCCCTACCTACCTTGGTGACAGACTTTGAGATAACTGTGCCAAGAGTACAGCTAATTGTCCCCAGTTCCTGAAGGCACAAGCCCAGCCAGAGCTGTTTAAAGCTGTTTGTATAGACTTTTCACAATCATAAGCTTCAAGAAACTATTCACACCTTGGCAAGACAGGAAGCGTTTTCTTGGTGGAGGGGCCTCTGTGGTTGGTGACAAGGAACAGGCTAAGCTTGGGTGAGAAAAAAACCCCATCCTTAATGACTGTGATTGATGATAAGAGACAAGGCCATAATTGGCTGGAGCTAGGGCCACTAATTGACCCAAAATGGATGGCTGTGATTGGTCCAAGCACCTCCCCAAGCTACTTAGGCTCACCCAGGGAATCAGCTGGAGCCACTCTTCTCCCTGTGGATGTGATGCAAGGAAACCTTCTCTTAAGTGGTCTTTTCTTCCTTACTTTTAGCTGTGTGAACTGAGCTGGTACCAGAACAAAGACAACGAGAAACAAAGCAGCAGTGTGGCTTGAAGGCTGAGCAGGGGTTGGCCTGCAGTCACACAGGATCCAACACCACTTGCCTGTGATCCTTGGTGCTGGGCTCCTGAGTGGCCCATCTTATCTTCCTGAGCTTCTGGCCTCAGTGTCCAAACATGTGCGTGTTTTCCCAGTGTTAGGATCCTGGGCAATCTGGCTTGTAACTGGCGCTCGGTTCTCCCTGGACCCCAGTGCCCAGTGCAGAGAACTGGCAACTGCCACTGAACTACTGAAGAAGTACAGCCCACCAACATCACCCACGGCCCCAACCCACCAACCGCATTAGCAGCTTCCCAGTGATCCCACTGACCACTAGGATCCTTCTTGCTAGCCAATGGGAGCAGACGCCTATGCCCAGAATCCAGCCATGCCCAGAGCCCAGTTCCTAAGTGTCCCACAGAAGCCCCAGCTTGCATCACACCCAACTTCTGAATGGAGTCTTGACAGAGAAAGATATCCCAAACAGGTGGTGAAGATGGCCACTGAAGAAGCAGCTGAACGCATCCAGAGCATTGACGTTGCAACGTGACATTGCCGTCTACAGATGTTTCAGGCCATATTCATAGCTGGCCTAGAGCAGCTGCAGCCAATGGGCGGCAGTGGATATGCCTAAAGCTTCTCGTGCTGGGGGCCACATCTTAGAGAATTCATGGTCCCCATAGCATCCATCACGTTGCCTTGCACATAACTAATTTCATCCAAAGAGAGAATGAATAAGGAACGGAGTGAGATAAGGAATGGAGGGAGGGGAGGAATAAATTAGTTTTTTGATGCTCAACCTTTGTTTACTCTAAGACTACATCAAAATTTGTTTCCAGTTCTCTTGAAATTTCATACACAGTTTTTTCTCCCACCCCCAGATTTCTCAAGTGAATCAAATAGAGATACTAATGCCCAGGTAAGATTTGGTGATTTACTTTTTTTCTTAACATCGCAGCCTCCATATTAACTCCCTAAACC
Organism: Arvicola amphibius; assembly: GCF_903992535.2. NCBI lineage: Eukaryota > Metazoa > Chordata > Mammalia > Rodentia > Cricetidae > Arvicola > Arvicola amphibius. The sequence goes on from NC_052058.2 coordinate 64,566,324, forward strand.
ATGCCTACTGCTGCCGTGGTCTTTTAAGCTAGACTGGACCGGCCATGAAATGCACTTACAGTTCCTTCTACTCCAGGTTCTTCCTGCTCTGTTCCACCTGGCCCCACTCTCTAAACTATAGGAAGATGGTAGTGGCTGATGTCCACATGCACATGTGCACACCCACACATGAACACACACACACACACACACACACACACACACTCCTTGGGAACTTCAGAAGCTCAGCATTTTATAGGGAGCATTTGATAGCTCCCTTGCACCGGACAAGAGAAAGTACTATGGAGTCCTCGCCCATGGTGGTCACACAGTATAAAAACCCATTCCACTCCTCACTCTTCCCTTCCTTGGTTACTTTAAATATTTGAGGTGAAAAAATTTTCAAAATGAAATTATCTTTTAATTTTTTATTACAGTTTTGTTTGTTTTTTAAGGCAGGGTTTCTCTGTGTAGCCCTGGCCGTCCTGGAACTCACTATGTAGACCAGGCTGGCCTCACAGAGATCTGCCTGACTCTACCTCCCCAGTGCTGGGATTAAAAAATGTGCACCACCACCTCCAGCTTTACTTGTCTTTTTTAAAATCAAGCTTAACATTACACATGTGCATAGTTCTACCGAGCCCTTCTTTTTTTAAATGGCAGCACATTATTCACGAACAGGGCTCGCCTTCTTTCTGTTTAAATTCAGTCTTGGTACTGTTCTGCAAGTGAAACTTGTTCGGGAAAGCAAGCCATTTACGTGCTTGAGACCTTTACACTCTGCTACCTCCGACAAGCCCGCTGCCTTCAGTTGTTGGGTGCTTAGTAACTAGCAAGCTGTCTATATTTTCTGTATTGTCTTTAGGGGCTGGGCTTAGTTGGGAATGGGGAAGAGATGGCAAAGGTCTTTGGCTATCTGAAGATACAGAGGTCCGCAGATATTTGGCACACTGAACCCAGGTACTAACTACAGCTTTTATCACCTGATAACATTTGCATAATCTACCTATTTCTTATGTCTGCTGTTGATTATCTTTCTCCCTTGCTTCTAAATGAAGAAAGTTCTATAAGGTCAGGCAGCTTTCTTCTGTTCCATAGCCTTCTCCCAACTCAGATCTGCTATGTGAGCAACTAAATGAGCTTGGTCATATATGCTATTAATGTGATGACTGCCCCTGGCTTGTTTGCTTAGCATGATTAAATGGGAAATGTATTTTTCCATATACATAAAGTTAAAAATACAATCAGTTGTCAGGGATGGTGGCCCATGCCTTTAATCCCAGCATTTGGGAGGCAGAGGCGGGAGGATCTCTGTGAGTTTGAAGCCAGCCTGGTCTAGATAGCAAGTTCCAGAATGCCAGAACTACATAATAGAGAGAACTGTCTCAAACCAACCAACCAAACAAACAAAACCAGCAAGTTAACTGGTCCTAGATTATGTGATATAACCTCTGACCTTTATCTGACAACCAATGGATGACCAACCAGTTTTAAAGTTCCTTGATTCAAGTTTTGTTTGGGTTTGCAGTGTTTCTTGATGAGGTCAAAGGGTTAGAAGGATAAAGAGCCCCTTGTCTTAAACTGTCCTGTCATGTCATGCTCCAAGGGGCTGTCCCTGTTGCTGCTTTCAGAGATTTAAAGAACGGATCCTCAGACCCTAAAGTTTCCATGTGATCATTTTGCTTTCCCACAAGGGAAGGTGGGACACCAGCTGGCGTCTTAGACTGTACTCCTCGCTGACCATCTTTCTGTACCTGAGTACTTGGTGCTGGGAAACTAGAAACGGCCTCCTTGAAGAGAAGAGCATTTGGTACACACCCTGTTCTCAGGCAGGTCCTCCTGCCTCAGCAGGAGAGTCCATGTCTGCTAACGACGACACAAACAAACAGAAACAATGACAGACGACGCCTTTACTTTACACACCTGCCATCCCAGAACTCGGGAGGCTGCGGGAATAGTTTAAAAAGTTGGAGGCCACCCTGGGCTACATGTAGGGACCCCATTTCCAAAACAAAGCAGAGTAACAGCTCACAAGCACTCTGAGCTCATTCAACAGGAAGAGCAGTTGTGACATCCATCATCTTCCCCGGGGAATTCTCTGCATCTGTGTGCACGGTCTTATGCCTCATGATTGACAGGTATGTGCAAGGGCTCTACAAGGCAGAATGTAAAAGCATTATGGATCAAAGCTACTGCTTTTTGCCTTTCAAATTACCTGGTTTGCTTTTAAAATATGTGAGCATTTCACACAAGGTGAGGCATGAATTTACACCCATCTTGGTCTTTTATGAGTGGATCCTGACCTATAAAAGTCTCCACCCTAACACTGAACTCTCTCTGAGGCTTGAGGGGAAAAGAGTTAGTTGCAGGGGTGCAAACTAATAGGAAACGTCTGGTGTTCACATGAGGCCTGACGTAAAGTGAGTGCTCAAAGCCACCAACGAACCCTGTTGAATTTGCCATCTAATCCAGTGAGTTAGTACCAGGCGAGCAAACAGAAATGAAAGGCTGCAAAGGGTAGCATGGGTGAGCACTTATCCTTCACGAATGTTCTACCATCTGCACAAATGCAGATGCAGGTGGGGAGACTACAGACATTGGACACTTGAGTGTGTGTGCACCATTTAAGTGCCTCCACACAATTTATCCCATTTCACTTATTGCTATAGCTACATGGATTAGAAAATCATGACAGAGCTGCAGTATAGTCCAGGAATAGAGCTCTGGCCTGGTTTTCAAAATAATAATAACACTCTTGACTCTGATACCCAGTGTATTACTTTTTGTCTGTCTCTCTCTGACTCTCTCCCCCCACCTTGGACAAACTGTGCTGTGTCTTATTTAACTAATTTTAGTTTCTCATGGTGTTGGGGATTGAACTCAGAGCCTCAAAGATGCTAGACGAACACCCTGCCACTGATTCCAGCTCTGCGCTGGAACTCTGAGACAGACGAGTGCCTACTGCTAAGAAACTGCCGTCCTCCTCCCTTACTCCTGCTCTTCTTCTTCAGTTCGTTGCCTCTCCTGCTTCCCCCTACACCTTCTCTTTCTTTTGCTACTTTACAGAAAGAGGAAGATATTCTGATTTTCCAGTTTCATGCTGCTACCATTCAAAACTTATATACATATTTTTCACGATCCTGACGAGTGGGGAACGAGTGCTTTGTTGAAAGACTGCAAGGTAATTTTAATCAAGCTCTGAGCCAATAATTTTGTAACTATATTTATTGTAACTATTCATTTTAGTTAGAATGTCACTACCATATTTAGCTTAATTGTACCCTTTGATTATAGGTTGCAATAAAAATGCTGGGTTTGAACTAGAATTGTCACAGAAGAAAAGTAGAAAAGTTGCCAGGGAAGTCAGGGTAGGAACTGCTGACTCAGCGAAGTGTGATGGTACACGCCTGTGATCCTAACACTTGAGAAGTGGAAGCAGAAGGATCAGGATTTAGTTCTAGGTCCTCCTTGGCTACATAGCAAGTTCAAGGACAGCCTGAGCTTGAGACCCTGTCTCAAAACAAAAACCAAGTCCAAGCACAACAAAAAAGGAATAAAAGCTTATTGACGCAAGGAAAAATAAAAAGTAAAGGTGGGAATTGAACTCAGAGGCATAAGGCCCCAAGTTCAGTCCCCAGAACAAGGAGTGAGAGGTGGGGGAGGAAGTGTTAGCCGGTATAGTAATAGTAAAAGGCATCCAAATCGAAAAGGAGGAAATTAAATTGTGTTTGTGATGACATAGTCTTATATATGTAAACTCTAAAGACTCAACCAACAAGCAGTGGGAAATGATCAGCTCTTTACTCCAGGACACAACACAAGCCAGTTGCACTTCCGTACATGGTAAAGGAACTACCTAAAATAGAAATTAAAGGGCTAGGAATATGACTCAGCTGGTAGAGTGCCGTCAAGCCTGCACAAAGTCCTGGGTCTGCTCTCTGGCACTGTACAACCCAGATGTGGTAGTGGTAGTGATCCCAGCACTTGTGGGTGGAGGGAAGAAGATCAAAAATTCAAGATCATTGTCACCTGTGTAGTGAGTTCGAGGCCTGCTAGTCTGGAATACATGAGACTCTGAAAGGGAAGCAAGGGGGAAAGGAAGGAGAGAAAAGGGAAGGAAGAAAAATTAAGAAAAACCCCATTTATAATAGTACCAAAAAGAGTAAGATATTTAAGGAATAAATTAACCAAGGGGCTAAAAGACAAACGTACTGAAAATTCCAAGGCCTTGATGAGAGAAACTGAGTGAAGCACAAATAAGTACAGGGTCGGAGACATTAAGATTAATATGTTAAGAAAACATCCATTCTTCTCAAAGTATTGGGTATATTGATGCAACCCCTACCAAAAATCCAATGGCACAAATCTTATAATGAAACTCATTGTCATACATAATTAATATATGCTATAAGACATCTTAAACATTCATTGACATATTTTACAGAAATAGAGCAATTCTGATATTCACATGGAACTACAAAAGACCATGAATAGCCAAAGAAACTTTGAGTAATAAGAATAAACAGTGGAATAACATTTCCTAAGTCCAAATGATGTCATAAAGTTAGAATAATCCAAACAGTAGAACACTGGTACAAAACCAGACAGAGAATCTGTGTGTATGGTCACCCAGTCTTTAACAAGAGCACTGAGATGACACACCAGGGAAAGAATAGTCTCTTCATCAAAAGGTGCTGGGAAAGCGGACCATTACCATACCATTAAATCTGCTCTTTAGTTGTACACAAAAATTCATCCAAAATTGATTAGAGACTTAAATATCAGCTCCAAAGCCATAAAACTATTAAAGGGAAACATAGGGAAAAATCCACAAGATTAACCTCGGCAGTCCTGTGTGTGTGTGTGTGTGTGTGTGTGTGTGTGTTGTGTCCTGAAGCACAAGCAATATAGGCAAAATAAGAGGTCAGACTGCACCAAACTGAGAAGCTTTTGCACTAAAAGGGACACTCTGCAAAAGGAAAAGGCAGTCTACAAAATAAGTGACAATATTTGCCAGCCCTGCGTCTGGTAAGGGGCTGATGCAATAGAGTTAATAAAGTAATTATATAAAGAATTCAATACTCAACGGTAGAACTAACCGAGTAGCACTTTTCTCTAAAACTGGCAAGGCAAGCTGCATCCGGTACTATCTGCCTCAGCACTCAGAAGGCTGAGACTTTGTGATTGCTCTGTGTTTGAGGCCATCATGGAGCACATAATGAGTTCCAGGAGACAGCCTGAGCTAGAGAAGGAGATCCTGTCTCAAAAACAAATAGCAAAAGCAAAACAAGGCTAAGTTTATAGCTCAGTGGTTGTGCTGGATGGCTTTATGTCAACTTGGCTAAAGCCGTCTGAGGAGGGGAACTTAATTAAGAAAATGCCTCCGTAAGATGGGCTGTAAGCAGGCCTGTAAGCATGTTCTTTTCTTTCTTGCTTTTTGTTTTGTGGGACAGGGTTTCTTTGTGTATTCCTGGCTGTCCTGGAACTTGCTTTGTAGACCAGGCTGGCCTTGAACTCATAGAGATCTTTTTGCCTCTGCCTCCTGAATGCTGGGATTAAAGGCTTGTGCCAATACTGCCCAGCTAAGGCATTTTCTTAATTACTGACTGATGAAGGAAGCACCCAGCACATTATGGGTGTGTCCATCACTGGGCCGGTGGTCCTGGGCTCTATAAGAAGCAGATAAGTCATGAGCGACAAGCCAGTAAGCAGCTCCTCTCCATGACCTTTGCATCAGCTCTGGCCTCCTGTCCTGACTTCCTTCAAGATGAACAATGATATGGAAATACAAGCCAAATATTTCCTTCCCATCTTGCTTTCTGGTCATGGAGTTTCATCTCAGCAACCGAAACCCTAACTAAGACAGTGGTAAAGTTCTTGACTAGTATATACAAGATTCAAGGTCCTATCCCAGCATCATAAAAAAAAAAAAAAACGGAGCAAACATTAAATAATATGCACATGACCCGAAGGCATGTTTAAAAAATATTCAACACCAGCCGGGCGGTGGTGGCGCACGCCTTTAATCCCAGCACTCGGGAGGCAGAGGCAGGCGGATCTCTGAGTTCGAGGCCAGCCTGGTCTACAAGAGCTAGCTCCAGGACAGGCTCTAGAAACTACAGGGAAACCCTGTCTCGAAAAACCAAAAAAAAAAAAAAAAAAAAAAATTCAACACCATTAATCTTCAAGGAAACGCAAATCAAAACCACAATACGATACTATCATCACCACTGTTTAGAATGGCTGCGGTCAAAAAGATAAGAGATATTGGCAGAGCCGGGAAGAAAGCAAAGACTGCACACTGCCGATGGGACAGAGATTGGTACAGTCATTGTGAAAACAGAATGGAGGTTCTTCAAAAAGTTAAAAACAGAATGGTCAGATGATCCAGCAACCCCACATCTGGATACAGGCAGAAGAAAGGAAATCAGTACAGGGATGAGACAGCTGCGTCCCTATCTATGTTCATCACAGTGAAACCCACAACAGCCAAGATATGAGAACAAGCCACAAGTAAGTAGATGGATGGATAGAACACAAGAACGTGAGAGACAGACAGAGATTTACACCCAGTGGGATATTCAGCCTTTTAAAAGGAGAAACCCGGACAGAGGAGACAGCTCAGGCAGTCAAGTGCTTACTTTGAAAACTAAGGACCTAAGTTCAAGAATCAAAACCTCCCTTGGTAAGGTGGTGCTTTGGTGATCCCCTCTCTGGGGTACAGAGACAGGCAGATCCTTGGCCAGCTGACCTAGCCTACATGGTGAGTTCAACGCCAGTAGGAGACCCTGTCTCAAAACAAACAATTTATAGATAAACAAATAAATGGTAGTTTGTGCCTAAGGTTGTCCATCTGGTCTCCATAGACACTCATTTAAGCATTTGCACGTGCATGTGCATCCCCCCCCACACATGTGCGTGCACACACTCATACACGCACTAAATAAAATATTAAAGAGAAAGTCTATCATATGTGATAGCATAGATCAACACGGAAGGTTTTATACTAAGTAATTAAGGCAGGCGAGAAAGACACATTCTGCATGATCTTGCTTCATGTGGAATCCAAACAAGCAGAGAGTGAACAGCAATTGCCAGCAGGGACAGGGAGGCCAGAAGTCAGAAACGTAGAACTCTAATGTACAACGTGACAACCACAGTTAATAAAACTGTGCTAGCCGTGTGGTGTTGCACGCCTTTAATCCCAGCACTCAGGAGGCAGAGGCAGGCAGATCTCTGTGAGTTTGAGGACAGCCTGGTCTACAGAGCAAGTTCCAGGGCAGTCAAGTCTACACAGAGAAACCCTGTCTCAAAAAGCAAATAAAAAAAAAGCAGTGCTAGATGCCAAGTGAATAGATCTCAACTGTTCTTATCACACATACAAAAATGGCAGCTCTGTGAGGTGCCGGATGTTAATTAGCTTAAGGCAATAAGTTCAGTGTATGTGTTGCACACCTTATGATTTTATTTGTGAAAAATAAAATATGTGATTTTATGTTTCAATTATATTTTAATAAAACTGGGAAAAGAGTAGCAGTCTTCCAAAATACAAGCTTAGAATAAAGTGAGTTTGTAAATTCCCGCTTTAAAAGGCAGCAGGACGGCTCAGAGGGGAAGAGCACCTGGGGACAAGTTTCACAATGAAGAAGGGTGCAGACGGGTTGTCCGCTGACCTCCACACATGTGGTATTGCATGTGCACCTGCATCACACAGACATGCTAGAAAATTTAAGTAAAAAAAAATTCAGGAGGACAAACAAAAGGAGAGAAACATTTTCCATAGTTGTGCCGCTCTTCTTTATTTCCAAATCTTTGCCCCAAATCATTTTCTCAGCGAGCTTTTCATGACGCCTGCTTTGAAACTGTTGCTTACGGACAGGGGATGCAGTTCAGTTGGTAGGATGCTTGGCCCAACGCCAGTATCAATGAAGGGCCAAAATAATTGCTGCTCATCCATCTCCACACGTGGGCACTGACACTCCCTGTCTTCAGCACCTCCAGATGTTCAAGCCATCATTTATCTGTTTATCATATATCTCTCTCCACGTGAAGTTAAACCGGTGAGTTTAACTCAGAGTCAAGGACTCTGCCCATTTTAACCATTGTCGTCACCCAACGCCTACCTGTACATCGTCAGCTTTGATAAATGTTTGTTGGCTGAATTCAAGCACAAATGCTATTAACATGGAGATAGGTTGTGGCCCGCATTTTTAGATTTATTTGGTGAGTTTATTATTATCTTTCGAATAGTAAGGAAGAGTGACATCTATTAAACATCAGGCACAGTGGTGGGGATTCTGCATGCTGCATTTCATTTAATCTCTCAGTAACAGCAAGAGTGTTATCTCTGGTTGACAGGCCAGAAAGCCAAAGGCTCAAAGATATTAACCAATATGCCCAAGGCCACATTCGCAAATCAAAACTATATATTCAAATCAAAGTGTTTGACTCGAAAGCCTGCGCAGTTTCTCTGAGCCTTAGTCCTCGGCCTGTGTGTTTCTTCCCATCCCTCCTCCCTCACTTAGCTTTATATCCTAAGGATTTTCTCATTCATGTCTATTTTAAAGAACAAGCCAGCTGTGTAAATGAGAACCACAGTGGAGAGACAGTGACAGCTGTATCTATCACAGAAGTACTTAGGTACCAGCTTTCCTAAGCATCATATTTAACCCAATCTCTACGTTTTACCCAAAAGCCCCTTGCTAGCATCCACCACTCTGTAGTTCTATGAACTGGGATTCTCAGGTTCAGCAGAGCTGCTTGAGGGTTTTTGTTTTGGTTTGTTTTGGTTTGGTTTTGGTTTTACAGGGTTATTTATAAGAGGAAACTAGATTTGAAACTGAACACTTAAGCTCTGAAAAGGATATGCCCGTGGACCCCTGGCTTTCAGTCTCTCTCAAATTCCGACTGTTGCTGTCAAGGTCTCAGATGGGCTTCCCCATGGGAGAAGATCTAGTTGTGTGTGCACACCCTTGCAGCTTCCTAAGGAAGAAGGAAAAAAAGAAGGGGAGAAGAGAGGAAGGGAGAGGAGAGAGGGAGAGAGGGAAGTAAAGAGAGAGAAGGAAGGAAGGGTAGGAAGGAGAAGAAGAAGAAGAAGAAGAAGAAGAAGAAGAAGAAGAAGAAGAAGAAGAAGAAGAAGAAGAAGAAGAAGAAGAAGGTGGTGGATGGGATGGGAAGCGGAGAAAAGAAAAACGAAAAAAACAGGCACATCTTTCTCCAGCTGAAGTTTGACACTTGTTGGCAAAAGGACAGACTATTCTGGCTGGAACCTTAAGCCTGATAAGGAATGGTGGGTTTTTCCCAGGAAATGGAGGGCAGGGCTGGACTCTGCTTGGGCCTTGTGTCTTTCCTCCGAAGCACTGCCTGATTAGTATCTCCCCCCACACCCAGCCTGTTCTAGGAAAGTGTCTGTTCAGACAACCAAATGCTCCACAGAGTTCCATCACGCCTGATTCCATCAGGACTGCCTCAGGCCATAGTCATTCCATGAGTACAGAGATTCATGGATCGTTCAGTGCCACCATGCAGGAGGCATTGCTGAGTTCTGGAGACACCCACTCATTAAGCCTCTCTCCTAGGCTCATGCTGAATCATCCAGACACAACAGTGAGGGAGACAGATGGGGTCAGATAAACTGCCATAGAAGAACAAGTAGATAAACGAAATGAGCCCAGGCTGTAAAAAGTTTCATTCCCTGGTAGGAGAATAATGAGGGCCGGCATAGGGACTTAGTGGGGTAAAGGTCAGACTCTGAAGAACGACTGTAGAGGAGCCACTACTGAGGCATGCTTGGGGTTCTTCCATGGGCACTAACACAGAGGTTGAACACACAGTGGTTTGCTGAATGAAAAAGGAATATCTGGCTTCATTTTTTGTTTTAAAGAATTAAAACTTTTAATTTTTAACTGAGAACTCTTGGCTAAAGGAGTCTGTACTCCCTTAGGAGATTAAGGTTGTTTTGCTTTTGCTTATTTATTGTTTTGTTTTTTGTTTTTTTGCAGCGAGGGGCCTTATTTAGTGGTTATTAAGAAAAACTGTGTCCACAGGCACTGCCAAGCTCATAAAGTCTCAGTACTCATTTGACGCAAGCCTCAAAAACAAGCACCAAGTGTTTCTCTGCTGAACTTGTTCAAAAGCAAATCCACAACGACAGGAAGGAGCAACCCTGTTGTGTGGTCCATGCAGCTGAGCATCAGAGGGAGCTCTTCTGAAAACCCATTCGTCTGTTGTTTTTGATAACTTTCTTCCCAGGTAATTTTGTAGTAATTTATGAACAACAAATAAGAAAAATATGGCTGGGCGGGGGTGGCACACACATTTAATCCCAGCACTCAGGAGGCAGAGGCAGGAGGATCTCTGTGAGTTCGAGGCCAGCCTGGTCTACAGCACAAGTGCCAGGACAGGCTCCAAAGCTACAGAGAAACCCTGTCTAGAAAAAAAGAAGAAGAAAAAGAAGGAGAAGGAGAAGAAGAAGAAGAAGAAGAAGAGAGAGAGAGAGAGAGAGAGAGAGAGAGAGAGAGAGAGAGAGAAAGAGAGAAGTTGCATTGCATTTCGGGATTGTCGTGAACACGTGTATGCTATCTAATCACGCAGAATCACAAGCATGCTCTCCCACGATGCATACATACATATAAACACGCTTATGAATGTAAAGGCAGAGATGTGTAGGAGGGAATGTGAGTTTGGTTAGTTAGAACTGGCCCTCGATTCTGGTTCTACAACTTCTGAGCTATGTGATTTTGAACAAACTATTTATCCATTCAAGATCTAAATCTCCATCAGAAAAATGGAGATAACATTTTTCAAGAAGTGAGGTGTGTTGAATGCTAAGTGGTGTGTAAAACAAACACACACTAATGTGTTTTTATTACAGCTGAGGTTATTAAGCGTGGATCAGACATGATTGCTTGATTAAGTTTACAGTCTGTGAAATGGCAAATTTGGGATTCGTGTGTGTGTGTGGGGGGGGGGGGAAGGAAGAGAGGGAGAGATTCTGATACTAGAAATGTTCCATGAGAGCAACTATTCACATACTGAACATAAATTGAAGCAGGTCCAGCTATAAAATCACCTGAAAGCGTGAGATCAGGACAGAGGGCCCTGTGATGACTCATGCGTGCACAGAACGCCCCACAGAGCCAGCTGCCAGCCAGCTCCCGTGGAGCGTCTGGGAGTCGCTGCTGCTCCCTGTCTGTTCTGTTCTTTCTCACTTCCATGTTCTGGTTCAAGGGCTCTTTCACAGGCCTGGCCCCCTGCCTCTGCCCATCTCAACCGCATCCTTCTTAGGTACCTACTCACCACCTCTGCCATGATTGCTCTGGTTTTAAGAGAAAGAGGGCTTCGATAGATTTATTACTATTATTATTCTATAATGAACAATATTTACTCTTTGTTTTTATTTTTGTGAGGCAAGGTCTAACTACATAGTCCTGGCTGATCTGGAATTTTCTATGTAAAACAGGTTGCCCTCAAACTTAGGGCAATCCTTCTACCTCTGTCTCTTAAGTATTGGGATTGTAAGTGCGTATCACCATCACCCCAGCTTAGTATTGAACGTCTTAATTTTTCCTAATCCTTCTTAAGGCACCTTCCACAGTTAATCACTGTTTCAGTCATCGAGTACTGGTATCTTATAGTTACTTAGGTCACATTCATCAGAAATAGAAATCTTCTTAAAGCATCTTGCTTAAAAAAAATGGAGTGCCAGTTCTTTAAGACATAGACATTGTTGAATTTTGAAGATGGGGTACAGTCTCACATAACTTGAGCTAGCTGTACAGCCAAGAATAGAGTCCTGGTTCTCCTGCCTTCATCCCCCAAATGCTGGGATTATAGGCATGTGTCACCATGCCCAACAGGTCGTTCTAGTCTTCAGAAAACTTTTCATCAACAGTTCCCTGAGAGTAACTCGGGAGGGTTCCAGTAGAGGGACACAAGAAGCAGGGAAGAAAAGGAGGGAAAATTTCACATTTCATTGCTTACCTTTCTGTTTTTATTGTTGGGTTCCCCCCCCTTCTTTGTGGACGAATTTCTTAAATTTAATAAAATTCTGATTGTTGGTGAGCTTTAACTGGAAGTGGGGTTTCGCAGAATAAAGTAATGCTTCTTCTCAATGACACCTTCAAATATTTTTTTAAAAAAAAATCCCTTAGCCTTTTCATGTCTCGCCCTCCTAAGGTAGGGAACTGAGTCTCCTGGTCTTTAATGTTCTTCCTATAAGGAGGCGGCTGCTTTTATTGGTTACTTCTGCAGCCTCCATTTCTCCTTCCTTCTCCCCTAATCATCCTCATTTCCACATGAGGCTTCACGTGGCCTGGAGAATTTGGGGAACAGAATGTGTTGCCTGGACTAGTATTTCATTTTCCTGGACACAGTGGTATCTTAAGGAATGCACAGTTGGTAAGCCAACCTAGTAAGAAAAAAATCTCAGGACTTCCTCTAGAAATGCTACCTTTAAAGTAGGGTGAGGATGAAGACGAATTGAACCTTGGGACCTGCTGACATTCACCGGGGACCATAAAGGAAGAGCCTGTCTGAAATCACCAATATCCAAAAGCAAGTGGAGATGAGAGAGACCTGAGTTTATTACAGCATGGGAACTCTCAGAGAAGCTCCGGGTGTTTGTTTGGGAGTTTTTGTTTTGATTGTTTTTGTTTGGATGACGGAGTCGGATTCTGTAGCCCAGAGAGGCCGGGAACTCACTTTGTTGTTTAGACCAACCTTGAACTCTTAGTAATTCTTCTGCCTCAGCCCCCTAAGTACTGGGATTACAAGTATGAACCACCATGTCTTGCTTCAGAAAAGCCTTGTTTAAAGATACTTCCAGCCTGGACCTGGTGGAGTACACCTGTGATCTCAGCATTGGGAGGGAGAAGCAAGGTGATTCAGAGTTCAAGGCCAGCCTCAGCTGTATAGGGAATTTGAGGCTAGCCTGGTCTGCTTGAGATCCAATAATAATAGTAATAATAATAAAAATAATAATTCAGAAATATGTGGTTTAAATTGTACATGAGGTTATTTTACTCAGCCCTGGTTAATTCTAATGCTTTGCTGTTCACAATTTAAAATACCCTGACTGGCATAAGAGAGTTGGTTCTTTCCCATGGTTGCCTTGACTTAGACAAACTCCAGTTTGTCATGACCCTCTTCTCATGCTCTCAGAACAGAGCCCACTGTTCAGTACGGCAACCGGAGCAAAGGTAATGAGGGTCACATGAGCCTGGATTAGAAGGCATTGATTGTTCCACCTGTACGGGGGGAGGGGGTTTGCACTAGCATTTTGACTATCTCAATTCTAATGGCCCTCTCTGGAAACCACCTAGTTTTGCAAAACGTTGTGAGCACAAACACTAAGCCCCAAGGAGCTTGAAGGAGGAAGTTATGTTTTAGAATATACTTACAATTGGCCCCTTCCCTATAAAAGGGCTCCACAGCCCTTCTGGTTTTTAAAAGCAAACCGACAGCAGCTCCTTCCTTGGCTTAAGACTGTCACATGTATTTAACAAACTGCACTTTTTCAAATGTATAATTACCATTCTACATGAATGGTATGTTAAAAAAAATAACATTTTACTAAACAAAATGGCCATGTTTTGCAAATGTGTAGAATGGTCTCTGCACACAACAGAGCAATAACCCCCAGCCTCTTTCTTGCTGCCTGACCCCAAGATGTTTCTGGGGTGATGTGTCCTTGTAACTTTACCAAGTTTTAGACCTCAGTTGGGCATGCTTGTAAAGTAGGTTTGAAGAATGTACCCAGACATGCGGACTCAGTGGCTACCCCTCCCCGACAACAATGGATGTGTAGACCAAATACCACTGCATTTACTTTCTGGGAGGGGGACAGATATCCTGCATCTCATCCAGAACAAAGATATCTGGGAAGCTGGGTTAGTAATCAAGGGAGTTGCCCATGAGCCTGGACCTGAGAGAGGGAATAGGTCACCCGGAGGACTGCTCCCTCCAGGCCTTTATGACAGTCTGATAAAAACAGATCTTCACACACGGGGACTTGTGGCCTGGACCCTGCCAAAGTTTTCTTTGCAGAATACTAATATTTACATCCAGCTGTGCTTACCACGCAGCCAGTTGCCTTTCCAGATGCCTTAAACTATCAACCAATGTCATTTTATAATGACCCTTTGCAGCTTGAGCTATCACCCACACCGACACACACATACACACAGACACACACACTCATTTTATAGATAGTAACACTGTGATGCCAGGGGGATAAGTCAGCTGCCCAAAGCTGCATGGTTAGTGAAGTGGAGATTCCCAGGTATCCTGGCTCTGGACCCCATGATGTAAGCCGCTGTGCAACCCTGCCTCTTGAATGTTGTGCTTTTTAAAGCTGAGCACCCATCTCTCTTGTTATGTTATACAGAGTGTGTCGGTTGATTAATATCCTTGATACCACCTTCTAATAGGCCTGACTTCTTATGACATTATATCTCTGAAATATTTTTTCTTTAAAAAGGTATCTATAGAGCCTAGGGATGTCGCTAAGTTGGTAAAGTGTCTGATTAGCATGCGGGAAACTCCCGGTTGGGGTGCTGCATAAAAGGTATGATGGCACCTGCCTGCTCTTCCATCACTCAGAAGTTCAAGATCATCTCTACAGCATAGCCAGTTTGAGGCCAGCCTGAACTACACAAGACCTTCTCTGAAAAACGTGTGTGTGTGTGTAATAAATACATCTATAATTATAATACAGTTTTGCAGGCATATATAGTCCTTTTCCTGTTGCCTTCAGATTATCAACATAGCCCAGGAAATCTGAGCAAAGTCAAGCAGGTATGGACTCTTGGCCAAGACAGGAACTTTGTTATATTGAACTGGACAGCGTGAGGAGAGCTGTAAAAACAGGGTAGTAGCCATACTTAGTCCTTCTCCAAAAAAGGAGATACTTTGCTGCAGACATCTATTCAGTAGTTGCCACAAGAAATATTAGAAGAGAATGAGAAGCATGTGTTGGCTTGATGCTCCGGTGAGAGCCAGCTGCTCCCCCACAGCTACTCCAGGCAGCATAGGCTTGGCCATAATGTCCTCAAATCTCTGCAGAAGGTTCAGGTTAGTTCTGGATTTTATTAAACTGGTTCGACCAGTTTGATAAGGATTGCATTATAAAGCCACCATAATCTACAGATTGCTTCATTACACTCCCTTTATGGAAATTGATTTTAAACGAAACAGACAAAGCTTTATGATTCAAATGCTTCAGTGTAAGGAAAGGTAAGTTCTGAAGTACAGGAGAGTCTTCCCAGGGTGCAGTGGTCCCTCTGGGAGGCAATACCAGTTCCTTCTTTATCCTTTTCGGGGTGGCCTGTTACGTTCTCTTCCAGTCATGAATTTCACTCTGGAGAGATTAATTTAATCTTAGCTGCCAAGTTTTCTTCACTTCCCCATCCAACAAAGACAAGGTCGACTTTCTCTGGGGACTTCTCTTTCAGATGCCAACGTGCTGAAAGTTGATTTGGATCATATCCCCCTTTGAACTGGCTTTCTGTCTAGCTGGGTATACGTTTTTATTACGACAGCTGTTGGCCCAGTCACCTTCCAATGCCTGATGGATGGGACCAAGAGGAGCAAGTGTTTCTCTGATGTCATTAAATTGCAAGATTTTACAAGTTCAAAATCAAAGGAAGGACAGGTGTCTCCAACTTTTACCAGCTGTTCATTTGGCCGAGTTGGTAGGGATCCGAATGCCCTTCTGCAAACATTTGGGGGCAGGCAGCTGCTGCCTCACCACCACCTCTCTGTCATCCTCCATTCTAATTTTAAAATCACGTCTAAACCCATCCAGGGTCCCCCTGCCTACTACCTACCTCAAGACCTTAGAGGAGTAGCTTGACCCTGGTACAATGAAAGCTCTAGTCTGTGAAGTGAGAGTCCCAGCTGCAAGGACCTTGCAGCTCCCACCCCCTAAGACTTCTCTGAGAATGGAATCTGTGTTAAATGCTGAAGGTCATCCCAGTCCTTCACTCTTACCTCACAGAACTGAAAGCCTGAAGGAGTGGAGCCTCTGTGATCTTGCTGCCTAGCTGACGTGCCCCTGGGCAATCTGAAGCAACTTGCTGAAGGGCTTACTGTCTTTTGATTTAGAACTGAGTCTCCTACCTACAAAAATAAATCCTATCCCCATGGCTTGAATTTTCCTTTAAGATTCATGTTGAACTGTCAGCCCAACTGTGAGGTTTTAAGAGATGGACAGTTAGTTGTATCCTAAGAGATCTCTAGGCATAAGGGATCTGCCATTACACACACACACACACACACACCACACACACACACACACGCACGCACGCACGCAAGCTACTTTGGTTTTCCCTCATTGTGTGATATCTTTGGCCACCTGGATCTCCCACAGCAAACAAATTTCAGTGCTGTGCCCCCTTGACCTGGGTACTTCCATGCCTCCAGAACCTGGGGCTGAATAACCCTTAATTAACAAATGATTTATTTATTGCACCCACTTTTTATTTTGGGTGTGTGCGTGTGTGGTATGAACTTTTGAGTGTGGGTGTGTACATGTGTGGGTGTGTGTAGAGGCTAGAGGTTGATGCCTGGTGTCTTTCTTGGTTGTTGAGCACAAGTCTCTCACTGAGCCCTGAAGCTCATTGATTCAACTAGACTGTCTGACCGGGGAGCTTCATAACCTACCTCTCTCTCCCCACTACCCCAGGCCTGAGGTCACCGGCACATGCCACTGCAACCCAGCTGTTTACACAGGTCTGGGCATCCAATCTCCATCTTGCTCTTTGCCAGATGAGCCATCTTGCCCTCCCAGCCATTATTTAATAAGTTACCCAATGAATGAAAGGAGAACACGACCCCTCCAAGGTCTGGTCTAACAAAGGTTTTATTGTAGCAACTATTGTAGCAACAGAGGAGACTAACAGCTGCGGTATCTGGAAAAGTCCCAGGAGCAGGGAGGGAGAGCAGTACATTGAACATAGCCAGCAGAATGAACTGGGCCTCATGGAGGTGGGGGGGCAGGCAAAGGAGAGGGGGACAAGAAAGGAAGGAGCCAGAAACCCACAGCTGAAATGGCATAATCATATAGGAATGAGAAGGTGGGGAAGGGAAGCAGGCCTGGACTGGAGAGGTTTAGTGTAGGGGGTGGTAGGGTGAGAAGAGTGAGAGGATCCGGGATGCAGCCTGGGATACCATAACAGGTACCCGTGACATGGAGAGAACCTGGAGGCCAGCACATACTCTGGTGGTGCTAATAGGCACCACAGTTAGCCATTGTCCTCAGTTAAATCTCATCTTGCACTATGTCAATTAATCTAACTTCTTGTCCAACCTTGAACATTGATTCTGAGTTATCAGAGTCATGACTTGGAGGTATGTTTCCGCATGAGATGCAGCCCTGGGAAAAGCTTACCTGGCTGCTGCATCTATGGGTGTACTTCTGTAAAAATGGACATTGGTTTGCATGTTCTGAAACCCAGTTCTGGAGGACACATTGAAGGATCAGTTTGAGACCCAGCGACACAAACTCCCAAGAGAACTGGTATTCAATGGGATGAACATTTATCTTTCTTCAGTGGAGGAAACCTTGGTCTGCTATACAGCCACGTTCCTCTGTGATTAGGAACATTCGGGAAATCATCTGATCCAGAAGATATAATGCAACTGGTGTTAGACAAAGGAATTATACCAGGCGCTGGTGGAGAGAATGGATAAGCCCTGTTGTACCAAAGAGAAGCCCAGATGATAGTGTCTCACATGAGGCATTTGTTCATTCAGCAAACACGCGTCAAGATTGACTGAATTTTTGTTTGGTTTGTTCTGGTTGTTTGTTTTTGAGACAGGGGTTTTCTCTGTGTGTAGTCCTGGTTGTCCTGGAGTTAGCTCTATAGACAAGGCTGGGCCTTAAACTCAGAGACTGGCTTGCCTCAGCCTCCCAAGGGCTGAATCAAAGGCAGTGCCACCACTGCCTATTTATAGAGGTTTTTAAAATTTAAATGTTAGCCACACCTGGAAGCACGTGCCTGTAATCTCAGTGTTCAGGAGGGGAGGCAGGGTTGGGAGTTCAAGGCCAGTGTGGACTAACAGAACAAGAACCTGTCTTAAATTCCAAAGGCTGAGGTCGTAGCTCAAGGACAGAGTACTTGTCTCAACTTGAACAAGGCCATTGGTTTATCCCATACATCATACACAACAAAAGTTTCATGGCCCTGAACTACAGTCTCTACTACACCATTGGTGGGACCTTGGCAATCTAGTCACACATTATGTATTTTTTAAGAATTTGCATAAAGATGTTCAAAGTGCAATCTGTTAAAAACTCTTGTGCACACCCCTTTCAGTAGGGTGGGACTGAAGTGGTCTCTGGCACCCAAGGATCTAGCAAAGGAGGAATTGAGTTCAGGATACATTTTTCTGGAATTTGGTTGTTCACAAACATTTCTGTAAACAAACAAATCACTTGTGGCTACTCCATATCCAATGGCTTTTGGAATGTTTCTACTGCCCACCAAGCAGGCTCACCAGGCACTGAGACCCACTGGATCTAGACCAGATGCATGTTCAATATGATGTGTCTGGACATTACAATGATAATTGCATTCTCCTGTTGCCCTAAAGTTAGCGTCCTTTTGGTGTGCTTGTGAGCATTTAGGCTTCTTTTGTAAAATGCTTACTCTAAAGTGACTTTGTTTCTGTGATTTTGATTGCTTTGGATATTTCTTAATATTCTAGTTGTAAAGTATTGCCAGTTATGTTTTTTAGATATCTTCTCCAGGTTTGGTGGTCTTGTCCTTAATAATCAGGGATGTTGTTTTGACCAGAAAATTTTTGTATTTGTGTGGTTAAACATTAATCATTTTCTTTTAGTCTGTTTTTAAGGACTTGTTCAATCCAGGACTTGGTTGGCATAGTAATTACTTGTAAATCCCTGTACTTGAGAAACTGAGGCAGAAGGGACTGAAGGTTAGAGACCAGCCTAGGAATACACAGTGATGATAGATAGTTTGTCTTTCACTCAAAAATAAGAAACAAACAAAAAAACTGGTCTTGCACAAGAAATCCTGTCTTAGGCAAGCCATTCTTAGTACTCTGCCCACTGCTGTCTTTATCGTGTACCACACAAGCTTCCTTTCTTCTTAAAATAAAGGACTGGAGTAGAGTGAGGAGAGGGAGGAGGGGAGGAGGGGAGAGAACCAATTGGTCTACTGAGAAATCATAACGGTATTACCCTTGGTTATTTGCTAAGCATTTTGTAGTTGGGCCGAGGACAAAGAAGCTGGAAATATAACAGTGGATAAAGTGCTGCTATGCAGGCTTGATTACCTAAGTTCAGCCCGCAGCGCCCAATTGAAAAATAAACAACAAATCAACAAACCCAGCCAGGTGAGGTGGTGCACCTAAGATCCCAGTGCTGGGCAAAGCAGAGACAGGAGGATTTCTGGGGTGTGGCCAGCCAGTTCTAGTCAAGTCCATAAGCTCCAGCATCAAGGAGACCTTCTCTCAAAGATTTATTGGTTTGGCTTTATCACTCTTTGGAGTTGGTTTGGGTGTGTGGGTAAAAAACAAAGACTTCCAAATTAGCTCTTCTCCTATGGACAGACTATTGCCCAGCACCATTGCATGTTCTTACCACGCTGACAGAATTAACTTTGTGCATCTGTGTGGTCTTTTTATGGACTCTTTATTCCATTTTATGGGTCAATTTGTCTATTCTTGAACTAAAACCATACTCTTAATTACTCCAGCTTTACAAAAAGTTCTTGCTAATTTACAAGGAGACCCATCCCTATTTTAAAATAGCTTATCAAATTTCCAAGGGGACAAAAATAGGCCAAAATTTTGATTGAACACACACATTTGCATCTTGTACATGTAAGGTTCCGTGTTCAATTCCCAGAACCACCCCCCCCCCCAAAAAAAAAACCGAACAACAACAACAAAACCCTGCAACAGCGTGCATGGTCCTAGTGTCATTTGCAGCATCTCATAGCAATTACGAGGACTCTGGCGTCTAAGTGTCTGCATACCAAAGCCACCTGGATGCAGAAGCAGCTGCCCCTTGGATGAGCCGTATGTTTTCTCCAGTTGCCGTAAGGACCTCAGCACACCACAGCCCAGAGCTGATTGTCACTTCTCAGCATACCGATGCTGTTGCCTTTCCTTCATGCGTCTTGGGTGCCTCTCTATGAGAAATAGCAACCATTCCTTTTTTTCCTTTTTTCTTTTTGTTTTTTGTTTGTGCTTTGTTTTTCAAGACAGTGCTTTTCTATATAGTCTATACAACCCTGTCTGTCTTTGAACTTGCTTTTGTAGACCAGGTTGGCTTCCCTGCTCATAGATTCACCTGCCCTGCCTCCCGAGTCTGGGATTAAAGGTTTAGACAACATGCCCGGCGTGACCCATTTCTTCTCTCTGTATCTGTGCCAAAACTGGGATGAGAAACACAGAATGGGAGGATTAAGGCAATTAGAACCTGGGTGTGGAAAGTACATACCTTTAATCAGGAAGCAGAAATAGGCAGGGTCTCTATGAGGTCTGTAGTAAGTTACAGGCCAGTCACAATTACATAGTGAGACCCTGTCTCAAAAAAAAGTATTGGAAGAAGAACGCTCCCCACCCCAGCTTGGCTAGGAAGAGCATCTTCACACGTTGTGCCTATGGGAAGGATACGACCCTAAGATACCATGGTGAAACCCCAACAGCATTTCACCCTAACCATGCCTTTGTAAACCTCTGAATTTTCCATCCTGGCCTGGTGGCTGCCTAACCCAGATTATCTTCCTGAATCCTCATAAATGGTTTTCCCTTCTCTTTGATGCTACCGGAAGTGAGAGGCATTCCATTTTCAAGGTGCAGACCGTCTGGAAAAGTTAGGAATGAGACCATGGGTTGGGTCTGAGATTCACCACCCTGCCATCCAGTACGAACACAGTATAGAGGTGTAAGTCCTTAACTGATGCTTCTCGGGTTCATCTGTGATGTGGGATTCCCTCTGTGTGCTGTGAATACCATTGGTTAATAAAGGAACTGCTTTGGGCCTATAGCAGAGCTATAGGGGAACAGAGTTGTGGGGTAGGGAGGAGAAGAGGCGACACTAAGCGGAATGCTGGGAGAAAGGAAGAGGAGTTAAGAGAAGTCATGGAGCACCAGAGACAGACGTGTTGAAACTTTGCTGGTAGACACAACCTCATGATGAGGCACAGATAAATGGAGATGGGTTAACTTAAGATGTAAGAGTTAGCCAATAAGAAGCTAGAGCTAATGGACCAAGCAGTGATTTAAATAATTACAGTTTTTTGTGTGATTATTTTTGGGGCCTAAGCAGCCGGGAACTAACTAAATGCCTCCTTGCTACACATTGGTGGGATACAGATACTAATAACACTCTTTTGCTGGCTTGTTGAGGAATTAAAGAGTTGAGGCCTGCTTAGACTAACTCCAGACACCCAGGAAGCTCTTACCAAGCTTAGTGTTTGTAGATCACTTCGGCCAGATTGCCTTCCCCACTAATCAGCTAAGGGCAGCTCACTGAGGGGATGTTGATGGGAAGACAGCCTAGGGGTGGGGTGGGACTGGGACCAGAAGAGAGAGAAATGAGAGGTGGAGAAGGGGAGAAGGATGGGTGAAGGGTGAGACTAAGGGCAGAGAAAGCTAAGAACTTTGCAGACTGAAAGGTCTGAAACAGATGCTGTGATTGGAGCCCTGGGTCCCCTCCAGGAAAGGCCATTAATAAGACGGGGGGAAAATGGAGGTAGACAGGAAGTGGAGGACCGTGCCCAAGTGAGCAGCATGCACATGTTTCAAAGCTTTGTCTGTTTTCCCCTAGAAACCAGAGAAGGAGGAAGGTAACTTTCCCCCTCTTTGGACTAGTCTCATAATTAACTACTTTATAAATGAAATAAATTGCTGTGGACAAAGCTGAGGTCCCAGCCATCACTTTATAATGCAGCCTCGGTGGGGAAGAGATTCTGAACCTCCGAACACCACGCATCTGTAGTCTTTTTGAACAGGATCTGTTTATGAGTTGGGCTTTCCTGTTTGTTGAGGGGGAGGGTGCAGCTGGACAGGCCAGAGGGAGCTGATGTTTCGCAATAAACTGGAGCTGTTGTTTGGACAAATGATACAGACAGAAACTAGAGCCGAGTGCCAAATCTATGCGTTTCCAGCTAGTAGTTTTTACCTTTAGAATTAATTAATGAAATGAGAACAGTGATGGGAATGCAGTGTACCATACAACACAGTACACACTGTTACACACAGCACATACAGCTCAATAGATATACACAGTCCCATAAGGCACGGTACATACAGTAATACAGCTCAGGATACACAGCTCCTACAGCACAGTCTACTATAACATACATATAGCAAGTAGTATATACAGTACATACAACACAGTACATTAGGGACATACAGCACAGTATATATAAAGTACACATAGCATAGTACATATAGCAAGTATATACAGTACATACAACACAGTACATTAGGGACATAAAGCACAGTATATATAAAGTACATATAGCATAGTACATATAGCAAGTATATACAGTATATACAACACAGTACATCTAGGACATACAGCACAGTGCATACAGTACTTATGGCATAGTTTTACACAGTACGTGCAGCACAATGTGCTCTGAAGTGCTATGCACATTCAAAGACAAGAGTGAATCTGAGTTTGTGGACTTTCATTGCCCAGCTAGCGACTGGTAAATCGCAAACTACCTTTGTTTTCATATGAGCTTGCTTGTTTGGGGGCCCAGAGGAAAGCCAAACACTAGATGACATTTTGTTGTTCTCCACGGAAGAATCTAGTAACAGGTGGGGGAAGAATGGGGAGAACCTCAAATCTCCTCCAGATGCAAGATTCTCTATTCTGCACCTCCTAACTTTAGAATACGGCACAGTAAGCACCTATCACTTGGTCCTTCTCCCTTGAGAACTGCAAACAGCCAGACCCAGAATAAACTCCTGGTGACAGGTCTTGTCCCTATGACCTGACCTGGTTTGTCAGGGAGATAGTATGAATGCCTTTGCATGAGGAAATGATAGAGAAATTATTTATTCTTGACTTGGTAAGAAGTCTCCAGGATCAACATTGTTACTGTTTTCTTTACAAAACAGCCATGGGACCATCACACAGCAGGCTCTGGAGAGACTGGGGCTACAGCAAAATATGTGACTCCATCATAGGTCTGTCTTGACTTATTAAGGGACACAGGCATTGTGATAATTGATAATCTGATCAGTTTTAGCCATAGTATGGCGTGCACACACCACAGAGAGACACAGACACACACCAGCAGGCTCAATGACAAAAACCTATGTGAGTACCTCTATATTGCAGAAATAACTAATGAACTAAAAGTATAACAACAGCTACTATTAGTTGGGCACATACTATGTTTCAGCTATCACGGCAGCCACCCATTGTCTACATCGTCTCTGAACTTTGTAGCAGCACACTCTGTGTGTTTTCTGTTTGGGGGGTTGAGCCTAGGGCACTGAGCCTGCTAGGCAAGCACTGTACCACTTACCTCTATTCCCATCCTTGCAGAATCTGATGGTGGTTTTATTGCCCCTTGTCTTTCTGATGAAGAACTGAAGCTGAAAGGATTTCTGAGACTTGCCTTATTCCCACAGCTGAGAGGCAGAGACTGGCGTAACCCCCCAGTACATGTGTCCTTGCTGTTCTCTGTGATCGTCAGCAGCAAGGGACTCTAGAATGTCATTCTGAGGTGCTTGCTACCAAAAAGAACAAACTGGGACAAGGTTGTGGTATCAGGGACATCTCAGTGCTAATATTCTGTTTCTATAGAAATGGAACGTCATGACAGCCGTGAGGATGCTACTTTAGGTCACATGTGAAGCCTCTCAGGTGCCACAGAGTGGAGCGCTAAGCCGGTGATGGTGGAGCATGCGTGCTTCAAACACAGATGCTGCCACCTTAGCAATGCAACCTTGATCTCCTGACTGATCTGGTCCCTAGCACAGAGGCTTACGATGGGTGTGCTAAATGGTTAGACTCAGGCGATATGTCCAGTAAGGGAAAAGAAATGTTCAGAAAAGCATATAAAACCAAAGGCTTGGCCGGGCGGTGGTGGCGCACGCCTTAATCCCAGCACTCGGGAGGTCAGAGGCAGGCGGATCTCTGTGAGTTCGAGACCAGCCTGGTCTACAAGAGCTAGTTCCAGGACAGGCTCCAAAGCCACAGAGAAAACCCCTGTCTCGAAAAACCAAAAAAAAAAAAAAAAAAAAAAAAAAAAAAAAAAAAAAAAAAAACAAAAAAAAACCAAAGGCTTGTTTCTCCTCTTTCAGGAACTTAAAAGCCAGCGGTGAGGAAAAGCATCTGTTTATATTACTTCTCAGTCTTTTGGCTAAGATAAAGGGTCTTAGAAATAGGGTACAATATTAAATAACCAGCTCCTTTAGTCAAGATTGTAACTACAGTATCCCTACCCCCTCCCCCACCCCCAAATGGGGAATAATAATCAAAGACACAAAAGAGAAAGGGTTCTGGAGGAAGGGAAGTGCTATGGTGTGTCTCTTAAAGAAGCTTCAGTTCACCACAATAGAGATTTTGAATGCAAGGAGTCTGTCCGCCTAACCACAGCCACTCATGATATTCATCACACAGAAAGCAAAAGCCTCCTTGTGCCAGACACGGGTTCAGGGGGCAGAAAGAACTTCAACTTTGAAGACACCTCAATGTTCAAGGAACTTAGAGTCTGTTATAAGAAGTCATATGTAGTTGGGAATGTTGCATTACGTGCCTTAATCCCAGCATTCCGAATCAGGGGGAGCAGAGGTCAGCCTGTGATAATGGGCACTAGGGGCATGTGTTTCTGTTTGGAAGGGCTTTCTTGGGACTTGGTCTTCCTCAGCTTTCAGGACAAGAAATTAGATCAGATTGCTCAGAGCTGATGAGACCACTGCATGAGGCAATGGGTGAATCATAACGAGACTTATTAGACTACCTAGGTGAACAACAGAGCTGACCACCAATACATCTCCCGATCCTTTCCCTTCCCCTCTCCCCTCCACCCTCCCTGATAGAATCCCTCAAAAGATACATTGTATACCAAGAGACTCACACTTTCCACACTAGGACTATTTCAGTGCCTGAGCACGTTGTGTCCAGGGCTCCTCCCTTTGTGCTACTCTACTTTGACATTTTCTCTTTTCAAGTGAAGAAAAATGCCTTGCATGCTCCAATTTCCAGGTTCCCAACTCATTTTACACTGGCTACAAATTTAGTTTCTTCCTGTGACATTCAGGAGAAACATTGAGTTTCTTACAGATGTATCTGAAATCTTGCTGTAGGAAGAAATATGTTGAAAGGCTTTCTGCAGAAAATGAATTCTGTCCTAGCAGTTGATTTTTTTTTCCTGGTAGGCATAGAACCCAGAGGCAGAATGCTTGCCTAGCATGCACAGGGCCCTGAGTTCAATTCCCAGTACTCCAAGAGAATAATGATTTCCTTTCCTGGGGATTTCACCGTCATGCTGACTTCATTTCCGTTTCTTGTCCTAGCTCCTAAATACTATCTAAGATGTAGACATATTTGCTGGTTATACATTTATATGGTTAATTGAATAGGATTCATATCTCACTTAAAAACCTTCATAGCTAAGCACCCAGGGGCTGTCCCTAGGGGGGGTTATGAAACCCCAGAAAATTGACTGGTGCCCCTGCCTAATGGAAACATGTACTGTCCCTCAGATTGAAAACAAGGAAAGAAATTGAAAAAGTGCTCACGGAAGAAGGGTCCTCGCTGAAAGGGAAAAGGTGCTGGAAGATGGCTACCTGACCACCCTTGACTGGCAGCCTCCCTACGACACTGAAAGAGGTGGCAGGAAATGTTGCAATATTAATTTGGGAACTCTGTGTGGGTTTATCAAATGCATGTCTCTGGAAAGCAATGGAGTGTGCTGACCAAATGTACCCAAGTAAGTGAAGTGAATCTTCTTGCTAAGCAATGTGGGCCCCTTCCCATCTCCAGGAGTCTGGCTTGGGTTTAGGCATGACAGGGATGACCAGGGGTTGGGGATATAGACAACTGGACTTTCGAAAGGCAGTGCCCCTCATCTGACTCTGGGAAAAGGCAAACGCAACCCAGTCCAAAACGGCTCCCCAGTGGCCCCTAGGCAGCAATGAGGACCAACAGGAAGAAGATGGGGCACACAGACAATGCATGTTTGGTGACTTCAGGGTAGTGTCCACATCCAGATTAATTCAGCAACTCAAGGAGATGCTCAGAAATTTAATTAGCACGATGGACACAACAAATAACAGTGCCTGACATTTTAAAATTCCACTCAAAGTTAACATTGCTTCTTGATATTCTGATCACCAGAATAAAGACTAGGGAGAATACTGTCTTAGTTTCAAAGTAAAAAAATCTGGCTGTAGAGAAGGAAGGCTGTTACTGTGGTTTGCTGGGAGAACGGTGACTAACTCCAAACTCACCAACTCTACCCTAATGTTATTTCTACTGGGATAAACAACACAATTATTAATAAATAAAAGATCGGTTTCTTAATATGCAGGCTCAGAAACAGCGTTTGTACATCATGTTGATATCCTAGCAAGGGAATGGTTTAGTCAAAGGAATAGTAAGCGGGTCACACCAGCTTGAGGGACAGGCATGGAGGACAGTAGCCAGGAGTAAAGACAGGTCAGGCAGTGGATCCAAGAACCATCTCTCACTCAGCTTCCATCCCTTTCTGTTTTCACTGGGAAAGGCTTCCTTCCCCTGCTAATTTGTCTCGTTTCTCCCATAGATTGAGAGGTTTGACTCCCAGAGTTGGTGGACTGTTTCTTGTGATTCTGTGGTTCCATATTCCTAGGGAAAGTAGAAAGGTGAGGACGAGGCCTAGATCTCCCCTGGGAGTGGAGGAGGGATGTTTACAGATTCACAGCCACTTGGATCCACTGTTTTGGTCAAGACTACAGTGGTGGCCCAAAGTAGGATTAGAAGATCTGTTATCCGACTGTGGGTGTAGCTCAGTGATCTAGCATTATGTGAGGCCCTGGGTTCTGTCCTCAGCATGGAACACACACACACACACACACACACACACACACACACACACTAAGAAAGATTAAATAATTATAGTAAGAAATAGAAAAAGAGGACAGTGAATCTTCAAAGATGCCAAATGTCATCACTCATGTTGGTGCACGCCTTTATTCCGGATACTCAGGAGGTAGAGGTAGGTGTATGCCTGAGGTCAGCCTAGATTTCATAGCAAGTCCCAGGTCAACCAGAGGTACATAGAGAGATTCTATCTGCCAAGTCCAGGATTTGGTTTATGCAATATATTATCTGCAAACCCAAATAACACTGAGTTCAGTTTTAAAACTCATCAGGAGCAGAGCGTTTGGCCAATGAACCCTTACACTGGGCTCACCCACCAGCAAGCTGAAGACAGGCTAATAATGTCCTTGTTTGGGCTTCCCATGCTCTCCTTGTCAATAGAGCTCCCCCCTCTAGCTAAGGTAACCTTCTAGGTCAGGACTCAGTTGCTCTGAATTCTTCGAACACAGAAGAACCCTTCAGAAGGTATGTACTGTCAAAGGACATCACAGTTTCAAAGTCTAGAAAACACAGGTGTATGATTTGTATGAAACACAAGCTTGAAAGTTGCATAGACTAGTTAGGAATGTATTTTTAAAGCTAAAGCAGTGCATCTGGCAATCACTCACACAACCTACAAAGGCCCTCCCTTAAAAGTTTTTTCTGGGCCAGTGTTTCCGTGGTCACGAAAGTGAACGGGCATGGGATCTGGCTGGAAAGATGGCTCAGCCTTGAAGAACGCTTACTCCTTGCGATGGTTGTTAACTTGACTTCTTCTGGGATGAACTACAATCCAGAAATGGAGGGCACACACGTAGATTTTCTGCTTGGTTTGAAGCGGGTAAATCCACTTCTAATCTGGACTTTTCAGGTAGGAAGAACACACCTGTGATCTGGATTTTGAGGCGAGAAGGCACACCTTTAATCTGTGCCACACCTTCTGCTAGAAGCTTCTAGGAGGACGTGGAAGATGGAAGGCTTGTCTTTGCCTGCTTGCCCTCTCCTCACCTTGCCAGCACATCCATCCCTTCACTGGCATTGGGGCCTACTTTCTCGGGATGGCAGCATATATAGAAGCCCAGGTGAGAACCCAGTCTCATGGGCCTGAGACACTGTGATGAAATTCTTTGACTTTCTTTTTGGGTTTTTTTTTTTTTTTTTTTTTTTTTTTGGTTTTTTTTTTTTTTGAGACAGGGTGTCTCTGTAGCTTTGGAGCCTGTCCTGGGACTAGCTCTGGTAGGACCAGGCTGACCTTGAACTCACAGAGATCCACCTACCTCTCCCTCCGAGTGCTGGGATTAAAGGCGTGCGCCACCACCGCCTGGCTGACTTTCTTTTCACAGGTAGCCATTGTTGGATTAGTTGGACTGCAGCCTGTAAGTCATTCCAATAAATTCCGTGTGTGTGTGTGTGTGTGTGTGTGTGTGTGTGTATGTGTTCATTCCATAAATTCGGTGACTCTAGAGAATCCTAATACACTCTTCTTATAGATGACCAGGTTTCGTTCCCAGAATTCATAATAGGCATATCTCAGCTGGTGTGATTCTAGTTCCAGGAGATCCAATGCCCTCTGGAAAGGCACATGCACTATACATAAAATAAAAGATAAACATGTTAAAAAGGGTGGGGAATGCATTTGAGCTTTGTTCATTCCCAAGATTCAACCAATAATTGACTGCAACATTGGATGGCCTCTGTTTTACACTGCTTTGGACCTTTTTCCCCCCTCCCCTCCCCTCCCCCTCTCTCTTCTCCCCTTTGCTCTTCCCTTTTCTTTCTCACAACTTAGTTTTGGCTTTTATTCCCAATGGTGTTGGTTATTTCATGGCAAAGTGTTGATGAATCATTTTGCAAAGCAGGAGACCCCGTGCTTGCTGAAGCTGTGGTGATGAATCTGGGTTGGTTGCCCCATTCAGGCTGTTTTGGTTGCTAGATTCCTCTAAGATGGTGGCTCTCCAACCTTCCTAAGGTTTTGCCTTCCTTTAATACAGTTCCTCGTGTGGTGGGACTCCCAACCACAAAATTATTCTGGTTGGTACTTCATAACTACAATTTTTCTACTGTTTGCAAATTGTAAAATCTACTATGCAGGATATCTGACCTTTGGCCCTTTGTTTAAGGTCCGTTTGACTCTAAAGGGGTCGTGACCCACAGGTTGGAAAACCACTGTTATAAAGGCATGGTGTGGGAATATGATATGGGTGTGCACTGGTATACCTCCATGTAGAGGCCAGAGCAGGGCTTCGGGCATTTTCTTTTATCACTCTCTCTTTATTTCCTTGAGACAGGATTTCTTCTTTTTGTTTTCTGAAACAGGGTTTCGTATACCCTGGCTGTCCTGGAACTCCCATCTGTAGTCCTGGCTGGCATTGAACTCAGAAATGCACCTGCCTCTGTCTTCTGAGTGCTGGAAATTAAAGGCATGCACTGCCACTGCCTAGGCAAGACAGGGTTTCTAATTGAACCAGTAGTTTTCTTGTTTCAGCCAGACTGTTTGGCCAAGCATGCTCTTGGGATCTCTTTGTCTCTGCTCCCCAATGTGGGGTAGAAGAAGTTCAGCCATGGGAGACTCACAGTCGGGGAAAGAAAGGACTCTCATTCACTTAGCCATCGTTAGTCCCCCCATTTTAATTATTTTCTTTTATTGAAAACATTTTGAAGGCAATTCAACCCTTTTTGAATTCTTAAGCTTTCACTAACATAGCATAGAAATTACTTTTAAAATTAAACATATGTGGGTATCTCATACATAGAACCGTTCCATGTTAGCATCCTTTATATTATATTCACTGTTTCCTAAGCCTCATCAACATATGTGACATTGTACTATGATTGGTAAGAATGCATGTGCAGCAGTTTTACTGGGAATGATATCCGATGTAGACATGAGTCAGAATGCCTAGATTTGATGCCACCTTTGCCATTTCCACTGATGTGACCCTGAGCAAGTCATTCAACATGTTTAAGCCTTATATGAACACATATTTTAAAAGACTAACTTCCCAGGATCATCATGACAACTAAACAAGGTGACATTAAGTCAAGCATTGGCTTTCATGTCTGTCTATTGTAAAAAAAAAAAATGCATCCAAAGAGAGACGTGGGTCATGCTATCCAGGAATTTAGTCTATCTAGGGACTTAAGAAATGCATGACTTTGGCCAGGTATGATGCCTATAATCCCACCAGCAACACAGAAGCAGGAAGATCCTTGCAAGGCCAGCCTGGACTATGTAGCATGATCCAGGATAGCCAATGCAGCATAGGAAGACCCCAATCTCAGAAAAACAAAACAGTAAAGAAATTTACATTGATAAAAACAGCAAACCATTATATAATAAACTGCCAAAGCCAGAGGACACTAATTTATCCTCCACACCTCTTGGAGAAGGGAGACATCATGGGAGAAGCAAAGAAAGTATGGAGAGAGGAAGTGATGTGGGATTCCCCTCTATATGTTGTAAATGTTTTATTACCATTGGTTAATAAAGAATCTACTTTGGCCTATGACAGGACAGAATAGGTAGGCAGGAAAAGTAAAACTGAATGCAGGGAGTCAGAGAGCGGTACCATGTAGCCACCAAAGAAGAAAAATGCCAGAACATTACCTGGTAAGCCACAGCCTCATGGTGATTCATAGATTAATAGGAAAGCTTTAATTTAAGATGTAAGAGCTAGTTAGGAATACACCTACAACATTGATCAAACAGTGCTGTGATTAATATAGTTTCTGTGTGATTATTTGGGTCAGGGCAGCTAGGAAACCAAGCAGAGTCTTCGATTACAAGAAAGATGTACCAGGAGTCAATGCAATTCATAAGGATAATTTGCATATTCAAAGAATCCCAACTAGTGAGTAAAATGGTGAGGTGAATTGGGCAGGATATAGACTGAGGTTGAGGCAGTCCTGGGGTGCCAGTTTAGTAAAACCACAGAGACGAGGGGTATGTGTGTGAGGATGGGGCTGTTGAATTGGGGTGAATGAAACTCGGCCTCATGCATGCTCTGGGAATACTCTACCACTGACCTATATCCTTAGCCAATCGATTTTAGGTGCGGATTTATGAATTGCTTTAAAAAACTTGAACCTATTTGATATTTTAAAAGGAAACTGATGTGAAATTGGACAAGGAACCTTTCTTTCCATTACATCTGAAAAGTTATGCTAAATTTCTCATAAGGGAACTTGAACACAATTTACTTACTTGGAAAAAATTCAACTATCCATACTTAGAGGAAAATGTAAACATAGACAAAAAAGATTTTCTGTTACATGAATGGTCCCAAAGTCAGAGCTGTTGTAGCATTTGTGTTGTGTTTCCCAGGCTACTCTAACCTGCTATCAGCAGTTCGGTGTGTGTTATGTGTGTACGTGGACTGTAGCAAGACAGTGCTATGGTGGCAGGGACGGGACAGCACAGGCGGTGACACAGGTCTCAGTGCCAGACCTGTTGAGAGACTACAGGAACAGAGTAGGCCAAGACTGCCTACAGAATGGTTACGAGAATATGCATTATAAGTTCCTGAGGGCATCTTGAATCACAGTTTTTTTATTTTAAACCACATAACCACTGACTGGGTCAACAAGAAAAGGTTCAACTACACTGTGTTCTGTTTTCTTGTGATACCCGTAGACCAAACCCAGGCCTCTGAGATGCGATGCAAGCACTATAAACGTCTGAGTTATAAGCTGTATTGTATTTTATTAGTTTAAAGCAAAATGTGGTGAAATTTCAAAGAAATCAATGAAAATGGTTTTAAGAGTCGTTTCTTCAAGATGAAACCCAGTTTATGTAGAATAACTAATTATGACCAACCTTCAGTGACTCCTCTCTAACCATGTCAGATAAAGGGGGTATTGCGTTTTTAACTGCCTCTAATGTTGTGAATTGTAAACATACAAACATTTATATTATACAATAAACTGTGCCCCCAAGGGAATTCCAGGGAAATATTAATCATTAGTAAACAAATCCCTGCTGATTCATTGCCCGGTACAGAACTGCTCCTGGAAGGAACAGCTTAATTGTAATTACTTACTATGACACTCAGATTTGAATGCTCGTTCAGCACTGTCCTTAGTACCCTGACTCTACGCCATGTCTTTCTCCACTGGAGTCTAGCAGTCTCTCTTCATAGCTCTGCATCTGTTTTCTGTAGAATAACTACTCTTCAAAGTCCTTCCTCATGTCTGTCCCCTCACGGGGAAGTTCGAATATTCTGTTTTGCCTATATTTTAGATCAGGATGTTGGAAACACAACTGACATGTTCCTTCAAGATGCCTGCCTGATTTTGGTTTTGACAGTGAGATGAATTGTTTGTTGATTTGCTTTTTGCTCTAGTGGTGTCTTGCCTTTGAAGCGCTCATTCTCCATCTAAATGGGTCCCTTGGCTTGCCCCTTGGAAGCAACGTAATGCACAGTAATAAAACTGTTACACAGTGGTGACTCCCCCCGAAATGACTTTTAAGCATATTGAATTCTTATCGATTTCCTATTTTATATAATAGCATTTCTGTTGTATCCATTAGCATTTTTGTTCTAAGACTGTGCAGATTTCCTCTTTTGGCAAAAGTACATGGAACTCATAAAGCAACTTACAGAACTATAAAAAACTGTGCTCTGGTAAGAAAATTTGTTGCAAGTCGGTCACTGCTTTATTTGCATATAATGGACGGGGAACAGACTTTGAAACAACAACAACAAAAAAAAATAAAGGATAAGCTTTTTTCTATCTTTTTGGCTTTTGGAGTCAGAGTCTTAGACTGTAGCCCAGGCTGGCCTGGAATTGAAGCCCACCCTCCCACCTCAGCCAGCTGAGCCCTGGGATTACAGAGCCAGCACCAAACCCACCTTTCTTATTATTTTGGGGGGTGCACATGTGGGCGCCCAGGCCATAGCTTGTGGGCAGAGGGCAGCTCTTACCTTCCACCTGGTTGAGGCATGGTCTCTGAGATGCACAGCCAAGAGTCTCCCGTTTCCCCCTCCCACTTCCCTGCAGGAGTTCTGCCTCTTTCCTTGCAGGCCTTGAGTTCAGGCCCCCAGGCCTGCAAGGTTAGCAGTGCCTCTGTCTCCTTACTCACCCTCCCAGCTTCTTGCAACCTTTTTTTTTTTTTTTTTTTGCAAGTTCAGAAAAAAAATTTCAACTGAACTCTTAAGGTTCATAAAGTGTGGTTTTTTGCAGGTTGTCAACATGAGCAACACATTTTGAGTGATTATTGCAAATTCAGACATTCTGAAAGCATAGGAATCGATGATGAACTTCTAGGCCTTTTCAAAGTCTGGGCCACTGCCTTTACAGTAAACTGTGAAAATTACTGGCAGACTAGACACGGGCTCATTTGTTTTTACGAAGCCCCAGTTCAAGTTTAAAGTAACTGCAAGACATTCATGGCGAACAGAATTCCCCGATTTCCCTCAGTTTGCTATTTTAAAAGCAGTTAATAACTTGGGACAATGGTGTATGCATATATAAAATTGTATGTATGTACTATTGTTGGCACAGTCGACCACTTTTTTCCTTAATCTCCTCCTAACTCGGAAAAAAGAGCAAACATTTACTCAATAATAAAGGTCCCCCCCCCCCCCAACTGTTATTTCCATTTGCCTATTGTTTCTTTTGGGACTTGAAGAAATAGTACCTAGGGGAAAATGCCTACATCCAAACACATGTGAAGCCTTTTCGACAATCATCTGTCTATTCTCAGCTGAAATTTTCAGACAGCTTTTTTTCTTCTTCTTTGGTTTCTGTACTTTTCAGTGGCTCCATCACTATTGGAGAGACTTTTAAAGTAAAATAGAATAAAACCCAACATTGGGCTTTATTGCTTTTTCTTGCATTGTTTCTTACTCCTACTCTTGCATGGGGGTGAGTTGAGCAAGGTGATGAAGGAGTATTCTACCTTCTCCAACTCGAGAGATGCTGACAGAAGCCAGTCCAAGGGTACAGTTGCTAGCTTTCTTCTGCACAACAGAGCAATCCGTTCTGCTTTAGTTATTATAAGGAGGAAGGAAATCAAACGCAACATTTGGGTCACTTCAGTCTACAGTGCTACTGTAGAATTGTCCCTCTGCATTCTACTGCACAGTGCCTAGAAGAGGTCTGCATCACTCCCGAATGATACACCTAGGTGGCTCACAGAAAACCTTCCACCAAGTCACACTGCATCAAATGGCGCTAATTTTATGTAGGCCACCTAGGCGCACCCTGAGAAACAACACCCTTCCATCCCCTTTCATTCGCAGGAAAAAATTCACAGTTTAGAATCACGTCCCCGCAAGGTCCACCTGGAACTCTTCAGTCTTGGACGGCGGGGGGTGGGGGAGGGATTTTCCAAATTTCGATTGTTCATTAAATCAAGGACAGTCACCCTGCTTAACACCTACAGGGGCCTACCCAACACTTCCGGCATGTTATTGTGTGAGAGCCCTGACTCCATCATTTACGATCCCATCGCTGTGGGGGTGACTCTTCCCATCTGCAGCCCCTTCACTTGTCCGCCACGACAACTGAGGGCGCCGCCGGCGTGGGCTGGGTATTTGATCCCGGGGCTGACTTTTGTTCTCTGGCCTTCAAGGTGAGCTGCGCCCCGCATCGCGAGCGCCCCCCGAGACCCCGTGCACGAGCGGCCGTGGAACCCCACCTGTCCGCCCTGAGCCCTGCGGCTCTTTCCTCGCGGCCACGCGCTGCGGCTACAGCTGCGGCTGGGGCGCGCGCCCCGCGGACACCGGTACGGGCAGCGGTTGGGCTCGGCGGGCAGCAGCCGGGCGTCCGCGGAGCGCGCCGAGACCCCAGCGACCCAGAGTTCCCCGGCCGCGCGAGCGCGCTCAGTTGGTGCGCGCGCCGCGCCGCTCCGCCCCGCCCGCCCGGCGCGCGCCCCCTGCGCGGCCGGGGTGGATCCGGCGCACTCCCCTCCCCCGAGCGCCGGCGGCCGGCACTGAATGAGAAACGCCGACTGCTCGGCTGGGCGAGCGCAGCCTAGGAGCTGCGGGCGAAGCGGAGGCGACGGCCGCGGCTACACAGGTCGGCGTGGCTCGCTGGCTGGCTGGCTGGCTGGCTGGTGGGTGGGCGGGAGGGGAGGCGCGGGCAATGGCGGCGGCCGCGGTGCGCGGCACGGGAGGGAGGGAGGGCGGACTGCGGGGCGCTCACGGACCCGCGGTGGCGGAGGCCCCGGCGTCGCCTCAGCCTCGCAGGTGAGCCGGACGGGGCCCCGCCGGGCCAGCCACACCCCCTCCCGGGCCGGGTGCCTGCACCCCGCAGCGGGTCGAGCCGGCGTGACCTGTTGCGGGGCCGAACCGCCCGCGGAGCGCGGGGTGAGCGGCGCCGCCGAGGCCGCGCGCGGACACGGAGTGGTGGGGGCTCCCGCACCGCCGCGCAGTCTGCCCGCAGCGGCTGGAATTCCTTTGCAGCGTGGGCTTCGGCGGGCTCGTAAACACCGGGCTTGGGAGGTGATGGAGCTGACCTGGAAGGGAGCCCGAACCTGTGCTCTGCCGCGGCTCCCCGCCCCCCTCGAAGCGCTTTTCCTGCCGCCGTGTGCGGTGTAGACGCAGGCGGGTTTCAGGGTGCGTGGGCGTGTTTGGGAAGAAGCTGCGAGCTGATAGGAGGTACCTTAGTACGAATGTTAATTGGTTTGAGTTGGGAGGGGCGAGGGAGGAGGAAGAAAGGGCTCTGATGCTTGCAGTGGAGGAGGGGCGTTTGCAACCCGAAATCCCTCTGCAGAAAAGCGCTCCACAGAAGCATCCAGTGCCTATTGTTTAAGATCCGAGGATGAAAACACGGGCGGCAGTTAATTGAGCCTTTCCTTGTAGGTGTTCTGTATTTTCTTTCTCTCGTAACACTTAAGTGGCTGTAGTTGTTTCTGTACAGCGTGTGTTTATGAGTTGACTTTGGTGCTTGTTTGTTTAATGTTTACCATCCGGGAGACTCGAGTTCATGGTGTCTTTGAAGATGACCATGAGAAAGAATCTCGAGGAACTTTTCATTCCCTGCCTGCAGGAGTACCGCAGTGCCACAGTTGGTAACTTGCAAACTAAAAGGCTTGTCCCACCCAGATATGACTGTTCCGGCTGTGGCATCAGAAATACAGTAAGTGTAAGTGCGATTATTGCTGAAGTGGGATTTATAACCAAACAGTATTGTTTTGATAATAATAACCTCTAGTGAACGTGTGTAACCATGAAGCTTCGAAATGTGGAAAATTAGCCACATCTTGTAGGTTAAATGTGTTTATTAGCGTTCCCTGGAATAATTTAAGTGTAGTTGTTTTAAGCTTTAAATTCTGGCATAGTCATTTTTAAATATGCAGACCCGCCTTCCTCCCCCATCCATTATATCCGACCTTTCCCTAATTGTAGGAACTTTACTTTTTTCAGAAATACTGTTGATCTTGTCTTTTTACACCAGATTGCAGCAGAAGTTGAAAGATCTGTGTGTCAAGATTGCAGTATACTTTTCTGATACTACAGTGTCGGGAAGGATACACCCAAAAATTCTGAGAGAAAAATTTAAAAGTCAGCTGTGAGCCGGGCGGTGGTGGCGCACGCCTTTAATCCCAGCACTCGGGAGGCAGAGGCAGGCGGATCTCTGAGTTCCAGGCCAGCCTGGTCTACAAGAGCTAGTTCCAGGACAGGCTCTAGAAACTACAGGGAAACCCTGTCTCGAAAAACCAAAAAAAAAAAAAAAAAAAAAAAAGTCAGCTGTGAATCAGATGTGCGTGAGTAATGCAGTTTGTATACATTTAAATACTAGCATATCTTTTTTTAGTTTATTATGTCCTTACAATTGGGATAGTGAACCTTCCTTTCTTTCTTTCCTTTTTTTTTTTTTTTTTTTTTTTTTTTGAGACAGGGACTCATTATGTAGTTCACACTGTCCTAGAAGACCAGGCTGGCCTCTAACTCACTGAGAAATGCCTGCCTATACCTTCAGAATGCTAGGATTAAAGACGTGTACCTCCAGGGGGGGCTACCTTGAAGCCTTTGTCCAGAGGCTAGTTTATTCTACACACACTGAGTACCTGATTGGCGCTGCTGCTGCTGTCTGATAGATGTGGGGGGACTCCGCAGAGTAAAATAGGTGTGTGTCTTGATGGAGATAAAGTGATACCTGTGCCTATTAGTTTAAAAATCTCAGGATGCCTTGTGAGTTGGGATATTGTTTGCATTTTTCCTTCTGAGAATAGAAGGAGCTGCTAGTGAACAGAAGCATCAAGACGGTTTTCCTAAACTATGCTTCTGTTTATACATGTTGGGTATCTGGTATCCAGACATACTCAAAATAGATACTCTACCTGGAGTCAGAGCGTGTGTGGTTTATATGTGGTTAAAACATTATGCTTTTGGTTTATATACCTAAATGAAATGTTTGCTGATATTCTCTCGGCATTTGTTTATACTTTAAGAAAAGTAAAGCCGTCCCCTCACCCCAGTGAGACAGCTCTCTGTCGTTCTTTGGTTGCTAAAAGAAAAGTCTGCTAAGTGAAAATCTGATGAGAAGTGATCATTTTATGCTGTGATTAATAATCAGTGTGACACAAGTTGGTGTAGATCTTTGTAGATTCCAAAGCTTTAAAAGAATTTATAAATATGATGTTACTTCTTAGGACTATCAGTAACTAACCTCTACCTTATGTAGGCATTATTCTCTCCATATCAGCGTGGGAAATGTGCCACCAGTAAACATTCAGTGACCCCCAAATCCAGATGGTGGCTCTTACCTGAGTGTGATGTTCCACCTCTCCAGATTGTCGAGTTCTGGGGAAGATGAACACCTGAACATTTAGTGTACGACTGGTCGCCAGAAAGCTTTCTTTTGTTTTTTGTTTTTGTTTGTTTGTTTTTGTTTTTGTTTGAGACAGGGTTTCTCTATGTAGCTTTGGTTGTCCTAGAACTTTATATGTAGACCAGGCTGGCCTCGAACTCACAGACATCTGCCAGAATGCTGGATTAAAGTGTGTGTCACCATTTCCCGTCTCTAAG
Source organism: Arvicola amphibius (assembly GCF_903992535.2). Lineage (NCBI taxonomy): Eukaryota > Metazoa > Chordata > Mammalia > Rodentia > Cricetidae > Arvicola > Arvicola amphibius. The sequence goes on from NC_052058.2 coordinate 64,604,340, forward strand.
ATTAATCTATTGAAATTGGCGGTTTTCTTTGGAAATATTGCTTTCATTTGGTATTTAAAATGAACACATGCAAACTTTTGAGAATAAAATGTATTAAAGTGGATCCTGTTTTGAGTACAAGTTTTTTTGTTATCTAATGTTTGTTTTTTTGAAATATTTCTTTCTGGATTTCATACTTTAATAGTTATTTAGTTTTCAATAAAAATATAATTCAAATGGCTTGAAGTTATCATAGTGTTAGCAGTCCCTTGGAAAGGAGTGAGTTTATTGCGTTACCCTATAATTACTTCCTTAAGTGTGGTTTAAATTCCCATTAGTTTCTTCTTAGTGAGAGAATCAAGATTGGATATGATAAAATTCCACTGGTTTTTAATTTTTTTTTTTTTTTGGTTTTTCGAGACAGGGTTTCCCTGTAGTTTCTAGAGCCTGTCCTGGAACTAGCTCTTGTAGACCAGGCTGGCCTCGAACTCAGAGATCACTGGTTTTTAATTAATCTGCACTCTTTCCTTTTCCATGCTTTATAGTTTTATTTTCTTTGCTTCCCACGTTTTACTCAAGAACTCATTTTAAATATTCCAGATGGGTTCTAATCATCAACCTCTTCCCTCCCCTTTTCCCCCTCTCCCTCCCCTCCTCCTTCCCCCTTCTTAGAAAAGTCCCTGACACTTAAAAAGTATTCAGTTATTGGCCAGAGAGTGAAGTAGTGGTATTAAGTGATATAACCACTTTGTTTTTTTGTTAAAATTTGTACTTTAACTAATACAGTGTACATGTAGGAAGTGACATTACCAGACTCCTAGTGAAGCCTTTCACCCCTCACTCATCTCCTCATGACTTTCTTCCTAGGTCCTGTTTCTGATCCCTAACCCTAGCCGTATTAGCTGGTCCTGCGTGTCTTTTTTTTCTTTCTTCTGGCATGAGTACATGGTTCTGCAGTTTTGTTTTTCAACTTCAGATTTTTTTTTTTTTTAACAGTGATTTTGCTTTAGGATTCCTGTGCTACCTTGACCTTACTCTATTGTCTTCGCTGTATAGTGACATCATGGTTTTGATTACAAGTTCATTGTTTACATTATTATGTTTCTGTAAATATGTTTAACAGTTGTAAACACAGTTGTAAACAGTGCTGATTGAATTTCTTGGCGTTAGGTTGTTTTCTTTTGTATTTTTCCCTACTCTCTTACGTGTCTTTATTTTTTTCTCTAGTCTGTCCAAATCTACAGACACATAGCTGATAGGTATTCAGACTTGTTAAAAACTCAGCTTTTGTTCAGTCTGCAGTGTTGCTCTGCACTGGGCCGCACAGCTTGAGCCTGGCCTCCCATCACCGCGCTCCTGACAAGTGTGCTCTTCCTGTGGAGCCTGTGCTCGCTAACTCAGTTTACTTTCTTGTTTAGGTGAGTTGTATCTCTTGTTGACTGACTTAAAGACGGCTCACACTCAGAATCCCAGTGCTTGAAAGCTGAGGCAGAAGGATTGCTAGGAGTTCCAAGCTGGTCTGGGCCAAAGTGTAAGACTGTCTTATAACAAGCAAGATATGTGTGGTAGGGTAAACTTTTTGAATTGTTGATGTTGCTGAAAATACTTTTTTTCTGCCTTGATCACTGTCTGGGCTAGATTCCGAATTAAGATGATAATTTTTTCTTGAACTAGAAGGCATTGCTGTATGATTTCCTACCTTTGAGTTGATGAGAAGTCTTAGTGCCATCCAGAGTTTTCTTCCTTTACATGTGATACGGTCTTAAGATTTTTTTCTTTGTCATCAGTCTGTCTGATGTAACCCTGGCATGTTGTACATGTCCTGGGAGTCTTCATTCTGTGCACAGAATTTAGTAGGTCATGTAGCCAGTGTGCTTTAAAGAGCTGAATTGTAAGTGGTGCAGGTAGCGTGAGCCACACAGTTTTTGTCCAGTGACACAGTTTGCTCTTCTGTAGCAAGTGAAAGGAGCCGCAGGCATCATGCAGGTGGCAGGCCTTGTAGTTTGTAAGACCTTGATCTAGCTTTGTATTTGCCTTACCAGTAGAGCATGTTATTATAGAGGGGGATAGAAGGCAGAACATGGTTAGAGACACGATGCTGATAGCTTCAGGTCTCATCTGAAGGAATTGGTCATCAGAGGAGAGAAAGGAGGAGCTGGAGAGTGTAACAGACTTGAGAAGACAGTAAATGACATCATCAGAGTGATGTAGGACTGGAGCAGGAATGGTAGTGTGATTGCCAGACTCACCTGAGGAGAGAATTTCCGAATTCTCTCTCTCTCTCTCTCTCTCTCTCTCTCTCTCTCTCTCTCTCTCTCTCTGTGTGTGTGTGTGTGTGTGTGTGTGTGTGTGTGTGTATGTGTGATATGCACATAGAGGTCTTTGTTCTAGACTTCTCCCTTGTTTAAGACAGTATCTGTTTGTTGGCTGTTGCCTTGCTGTAAGGGCTCTCCTGTCCCTGCCTCCCGTCTTGCTCTGGAGCTCTGTGACCACCGATGTGCACTGCTGTGTTCAGCTTTACATAGGTTCTGAGGATTCGAAGTCGCGTCTTCACACTTGCATTGTAAGTGTTTTGCCCACTGAGCCATTTCCACAGCTCCATGCATTTTGTGTTCAGAGCGTTACTAGGAATACCCCTAAAGTTTGGTCAAGATAACTTACTATGGATTTCTAATATGTAGAGTAAAAGATCCATGCGTCTCCAGGTCTTGCCGTGTGGTCCTGGATGACCTGGGATTCGCTATGTAGACCAGGCCAACTTGAAGCTTCTGGCTGAGGCCTCTTGAGTACTGGGACTACAGGAGTGGTCCACCACGCCCATGCCCCTTAGCATTTTTTTAAAGTCTCTGATAGAAAAGAATGAGAAACACCTTCTAGTGTCAGTGATGGTTTTTGAAGTTTCTAAAGTACAAGGGTTGAGCTCATCAAGTCTTTCTGTATTATAGGTAATCATAGGTATTTTCTTGATTAGTAATAGAATGGGTTGTGCTAATGCTGCTTTCTGTTGAGTACTCTGTCCTTGACCTCTATGATGCACTCCCACTCCCCACCTTCTGCTGAACTTGATTTGCCAGTGTCTTAGTTTTTTTAATCTACATTTATAAGGTTATATTATGCATTTTGGTTTTCTTCAGAGTTTTGCTAAGTTCATAAACTACATCGTAAAGCTTTCTTTTTTCCTGTTGTTTGAAGTAGTTTCATGGGGCTATGTGAAAAGTGAGCAGGGTTTCTAGGACTGGAGGGTGTGTGCTAGTGATCGGGTGCTCAAATGTGCCTAGCGTGTGCATGGCCCTGGGTGTGTTCTCCCGCATCCACACTTAAAAACCTAGAAGAAAATATGTTTATGTGGCTCTTGTAGATAAAAGTATTGTTTTGGAGCCCCAAAAGTACTAGCCAGAAAAGTAAGCATTGATAGTGTGTATTAACAGCATCTATTCATCAAGTGGTAGTATTCAGGGAACAGAAGGGCAAATGACAGGTTAGAAAATGTGTCTACAGTACTTAACTCTGCCAGAGAGCTTGTGTGGAGTGTATTTTAAAGGCACATCATTGTGAAAACGTGTAAACAAATGTGTGAACAATCTGAATATTCACCAAGTGAGTGTTCTAATGGCTAACGTAACAGTTCAGAGACACAGGTGCAGTTCAAAATGATAATGCAGCAGTGATGAAAATGCCAGCCGTGGTGACCAGCATGGAGGTGGGGGGTTGACTTGGGAGAGTCCCTGGGCGGCATCTGCTAACATTCTGCATTTGTGTGTTCTTTGATCCAAGTGCTTTACTCTGCAGAGTGTGTGTTACCTGTCAGCTGCTAGAGTCCTTTCACTTCCAGGTGGAAGTGCAGGTGAGCAGGTGAGAAACGGTTAGAGTTGACCAAATCTGCTTGAGTGCCAAAGGCTTGGGAGCCATAGTGGCAGACACAGAGGCCTTAGAGAACAAAGTGCCTGTGACTCTAGGCTTTAACACAAGCAGCCACATCTTTGGCTTCGAGCAATAAAAAGCAGTAGCAAGCGGTCACAGTGGCTGCTGCTGTACAGCTCCTGTCTAAGCTTATGGTTGTGCTTTGGGTATTGGGTCCCACAGCCCTACAGTGACTGGTGTTAGCAGCCTTGGTCCCACCTGAGGTGTTGGGACCCTTGACCCTTAAGACTTGACAGGTCACTGAGCTCTACCAGCTGTGCCTGTGTACTCTTCAGTTGTCTGTGCTCCTTGTTTCCCCCCCCCCCTGTGTCCACTCCCCCCTCTTGTGCGCTCTTCAGTTGTCTGTGCTCCTTGTTACCCCTCCCCCCCCGTGTGCTCTTCAGTTGTCTGTGCTCCTTGTTTACCCTCCCCCCTCTTGTGCGCCCTTCAGTTGTCTGTGCTCCTTGTCCCCCGCCCCCCTCTTGTGCGCCCTTCAGTTGTCTGTGCTGTGCTCCTTGTCTGCTGTGCTCCTTGTTACCCTCCCTCCCCCGTGTACACTCTTCAGTTGTCTGTGCTGTGCTCCTAGTTACCACCCCATGTGTACTGTTTAGTTGTCTGCTGTGCTCCGTGTCCAGCCCCCCCCCCCCCACCCCTTTGTGTGCACTCTTAGGTTGTCTCTGGTGGTTGCCGCCACCTCTGCTGCCTTGGCTGCTGAGTTGTCTATGTGTGACCAGCTTCACCGTGCTATACAAGTGATGATGATCAAAAGTAGCAAGGAAAGACCACTGCTAAGCCTTCTCTGGGCCTAACATTGCAGCATCAAAGGGTCGGCACAGGAGGTGTCTCATGGTTGACCCTAATGAGCAGTAGTCTGCTCTAGTCTGTTCCCACCAGTCACGGCATAGCCTTCATTCAGTCACAGGCCTTCTGCTGGAAGAGCCACAACTCCTTTCCTTTGTGCAAATGGCTGCAATGTTTCACTGGGACCTGCAGGTCAGCATTGACTAGAACAATCCGGAACTGTGCTTGGACAGCCACTGTTGCTAACATTGCCTCCAAGGCAAACCTCGAGTGCCTGACAGGGCTGGCTTGCTGTGAGGGCGGTCTAGTCCAAGGGCTGCTGGGCTGGCAGTCACCTGCTGCAGGCAAGGCTCTAAGAACTGTCCCTGTCTGCCCGACCAAGCTTGTGTAATAGAATGTAAATACTCAGGGTGCTTACACAAAGGTCCCACCTCTGACCTGAGTGGAACTTTAGTAGGATTTACCAATGCTCTAGTTGTAGCCAAACAGAAGTGTTGGTTTAGCCGGGCGGTGGTGGCGCATGCCTTTAATCCCAGCACTCGGGAGGCAGAGGCAGGCGGATCTCTGTGAGTTCGAGGCCAGCCTGGTCTACAAGAGCTAGTTCCAGGACAGGCTCTAAAAAAGCTGCAGAGAAACCCTGTCTCGAAAAACCAAAAAAAAAAAAAAAAAAGAAAAAAGAAAAAAAGAAGTGTTGGTTTGTTTGTCTCATAGATACAGTAGAAACCATCCAAATTATGTGTCTGTTAGTACAGCACTCAAACTACATGTGCATTAGAAGAAAACAAATTTTCATATCCTTAGGATAAGTGCAGGATTCTTAGGTTTAGCACCAAATGATAACCAAAGTATCTGGCATTGAGGCTACACAGCATCTGGGTTATAGAACAGTAGTGAAAAGCGCACACACCAGGTGTTCTCAAATATTTAATTTGTGTTTAAAAATTAAGATGATTGGAGCCTGGAGAGATGGCTCAGCGGTTAAGAACACCAGCTGCTCTTCCAGAGGACCTGGGTTCAATTCCCAGCACCCATGTGGCAGGCCATCTGACACCCTCACACCAATGCACATAAAATAAAATTAAGTTTAAAAAATCAGATTGTTTTAACTTTTCTTAGAAGGAAGAGTGTTAGCTTAAGCCTGATTTTTTTTGTTTTTAACTTTCTTTTGCTGCCTTTTATGCTTTGCCACCTCCCTGAATTCACTTTCCGTGTCTAGGAGACTTAGGACTAGAGCCCTGTCTACTTTCCCGTCAACCTCTAGTGACGACTCTGTATATTCAGGGGGACTTGATATGTATATGGATTTTAAAATTTTTTTTAATTCCTTCCATCCACCCATCCAGATACCCATCCGTCCGTCCCTCCGTCTATCCATCCATCCATATCCACCCACCCATCCTTTGTGGGTGCATGGGCGTGTGTGCTACTTTGTGTGTATGTCATGGCAAGTGTGTGGAGGTCAGAGGACAACTTTGTGGAGTCAGTGCTCTCGGATCTTTGTGTGGATTCTCGGGATTTAACTCAGTTTCCAGTCTTGTGTGCCAAGCACCTTTACTTGTTGAGCTACCTCACCAGCCTTAATTTCCCCTGTTCTCTTTTGTCACATGACTTACTATATTTTATGGACCCTAAGTTGACTTCTATTGTAAGATTCACTGTTCAGTGTACATCTTGGAATAAAAATGACAGCATCCTGATTAGAGCTCTTAAAAGGTGAATGTATGCATACCTTGAAATCAATGAGATCTATTCTGTTAAAGTGTCTTAGATTTTCTTTAGTTAGATCTTTTTGTTGTAGTTACTAATACACGTTGTAAAACAGATTTGTCTGTACCTGGGGAGATGGCTCAGTGGTTAAGAGCACTCGTTGCTCTTGTGGAGGACCCAGGTTCAGTTCCCAACACTCACATGGCAGCTAACAACTGTCTGTGATTCCAGTTCCAGGGAATATGACAACTCTTCATACACATACACACATTCAGGTAAAACACTCATACACATAAGATAAAAATAAATAGATATTTAAAAAAGGATTTCTATGTTGAAATGTGTTATTGAACTCCATCTCAGTCCTAGTTTTTTTTTTTTTTTTTGATAAAGGGGGTATAATAGCACCGTAATAGATTCTCTGTCAAGCCAAATAAAGTGTATAGTAAAGTATGTAAGAATGCTTCTGAATTTCTGAGATTGGGTGTAGCCACAGTATAGTAACTGAGATCACTCTGGCTTTCTGGATTACTCTGCCAACTCTGAGACAGAGGAATAGTTAGAATTGTTTAGAATTTTCCTGGCCTGGGATCAGAAAATCTGTGTATATTCTGTGGCACTTCTGTGCATGTGCCAAAACCTTCACAGACACTGTGGGGGTTCTAGGTGGGTGATTTCAGATTTGATCCACAGAGGTCTCTAAGTGTCCAGAAGTTGTTATTTAGGAGTGACTTCTTCTGCCTTTCCCTTACAGTTTGATGTTTTTATAAGTTCATGTGGTTTGTGCCCTAACTCTTAAGTCAGGACATTAGTGAGGGTACTGAAACAAATATCTTGAGGTTTTTATAGATAAGCAACTAACTTTAGCACCTTTTAGACAATAATATTTTTTGTTTTCTGTGTGCATAGTATTTGAGAGTGTTACATGGGTATCATTGTTTACAACTTGGTGAAAGACAGAATCTTCTAGGTGAAACCATAGTCCATAACATCAGATAATACATAATTATATGTTAGCTTGCAGAGTACCAGCATTTCACTTCCATAGCAAGGGGAGTGGTCCTCAACGAAAGAAAGAGATCTCAGTGAGTAATGAAGAGAGGCCAGAGGAACTAGTCCTCTTGCCATACTGTGTTGAAGGGCTTATTTGGGATGAGGTAGAGAGTGCAGTTCAGGTTGATTGACAGGAGGTAGGAACAGAGGAGCACTGAGGTAGTACGTACTGCTGGCCACTGACCTTGAGCTGCCTGCTGCATTTCCTTCTCAAGACTGAAGAAAGTCTGTGATTGAAGATTGGAGAACTCTAACCTGCTTAGAATGTGTCTAAAAGGAAGATGTCTCATGAGTATATCAGACAGTCTTCCTAACTAGTGCTTTGAAATCATTGACAGAAAGTAGCATTGCTGCATTTCAGGTTGACTTTTTCCTTCTATTCCTGGTAACCAATCTTAGCAGAAAAAGGGGTAAATTCTCACTGCTAGTAAGAGAGCCAGAAGGTGGTTCAAGACCTCATCTGCCCCCCACCCCCTTTTTTGGTTCAAACTCAGGGTCTCACACTTGTTAGGCAAGTACTCTGCCAACTGAACTAAGTATGCCAAAGGTTTTAAAGATTGCTCTATGTGGGTTTGAACCTCAGGAAATTCCCAATACTATTCAAACTTTCTTTTGCTTTACTTTGTTTCTCTGACTAGTGTCCATAGCTGGGAACTATCTGTAGTGTTGAGTCTAATGTGGTCCAGCAGCTAAGCTGTGGAATGAAAAATGATAGTCGACAGGACAGTGGGTTTCCCGCCTTTTATTATCTTGCTATAGCATAGAATCTCAGATTAAACGGTAGTTGGACCATACAGTGAGATGGCTTAGCTGGTAAAGGTGTCTGCCACCAAACCCAAGGACTCAAAGTCCATATGCTAGCAAGAGAACTGGTTCCCACTTGTGCAAAGTGTCCTCTGACCTTCACATCTGCACTGTGGTTTGTGCACCCACAATACACACAGGTACAAATGAATGGTAAATATATAAAATGTAATTTTAAGAGATTGAAAAAGTGGTAGCTGTACCCCTGACCCATGTCTTATGGCTGCTGCAGTAAATATGATCTCCTTAGTAACCACCAATGTGTATTTATAGCTGCTTAGTTACTGTAACTAAACAGATTAGAAAGACTGGCAGGACGTTTGAGCTCTAGATTAGCATTGGTTTATCTGACTCAGTGTCCCAGACATGCTGATTATGATTCCGGCCTGTCCATAATTCCTTTGAAGGAAATCTGCGTTGTCTGCAGTACACTGCAGACCTCCGTAGCTGTGTTTATGCCATATGAAACTGTGCTGCAACAGCTGGTTCAGCAGTGGACATTTGATTCAAGGGCCACTAAAAATGACTAAAGCTATCTACAAATGTGGGGTTATTGGGTTAGGGAAAGTATAGTCACTTATAGCAAACATGGAGTTAATTTGGTCTTAAGCTGGAAGGCTGCATTACATTAGAGTTCTATAGAACCTAGTTAAAGGAGAGGAGACTAATTTTAATCAGAAGTTGTGAATTACAGTAAATTTAAAAGAGATGGGAAGCCATTTGATAAGCAGAAAAGAATTGGGCCTGTTTGCCTAGACAAGCACAGGTGCATAGGCTGAGAGACACGGTACAGTACAGAATCTTTGATGAAGAGTCTCCTTTTATGTTACTATTCCTTACTGTAATGAATCCCGCCTTAGTTACTTTCCTATTGTGATAAAACACTGTGACCCACAGCAGCTTGGGAAGGAAGGGTTGCATTTCATTTACAGTTCAGGCAACAGTCCCTCACTAAGGGAAGTCAGGGCAGAAACTAAGAACCTGGAGGCAGGACCTGATGCAGAGGCCATGGCTCCTCTGGTTTACTCAGCCTGTTTTCTTACACACCCAGGGCACCACCCTCAATGTTTGGGCTCTCCTCCAGCAATCACTAGTTAAGAGAATGCCCTACAGCTTGCCTATAGGCATATTTTATGGAGGCATTTTCTCAATTGAGAGTCCCTCATCTCAAAATGACTGGCTTGTGTCAAGCTGCCATAAACTAGCCTGCACAACTTACATTCTTGAGAGCTTCCTACCACCCCCCCAAAGGATTTCAACTTTAATATCAGAGTTTTAGCTTTAAAAATCTGTCTCTGTCTTTTAACAACTGTATTAAGTAGGGAAAGTTTTTGTTTAACTTTGTGAGGACAGGGTCTTACCGTAGCTGAGGTCAGCCTATAACGCACTGTGTAGAAGAAGCTGGCCTGGAAATCAAACAGTCCTCCTGCCTCAGCTTTTCAGGTGATGGAATTACAGGCATTAGCCACTCACTAGTCTAGACTCACTTCACACCTGCAGAACGAGCGTCCTCACAATACACTTAAAACAGTGGACGTGCGGGTTAAATGATACATGCGAAGCTTTCACAGCAGTGCTGCGCACCAGGTATTGCCCAGTGAAGCAATGTGTGTTTGCATATAATGCTGTTTGTGGTCATTAGATTTTGTGTTTGGTTGGTTTTTTTTGTGAGCAACTAAAAGGTTCTCAGCTAGAACTAATTTTCCTGTTGTCACTTATTAGGCTGCTAAAATAACTAGTATATAGGATATGAGAAAGTATGGTACAGTGTGACCTCCAGTGGTTGATGGTTTTGATCACTTATATATACACTGTGGTGATCTAAGTGTTCTATTGATATTAACTTGGGTCTTCATAGTAACTTGGTGAAGTGTACTGTTAGCTTTATTGGAGAAATTGAGTGCAGGATGAGGAGTCATCTTGCCCAGAGTTATATGGCATGTACATGGTACTGTGGAAAATTGGTTCTGTCAGTTTAAAAAGTGTGTGGTCTTTTGTTTCATGAATGAAAGACATACTGCAGGATGGGAGAGATTAAATATCTAATTAAGGAGTTGTGTCTCGGATGTATAAAGAACTCTGAAACTTTTAGGACTAACCTACCACCACCCAACTTTTTAAAAAATATGCCAAAGGCTTGATAGAAATATCACCAAAGGAGATAAACTATGTGTATGTAGAGATGCACAGCCTTTATTTTGATTGAAATATTGCTACTCACTAGAACAATGAAAATTAAAATCACAGTACGCTACCACCATGGAGCAAAAGACCCTCATACCAAGTGTGTGAAAGAAGCTAGGGTCCTGTACTTTACTGTGGGGCCTAACATGGTGCAGCCTTCATAGGAGGCAGTTATTTACAATTTCATACTTCCATCCTTAGCAGCCTTACTTATAGCCCCACCAGCCCGTGTGTATGTAGCTGCACTAATGTACTGCCAAACAGCCTATATGCACAGCAAAGTCCTTAGCAAAGATTTAACCAGTCCTCACCGCTAGTACCGCCACAGTTGAGAAACCCTAAGAAAGGGTCCAAGGTTAGTTTGGCTGGGATCTTAAATGTAGCTTGTTGCTACTGCAGACTCCCCTGGAGCTGCTCCCAAAGTCTGGTGTTCACATGGCAGTACTTGGTGCACGTGTTGAAGGCTGTGCTTGGCCTTGCTTTGCTTGTTCCTTTCTTCTGTCCCATTAGAGCGATGCTTGTTCCAATAGACCTTGCTGTAGAGCATGAGTTGGCCGACTTTCGGTCATGTGCAGATGGTGCTGTGGACCTCGCAGACCACCAAGTCTCCGTGGTGGCTGTTGGGTTGTGCCCATAGGGTGAAAGCTCTCAGGACAGTGTGGATGGGCGCACCTGGTTGTGTTCCAGTGAGGCTTCCTGCGCAAAAGTGGGACTGGCTTAGGCCTGTCAGTTGTGGTTCCTTCCTTAGCCTTTCTTCTTTGTGGGTGAGGTTTCTGGCTAGTTCCCTGAGGTGACATCTGCTAATGGGATAGTCTCCTTCGTTGCAGCTGCTCTCATCCTCACTGACAGTGACCAGCGTGAGCAAATGGAACAGAGTCTAAAGCAGCCTAGTTCCTGCATCTCGCACATAGCCCACAGTCAGATAGCAAATCTGGCAAGTTTACCTTTGAAACTCGGCTTTGAAATTAGGCTTTCCCCTAAAATCATCTGTTGCTTCCTCTGCCTTCAAGGTTCCCCCTCTTACTCATCATCCGCAAATGTCGCTTTCTAAAATAAAAGTATGGCATACTTGTCTGCCTCTCTAATTATTCCGGGATTTCCATCCCCCAGAATGCAGTTCTTAACTGACTTTTACTCTTACTCCCTTTAGATAATCACTCTATGGCTGGATTACACAAACATAAAGGGTTTTGATTTTCAAAAAAATATACAGTTAGTACACATCTTTTTACATACTGGGCAACTCTATGTCCGGGGCTTCCCTTGGTCTTTGTGTTAGGATGTGCTGATGTGCTGTCTCAGAAGAGTGTGTCCTTCTCCCCATGCTACCGGGAGCCTTGCAGTCTGCTGAGGGCTGCTGCAGTGTGTCCGTTATGTACATATGTGCACCTTCATTTCCTTCTCCCCAAAGAATTACACACTAATCCTACCCATTCTTAAGGCTTTGTTAAAAAGTATTTCCTGTGCTAGATGAATGGAAAAAGATAAAGGAGGACTTGACAGCTCCTGCTATGGTGGAGGACAGAGTTTATTGTTGATGGGAGGGAGAGCACAGCCAGAGGCAGAGACTTCTGCGAGAGTCCCTGGGAGTGAACATGACCCTGAGTTGGGCCTTGTGAGGAGAGAGGAGAAGGAGGAGGGGAGAGCCAGGAGACCAAGAGACCAAGATTCCAAAAGGGAAAAAGGACCAGCGCAGCCAAAATGACTGGATTATATAGGGAAGAGCAGCTAGGGGAAGCCAGGGGTTACTAGCTGGAATTTAGGGTAAGGAGTGGGCTATGCCAGCCATGAGGACCCTATAACGGATAGAAACTGAGGGATGCTGGGAGAACCTGGCAGCCAGTGTCCACTTTGATATGTTAATAGGCATCTCAGCCTCTGTCTCAGGTTTGAGACCTAACTCTGGGATTGCCGTTAAGCATAATTTTTTCCTCTGCACAGTTTCTACTTGGGAAGACTGATCTAAGATGGACGATTTTCTGTGAGAACCCTGACATTTTCTCTTTGGCAAACAAATCTGAAGGAGCTCTAGCACATGGAATGTAAAAGAGAAGATGAAAAGTAGGAACTTGCTAAAGAGTGTTTATTTGCTCTTGAGAGAGCTTCTCCCCCTCTAAGCCCTGCAGCCCCTACTTTGTTTGTTGGTATTTACCTTATAGGACTGTAAGAACCTATGAAGGACAGTATTCCAGTGTCCAGAACACCCCACTGTTATGCAGGAAACTACCTTTGCTTGGTCACTGCCTGGCCTGGAAGTTACTCAGAAGTAAATGCATCATCAGAGAACTGGTTCTCAGCTCTCAGTAAAGACAGTCTGGTGGAAAACAGACTGAATTTTCTGGAGATCATCTTTAAAAAATTATAACCAGCTAATGTACTTCTTAGTAGTATATACTTGTGGCTGAATTGTTTTCCTAATGAGTAATTGATAAACATTTTGTGTGTGTGCATGCATACATGTGCTTATGTGGTGCACGTGGAGGCCAGGCATCAACACTTTGTGTCTTACTTCCTTTTTAAAGATAGGTTCCCTCTCTGGCCTGGAACTCAGTGGTTCAGCCAGGCCGACTGGCCATGAGCTCCAGGAATCGGCCTGGCTCTGCCCTTGCAGTGCTTGTGTTAGACGCATGCCTGGCTTTTGTGTTGGTCCCAGAGATCAGAACTGAGGTTCTCAGGCTTGTGTGCCAGTGCTTTACCCACTGAGTCATCTGATTTCTCTCAGACAAATCCCTCAGCTGAAATTATGTTAAGGTGCTTCTTTGTACATGTGCATGCTTGCATTGTGTATGTGTGCATGTGTGTGCACACATGATAGAGCGAGAACATGCATGTGTGCTACAAATCATTATGTAAACATAGTAATTCATTCCCTTGGTATCCACAGGGTATTGGTTACCCAAACCTGCAGATCTTTAATACCCTGTTTTAAATAGTGCAGTAGTTAGGCACGATGGTACAGGCAGGCCTGTAATCTCAGGTTAAAAAGTGAAGATGGGAAGATTGTAAATTCTGGTTACTGTACTTCCATGTAGTCTGTGTATATCTTCCTAATCTCTAGATTATTTATAAAATATAGCCCAATGTAGATGCTATATAAAATAGTATTTTATTTGTTTTGTTTTGGGAATGTATTGTTTAGGGAATGATGTGGACAAACTACATGTCCAGTATAATTTAATTTTTTTCTCAAAATATTTTATAGCTGATTTAATCTGGACTATAGAAGCCACATTTATTTTGCAAACCAGTCACTTTCTCTGTCCACCCCCACCCCATCTTTCCTTCCTATTTTGAGACAGGGTTTCATACTTGAACTTACTATATAGCCAGATTAGCTTTGAACTCTTATCTCCTGCCTCTGTCTCCCAAGTACTGAGATTACAAACATATCCCAATACACCCAGTTTGAGTTGTTAATTTCAGATTAGTGGAGGGCTGTGTCTGTAGCCCAGTGGTAGAGTGCTTGCTTTGCATACCATTCCCATTGCCACAGGTTCAATCCCAATACAGCCAAGAAACAAACACCTGCCCCTAACTAATGGGATGTTTAACATTAGAGAATGTGACATTTTGGCTAGTTAGATACTGATGGAGTAGATCCCCGGCTTTCACAAATTAGGCTGTGGTTTTCACTATTCTATGAATAACTGGGAGAGTGTAATATATGGTAGTTTGTAATTGTAACGAGTAGAGATCTGATCCTAGCCTACCATCCAGTATACACATTCCAGTGTGATTTACTAATATGCAAGTCGTGTCCTCACGTTTGTTCAGCTGAAAAGAAGCTAGAAGTAGCCGTCATTTTAGACTTAGCATCATTCACTGTTTGTGGTACTAAAAAGAAAATTAATTACGCCTTCATGTTTTGTGTGCCACAGTAGTAGTCTCAAATGTGGGGGTCTCAGACTGTTTTGGGGACAGATCCCTCATAGTGTCAAGGGCTTATTGTACTTGAAGTTATCATAAAGGTCTGAATTCAGTAGCTAACAATCTTTTCAGACTTTTTAATTTGTATATTTTATTTAACTTTCTAAGTCAAAATTGCAAGATCTTTCTCATTTATAAGAGCTTGTCCTTCGTGTGGGTGCAGGATAAAATCCCAGCCTTCATCCCACTGTGACAGACCTCGCCCTTTATACCTGTTTCTCCATACTCGGGTCCTGGCACTTCCGTTTTCTTTCTTGAAGTTTGCTCTCTGCTGTACTCCATCTGCTGGCAGTCTTCTAGTAGACAGGAGTTTGCCTCTCTCAGCCTTGTTTATACTGTTGACTGTATTGTTTTGTTCTTGTAATAAACTGCCATTACAAGTGAGAGAGACTAGGTAGTTATCTCCTGCCACTCCCCCACTTTCACAGCCGTTAAACATTTGGTAAAGAATTGGTGAGACAGGGCTGGAGAGATGGCTCAGAGGTTAAGAGCACTGGCTGCTCTTCCAAAGGTCCTGAGTTCAATTCCCAGCAACCACATGGTTGCCACAACCATCTGTAATGAGATCTGGTGCCCTCCTCTGGCGTGCGGGCATATATCGAGGCAGAATGTTGTATACATAATAAATAAATAAATCTTTTAAAAAAATTGGTGAGAAAAAATGGTCTGGCTATACAGGATTCAAGGATTAGCAGATGGATGTACAGTGTCATTAATTAGTTATAGGCTAGCTCACATTCTCTCTCTCTGTCTCTCTGTCTCTCTCTCTGTCTCTCTCTCTGTCTCTCTCTGTCTCTCTCTCTCTCTCTCTCTCTCTCTCTCTCTCTCTCTCTCTCTCTCTCTCTCTCTCTCTGGTTTTCAAGACTGAATTTTCTGTGTTTTCTCTGTATCTTTGGAGGCTGTCCTGGAACTAGCTGTTGTAGACCAGGCTGGCCTCGAACTCACAGAGATCCACTTGCCTCTGCCTCCCGAGTAGTGGAATTAAAGGCGTGCACCACCGTTAGGCGCATGATCTCTTATCTAAAACTGAGAAGTGCAGTGAAGGAAGCAGTGGTTAGCAAACGTGTTTTTACTCTTTCTTTGCTTCCTCTTCCTTTATTCTGACATGATTGACACCTGCTGTACTTTCTCATCACTTTACAGCAAGTCTCTGCAGCCACCATTCTCCATGGGGAGCAGGCAGGGAGTGAGGGGGTATCGGAATGAGGAAAGATCTGGGACTTGAAATGCACTCCGAGATCTTTAAAATGCCTCCATCTTTTCAGTAATATTCATCTGTTATTCCTTTTAGCTTGAGGCAAAAATACATGTAGCTGGATCCAAAACACCATTCATGAACACATTTAACTGTCTGGTCTAGTTACTGAACAAGTGACCTCTATTGCCATCTGTTGGGAAGAGTTGGGATTTTTATTAGGCATGTTGCTTGCTTAGATAACTGAATTTTGCAACTTGAAGAGCTTTGTAACGCAAGAGAATTTAATTTCCCTTCATAGTTTCAAACTAGTAGTAAAGTGGTAAGAATAGCATACCAGGATTCGCCACAGAAATGACCTACGGTATATGATATGTGTGTGTATATACATGTATGTATACATTCCCTTTATACTTATGCATGTGTATATGTTGACATATGATTTCTTATAGATAGGAAAAGGTACTTCATACATAAGTACTCTGTATCCATGTACATACATTAACTAGGTAGTTGGCTCTAGTCACAGAGACTGTCAAGTCCCAAGATACCATGCGCACTTGGCAAGCAAGCTGGAGACCTAGGAGAACTGATGGTGAGTCAGCTCTCCTCCCCATCATCTGCTCTCTGACCCTCCACAGTAGCACACTTGTGCCAGATAGTAAATCTGTTTCTCATCCGTTGGGTGGTTTTCATGCTTTAATTACTAATAGTATATAAGTATGTTTTTAAAAAAATCTTAAGTATACAGTATTGTGAGTTAAATGGACTTTTAAGAGCCAGTCTTGAGTAGAATGTATAAACTCCCAGCCAAAGGACATAAAACTAAATGTTGAGAGCACATTTATTTAGTTAACCTATATACATACTTTGCTATAGGAGGTCAGAGGTCTTTTTAAATTTTTTTTCTTTTTTTGAGATTATAATTTCATCATTCTCACTTCCTTTTCATTCCTCCAAATCCTCCTGATACACCTTCTTGTTCTCTTTCATATTCATGGCCTCTTTTTTGTGTGTGTTTTGTGTGTGTGTGTGTGTGTGTGTGTTTCTCTAAATATACAAGTGCAGTCTGCTCAGTCTGTATATATTTTTAAAGAACTTGTTTTACTTTATTTTGGTTTTTGTTTTTCTAGACAGGGTTTTTCTGTGTAGTCCTTGCTACCCTGGAACTAGCTCTGTAGACAATATGGCTTCAAACTCACAAAAATCTTCCTGCATCTGCCTCCTGAGTGCTGGGATTAAAGATGTGCACCACCGCAGCCCCAGTTTGTTTTATTATTTTAAATTACACTGGGTGTGGGTAGGTGCTTTTGGAAGCCAGAGGTGTCAAATCCCCGAAGCATTGGTTCTCAGCCTGTGAGTCACTACCCCGTAAACAAACTGCTGTCTCAAAAACAAAAACAAAATAACCCCCCCAAACTACATTATGATTCATAACAATAGCAAAATTACAGTTATGAAGTAGCAATGAAGATAATTTTATGATTGGGATCACTACAACCTGAGGACCTGTACTAAAGGATCACAGCAGTAGGAGTTAGTTAGAGGTGGTTGTGTGCTGGTAACGTCTGGAAGAGGAGCAGTAAGTGCTCGTAACAGCTGATGCATCTCTCCAGCCATGCCATTGATCTTTGTATTAGAATTACTTAGCATGTTATCGTCCTAAATTTTCTATGCTTTACCTTGAAATACTCTTATTTTGTAGTCCTCTATCTCCCTTGAGAGTTAAACATTTGAAAATTCTTCCTCTACAAGTTAAATGGCACCTCCTTGTACAAGCAGCTCAAACTGGTTTGGAGCTCAGCATCTTTCACTTCCTTTGCAGGGCTGGGTTTATAGGATATGTCCTCATGTAGGACCAGTGGACCAGTGTTCCCACCCGTTTGCCTTTATTATATGTATTCTACTTCAGTGGAGGTATTAAATGGCTACAGGGTAAATGAAATACTTTCCTGCTGCCTTTATCACCTTCCTTCTAATTTAAGATGCTGACTTAGTTTGTTTTCAAGCCCTCTTTCTCACACTTCTTAAATGTGTGCCTCAAGCATTTAGAACGAATATAAAGTATAAATTGATGTTTTAGTGAGTGAGTAAAGCTTCCTGGGAAATGATTTATTTAGTTGTTCTGACACGATGCTCTAAACATTAAATAGTGTCACTTAACATTATCAGCATTTTTCCCTTTTACGTCTTGGGTGGTGTATGAAATTGCTAACCCTGTCATTACGGTTGGCTTCAAGCATTGGGAGTTTTTCCAGAACTCATTTTCTCACAGTTTCAGGGTGTGTTCATGTCCATGGGAGCTACTGCTATTGTTTGAAATTCTTTCTACTCTTAGATTTAAATTAAGTATAGCTTATATTTTTACATTTTATGCTAAGGATAAGTGGCCTTTTGGTTTTGAACTGAGGATACATTGTATATATTTGAATAAGCTGTTAACATTTGTTTATAGACACTAGGTATCCTTAGAAAATTTGAAATGCTTCAAAACAGGAAACTTTTAAAGTTATTCTGCTGGGAAGTTACTCAACCAGTATAGACTGCATAAGTATCCCAAAATTTGAAAAATTGTTATTTGAGCTGTTTCTAATCCCCAAGCATTGGGGCTGACGGAGGTTCAGCTGGCACTTAAAAGTCGGTTGTCAACAGTAGAGGTTAGCAACCCTAAGGAATCATCATTGAAGCCATGTTTAGAATTGCAGATAGGTATACTATGTACTAAAGACTTAGTTTTTTTTTTATTAAATATGTAAATCCATCCCTCTTTGCTCTAAGTGAATAATTTGCCCAGTATAACACACTTGGTTAGACCTGTGATTGAGGTTCAATGCCCCATGCTTTTACACTGTCACCTTTTGCCCCATAAGCAAGGAGGGAAGTGGAAATTGTTCATGGATTCATGTGAAGTGCATTTTTCTTCCATTTGGTATCATCTGCTAGACATTGTGTTTTCTGTGTGACTAAAACTTTTGCATCAGGCCTAGGGTGATAATGTATGAAAAGTTCTGAAGTCAAAGGCTAGAATGTTGGTTTACTTATTTATTTTTTATTCTAGCCTCATGTTGGAATGCCAAAATGTTGGTTGCTTTTGCTCTCTTCTGGCTTTTTGGGGGGACCTTGCCACCCAGATCCCAAATAAATCACACACAGACACTTATTTTTACTTATAAGTTCTTGGCCTTAGCTTGGCTTGTTTCTAGCCAGTTTTCCTTAACCTAAATTATCCATCTACCGTTTGCCTCTGGACTTTTTCCTTCTCTTATTTTTGTAATCTTATTTTCATACTTACTCCCTTACTCTGTGGCTGGCTGGGTGCCTGGCCCCTAGCGTCCTCCTTGCCTTGTTCTCTCTTGCCTCTTTTCTCCAGATTTCTCCTCCTAGTCTCTCTGCCTGCCAGCCCTGACTATCCTTGCGCCTGCCTTGCTATTGGCCATTGAGCTCTTTATTTGACCATCAGGTGTTTAAACAGGCAAAGAATCACAGCATTACAGAGTTAAACAAATTCAGCATAAACAAAAGCAACACATCTTTACATCATTAAACAAATGATTCATAGCATGAACAAAGGTAACACACCTTAAAATAATAATCTACAATACCAGAATGTGAACATGCATGGTTTATAGAAAAGGCATCTAAATGAGGGTCCCAAAGAGAAGAGGCTGGAGAACTTAAATGGGAAGAACCTGCATGTCATTTCAGATGCTCTGCTGGTTTGGTAGAAGGTGGGAAATTCCTAGTGTGTCAGGAATTTTAAAGACCGGTAATAGTTTCCTAAGATCATTTCCATATGGAAACTGTTAATGATTCTCAGTAACTGTCCCTTCTAGTCTACATTTCTCTGCTTGACTGTTGACATGGTCCTGCTGCTTGGAGCTCTGCTAGAGCTCATCAGAATATCTCCATATTGGCAGGCCTGTGTGCTAAGTGGCATCTTCTCTTCATAATGCCCTTCCTTTTGTATTTGTGTGTGTGTGTTTTATTGTTTCTACTACTTCATCATGGTTTGCTTTTGTCTTGCTTTTCAGCTCTCTTTCTTTGTATTCCTAGATACCATCTTCTATAGAAACCACCTGATTCTTGAAACAGAATCACAGCATGGTAGTCCCTGGATCCATCCATCCATCCATCCATCCATCTATTGATCTTTCTTTCTTTCTTTCTTTCTTTCTTTCTCTCTTCTTGCTCCTTTTGTTTCTAGCCATATTTTAAGTTTGACCAGAGTAGAAACGTCTTTTAGGTTTCCTTCCATTTGTCTTCTCTTTGTCTCTCTCTCCAGGCTGTCCATCTCTACAGTGTAAACTTGGACAAGTGTTTTTTTTTTTTTAATGGTGTTGGATAGCCAGTTGGTGTGCTCTTCCCTGGAGAAGACAGATTCTCCCACTCTCAGCATTCCTTATTGCCTGTAGTAGTTCCTATCGTAGGGCTGAGGCCTCATGGTGTTCTCCACTCCTTTCACTCTTGCGTGTCTATTGTGTCCTTGGTTCATGTTGGTAAGACTTTGAAGGAAGCTTCTGATATTTCCTAGGAGACGATCTCACAACAAACTCTCCGATTTGCTGGCTCTTACAGTCTTTCTGTCTCCTCTTCCACAAGTTACCTAGGCCTTAGGTGTAGTAGGAGGCCACTTGTTTGCTCCCAGTGCTGGCCAAACCATGAAATAATCACACAGAAATTATATTATTTGCAGTACTGTTTGGCTTACTTAATAGCTTAAGTGTATTTCTGACTTACTCTTATGATGTGGGATTTCCCTCTGTATGCTATGATTACCATTGATGAATAAAGGAACTGCTTTGGGCCTATAGCAGAGCTATAGGGGAACAGAGTTAGGCAGGGAAAGCTAAGCTGAATGCTGGGAACAAGGAAGCAGAGTCGGGGAGCAGCCATGGAGCCACCATTGGAGACAGACGTGCTGAAACTTTGCTGGTAGGCCTCAACCTCATAGTAATGCACATATTAATGGAGATGGGTTGGATTAAGATGTAAGACTTAGCCAATAAGAAGCTAGAGCTAAGGGCCAAGCAGTGATCTAAATAATATAGTTTTTGTGTGATTATTTGGCGGGTAAGCTGCCAGGAACTAACTAGTAGCCTCCTTACAACTCTCTTATATCTTAAATTAACCCATTTCTATTAAACTGTGTATCGCCATGTGGCTGTGGCTTACTGGGTAAAGTTCCATCCAGCGCCTGTCTCTGGCGAGGCTACATGGTTTCTCTCTAACTCTGCCTTCTTTTCCCAGCATTCAGTTTAGTTTTCCCACCTAGCTCTATTCTGCCCTGCTATAGGCCCAAAGCAGTTTCTTTATTAATCAATGGTAATCCTAGTATTCAGAGGGGAATCCCACATCACCTCCCCTTTTCTGTCTAAATGGAAAGGAAAGTTTTAATTTTAACATAGTAAAATTACATATAACAAAATGGGTATCAAGAAAGAATTACAGTTATAATATTTATATCTACTTCATCTTTTATCATAATTAAAGAAGACTATAACTATCTGTTCTTCAACTTTATCAAAGACTCCAGAAGGATAATATATATTACCTAAGTTTACAGAAAATGCATTGTAAGCAACTTCCAAAACTCTAGAATTGACAGAGACATCTCACTGCCTAGACAGTCACCCAAAGTTCATCTGCAACGGTTCGGGCATTCATCTTCAGCCTACAGGCCCATAGTGTCCAGCAGACTTTTCTGTGAAGTAGGAAATTTCAATGACAGTTCTTTCATTGAACTGTCTGGCAGTTTGTCAGTCACTTTCTTCTGTGTCCTGTGGAATGTCTTGCAGACACTTTCATGAAGCAGGAACCCTGAAGGACTGTCTTACTTTCTTTAGGCAAGTTCAACAGTCATTTTTCAGTGATATCTGCATGTCCAGTTCATACAGCATAACATCAAGCAGTCCAGGAAAGAGTGGTTTCTTGTCCAAATGGCTAGCAAATTCCATAAGGAGCCTCTTCGATGCCCATCATCCTCTTGAAGTAATTAGTGCTGCTAGGAGCAAATGTGTCTTATTGTCATGAAAAGTCCTAAGTTACTAAAACATTTTAAATGCTGTATTCTGAAAGTCTCTGAAAGATTTGAAAAATACCTAACTGAAATATATCTCTATACATCCATAAAACCTAACTAACATGACTACAAGCTTGACTATTATAGATGATTATCTATTAACCTATATTTCTTAATTATACATTTTAAAATGAATTAACACGCAATACCTTATGATGTAGGAGGGTCTTCTATCTATCTGTTGTTTCATTGGTTAATTAATAAAGAAAACTGCTTGGCCTGATAGGTCAGAACATAGGTAGGCGGGGAAGACAGAACAGAATGCTGGGAGGAAGAAGGCAGTGAGACAGATGCTATGATTCTTCGACCCGAGATGGATGTAGGCTAGAATCTTTCCCGGTAAGCCACCAACCACCTCATGGTGCTACACAGATGATTAGAAATGGGTTAATCAAGATGTGAGAGTTAGCCAGTAAGAGGCTAGAGCTAATGGGCCAAGCAGTGTTTAAAAGAATACAGTTTCCGTGTAATTATTTCGGGTGTAAAACTAGCCGGTGGCAGGAAGCGGCCCGCCGCTCCTATTTCTACAACCTTAATCAAGAACAGAAATATACATATAATTAAATTAACCTTAAATTTGTATCAATAAACCAAAATCCACACCAAATGCAAATCTCTTGCATATCCCCTTTAAATGTAAACAGACATTTATAAACAATATTTGGGAATTTGGACATAGTTTTCTCCAAACTGCTTCCTGTTTTTTGTTGGGTGAAGTAATTTTTGGGGTTGTTCATGGCGACCTTTCGTGGAGGCGGTCTTGGTCCATCAAACCACATTAGTCTGGAATTAATCCACAGGTTCTCGTCTTCTGTGAAAACAAAAGATACCACTAAAATATATATGTTGGTTTAGCTTAGCAGCCCATACAATGAAATGTCTCTCTGTACTTAGTTCCTTCACAGTCAAAAAAATTCAAAGAAAACACAATAATATACATACTTTTTCTATAAGTTTAATATTTATTTTATTATCTTTACTCCTTTAATCTATGACTATCTATACTCTTTTATATTATATTTGCTGTCTCTTTGCTGTTTCTCTTTTCTTTCCCAAGCCTACGCATATTTTTTAAACACACTGTGTCTCGTTTAGGGGTCTTTTATGTCTGAATCTGTCCTATTGTGTATCTGAAATCCTTTACTGTCTAGGAACACTTTTTAAGATGTTAAGCAGTCTAGGACTAAGGCTGCTTTGCCTTTTGGCTCTGCCCAGTTCAAAGTGGTAGAGGCATGTTTACAGCTTCTACAAGCAGTGCACACCACCCCAGTTCCAGGTATACAGGGGGTCTATATCGTGCAATTAAGCAGTTTGTAACACGCTGCTCACGAACCCCATCTAAATGCTTGGCCTTCTGAAAGAGCCAGAGTTCATGCTGACAGCATGGCCCAGGAAGCCACCAATTCAGAACTGTGTGTGTGTTTTCTGCTACCACTAAATCAGGAAGACCTCTCTTAAAGGAATCATGCTTCTGCTTGCTTCTAGCAAACAGAGCCCACCCAAGAAAATGCTGCTACCAAAAAGCCATGCTTAACTCTGTTCTTTTGGGTCTACAATTCATCTTTAAGCTTTATCAGGTTTTATGTGGATATAGTTGACCACGTTGATGTGCCAATCTCTAGCAGGAGGCCACTTGTTTGTTCCCAGTGCTGCCCAGACAACGAAATAATCACACAGAAACTATATTATTTGCAATATTGTTTGGCTTACTTAATAGCTTAAGTATATTTCTGGGTTACTCTTATATCTTAAATTGGCCCATTTCTATTAATCTGTATTGCCATGTGTCTATGACCTACCAGGTAAAGTTCTGTCTGGCGTCTGTCTCTGGCGGGGCTACATGGCTTCTCTCTAACTCCACCTTCTTTTTCCCTGCATTCAGTTTAGTTCTCCCTGCCTAGCTCTGTTCTGCTGTGCTATAGGCCCAAAGCATTTTCTTTATTAATCAATGGTAATCCCAGCATACAGAGGGGAAATCCACATCATTTAGATGCTGTAGTTGTGTTGTGTATGTATCCATTGGGACTGGGCTCCACAGCTCTGCATTTTGATTGGTTGGTGTTTTCTGAAATGGTCGCCATTTGTTGCAAAAGAAAGTTTCCTTGATGCAAGATGAAGACTAAACCTCTCTGTAGGTATAAGGACAAATTGGTTAGCCAAAACCAGATGGTTAGCTCTGGAAACATACATACAAGCTACATTATACAGATTGAACAGGTCATATTTGTGTATTTAGGAATATGTATATATAGACATATACATTGTATGCAGCAACAATTATGGAAAAAGAGGCCATCAATCTAAAAGAGCAAGAAGAAGTATGTGAGAGGGAAGGGGCATGTGTAATTATAATCTCACAATAAAATAAATAATTAAAAATAGACTACCTCTTAGATTAATTGTATTAAGGACAAGATACTTAGTGCATGGCCTCCTGGTAGAAAGCACCCCGTAAATGTTAGCCTCATTTTTGTGCATTATACTGTTGTATCCAATGTGTGTGACATGTGATCTGACTTTGTATGGAAAGTTGCTTATTCCTTTATAAAAGCAGAATGTTGTTTATGAAAAGGCTATACTAGGAGTATTTGTGAATTGCTAACACACTTCACAAAGCTCCAAAAATAGTAGTCATTTTAATAATCATGGGTAAGGTAGTTATTTCTACTCCTAAATTTTCTCTCGGTTTGTATAAACTTAAAACAGGAATGAGAACAGGTTTTTCTACTTTGGAAATTAATAGTTTTTATATTTTCTTACTGTATGTACTACTTTGTGGTACATGAATTCTTTGAAGATGTTTTTGCTCTTTTTTTTTTCCCAGAGCTGGTGATAGAACCCAGAGTCTTGTGTTTGCTCAGCAAGCACTCTACCACTGAGTTAAATCCCCAGCCCTTGTTCTGCCTCTTTTAAAAGGTTTTTGTTTTTTTATTGTTTTTGTGTTTTGTTTGTTGTATACACATGTGTGGTGGGGGCGGTGTGTATGTGAGTGCATGTGACTGTGGTAGCTGGCAGAGGAGGTGTGGGATCTGTTATAGTTAGAAGTGGTTGTGAGCTGTTCATGGGTGCTGGGAACCAGTTTCTCCTGCAGGAGCTGTGTGCGCCCTTAAGTACTGAGCCGGCTCTTTAGCCACTCACTCTCCCTCCTTTTGATTGAGAGCTAACTGCAGAGTTCTGAATTGATGACATATTGAGGATCTCACTTTCTTGTTGGTGCTGTTGAGAAACCTTCAGGGTTGTGTTTTTGTTGTTGCTCCTATGTAAGTAATTTGCCTCTACTTCACTCGTTTTTTAAAGGAATTATTTGCCAGTTTAAAGTGATACTTGAGAAATGTTTTGTTTTGTTTATCCTGCTTGAGGGTGGTGATTTCTGAATAGGAAGAGGTGCATCTCCTTTATTCTGGAAACTCTCCAGTCCTTATTTGTAAAGATAGCCTTTCTTTCTTCATCTCTCCTTTGACCTGCTTTTAGGACTTTAGTGTGTACTGTTCTCCACTCTTACATGCTGTTCAGTTCCCCTCTATGTGATGTTTTGCTGTTTAGTTATGCTGTGCATTCTCTCTTCAGCAGAGTTGATGTGATGCTTCTGTAAAGAATGTACTTTTCTTTAAAAGTCTTGTTGCTTTTAATGATTTTCTTTGCTTTTGGGGGGGCTGTTGGTTTCAGTTCTTTCTGTTCTGTAGGCTCTATCTGGTACTTTTTCATGAGAAGTCAGCCTAGTCATTGTTGCTTCTTTAACTTGCAGTACGTTGTTGTCAGTGGGGCTTTGTCTGATTGTCTTTTACCTGTTCTTACTCAGATTTTGTTACCACTGTCTGTCTTGTGTTGAAGGATTGTGACTGGTGTGAATTTTATTATATTTATTTTTAAGACAGAGTCTCACTTTGTAGTCTTGACTGTCCTGGGGCACAAAGTCATGGAGATATGCCTGGCCATGTAAACATATTTTAATGTGGACTTCTTATGTTGAGGGTCTTGGGCCATAGTGGGTAATATAAATTCTGATTCTGTGTCTGTGTGGTATTGTACCCGGAACAAAGGTTGCAAGGGTAGATACTGTTCTAACCTCAACATTAAGCCCAGGCCAACACAGATAAGGCTAAGACATATTTTCCCCCAGAGCATCTTCCCATGTTGGCCCACACTTTGACCTCTCTGGCTCTGCTTCAAATGGAGATGGGTGGGGATGGGGTTGGAAAAAGAGAATGATTGCTGAGTTCTGTTCTTACCTCTTAGTGGCCCTGTCTTTTCTCTTCTACTGGGATTAGAATTCAAGCTCTTGTTCTAAGTGTCTCATGAAGCGCAGCGCGTTCTTAGATTATCTTGTCAACTCTGTTGCTGGAATGGTCGTCAAACTGTGTTAATTAAATGACCACATCTTACTGTCATCTTGTAGTCTTACGTGTAATATTTGATCACCATTTTCTAGTACTTTTACTGCTCATCTGGTTTGTAATAATCTCACCCTATGAATGATTGCTTTGTTCAATCATTCACTCTTTCTTTCAGTTGTTATTTATTAAGTAGATAAGTGAGGTGAAATATACTATATGTACAAGAATGCAATGATGAAGGATAATGGATTTTTTAAAAAGATTTATTTATTATATTCAGTGTTCTGGCTGTGTGCATGCTTGCATGCCAGAAGAGGGCACCAGATTGATTATAGATGGTTATGAGTTACTGGGAATTGAACTCAGGACCTCTGGAATCTGGAAGAGCAGCCATTGCTCTTAACCATCTCTCCAGTCTGGATAATGGATTTTTTTTATTTTCTTTTTAAAAATGTAGGTCTTTAACATCAAGAAACTTAAAATTATCATTCAGGAATGATAATATAAACAGGGTGAAAATGCCATTTTGTGGGAGATATTGGGCAGGGAACCTTCTATCTATAACCCAGATCTTCATCAGAACCCATTCTTTTTCTTTTTTCTTTTAAGAAAGGCAGACTGCCACATGCAGTGCCTCATTTGGGTGTGTGTCTGGAGTCTTGGTTTTCATACAGACCTGAGAGCTTGTTTGGAGGCTCTAGCAGGGGAACACAGGTACTCGTATACCCTTGGCAGCAGACTGGTCCTGCTCTGTTCGGGGAAGGTCGTCCTCTTCAACTGAGTGTGCGCCTTCAGGAGGGACACACATGGAGCAGTGAGGGAGGAAGGGGGCACCCCCCTAGCCAGCCAGATCATCCGAGTCAGCCCTGGCGATCAATGAGGTGACAAATGTCGCAGCCAGATTGCCCTCACATCCCCAAACTCATTCTTTTGAAATTTCTAATATTAAAGCTTTTTGTGAACTGCAAATAGCAGAGATAATCACTTAGTACTGTACCAGAAATAGTTTTAAGAGGCAGCTGAATTTTTATTTTTACTAAACTTTGTCATAAACAGTACGCTATTATTTGTACTCAGTATTTTTAATGACTGATTATAAAAACAAAGTATTGGAATCTGGAACTAACCTCATTTTCTTAGGTTAACAGAAAGTAAAGTCACATGGTAGGGTAGGCTTGTTGGTGCATGTGCACTTGCTGCTCACACCTTTGAATGTCCATGAGTAACAGAAAGTGTGGCTTTGAATGTTACTTAAATTAAATGTTAAAGGAGAAAGAACTAGCTGTCTGTCATAACTTTGCTCAACTCCAGTTGTGCTAAAAGCATTTGAGTCAAACTGGGACTCACAGGACTTGCAGACTTCCACGACAGTACTACAGATGCCTCCGCCACTACACAGTCATGGTTATGTGGAAATTGTGCTATAAAAAGGGATTCACAGATGCACAGCATTTTAGCCGGTCAGTGAATAGCATGTCTATATTATTAAAACGTAAGTAATATAAACTAATAAATACTAACAGTATGCCTGGGGCAGTGGTGGCGCACGCCTTTAGTCCCAGCACCCAGGAAGCAGAGGTGGGTCTCTATGAGTTCAATGGAGATGAGTTCCAGGACAGCCAGGGTTACATAGAGAAACCTGTCTGAAACAAGGAAAGAAAATTTAAAAACCAATAGTATAAACTAAAAGTCTTCTGTGTGAACTTCACACTAGAATAAACTGTATAAACTCTGCAGCTAGAATAGAGATGGAGACACTAGAAGGCTTGTTAGATTGGAGTCTGGAGGCTAGTCTACTCAGAATGTTAAGGCTTGACTTGGAGTTGGTGATTAAAGAAGTAACTCTGCAGTGGGTGTCTGGGAAACCCAGCAATGACGTCTGACCGCAGCAGTAAGTCTCTGCTAGTCATATTCCCTAATGAGTATTACAGCATAACACTCAACCCAGAGAAGGAAGGGTGAATGTATAGTTTCAGGTGCTAAAGGAAATAAAATTTAGTTATATGCAAAGACAGTACTTGTGCCTTTTAGAGTTATTAGTGATGTTTTGTTGTCCAAATAGTTCCAGAGAAACTGCAACAATTAATTTCATATCACTCCTAGTTTCCTTGTTATAGGAAATTGAGTAACAGAGAGAGGTGAGTGCGTGGCCGTGCGTCCGAACAGTCCCAGGGAACTGAGTTCAGGCCCCCTCCAATTCCCTAAGCTTTTCTGGCCATCCAGTAGGGTGTGTTCCTGGCTGCTGGTTTTCTTTACCACATTCTACCTTGCCCCTAAACACTCCTTTTCATCAGAGGGGGGTGTTCCTGCCACTGGGGCTTCTTTGTACCATCCTACCCTGCCTCCCAAGCCTGCCTTTTTGTCTGTGAGGTCCTTGGAGCTTGGCAAGAGGCCCTGCTCCCATGCTGAGCGGATCCAGAGAGGTGAGTGAGTGGTCAGATGGCCGATGGTCTGGGGAACTGAGTCCAGGCCCCCTCTAATTCTCTAAGCTTTTCTGGCCATCCAGCGGGGTGTGTTCCTGGCTGTTGGCTTTCTTTACTCTATTCCACCCTGCCCCCAAGCCCACTTTTTCATCTGTGGGTGCTTGGATCCCCCAGCACAGCTTGCTTCAGGGCAGAGGGGATTTGAGAGCCTGCTCCAGTGATGAGGGGATCTAAGAGAGGGCAGACCAAGAAAAACTCCCAAGTACACAATCAGCCACAGCAAAGATTGGACCAAGACACCAAGACTCTGCTGGCCTCATTTGAAGGAAGAGATGGGCAGGCGCCAATGCAAGAATTCCTCCAACATCCTGAAAAGCAACATAATACCAGAATCCAGCAAACATACAACAAGAAGACTTGAACATCCTAACCCAGAAGAAGTAGAAGATTTTGACTTTAAATGTAACCTTATGAAAATGATGGAGACCCTTAAACAGGAAGTGAAAAGCTCCCTTAAAGAAATGGAAGAGAAGACAAACAAAAAGTTAGAAGAAATTAATAAATCCCTCAAAGATACCCAAGAAAACCAAGAAAAAGCAATCAAACAGGTAAAGAAAACAGTTCAAGACTTGAAGACCGAAATGGAGGTAATGAAGAAAACACAAACCGAGGGATGGCTGGATATGGAAAATCTGGATAAACAAACAGGAACTACAGAGACAAGTATAACCAACAGAATACAAGAAGAAAGAATCTCAAGTGCTGAGGATACAATAGAGGAAATAGACTCATTGATCAAAGAAAACAGCAAATCCAACAAATTTGTAACACAAAACATCCAGGAAATCTGGGACACCATGAAAAGACCAAACCTAAGAATAATAGGGTAGAAGGAGAAGAATTCCAGCTCAGAGGCCCAGAAAATATATTCAACAAAATTATAGAAGGAAATTTAATAACAAAAATAGTGTATGTTTTATAAGACGGCTAATATGTCTGTACTGTTCATAGCATAGATCATCTTAGGAAAGAATGTGCAGCTGTGCCTACCCTGAGACCAATTAATAGCCAATTTCCCCATCACCTTTAATCCTTTGTTAAAGGAAAAAGGCAAACAACTTGAAGTATTGGAAGTACCCTTGAAAAGATGGGCAGTTGGGAGGCTAAATGGTTGATTTCTGCAGTTTGATGATCTAGTTTGTGAACTAAAGCAAGGATCTAAATCTTCACATTTCAAGGTTTTCTACTTGGGGGCTCATTGCTGTTTGGAAAGAACCCAGAAGACAGCCAGAATAAATATCTTCAGAACTAGAAGAGAGTAAGTTGAAATTAGTGAACTTAACTAAGAAAATAGTTATTGTGATATTTGTAGTCATGAATGAGTGTGCCACTTTCTATCCCTAGTAAAATGAAACAAACTAATATATATTTGTCTCATTTAATTTGTTTTGAGATGTATACCAAAAGAATAAATCATGTTTCTTTTAGTTTCCCACATAATAGATTTTAATGTAACTTGGTTTTATGAAATATTTTAATAATAAAATTTGGCAAAGTCAGGCATGGGACATGAGACAGGAGGATTACTATAGGTTTGAGGCCAACCTAGGTTCTATAGTAAGTTCTAGACCAGTCTGGATTATGAAAATCTGTTTCAGAACACACATACACAGAGATTGAAAGCAAGCAAAGAAAACCTGATTCAAATGTATTAACATTTCTAGTTTGTATTACCTTTATTTAGTAAATAGTAGTAAAATTTATGTATCTAACCTGTAAAATAGGTTAAAGATTCAATTAAGTCAATTCTTTTTCTTAACGCTAGGGGGATCTCTAGACTTACACATTCTTGTCACCTGCCACACACAGGATAGGAAATCATTTGAAAACATTATGTTACCAAATAAGCATTGCTGCCAGAGAAAATCAGAGTCCAGCTTAGGCTCTATAGTAAAGTTTTAGACCAGTCTGGTTTGCAGAGTAAGATTCTGATTCAAAACACTCTCACACTCTCTCCCTTTCTCCTTCCCTTCCTCTCTCTCTCTCTGAGAATAAAATTGAAAGTAGGCCAAGAAAACCTGATTCAAATATCTTAATGTATAATGAATTGTAAAGCTGGGTGTTAAAATATTTATTAGGATTGAATCTCACTGTGTAGCCCAGGATGACCGAGAACTTGTATAGCTCAGGCTGGTCATGGGCTGTGATCTCTTACTTTGGCCGCACAGGGTTGGGGTTTCAGATGTATATCTTCATGCCCAGCACAAGCTGATTTCTAGTATAGCAGGGCAAATGTCAGCCTCACCTTCACAGGATAACATAAGGATAATGGAGCCTGTGCAGTGAGATAGTGTGAGGAATTTCTGTGCTCTTGATTTTCATATTGATTTTGTAAATGGTTTCTAAACCCTATTAATTGAAATATATCCTAAAAATTGTCGTATGGTGTTATGTCCCTAGAAGGTACTAAGGCTAATCTGAAGAAATGAAGATAATATGTGCTTGTTGAAAGCTGCTGTCATTAGTTATGATTTGAAGCATTTGAAACCCCGGGGGCATGTTTGGTCCATCTGAGAAACAGATTCTCATTCCTTGCATGGTAGGATTCCTTATGGTGCTCACCAGATACACTCTGATTGCCAGCGGTATATTGAAAGAGTTTGCCTTTTTCTTTGTTTGGAAACCGTTAGATTTAAATTTATGATCCTCATTGCATTGTTGTAGGAGCATATTTGTCGTCGGTAAATGCATATTAGTTCAGTTCTCTCCACCACAGCTCCGCAAGTGCACACTTACTGATTCCCGTTTTATACATGAGGAAACTACAGAAAAGCTGATTTGTTGCGTTCAGATGTAGACTGTAAGCTGGGAGGTGGAGGGAAGTCTGTACCGGAGTTGAACCTAGGTCCTTACCCAGGCACATTCTACTGTGAGCTGTATTTCCGCTGCCTGCCTCCCCTCTCCCTCCAGTCGGTTGCCTGCTCTGCCCTTGGGCTTGTGGTCATCCTGCTCAGATCCTGCCTAGCTGAGAGTGCAGGCTGCGTCATCGGGTCCAGCAGAGCCTGCACTTGTTACAGAAAGGATATAGAATTGGTGGATTATCATGGACATTTCAGTTTGTATAGTAAATAATGTAGAATACCTAACGTATAGTTTCTTTTACGAAGTAAGATATTTAAGTTTAGGAAGCAACTTAAGTCTGTTTACCCCTGTCAATATATGGAAAAGAAGAATTTATGGTGTATTGCTTGGGAAAGACACTGAATTCTCAAGTGAACATTCCAATTGTAGTAAAGTGGAAATAAATAGCAATGTTAATGCAGAGATATTTGGCTAGAGCTTTACATGTTTTGAGTCGTGTTCCTCCTTCCTCACTTGCCTGCTGGTGTCCCAGAGGCTGTCTTTTGTGTTCTGTAGGACTGGCGATGGCATTGTTGTCCCACTGCAAGTGCAGAATTCTCTTTTCACCCATGTTTTCAGTGAGATAGCGGATGGAGGACACTCAACAAACCTTAAAGCCCTATACAAATGAACATACCATGTGTTGTGGTTTTGTGGCACGTCCTATAATATTTTTTGTATTTGTGGTATCTTGGTAGAGCAACAATGGCAAGCTTCTTCAGCATTGTTAATCTGGAGATGACATCTGAACCTTTAAAACATCATGGAGTTGGGGGATGTATTACTTTGCCACATGTTTCAGATACTTGCTTCGTTACCTAAGTCATGTGCAGTTTGATCTCTCTCCCTCACAGGTTCTCTTAGCGAGTGAAGTAGCGCTTTTATTTCACTGCTTTGGTAGTGACTGTTGACACACTTCCTATTTCTGATCTGTCAAACACAGTGGCTTAGTGAAAAAAAAATTAAGCAGACTGACAGATTGTCCTCAGCGTGGCAGTGGCATGGCTGTTTTCATGAACTTAGAGGAAGACACACATTTTGATTTCTTCTTTTTTTCTAACAGGAATAATGTATTTGTGGCCTTGGACATGAAGTAATTGGACCTGTTGCTGTTGATATAGGATCAGGGACTGATGAGGGAAGCATGGACCTAATGAACGGGCAGGCAAGCAATATTAATATCGCAGCTACTGTTTCCGAGGTAAGACATGTAATAGCCTCATTATAAAGTTTCTTATCTGGCTTTCTAAAGTTCTAAGCATTAAGGTTGATTACATTTTAAAATCAATGTGAGCTAAGGCCTAGCCACCTTCTGCAGCTTGTCTTTCCAATTAGTCTTAGCCATCATATAGAATAATAGATTTTATTGTTATTATCATTGTACCTTGCTTGTGTTTGTCCCTTCCCTCCTCTCCTGCTTGCTAATCTTCTTTCCCTTTACAAATAGTCTGCATTGATCACACACACACACACACTTTGGTTCTGTATGTGAGAAAGCTTGTCTTTCTCCCCTCCCATTACTTTCTCTTATTTTTTCCTCCCTTCTCTTTCTAGACATCTTGCTCCCATTTAAGAGTGCCCATTCTATTTTCCTTTTGTATATAGATGCATGTATATTTATATTTGGATATAGATTCTTCATAATCAGGGAAAAACATAGCATTCATTCTTCTGAGGACTATCCTCTCTCTCTCTCTCTCTCTCTCTCTCTCTCTCTCTGTCTCTCTCTCTCTCTCTCTCTCTCTCTGTCTCTCTCTCTCTCTCTCTCTCTTCTCTCTCCTCTCTCCTCTCTCTCTCCTCTCTCTCTCCTCTCTCTCTCGCATCTCTCCATCTCAAACACAATCTCTCTCTCTCTCTCTCTCTCTCCCCGTGTGTGTGTGTGTGTGTGTGGTGTATGCACAGAATGTACAGGTTCGTGTGCCTGAGCATGCACATGCAGAGGCTGGAGCACAACCTTGGGTATCTTTTCCTACCATCCTTTGCCTTACTGCCATGAGACAATGCTGAGGTTGCAGGTGTTTGGCCCTGCTTGGCTTTTTATATGGTTGCCTAGCAGTCTACTCAGGGCCTCTTGCTTGGAGAGCAAGCTCTCTTCTCTACTGAGCCATTTCTAAGGTTTTTTGTTTGTTTGTTTTTTGGTTTGTTTATTTGTTTTGAAACAAGGTCTCATTGTGTAGACTAGACTGGCCTGACCTCAAACTCACTTCGTAGACCAGGCTGGCCTTGAACTCAGAGATCTGCCTGTTTCTACCTCCCAAGTGCTGGGTTTAAAGGACACGAGCCTCCATTTTCAGAAATTTCAGAAACAAACAAACGGCTAAGTTTTGTCATTAGCATGTTAATTGCATCATACAAGTACTTTAGGTACTTAAAGTAGTTTAAAATAATAAATAATGATTGCCTAAAACTCTTGGGATTAGTATTGAAACTCTGTTTGGGGATATTCTTCTATTATGTGGACCTGTTGGTGATCAGATGAGTATAGGACAAGCTTGCCTTGCAGATGTAGCTTAGCATTGAAGCAGACATTAAGACTGAACTAGGAAGTCAGTTCTTTCATTCATATGTTGCGCCTTTATTTTTCCTCACAATTTTTTTGCTTTGTTTACAAATCTTGAGTATGTTTCTTAATAATTTTAGCATTTCCTATTTTTTTGTGTTTTATTACTATGGTAGAAGAGAATACCATCTAATTCTTTAATCCCCTGGCCTAAGAGAACTATAACAATAGCTTCCTGTTTAAAAATACAATTTTTTTTTCTGTTGTTGTTTTGTTTCCATGAATTGCTTTGGGTACCACATCCTTTTGTCACAAACAGAGTCAGAGAGTCTGCCAACAAGCCTATAAACTTACGTGATGTAATCATGGAAGTCATATTCCTTTTCTTGCACATGTTCTTCATTAGAAGAAAGTCATAGATCTTACCCACACTGAAGGGGTGAAAATTACTCAAGAATGTTTTTATTTTATAATGCCAGATCTTATGAAGCCCAGGCTCACCTTAAGCCCAGGGTATAGCCGAGACTCCTCCTGCCTCTCTTTCCCAAATGCTAGGATTACAGCCATGCACTGCTATGCCTGTCTCACTTCCCTGCTTTTTCTGGCCCATTTAATGGAAATTTAGTAGAAATTAATACTCTTTTCTTTTATGGGCTGTTGTTGTTGTATGAGCTGTTGTTGTTGATGGTGGTGGTGGTGGTGGTGGTGGTGGTGGTGTGTGTGTGTGTGTGTGTGTGTGTTTGTGTGTTCCGCATGAGTGCAGAAGAGGGTGTCAGGTTGTCTGGAGCTGGAGTTACAGGTGGTGCGAGCTGTCCAAAATGGGTGCTGGAAGCTGAAATCTTGTCAACTGGAAGAGCAGGAAGCACTTTTGAACAGCTGAACTATCTCTCCAGCCCTTAATTAATATTGTTTAAAATACAGCTTTTAAACTTTCCATAAACGACTGGTGGTTCTTTATTGCCTACTGACTAACTTTAGATGCTCCCATAGGCAGCCTTCCATCCAGGCCTTGGTATATTGTGGACCTGTTTGTTCTTATGTGTAGGCCAGAGGCCTACTGTCCTCCTGTCTCCTCCTGCTGTCCTCTGCCATTCTGTTTATGTTTTCAGACAGCGTCTGTCCTAGCTTGCTTTCTGTTGGTATACCGTCAAACCTCTTAACTAACTTGGTCTAGAAAGGGTTTAACGTTCTCTTCAGAGTATCACATTGTGTTGATGTTACATAGCAGTTGGCTTTCCCCCTTCTGTCACAACTTGGGTATATCAGTTTTTCCACAAGGAAGTTTTTTCCTTTCTCACTGTACAGAAAAGAAATTTTGTCTTTCCAGATATATTTCAAATACTGTATTTTTAACAAACTCTTTTCTAATCCTATAAACAGATGGGAGGTATTTTTGAAACTATAACTTAAAAAACATATTTTCTTGTATAAATTTGTTTCTAGCTTTTCTTTCTTGAGACAGATTGTGTGTTTATTTGTGATACTGTGGCTCTGTTCCTTACATTTGTCATGTGTATGTGGTTAGTGTGTTTCGTTTCATTTGAACAAAAATTGTTTCTTCTCCTAAAAGTAAGTGAATTGTGTTAGGCTTCAGAGTAATACTATACTTTACTGGATGAGAAGGAAGGTTATAAAGAGCTACCCTTTAAGTAGTTCTACTGTGGCACAAAGCATGTTTTCCCACTGTGTGCTAAGCTTTAGACTTTTTAACATATCAATGCAGGCTTCCTTAAAAGGTGATATTTATAGACAAAATACTTAACTTGAACCAATCGACTTCTTCCTTAATATCTTCTGTGGCCTTTAGGTCACTAGTTTGTCAAACAGGTCAGTCATTTATCTTTAACTTCTTTATTCAAGTTCTCAGGACACAGGCAGAAGGCAGCCATGCATACTACTACACACACTCTTAACCCGGGTCCTAGCTGAGCTTGTTCCTCCCAAGCCTCATGACCTAGGCCTCCACTGTCTGTCTGACATTGTTCTCTAATTAGCCTGCACTTGGACGGCCCGCTCAGTTCTTCACAGTCCTCCCACAGACAGTCACAGTCAGGTTATCACAGCGGCAGACCTGCTGCTGTCTTCTGCCTTCCTCTCATGTCCTTTGCTGTGATGATAAATCCCGCTACAAAAGCAGCTTCAGGGTGAAAGGCTTAGTTTGCTCACAGTTCCAGATTGGCAGCCTGTCACTGTGGGAAGTCAGGACTGCAGGAACTTGAAGCAGCTAGTACATTACATCCCTATTCAGGAGCAGAGAGCAGTGGATTAATATACTCATGCTGTGCTCAGCTGCTTCCTCCATTCTTAGACAGTCTAAGATTTTCTGTCCCAGTAGCTTTTCCTGGCCTCTCTCAGGGGATCCAGCCCTTCTCTACAGTGCCAACCTTGAATTCTCTCTGAGACCCCTTGGTCTGTTGACTGAGGTTTCTGTCCTGCCCAGTTCCTGTAGTCATTAAGTCCCAAAGAAATCACACAGAGGTCTACATTAATTATAAACTGATTGGCCTAGCATCTCAGGCTTCTTATTAACTCTTATAACTTATATTAGCCCATAATTCTTGTCTGTATTAGCCATGTGTCTTGGTACCTTTTTCAGTGAGGCAGTCACATCTTGCTTGCTCTGTGTCTGGCTTCCTCTGTGTATGGGTGACGACTGCAGACTGAAACTTCCTTCTTCCCAGAATTTGCATTGCCCTGCCTCTACGTCCTGCCTGGTCTCCCCACCTATACTTCCTGCCTGGCTACTGGCCAATCAGCATTTATTTAAAATACAAGTGACAAGGTCCAGACCACTGTCCCACAGCATTGGTCCTGGGGCTTCCTCTGCAGCTGAAGCTGCACCTTTACTACGGCTGCTCCGGACCTCTCTGCAAGAACTCCAACTGCACCATATGGTGCAAAGCAGCAGCTCCTCTCCATGACCTCTTCATGCTTTCAACCCCAGTACCATGTGAGGCTCTTACATCTTGTCATGTTCAGCTTCCAGCTTGAAGTTCAGCCTGGCCCTCATTGTGCGCTGGCCTCAGGGAAATACTTTCCAGAAAATTTCATCTCGGTGATGCTGTACTCCTAATAATCGCGGATGACTCTTCAACACTGGCTATTTTCATAGTCTTAATCCAGAATATCACGTGAACAGCCCGGATAGTCTGGGCTTTGCTCTGAAGCTTCACAGCCAAACCTCCATTGTCTGCATTTGAAGAGGTGACCTATTGATGAACGGACGCTTAAAAGAAATTCCACACTAGCTCAGAATTGAGAAATAGATATTTATTTGGGGGTAAACTCACAAATCAGAATTTTCTGCTTGAACGGTGGACAGAGGTTGAATCCAACAATCCAAATGAGCAGCCAGCTAAAAGGAGGGGCAGACGCAGGTTCTGCATCCACATGTATAGTATAAGAGGCCATGCCCCAGTAGGAGGGTAATCACAAGCTGCAAGTCTTCCTACAGCATGCGTTTTCTTTCAGCATTCTTGGCTTTTAAGATCTTAGAGAATAGCCCTTTAAGCTCAGAGCATTCAATGGTTTTACCAGCCCAAAGTTCTAAAATCTTCCAAAAACCACTGACAGGTCAGTCCCAACAACCCCTGTCTTCTGAAACCAGGTTTGCTATAGTTGCTTTCTGTTGTTGTGATGAATACTGTTGGGAGAAGGGTCACTTGTTTGTCCCGGCCGCCCAGCCACGAAATAACCACTCAGAAAACCATATTATTTGCAGTACTGTTTGGCCAATAGCTTAAGCGTATTTCTGGCTAAATGCATATCCTAAACTAACCCATCTCTATTGTTCTGTATATGGCC
This sequence comes from Arvicola amphibius, assembly GCF_903992535.2. NCBI lineage: Eukaryota > Metazoa > Chordata > Mammalia > Rodentia > Cricetidae > Arvicola > Arvicola amphibius. The sequence goes on from NC_052058.2 coordinate 64,641,931, forward strand.
ACGGGGCTGTGGCTTACCAGCTAAACTTCCCAGCATCTGTCCTAGGCGGCAAATCCATGGCTTCTCCTAACTCCGCCTCCTTCCTGCCATGGTATAGGCCAAGCCAGTTTTCTTTATTTATTAACCAATAAAATCAACATATAGACAGAAGGACTTCCCACACCATTTCCTCTTTTCTGTTTAAACAAAAAGGAAGGCTTTCCATGACCAAAAGCAACTCGGGGAGGAAAGGGTTTATTTCAGATTACAGATTGAGTGTGCAGGAAGTCAAGGAAGAAAACTGAAGGCAGGAACTAAAGTAGATTCTTTGGAGGAAAGCTGCTTACTGGCTTGTTCTCTCTACCAGCTTTCTTATACAGCCCAGATCCATCTGCCGAAGGGTGGTGCCTCCCTCAGTGTCTGGGCTCAATTAGCAGTCAAGAAAATGCCCCACAGACATGTCTACAGCACACAGTCTGACGGGGGCTGTTTTTTTCATTAAGTTCCCTTTTATTAGATGTGTCAAATTGACATCCACGATCAGCTATTAACATATATTAACAAGTAGGAATGGGTTAGACCATTGTTTAATAAGTGGAGTTCTGAATATTATCTTGTAGTTTATATTACAAGAGTATTTTCTATTTCTCCTATTTTTAAAGTTATAGATACAGTCATGCCTTGCATAATGGCATTTTGATCAGTAGTGACTTTGTGTGTGTGTGCCGTGATCATGTTGTAGCCATTGTGGATTGTGTGAGTAAACGGTGGTGATAATTGACAGGGTTGCTTGACAACACGTTAGCAGTATCTGAACTGTTAGGCGATGCATGACTGTAGATGTGCAGTGTTCTCTTTCTTTCCCTTCTTCTGCAACTAGGGAACATCAGAATGTTTATTGACGGAAAATACAGAAGTGTAGCTTACATAGGAACCTAAAAGAAATGGAAATTCAACATTGCTTTCAAATTTTCTGACTCTTTATATAGCATTCTTCCAACTAAGCAACATGCTCTACTCACCTTTTCTGTATCTTTTATTACACAGTGTTCTTAGCTCCGGGGTGTGCGGTGTGTGGTGTGTGGTGTGTGTGTGTATGTGTGTGTGTGTTCATGTTCACATGGCTGTGCACATGTGCATGTAGACATAAGCTCTTGCATATAGGTATCTTCATTCATTCTCTAGTTTGATTTTGAGAGCGGCTATCACTGAACCCAGAGCTTATGAGTCAGCTAGTCTGATTGGCCAGCAAATTCCATGGGTCCTCTTTTCTCTGCATGCCACCCAGCACTGGGGTTATAGAAGTGTACACTCTGCCTAGATTTTACATGGATGTTGGAGACTCCAAGTTAGGTCCTCAGTTTTTGAGGACTGTCTTCTTTGTGTGCCTCTGGCTGAGACAGTGTCTAAGGGCTGTGTTTTCTTCTTTGACAGAAAAGTAGCAGCTCTGAGTCGCTAAGTGAGAAGGGCTCCGAATTGAAGAAAAGCTTTGATGCTGTGGTGTTTGATGTTCTTAAGGTTACGCCGGAAGAATACGCGGTAAGCTTTCTGCCTCTAGCTTTCCAGTATTTGCACGCAGTTCATATACTTGAGTTACTGTGACTGAGTTAGAGCTGGAGACTAGCACAAGTGTGGAGCAAGAGAAGGATGGGGGAGCAGCTTCCTTCTTAAAGGGCAGTTTCTTGTCTCTCCCCCCCATCCTCCCGTTTGGTAAAGAATGGATACGTACCTATCTCTGCCTTTGCTGACTCAAACCACCTTAGTATGTTCAAAAGTACTTTTTGCTGTTTTGTAAATTTAAAAATTGGAAAATGTGATTTCTCAATCATAAGACTTATCATGAATTATCTAGAAAATCTTTTTAGCTGACATAAATGTTCATTTATTTAGGTCTTTCTTTACCTTTTGTTAACTAAATAAACTGCTTTTTTGGTCTTGAACCACTCTGCATTCCAGGAACAGTGTTCTTGTTTGTAGTGTGTGTTTACCCTCTCCTGATTGCTTCTCTTAAGTTTTTTTGTTTTATTTTGTTTTTTAACATGTATTTGTTTATTTGTATGAGAAGGGGGCACATACACCATGGTACATGTGTGGTCAGAGGGCAGCTTGAGAGTTTGTTCTTTGCCTCTGCCATGTGGGGACGAGGGATTGAACATCCTGAGTTTAGGCCATCAGCCTTGGTGCTGAGAGAACTGCTGATCATCGATGGTCAGTGCCCAATGTTCTCTCTACTGGCCTCCCTAGGAGTGAGATGACTAGGAGTAGTTATATGTAATGGCACAAAGACTATGATTTCTATTTCCTGTAAGTATTTAAAGACTGTATATTCTATAATTTAGTGTGGAATAGAAATTTTATTTATTTTATTTTAAATAAATTTTGTATCATAGGGTTCCAAAGAACTTGGCATTCAGAATGAAATAAAACCCCCTTTGTCTTTCAGGGTCAGATAACACTAATGGATGTGCCAGTGTTTAAAGCTATTCAGCCAGATGTAAGTAGTTCTAAGAATATTCCTTGTAAATATAGAGTTTGATTAGCCATGTTATCTTAAGCTGTTTAAGAAATTCAAAACATTTTCATATTAATCATTAGATGTCAAAAGCTTATAACTTACCTATGTTTTATTCAGTCCTTGGAGACTCATACGGCACTCATCATAGTACATTTTTTAATCATAAGTGGGATGTTTGAATCAACTAATTTGATTTCATTTCTGAATTAAGTAATAAACTTATAGAATTTAAATGATTTACTCAGAGGATTGAGGCTTTTAATAGGAAGGTGAAAATTAGACATAACTTAGTAATTTTACCTTCTACCTCAATTTTATATGTGATTATGTTATTTTAGCTTATTTATTTTTTAAAAATTACTCTGTGTACTCACATGATGTAAGTGGCGTGGGGGCATTGCAGAAGTCAGAGAATAACTTTAGTGAAATCAGTTTTCTCTTTCCACCTTCCTGTGGAGCATGAACTTAGGTGGCCAGGCTGGGCAGCGCTGGGTAGACACTCTAGAGGAGGACCAAGAAACACATTTCCTCCCAGTAAAACAAAGGACTAATGGTACATATCTGCCCACTCACTGTAAACGTGTGAGTGTGTGTGTGTGTGTGTGTGTGTGTGTGTGTTCAAGTGTGTTTATAGTTTATATTTTGGGTTTTTTGAGGCAGAGTTTCTCTGTGTAGCCCTGGCTGTGCTAAAACTTGCTCTGTAGACCAGGCTGTCCAAACTCACAGAGATCCCCCTGCCTCTCCCTCCTGAGTGCTGTGATTAAAGGTGTGCATCACCATGTCCAGAATATTTTATCATTTTAAGGCCTGTGTATAGTAATATTTTTGCTTTATTGATGGAATAGTGGAATATTCCATCAATATTGATGGAATAGAGGGAATAGTGAAGTTATTTTTTAAATACAACTGTCTTAGTCTGCTTTGTATTGCTATAGCAAAATGCCTGGTGCTGGTACTTTATATAGAAGAGGTCTATTTACATAAAAGTTTTAGAGGCTGGCAGTTCAGTGCCTTAAGTGAAAGTCCCGTGGGCTGTCTCACAATGTGGCAGTAACGTAGAAAAGGAAATGGCTGTGTGAAACGGCCAAGTGTGGAGGTCTTTGTGCCAGCCTACTCCTGGAGAGCCACCCACTCCTTGAGCGCTCCTGCGCTGACTCCTTTGTATAAGATTCCACCTATAACTACTCCTGTCTCCCTGCACTGGAGACGCGGCCTTAGCACATGTGCCCTTGGGGACACATTCAGGTCATATCTAAACTATAATAATAGCTCGGTGTTGGCACTAGACTTAGATTCTGAGAAGACAGTTTTTGCTCTTAGTAAGACTATAAACTTGATTTTTTTTTTTTTTTTTTTGACCTCTGAGCAAAGCCATTTTGATAATTCGTGGTTGGTTCTTTTGGGAATAATGAGAAGTACTTGTTGTATACAAATCTATAGTGACCTAAAACACTCTAATAACTAATAAAGCATTATATCTAAGGTATAAACAGGTTATCGTGATTGTTTTTTCCCTAGGTAGGCTATGTAATGTGTTAGTATCTCAACTTTGCTGCCTATCAAGTGATGGGGGAGCTGCCCACATGTTCTCTGGTCCCTGTCATTTTCCACAAGCCTTTTATTGTCTTTCTCTACACTGCAGAAGGCTTCAAAAGCAGAGCTATCGGATTAATAGTAAACAAAGAAGAACTGTATACTTTATAAATAATGGGCAGACAATGGTTTTTGTATTTTAATGGTCAAAACAAAAACCTCTGGAATATTCATTTCTGTTATTCTTGGCAAAAATTATCCCTTCCCCTAGAATTTAAGTCCTCTAAGAATAATTTTTCTTTTGACTAAAACCCATTTATAATTGCTCTTTCACGTGACTCATGATAACCCATGGAAATCTAGTATCATTTATTTAATTGTATATTATGTAGTAGCCACATTATAAAGTAAAAAGGAATAGGTAAAATCAGTAGGTGATTTTATTTAACCTACAATATCCAAAGTATTTCTGCTTGTAATCGGCATAAGGTTTTTATTCAGATATCTTATATTTTTCCCTTGTACTAAGTTTTCTGATCCTAGAGTTGCCTTTAGATTACTGCATGTTTTTAGCTGGGGTAGCTCCCTTTCAGGTGTTCCGTACATTGTATACTAGGATGTTAGCTGAAGATGTAGACTTCCATTCTGAGAGGATTTATTATTTACCTTTGGACACTGAACAATACTTTTTTTTTTTTTTTTTTTGGTTTTTCGAGACAGGGTTTCTCTGTAGCTTTGGAGCCTGTCCTGGAACTAGCTCTTGTAGACCAGGCTGGTCTCGAACTCACAGAGATCCGCCTGCCTCTGCCTCCAGAGTGCTGGGATTAAAGGCGTGCGCCACCACCGCCCGGCTTGAACAATACTTTGTGAACCTTTAAGTTTCTTTTGACTTCATTTCCTCACACACAATCTTCTTCAGCACAATCCCTTTTTCTTACTATTTTTTTTAATTAATTTATTTAGTATACAATATTCTGTCTGTGTGTATGTATATCTGCAAGCCAGAAGAGGGCACCAGACCTCATTATAGATGGCTTTGAGCCACCATGTGGTTGCCAGGAATTGAACTCAGGACCTTTGGAAGAGCAGGCAGTGCTCTTAACCACTGAGCCATCTCTCCAGCCCCCAGCACAATCCCTTTGATTACCACTCCCCAACCCTTTTTGAAACAAGGTCTTAGGTAGTCCCGGCTAGCCTTGAACTCAGTATATATAGCTGAAGGTATAAGACCTGATTGCCCTTTCTCCACCTCCTTAGTGCTGGGTTATAGGTGTCCACTACTGTGTCCAGCTCTGTTGATTTTGTTCTACCTTAATAAATACTTATTTTTTTTAATGTCAACTCCCCAATCTAAGAAACCATCTTTTCTCCGTTGAGTCACTGCAGTGCCCTCTCACTTGATCTGTGTAGATACTGGTAACTTTTCTAGTGACTGTGCCCGGATACCCACCAGAGCCAACTTGAGCTTTGTGGTTTGAAAGAGTCCCGTCTGCCTGGTGGGGAAGGCATGGTGAACCAGAGCCATTAATATCTTGTAGGCCTTAGACAGAGGGGTGTGCTGGCACTCAGCGGGCCCCTCAGCCCGGGGTATGGTGCTCTGCTCATTCAGAGTGGGTGGGTCTTTTACTTGGTCATTGTTGGAAAACCTTCATAGGCACTCCTGGACATGTGCTACATCATCTTCTGAGTGACTTTAAACCGATTCTGTTGACAATACAGATAAACAATCACAGTGAGCTTCTACTCTGTTCTGACCCCTGGGATCTGTTCTCTATCTCATGGCAAGCAACATTGAAAATGTGTTCACATGATTCCTGCCAAACCACTTCAGTGGTTTTGAAAACCATCACTACATGATCTATGAATCTCTACGTCATGTTGCCTTTTCTTGCTTCTAAACACATTTTTTCTCTTTTTGGTCTAGCAAATGGCCTCCTTTTAATCCTTCATTACCGAGCCTGTGCTTCTTCTTCTAACTGCCTCTTCTTCCTTGAGTTGTCAGATAAAGTTGGACTTGTTTGCTTTTCTGTAGACTAACATCTTATACTTGTCATCTGACAGTGTTGTGCTGTAATGCAGTGAGTATACTGAGTGCCTGTTATGTGTTAGCACTGGTTTAGTTGCTGGAGAAACAACAGTAAACATGCACTGAGATTTGTCCCCACAGATTGTATGTTCCAGTGAGGTGAACTAAACAGTATTATGAAAACTAAAGGGGGAGATTAGAGGACATGAGGTGTAGAGGGGTTTCAGTTTTAGATTGGATCATCAAGAAGACTCCACTGAGAAGCAAAATCCTTAAGGAGGTGAGACTGCATACCATGAGGGCAGTGGGTTGTGACATCTTTTGGGATTGAATGACCCTTTCACAGGGGTACCCTAAGACCATCGGAAAACACAGATGCTTACATTCATAACAGAAGCAAAATTACAATCATGAAGTAGCAATTAAAATAATTTTATGGTTGGGGTCACTACAACATGGGAAACTGTATTAAAGGGACACAGCATTAGGAAGATTGAGAACCACTTTATTAAGGTATTTTGGGGCAATGTGTTTTACTCAGGAACAGGTGAGCCAAGGCTAGTGAATTATGTTTTTCTAAGTTAGGTGAAAGGGCTATGTGTAAGAGACGGCAGTTGAGTGAGGGCTATATGGATATGTTACTTTGGAGAGTTATTCTGATGAAGGTGGTAAGCCACTGGTGTCCTACCTGCCAGCTCCCAAATAACCACATGGAGACTTGTTGTTAATTATGAACACTTGGCTGATAGGTTAGACTTGTTTCTAACTAGTTCTTATAACTTAAACTAACCCATTTCTATTCATTCACTTCCTGCCTTGTGGCTTTATTACCTTTACTCACAGTAGGGCCCTCTTTGCTTTCCTGCTTTCTCTGTGTCTGGTTGGTGATTCCTCCCTTCTTCTTCCTAGTATCCTCTGTGTCTGGAAATCCTGCCCTAGCTATTGGCTGTTCAACTCTTTAATAAACCAACCAGAGTGATACTTCTTCACAGTGTACAAAAAGATTATCCCCCAACATTTCCCCCTTTTTTTTGTCTAGATTAAAAGGAAAGATTTTTAACTATTAACACAGTAAAACTATATACAGTAAGAATAGTTATCGGGTAAGAATTACATTCACAATGATCAATATATTTGTTTTTGGCAATTTTGGAGAAAATACTTTATTATTTGTCTTAGTGTTGGTGAGTTCAAAGTTCTGTACCTAATTTATCTTCTTTCAAAACTAAGAAAAACTATAAATATGACTATGTAGTCTTCAGCTCCATCAAAGATCCTATAAGTATATAATATTACCTTAGTAAACAGGAAGTACAGTGCAAAGAACTTCCAAAACAACAACAACAAAAAAAAGCAACAGAAACAGCTGGCTTTCTACATAGTCATCCAACGTTCCTTTGCAATGCTGGGGCATCTATGTTCAGCCTATAGGCATAGGATATCTGACAGATTTTTCTGTGAAGCAGGAATTTTTGAAGTATTGTCTTACCCTGTCTTGGCAAGTGCAGTTTCTTGCCCAAATGGCTAGCTTTTGCCACAAAGAAAGCAGAAGTTCTTCAGTGCCCATCATCCTTTTTTGAAGTAAGTTGATGCTGCCAGGAGCAGACGTATCTCACTGTCTTGAAAAGCCTTATGTTCTTAAAATTGTCCTGAAAAGCCTTTTGTTATTAAAAAATTTTAAATGCCATATTCTTTTTGAAGTGTTTGAAGATCACCTATCTATCCAAAATATATCTGTATGACTTTGAAAACTTGCCTAACATGACTATAAGTTTGATAGTTCTAGATGACTATTAATCTGTATTTATTATCCTAAATAGCTTTCAAAGACTTAAACTTTAATTTTAAAATGAGCAGCATAGGTACAAAACCTTAAACAAGAATAGGAACATACATACAATATAACAAAAATAACCTTAAATTTGTATGAGTATACAAAAATCCATACTGATGTAAAGTATTTGTAACTGGTATTGGTTTAAAAGTAGACTGAATAATCCACCTTTTATCTTATCATTTCTATACTATGTCTTTTCCTTCATAAAGAGATCTTGAATCTAACTCCTTTGTTTAGCTTTTTTCCTGACCATGACCAATAACAACTTGTAACCAACCCCCCAAATGATAATAAACATCTATAACCCATCAAAAGACCAAAAGCCATCTACCCCACCTCTTGGGAGTGTGGGCATTGTGTTCTCTAGACTTCTTACTGTTGTTTGGGTTGCTGGCATCTTTCGGGGACCCTGAGAAAATTAGGATAATGGTCAAGACCTGGGGAAGTTAGCTGTTGTCTAGTCTCTGTGCAATGGGAAAGTGTAAGTAAGGCTTACCTGAAGTCCTGGCTAGAGTAGTCTGTGAGGCTGGATTATGTCAGCTAGCAGTCTTGAAACTGTTTTAGATGCAGAACTCTGAGAGGCTGAGTCTCCTGGACCACCCGTTTTCATTAACACCTGCCCCCCTTCTCTGAAAACACATAAACTTTCAAAGATAACATACATATCTGCATTAACACAAGTACAGAATGCGTGGTGTACAGAAGTCACTTAAAGATGATTTTTGTTTTATGTTTGAGCAGGTAAATGGCATCTGTCAACTTTAAACTTCAAACCTGAATATAACTTTCTATCCGTGCCAAATGAAAAGATAGCATGTAATGATAAATCATGAAGAAGGACTCTGTAGTCAGTAAGAGTTCTCATATCTCATCTCTGAACTACTGTTCCTACGTCAAGGAATCACCTTACACATCACTTGTCCTATAGTTTTTTTTTTTGGCTTCCTCCCACATGTCTGTAGCCAGGCTACTCAGGAGTTCTCTCCTGGTCAGATCTGATCTCTGTTAATCTGGAAGGAATCCACAGCCTTTCGTTTCCTATGAAAACAGAAGCATAACCTCTTCCCCCAGTGCAACACATTGACTTCCTTCCAATTTGAAGTTTAGAACTTTTTTGTGTATGTGTTTTGTTTGTTTTGTTTTGTTTTGTTTTTTGAGGCAGGATTTCTCTGTGTAACAGTTCTGGCTGTCCTGGAGCTCACATTGCAGACCAGGCTGTCCTAGAACTGAATTAGACATTTTAAAAATATATAGGTTGGTTTAATATAGTAGTTTTCGTAATTCAATCTCTCAGCAGCTATTGTTTTTTGTACATTAGCATTTTAAAAATTCAAAGTTAAAAAGACACCATATAGGATCCAGATTCCCTTTGTATTTTTCGTCCTTATGTGGTTTTCTTTTTTTTACTTTACTCTCTAAAGACTTTACTATTTTTAAAATATTCATTTTCCTATGACTGTCTATACCCATTTTTTTCTTAATGCTAAACACCCTAACCTGTTTAGAGTCTTGTTTCCGTCTGAACCTGCTTTCCTGTGTATCTGTGACCTTTTCCGTCTACATGAGCAAAACTTTAAACCCTCCACTCATGATGCACTGTGGGCTCAAGCACACAGGCAGCTGCAGGGAGATGTGTCTCTGTACCGTGGCTGAAATGAGACTAGGAAGCCACGTTTGGCTCTTTTACATGGTTGTACATGGTCAGACATTGGACATCATTTGTAGGCAGATTTTTCTGTCCCATCTTCCAGCTCCCAGATAACCACACGGAGACTTATTATTAATTATGAACACTTGGGCAATAGGTTAGGCTTGTTTCTAACTATTTCTTATAACTTAACCCATTTCTTCTAATTTACCTCCTGCCTCATGGTTTTATTGCCTTTACTCTGTGAGGCTCATGTTGCTTTCCTGCTTCCTCTGTGTCTACTGGTGACTCCACTCTTCTTCCCAGCATCCCCTGTGCCTGGAAATCCTGCCTCGCTATTGGCTGTTCAGCTCTTTAAAAACCAACCAGAGTGACACTTCTTCACAGCGTACAAAAAGATTATTCCAAAACACATTGGGGGAGTTGTTTCTAACTGTGTGTGTTCATGTGAGTGTAATTGCCCATGGGTTCAGAAGTCGGTGTCAGAGTTAACAGGTGACAGTGAAGTGTCTGATGTGGGTTCTAGGACTCAAACTCAGGGCCTCTTCAAGAGTAATATGTGTTCTTAACCACTGAGTCATCTCTCCAGTCCATCATAAGAGTGTTTTGAGCAGAAGACTAACATTATTTTCTGATTTAGGTTTTGAGTAACTCGTACTGTTGACAGGATATGAGGAAAAGTGAACAAGATAACTTGAGAGACATGTGCTTGCATTAGTGTATGAGTGGAAAGATGGGGAGAGCTTGTCACACCGTGTATGCAGGGGGAGTTGTGGCATCAGAGTTTTTGATCTAAAGTCAAATGTGAGTAGCTGGTATTCTCCGAAGTGAGAAATTATAATGTTTGCATCACACCGCTGCCATTCACGTAGAGCATAATGTGCAGTGCTGGACCAAGAGGGACCGGCAGATTTGGTGACAAGGGCAAGAGTTTGACTTTGGACATTATTAATTTTACATGCTTCTTAACCCCTTCCCAGGGAACAGTTCAGTCAGGCAGTGTATAATGGCATGTATTTGTAGTCTGAGCTGGAAATGTCAGTTTGAAAGATATCAGTATAAAGCTGTGATGTGTGGGGCACGTGAGGCCTGAAGGTCGTTGTAGAATATGTGCTTAGCACCAGGCCTTAGGTTCAGTCCCCTTGTCCAAATAAATAAAATGTGGATAGGATTGCCGGGAAGTACGTAAAGAAGAGCCCCGTGTGAGATGTGTAGGAACAGCCAGTCATCTGGGAAGAAACCAATGCACCGTGGTATTGGTTGTGTCCAGGATAAGCAGTTGCACACAGCGTTCTTGGTCTTGTGCCGTTTGACTGTTGCTTTCCTCTCTTGATTTGAAGCTACAAAAGGATGGGATTGACAGTTTCTGTATACTGTTTGTCTGGCTTTTAGTAAGAACTCAGTATTTAGAATAAGAAAATGAAAGTAGCATTTAGGAAATGCTCTCAAAATGGAAGGAAGTTTTAACAAACTGATAGAAATAGCTGTTGGGAGCAATGTAAACCGAGATATTCCTGTTAGATATCAGTCTTGCTGAAACACAAGATTACTTTAAATCTGCCAGCATATGTAGGATGTGTCATGTGGGAGAAGAATGCTTGTTATTGTATTATGAAATATAAAAGACATAAACAACGTTGAAAGAACTGTAAGATAAATTTCTGTGTACTAGCCTGTCCTGATAAAGCCTTTCTGGTACCTTCCCACTCAAATGAATACCGTCCAGTAATAGACTGTATTATTCCTGTCTAGTTGCTCATATCTCCCCAAGTATAGGTATTGCTTAATAATATGTACCATTTCAAGTTTCAGCTTTTCAAACTTTGATGTAAATGGTATTTCAATGCTTTTGTGTTTGACTTGTTTTTTATGCTAAGCATTGGTGACTAGCATCCATCTAGGTACATGACTTAAGTGTATCAATCCTGGCCTATAAACCACAAACATTGCTGAAACTACTGAATACCAATGAATAGTTTCTGAAATAGTACTACATTTTAGAAATCTTTAGGCTGTGGTATCAGCTGATGTAACCTATTTGCTTTTTTTATTAGTCTAAAGTGATATGTATTACTTAGATGTGGAGTTAACATACTAATCCCACTAAGGAGTGAAGGACTTTCTTGTTAAACTTAAGCTAGTGGCTATCTCTGAGCTGAAACAACTGTATTTATTTTCATGTCTGTTCCAAATTTGAATTCTACATGTAACCTCATATAAAGTGTTAAATAAATTATACACATACTTCATGAAAGTCTTCTACATCTTAAACTATAAAAAAATCATTTTCATATGAAAGTGAGAGAGTCCGGGAGCCAGCCCAGGGCCACAACAGGTTTCTAACAGCCCCTGCCAGGGAACTGGAGATAGCCGGAGCTGAGCAAACAGTTCTGGGAAAACTCAGGGCCAACCAATCAGCAGATGACCGCAGGCTCCTGATAACTAGTGTTAGCGTTCCCTACCCTAACCCCTGGGGCCTCCCACCAGTCGGTCCCCAGACTAGTCTATCCTCCACTAATCAGCCCCAGATTAAACCCTCCTCCCCAGAATTCCCCTAACTGCTTAAAAGGAGTTTGTGACCTTCTTTGGGGGTCACCATTTGCCACCCCAACATGTTGGTAGTTTTTAAATTTTAATAAACACTCTTGCTGGCTGCATACCTGACTGTTGTTCTCTTCTTGGGGGCTTCCCTCAGACTCTAACAGAAAGTTCTCTTATCTGTAATCCCATCTTGTGCATGCTAACTAAGAAAGCAGTTTGGCATTAGCTGCTAATATGTGGGTTCAACCAAAGTTGGATAAAAAATATTTGGGAAAATGGGTCTAGAAACTGTTGACAGGACATGTCCATTGTTTAAAATATACGGTGGACACTCGTGAATTACATGCAAGTATCGCCTCATTTCATATGAAGGACTGGTGTACGGGCAGCCTGTGGCTAATGTTATGTGATTAATTCACATTCCCTCACATTGTGATTTCTGTCAGACAGAATCAGAATTTTGTTGTTCTCCCTGCTAGTACATAACCCCCTTAGTGATGAGGGGAGCATGGTGATGTGGTTGCCAGAGCCAGAAGGAAGTTGAGCGTCTCCCACCTTCTGCCCTCACCATGTTAGCGGGGCTTCTCTGCATCACAGTGCTCTGTTGCTCCTCTCCTCTGCCTTGCCACTATCCACTGCCAGCTGCTATATGCTTTGCTGTCCACCTCACAGTTCAAAATCAATTCTTTGGTTATTTTTTAATTTTAAAATAGTGCTGGGAAAAATCTCAGGGCCTTGCACACTGAGGCTTTCACCCCTAGATGCCGAGTACATTCCCTCTCTTCCCCCTTCTCCCATCTTTTTTGCCTGCCTGCCCTCTCTTCCTCCCCACCCCCCATTTAAAGGAGAAAGGATTTGTTTTATTTTAGTTCAGATTCTGAGTTTTGGTACATCATGGCAGGGAAGGCATAGCAAAATGGAGACATTTCTATCATGGATTTTCAGAAAGCAAAGAAAGGAAAATGTCAGCACTCTGTAATTTTCTTTTAAAGATTTCTTTTTATTTTATATATGCCTGTTGCCTGCATGTATGTACCTGTAACATACATATGCAGTACCTGTGAAGATCAGAGGATAGCACTTGGAATTACAGACCATGTGGGTGCTAGTAACCCAACCGAGTCCTCTGTAAGAGCATCCAGTGTGCTTAACCACTAAGCCATCTCTCCACCCTTCTAAGCTTTAAGCTTTCATTTCACTTACTTTGTCCTTTGAATCGCAAAGTAAGATTTCTAGTTATTAGAACAAGGAGTCGGAAGAGTCGTAATATTTTTTTCTTAGCTTTGCCACTCATGCATTGTACCAGAATATGTTCCCTGTCTTTGACTTTAAAAACCATGGATGTGCAAAGGAGTCCTTGGATCCGCCAGATCTTTGAGTAGTCTCAGCAGTGGGTCATCTCAGAACCAGAGCTGTATTATATGTAGTTAGAGCTGTCAGAAGAACGTCTATCAAAATCTACGGCCTTCTTCAGGAGTGAGAACAGTGGAGGGGCCACCACAAGTAATATGCTTGTTGGAGGTCTGTCATCATACACTGGCAAGACACTTTGTCTCTTGTTTAGTGTGAACTGAAGCAGTGACTGTTAATCCCTTCCCGTGTCTTAGCATGCTTGGAGCCATTTCTACAAAAGTTTGCTACCAGGGCTATGTGATTTTTTTTGTTGTCATTGCTGGTTATTTTTTGCTTTTTTGTTTTGTTTTGTTGTTGGTTTTGTTTTGAGACAGTGTCTCTCTGTGTAGCTATGGCTGTCCTGGCACTTTCTCTGTAGATCAGGCTGACCTTGAACTGAGAGATCTACCTGCCTCTGCCTCCCGAGTACTGGAATTAGAGATGCACACCTTTAATGTGACATTAAAATGACATATCTAAAAGTGACATTCTGTATACAGAAGTGGGTCGTCGTCTCCCCATTAATGTTTCTTCCTTAAGGCTGAATTTTCTAGTACTGATTAAGGACCATAAGTTAGCTAGAGGACTTTATACATTCATTAATTTCTAGTATCATTTCTGGTGCTCAGCCTTTATTAAAAAGTTTTTCTCGTATTCATGGATCTCATCTCAAATGTATGATTTCTCTTTGAATTATGAAGAAAGCTCTTACACATTCATAGGGCCTCTTTCCATGAGTTTTCTCATGTTGATAAAGCTATGACTGTATTCTGAAAGGTTCCATCAGATAAATTACTTTTCTATTGCTATACTAAAACTCCATTAACAGGCAGCTTGCAGAAGGAGTTTATCTGGACTTAAGATTCCCGAGACTTGGGCTAGAGAGATGGCTCAGAGGTTAAGAGCATTGCCTGCTCTTCCAAAGGTCCTGAGTTCAATTCCCAGCAACCACATGGTGGCTCACAACCATCTGTAATGGCCTGCAGGTATACATACAGATAGAATATTGTATACATAATAAATAAATACATATTTTAAAAAAAGATTCCTGAGGCTTAAGAATTGCTCATGGACAGGGGAACATTGGCAGCAAGCTGCAAGAGTGGCTGTTGGAATGGGAAATTGAGAACCTATCTTGAACTGCAAATTTAAGCAGAGAGCAGATTAGCGATAGGTGAGGCTTTTACTCTCAAAGCTCCCCACCCCCACCCCCACAGCACACTTCCATCTCCATCCCACTACACTAATGTCTAGAGTAGTTTTGTCTGTTGTGAGTTTTCTGATGTTCTACAAAACTTGTATTCTGCTGAGGTCGTTGCTGCATTTATTGTGCTAGTGGAATTTCTCTTTAGGGTGAGTTTTGTATCATTCAGGGCAGGGTGAGTTATGCCAGAAAGCTGACTTAAAATCCAGTAGTGACTCTTTAATCTTTCTGTAAGCCTTAATCAGGGGTTGAACTATATTTACAGTCTGCATTATAGTCATTTGCTGTGACAAAACATTACTAAGGCTACTTACAGAAGGAAGGTTATTGGGACTTACAGTTCTATGGCAGAAAGTCTGGTGGATGCAGGGACTTGGAGTAGCAACAGCTGAGCGCTCACATTCCTGATTCAGAGGCAAACAGAACACTCATTGGGAATAGCTGGAAGCTTTTGAAGTCTTAAGCCCTTACCCAGTGACACACCCCAATAAGGCCATACCTCCTAATCTTTGTCAAACAGCTTCCAACTGAGGACAAAGTATTCAAATGCCTTGTAGGGGACACCTCATTCAGACCACGGCACAAGGTTCTTAAGTATTCCTAAAGGACGAGGTCTACCTAAAACTTTTCTAACAAACATTATACTTGCCAAAGAGAATGCCACACTTTAATTCCAACTGATAACAGAGCCAGAATATTTGGAAAAAACAGATCTGTCTGTACTATACATGTATAGACTTCTTTCCCTGGCATTGCTCAGTACAATATAGCAGCTCAGTAGTCTGAACCTGAAGATCATGAGGCGTTTGGGACATTTTTTAATTAATTAATTATTTGTTGTTATTGTTGTTGTTTTCTGTTTTCAGATTGGGTACCTTCCAAAATTGGAAAACCAAATGTAAGACACTTTTTGCCTAAGCTTTTCATATAAGGCATATAATTAACCTTAATTTACAAATTAAGACCTGGTCCATTGGTAACACCGCCCATTGGTAACACCGCCCTGTCACTGGGAATGTAAATTGATTTATCTGTTGATCATTCAGAGCATTGCAACATGGCACCAGCAGAACAGACCTGCAGGTGCATTTGTGAGGTGTTGCACGTAAGCTACAGGTGCTGTAAAGTGTGATGGAGGACATGCATGGGTCGTGCACAAATCTAATGTTTTATACGGTTTTATTTTCGATCTGAGGGAGGTCCTGGAGCTAGTCTTCCAGTGGTTACTCAGAACTGCATCTTTGAACACACCTTATCTACTAGGAGATGTGAGCCTCATCTGTATGATTGACACACTAAAGATTGTGGGAGAATGCTAGCCAAGTTAGGAAAATACTTCTGAAAAATTTATCTTTTGACATACTTCTTGCTGGATGTATAAAAGACTTTCTGTACAGATATTTTTGTGTCTGCCCAAAGACTATAATCTTAGCAACACACAAAATTCTAATAAATATTATCCTGCTTTAATAAAATGTGAGCAGATTGTGGAGTTGGTGAGAGAATAGAAGCTGCAAAAGGCCTTGTGCGCTAGAATAATGTGGGATTCTGTTAGAAGCAAGACAGAGCCGTATGTCAGTGTGTGTTACTGCTGTTCCTCGCCTTGAACTTCTTAGACTACTAGTAAGGTTGGGCTTCTGGCAGGACAGAGAAGGCAAGGAAGATGGTTGTTTTGGCATCTGTGGAAGTAGAAATAGCTTATGTCTTTATTCCTGATCTCATTAGAGGAGTAGCGCTGACATACTGGGAGGAGGGAAGTAAGGAAGACTTGCATACTTCAGAAATATAACATACCTTGTTAAGTTGCATAGTTTCAGTTTTGTTTTTTCGTTTTTATTAAAAATACAAGCATGAAAAAATGCAAGCATGAATGACATTTTATCTGTGGCGATGACTTCTTTATAACCATATAAACTGGGTACAAATGGATGTCCTGTCTCTTTAAAGCCTCCACCCTGAACACAAAGCTACCTCAGCAGCAGCTAACCTTCTCATGGACATCCTCTGTCTTAGTCGCTTCCCTCGCCCCAGTCTTTGGGACTCCCCTGTTTCCTTTCCTCCCTCGATCTCTGTCTACATGCTGGTCTATATTGGCCTTTTCTCTTCTTCTATCTATAGGTACCCCTACATCATCACCCTTAGAACAGTCCTTTTAAGAGTGTTGGAACCTACAAGACGTAAGAGAAGCTGTGACTCCTGTGAATTGAGTCATTCTCTCATAGGGTAGGTGGTCATCCCATTGTGGGGTTTTTGCCTTCCCTGTGCTTCTGAAATAATTGTAACTGGAAACTGATCTTCGTAGTTACTGATTCACAGTGAATCCATGCACATTCTGAAATGGATTTGAGCAACTGTTAAAATTGTTTTATATATTTGAGGCATTATTTGAAGATTCTCTTTACTTGCTGAGCTTAGAATTGCAGGTTAAGCACATTAAAAGAAATGTCAGTATGCCAGGGCTGCGGGATTTCATTAACTCTTTGCTGAGAAGGAGGCTTTACTTGCACCAAACAACCCTTGTCTGTCTTACCTTAGGCCTTACAAAGCATTGTGTGAGTCACTGAGTCACTTCAGTTTTGTGGTGTTCATGTTAGATGCTTTAGTATAGGCAGTTCTGTGTGACCAGGGCGTCAGTATAAGGATGACAGTCACTGCAAAACATGTCTCCTGTCATACTGTAGTGTCATTTTGTAGGAAGATTCTAGAGTCTGAAACAAAAAGGGAAGTTTTAAATTTTCTGTTTTTCTCTGAAGAAGTCAGATAATTAATGTTTGTAAAATGAACTGACAGTATCCAGATTTTAAAAAGGACAGCCAAATAAATTGTGTGCAGAGTAACAGGCCCTCCCTGCACTGCTTGAGCTCCCCTCAGCCATCAGGTAGTCTTCTTCGCTGCATCAAGTTGTTTATTCACAGTGACTGCAGACTTGGGTTCTGAAAGCTGTTCTCTTGGAAGACAGGAAGAAAAGAGAAGAAAGAAAACATTTAGAGGGCATGATGGTATCCACTTATAATCCTAACACTTAGGAGGCTGAGGCAGGGGAGTTGCAGTGAGTTCAAGGCCAGCCTGGGATATGTGGCAAGACTTCATCTCACAAATACCTTGTTTTTCAAATAGATTAGTGAAGTACATTCATCCTCCTCCCTAAGATCCCTGTATTCCCTGAGTGTGTGAGTGGATGGAGGCCAGAGGTCAATAGCAGATGTCCTTCTCTTTGCTCTGCACTTTTTGTTTTTAAGGATTTATTTGTTTTTGTCTGTACACTGTGTGTATGCAATGCCTATAAAGGCCAGAAGAGAGTGCCCCCTAGAACTGTAATTCAGAAGGTTGTTAGCTGAAAGTGGTGCTGGGAACTGAACCCGCGTCCTCTGCAGGGTCAGGAAGTGCTGTTAGCTGCTGAGTCATCTCTTGTCCCTGCACTTTATTTTTGGAAATTAGGTGCCTGCTGCAGTGCTTGCCTGTAAGCTGGGCATTGAACTTAGGTCCTCAGAGTGACGTGGCAAATACTTTAACAATTGAGCCAATCCCTGGGCTGATGGGAGGTAAGGTAGAACAGGTCAAAATTCCCTAAGTCTAGGCAGCTGTAAGTGCAGGTCAGGACTGAAGAAGAGAGTGCTGAATCCTAATACAATTCTAGCTTTCCTTTTTTTAAAATAAGATTTCTTTATTATGTATACAGCATTCTGCCTGCATGTATGCCTGCACACAGAAGAGGGCACCAGAACTCATTATAGATGGTTGCGAGCCACCATGTGGTTGCTGGGAATTGTACTCAGGACCTCTGGAAGAGTAGTCTGCTCTTAACCTCTGAGCCATCTCTCCAGCCCCCAATTCTAGTTTTCTAATCCCTTCAGTGGATTTTTTTAAATGTCAGTTTTTAAATACTGTTTTTTAAGGTAGTTATAGCACATAGGAAGTTGCAAAAAAATACAAATATTAGATTTATGGGAAGTTGCAAAACCTATACAGAGAAATCCCCCATACTTTATACCAGATTTTCCTGCAATTCCACCTTGGTGGTAGTACTGTTTCAAAATCAGAAAGTAGTGTCTAGACATGCATATCTTTGTAGTTCTGTGATGTTATTGTGCATGCATGTCCGTGTAGTTCTGTGATGTTTATTGTGCACGCATGTCTGTGTAGTTCTGTAATGCTTCATTGTGCATGCATGTCCATATAGTTCTGTAATGCTTCATTGTGCATGCATGTCTGTGTAGTTCTGTAATGCTTCATTGTGCATGCAGACCTATACTAACTACTTAGATACCTGAAACAACTCTCCATCTTGGAACTTTCCTTCCTGCTGTCCCTTTCAGTCATACCTGTCTCCCTACTGCTGGCATCCTGCCTTCCTCAACTGCTCCCTCTCTGGAATCTCTTGACTCTTCCTAAGGATGCGGGATTACTCTTTACTATTAATCGGGGTTTCCAATTACATTTTTCCTATGGTGGTTGCTCAATCTGAAGATCTTACATCTTCTGTTTTTCTTTATTGGTGTTGACAAATGAACCCAGGGCCTCACGCATGCTGAGCATAAGTTCAGCCACCAAGCTATGTTCCCAGCTATCCTCTTTCTCTTTACTTTGTCCCTCCTTCCTTTCTGTCTTTAAAAAAAAGTTAGTGTGTATGTGTGTGTGTGTGTGTGTGTGTGTGAGAGAGAGAGAGAGAGAGAGAGCGCACGTGTGTGCATGCTCATGGGTGTGTACACACACTTAGGTGTGTGCATGCCACAAGCATTTGTGGGAACTAAAAGACGGCTTCCGGGCTTTTCTACTATGTGAAGTTGAACTCGGGTCCAGCAGCAAGCAGTTTTACCTGCTCAACACCCCCTTCCCACTTTACCTACTAAGGATACCCCCACCCTCACTTTTGAAGTTGTTGCTTTTGGTTACCTAATAGCATTCTCTCGAGATAATTTGTATTTGAGATTTTGTTGTAGTTTTTTTTTAATCTCTTTGTCTCCAGGGTCCTCTTTTTGGATGCTTTGCTTTGCCCCCACTCCTCCACACACACATTATGTAACTGAGCCATAGGAAGGTTAATTGTTATCTTTAACTTCTTGGCCATTTTCTTAAATTGCTATTTTCTTAAGTCTTTTAAGATTCCTGTTATTTGGATGTTAACACATGGATTCTTAGTTAATGCCAAATTAATGCTTTGGTGAGTTTTGCCAAGTGGGTGTTGTACTAGTCAGTGTTCTCTAGAAGAACAGATAGAATGAATCAATCTATTTATCCACCCATCAAGCCATCTCTATCTAGAAAGGGTACTTATGAGAGTGGCTTACAGGCTGTGGTCCAGACAATGGCTGTCTATGGATGGAAAGTCCAAGAATCCAGTAATTGTTCTGTCCATGAAGCTGGATGTCTCAGCTGGTCTTCAGTATATGTTGAGATCCCAAAGAAACAGGGTTTAATGTCAGTGAAGGAATGGACTTGCCATTGAGAGTGAGGGTGAGCAGGCAAAGAGCATAGTTTCCCTCTTTTATGTTCTTTATCTAGGCTGCCAGCAGAAGGTGTGGCCCAGATTAAAGTGGGTCTTCCCACCTCAGAGATCTGCATTAACAGTGGATCTTTCCATGTCAAATGATTTAATTGGGAAAAATTTTTCATAGGTATGCCTAGTTGCTTAGGTTTTAGTTAGTCACAGATGTAGTGAAGTTGACACAAGAATAGCCATCACAAGTCCACCCAATGTCAGCTTGACACAAATTACATCTCCTTTTATCTTGCTTAATTTCCAAATAAAATAACAACTAGGTAATAATTACACCTAATATGATACAGCTATCCCACATACAAATGCAGATATATTATAAATTTTAAAATGGGTGGTAATGTCCTTTGATGAACATTCTTTTAGTATCTTAGAAATTAAATATAATAGCCGCTGATACGCTCCTAATTGATGTTATACTATATGATAAATCAAGGAAAATACACAAATATCTGCACAAACACAAAACATGACACAAAATATGGCACATATAATAACTTTCCTCATCTAAGAGTACTGATGACATCTTTTTCTTCCTCAGATTTATTTTGTTGTCTACACAAAGGGTTCTTTTCCTTTTTTCATGTGGGTCTTTTCTTTGATGCCTTCTGCTGTATTATAGAAACCTCTGATTGACTTGATATCTGTGGACGGAACCTCACCTTTAAATTCAAAGGAACTCAGTTCTATTAGCAGACACTTACCAGTATTTTTAAAAGGTGGCATACATTAGCCATGTGTATGTGCTTCATTAACATTCAGTAAGATATGGAGGTAGTAATCCTAATTTTGAAGCAATGAGGAAGAAGTGATACTCTTAAGCTATCTCTACCAGTTGTAAAGTGATAAAAAAAATGTGATTTCTTTTGTATCCCTTTGCAGCCAGCATTTATAATTATAAATGGCTCCCTTATTTTATTTTATTTGGATGGATGTTTTGCCTGAATCTACATCTGTATACAACTTGAGTGCCTGGTGCCCACACAGGCCAGAAGAGGGCAGTGGATCCCCTGGAACTGGATGGTTTACAGATGGTTATGAGCAACCATATGCGTGCTGGTTTTCAAACCTAGGTCCTCTTTAAGACCAGCAGGTGTTCTTAACTGTTGAGCCATCTCTCCAGCCCAGATTGACTGACTCATTCAAGTAGAGGGCACTAGTGTAAATTTTTTTTTTTTTAAAAATGAAAGTTTAACCCTGTCTCGAAAAACCAAAAAAAGAAAAAAAAATGAAAGTTTAATATAAGATCTTGAGCCATTTGAATTCTATTCTTAAATCATTGGTGTTCTCACGGTCTTTTTTATTAGAGGTATCTTCAAATATCTGAAGTCAACAACGGTCAGTTCAAAGAATGAGATGTATAAGAAGCTAAATTGTGGGCTTGGGAGTTGGCTCAAAAGACTTTATGTTGAATCCTCTGCACCCTGTAAAATATCAGACAAGTAGCAGCTGTCTGTGAACCTCAGCACTTACTGGGTTATGGGAAAAGCTTTGGACAGGTGGGACCTGGGGCTGGGGATGACTGGCTGAAATGGGAGCACCAGGTTCACTGAGAGACTCTCAAAAAGTGAGATGGAGAATGACTGAAAAAGACATCCAATGTTAGCAAACCCATAAACATGTGAACACACACACCACACCATACATGGATAAAAAGAAAGAAAAAGCTAGTTGTGGAGCTCTGAATGATTGAATGGGTTTGACAGTACTATTTATTATGTGTTATGGGATATTGAACTTTAATTATCTCTCAGAGAACATTCCTTCATACTCTGCCTGTGAAATTTAAGTTTGCCTATAATCTTTTTTTTTTTTCAAGACAGGGTTTCTCTGTAGTTTTTGGTGCCTGTCCTGGAAGTAGCTCTTATTGACCAGCCTGGCCTCAAACTCAGAGATCCGCCTGCTTCTCCCTTCCGAGTGCTGAGATTAAAGGTGTGCGCCACCACCGCCCAGCTGCTTATAATCTTTTAGACAGTAGTTTTATGCATATAATCTGATAAAATTTGTTTTTAGTTTTTACAGAATAATTAATATTGTTAGACATTCTTATTGGCTATTCCAGAAAAGAACACATGCAGACTTTAATGTTTAAGTTCCCTAATATGATAAAAACTGGACTATTTTTTATAGTTAATTTATAGTTAATTTTTATTTTTATCTTCTAGGAACTCTCAAGTTGTGGATGGAATAAAAAAGAAAAATATAGTTCTGCACCGAATGCAGTTGCTTTCACGAGAAGATTTAATCATGTGAGTTGTGCTTACCGGTGAAGAGAGACGTGGCTGTGCCTGATTGTCATACCCTGTGGGAGCCAGGAGAGTAGCATCTAGTGTCTCCTCATATTGAACGTCATTACCACCACCCCATTTTTAAGGCAACCTCTCACTGAACTTGAAGCATATGGATTGACTGTACTGGCTGACCAACAAACCCCCTAAATCCTCCTGTCTCTGCAGACCCTGCCACCCCTACTCCAGCTCTGCCTACCAAGCTTTTTACATGAATGCTTGAGGTGCAAACTCAGGTCTTCTTGTTTCTGCGACAAAGCACTTTACTCACTGAGCATCTTCTTGGCCCTTCCCTTGTTTGTTTGTTTGTTTGTTTGTTTGTTTGTTTTGAGGCAGGGTCTTGTGTTGTTTAGTCTAATTCTGCTTGCTGTATAGCTGAAGATGACTTTGAATTCCTGATCCTCCTGCCTCTGCCTCTTGAGTGCTAGGATTGTAGACATGTGCCACCATGCCTAGGTTCGTTTTTTATTTTTATGTTTATTGTTTGTTTGTTTGTTTACTTATTTATTTTGTCGAGACAGAGTTTCTTTGTGTAGTCCTGGCTGTCCTAGAACTCACTCTGTAGACTAGACTGGCCTTGAATTCAGAAATCCTCCTGCCTCTGCCTCCTGGGTGCTGGGATCAAAGGTGTACACCAACCACACCCAGCTCTCAGTTTTTATTTTTCTAACTTCATAATTTTCATAGATTTATCAGAAATAATTGTATTTATATAAACAGATTGTATGGTTTGCTTTTCATCTTTGAAAATGTGCCATCCCATATTGTACAAGTTCTCCTGTGGCCTTTTTCATTACATTCATGTGGAGCGGGCAGCTCCAATTTATTTAATCACTGATTTTCAGTGCTTTCTTAGCTAAATCCATCTGTGCTCTTGATGACAGGGCGTTGTTTTCTGAATGTTTGCCTCTGCGAAGAGGCTGCTGTGAGTCCTGGGTGTCTGGCTGCGCGTGTGCAGGACTTCAGACGCTGACTTCCAGCTGCCCACCTCCAGTTCTTGTGTTTTGTCACCTAAATCTGAATCCTCACCACTAGGTCTTTCTGGTTTTTAAATTTTGGTGTTTTGTTTTTGTTTTTCAAGACAGAGATTTCTCTCTTTAGCCCTGGCTGTCCTGGAACTCACTCTGTAGACCAGACTGGCCTCAAATTCAAAGAAAGCACTTTAACCCAAGAGCCCACCCCTATTTGAGGTCGTTTGAAGGTAGATTCTCATTTCATCATTTTTCTTCACAGTTTGGAATCCCTGGTATGATGCTTTGAATGAAGATGACACTCCTAGGTCCATACGTTTGAATGCTTGGTCTCCTGTTAACAGATCTGTTCGGGAAGAATTTTAAAATGTGGCCTTGTAATAGGGAGTGTGTCACTGGGGGAAGGTTTTGAGATTTCAAAAGTACACACCAGGCCCACTGAGTTTCTGCCTGCTGCCTGAAAATCAGGATGTAAAGCTCCCAGCTGCTGCTCCAGCACCATGCCTGCTTCCTGCCTTGATAATGACTAACCCTCTAAAACTGTAAGCAAGTCTTGGTCATGGTGTTCTCTTCACAGCAGTAAAACAGTGACTGAGACACTTGGGGCTGGTGGGTTTACCTAGGTACTCATCTTAAAGGAAGCACAGAAGGTCCTGAGGTCATCATTATCATCATCATTTAGTAGTTGTAAAGATAATGACTTGGTGTTCCATCATCTTCAGAGAGTAACCAAATCGTTTTCTGTTTTGTCTTGTCCCCTTCTCCCCCTTGGTTGTCACACTATCCCATTTTTAGCCGGTAGGTGGCGTTACAGCTATCTCATTGAAATCTCAGGAACTCACTGATACTTGAGGTTCTCGGGACTGGTTTTTCCTTTGTCTCTTCTGTAATATATCTGCATGTCCTTTCTCCTGGACTCTTTGGTCTAGTGTTCTAGAAACAGACCTGTAGTCTAATCACTTGCTTTATCCTGTGTATCAAACCACAGTCTTAAAAATAGTAATAGCTGAAAATTCCTAGTCTGAAAGTCCAAGCCTGAAATGCTCAAAATCGTACCGCTGTGACACCATGAGCTGACTTGTTCCTGACTTCATGTGATTGGTTGCAGTAAGATGTAGGTGCATTCCACAACTGTTGAATAAAATTGCCTTTTAGCTCTGTGTATAAGGTGCATATAAACCTAAGCAAATGTAGTGTTTAGACTTGAGTCTCATTTCCAAGACATCTTGTGTTTATACAAATACTCCAAAAACCTAAACAATTATTTTGAGTAAGGTATATACCTGTACTTACAGGCAGCCACCACCGTGACTGGAAACAGTAGGCTTACAGGCACTTTCTCTGTCCCCATTGTCTCTGTGCTATCTGAGCGTGTTGGCATTGTGGGGCACTCTCTGTTTGTATTTTAGTTCTGTAAATAAGTATGTGGAGCTTACACTGATGTTGATGCCTCTCGTCATTTTTATTGTCCAAAACTTGCTCTCAGGTAGCTCATTGGACAGTACTGCCTCAGTTCAGGCATGAAAGCAAATTTGCTTGTGTTCTTTATAGGTAAAAATTGGCTTTATTGGATAAAAGATCCTTGATTCCATTTTCTTTATTTTTTTTTCCTATTTAGAGTGTTCGTGGCTATTGGAAAGTTGGATAATAATCTTTTTCTTTACAGATATTTTTCTCTTTTTGTTTAGATAACCATGGTGCTCTCTAAGTCTAAGTGTGTCAGACTGTGTCTTAGCCACAGTTGTTCTGTCAGTATCTTCAGAAATGGTCAGCTTAGTCTTCTTAGCTCGGCATTTCTGTGAGCTTGGACGCCTCAGGATTAATCTCAGGATCTCCAGGGAGAATATTCCAGCGATCAAGGCAGACACGGTGTGGTCTCTTCAGACTTCACTCTGGAAGTCGAACCAGCTTTGCTAATAATCTTTTCATGCAAGCTGCCTAGATTCATCAAGGGGTGTGATGGACATCACAACTTTTGATGAAAATGACAATTTAGATTTTAAAAATCATATTTGTCTTAAACTGTGTCTAATATGAAATTTAATTAAGTTATTGATTATGGAGCTTAGATTTGAATTAATTACTTATTTGCTCTTATTTTCAATATCAGTGTTACAAGTTTCTATTTAAATATGTTTAAATAGATATAATGACTTGAAAATATGTAATTTTATGTTAACATAAATTCACAAAATGCATGTAATTATATGCACACATGTTTACACCTGTTTACAGGTGTAAATTCCAAGAAAAGTCTCAAGTATTTCTCCTTTTTTCAAGTGAAGAAATAACAGGGTGTGAAATCATGACCCTTTCACTAGACTTCCACCATGTCTTCTTTTGAGATTAAAATCTGAACCGGCTCTAAATACTTAGGTTCTGTTTTTGCAGTACAAGAATTGAAACGAGTATTTGTATAATTGTGTGTGTGTGTGTGTGTGTGTGTGTGTGTGTGTGTGTTTATTCGTGTTTGAGTGCATGCGTGCTGTCATGCATACCTAAAGGTCAGAGGACAATCCAGGGTTGATTCTCGATTTCCACCATGAGCTCTGGGGATCAAACTCAGGATACCATCCTTACAGTGGAAGCTTTTTTTTACCTGCTGAGCCATCTTGCCAGCCTCTGATAATTTTTTTTTAATTAGCGCTTCGTTGAAATAGAAGGTACCACAAAACTTTTTAGATGAGGTCTTTGTTAGATATTTCATGGTGTTTCCTTTTAGACATAAGAAAACCATATTCAAGAGCAGTAAAAAGTGTGTTTTAAAAGTAACTATAGGGAATACACCAAGTAGCATTTAATGTTAATTTTAATCTTGATAAATCTTGCCCTTTGGTTATTTTTTAGTTTGTTTTTTTTTTCCAGGTAAGCTTTTGGGTTGTTAGAGAAATTCTCCATGCTCAGACATTGAAAAGAAGAGCAGAAGTCCTGAGCCACTATATTAAAACTGCTAAGGTAAGCGTGCGTGCCTTTAGCTCACCCATTTGGAAGTTTTAAGTGACTGTTGATTGATTCTAGAGAATAAGAGAGTTGAGTACGCTGAATGCCTCTTTCTCTACCTTGTCCTTTATTCATGGTCACTCTCATTGTTATAGACGGGTTAGTGTACGGTAAATGACAGTACTTGTGAAATAGTAGACTATGTTGAAGGTGATGAAGAAAGCCATGTAGGATTAAGTTGGAGAATACATAGTAATTTTCTATTAGTTTTTTTGTTTTTACTTATTTTTAATTATGAAATAAACTGCCCATTTATGCAGAAAATAAGACTTTGCAGGCTGGAGAGATGGCTCTGTGGGTAAGAGCATTTGCTCTTCTTCTTCCAGAGGACCCAGGTTCGCTTCCAGCACCTGTTGGTGACTTGATGCCTCCTCCTGACTTCCATGGGCACCAGGCACTTGAGTGGTACACAGTCACATAATAAAATGAAAACACATAAATCCTAAGAAAAGGCTTTATTTTTGAGACAGTTTTGCAGTAGACCATGCTGACCTTGAACTAATGTCCCCTACCTCCTAAGTACTAAGATTACAGGTGTGAGCTGCCATGCCCTCCTGGACTTTAGTTTAAATGAATAGTAGATATGATGTTACCAAGTGCCCGAAGAGTTACCGAGAGGCAGAGATAATAATACAGTTGGAGAAGCAGCATGGATTTCAAGGGTAGTTGGAACTCTGGAAAGAGCAGCAGGTTTTCCACAGAAAGCTTCTGAGATGAACCTGTAACAACTCCAAATTTATGTTAACTTTGCTAAGTGCCATGATACATCCATGTTCATTCTTCATGATTCTTAGAATAAACTGATCTTATCTCACCTGTGGATTGAAAGATGGTAGAATAAAATAAGGATGTTCTGCTTATTATTTAAATTGGAATTCTTCCTGTATTTTCTGAACACATGAAACGATCCTATTCTAACATTCTGTGGCACTAGGTGGCAGGATTAGCCTTCCACATGTGTGAATTTTTACAGAAGTATTACAGGAATTTTTAAAAAACATTCTGTGTGAAAAGCCAGGTAAGTACTAGTTTTTAACTAAAAAAGTTAAAACTTTTCTCATAGATTCTGAATTTCTATTTTTCTGATGTCTTTGGTAGTTTTTTTTAAATTTGTATTTTTTTATTCATGCAGTTTACCATTTTTCTTACCAAATAATTTAATTTCTGTCCACACTCCAACTTATAAATTTGGCAGCTTTTGATTTTATTACGAGCACCAATTCCCCATTGTTTCTCTTCATACTGTTAAGTCACAGTTCTGACGCTCTGCCTTGTGTTTAGCTTATTGGTCTTTCCCTTTAATACCTGTTTCAGTCAGTATTCTTTAGAGAAACACAGCCACCAGCATTCTGTATAAACATGTAGAAAAATTCAAATACAAAATGTATGACAAGATGTAGGACATTGACTCACATTAGTGATAAAACTTGCAGTCCAAAAATATTAGGACATGCCCACAAGCCGCAGAAGACTCAGGCAGGAGTGGAGGAGGAAGTTCAAAATGCAATTTTCTTTCCTTTTAGGTCCTCTGCATGTTTTAGCATATATCAAATTTAAGGTGGTATTTAGCCCGAAATAAACATTTAATGTACACTCATTTAATGACTGGATTATATAATCTCCTGTGAAGGTTTATCTCCTGTTTCATGTTTGCTGTTTTGTTTTTATTTGCTTCCTTTGGATTGTTCATTAAATGTCCACCATAGTGCTTATCTGATTGCTTGGGACAACTGTAAAATGACTTATTTTTAGATCCTACTTTTAGGGTAGAAGTATGACAAAATTCTGAGAAATTAGCAAATGCAAAGTGGGTTCTTGGGAAATTAATGGACCTTACTATTTGGTGTGTGCATACTGTATGAGCAACATCCCAGAATGGATTAGAAACAAAGGATTTAGGCTCTTGGACATGAGAAGGTAGGGTATGGAAGGGAGCACTGAACTCTGGCCCTGGGATAGCAGGAACACTGGGCAGGAAACCAGCCTGTGGAGACCCTTTTGACTTTACCAAACAGCAGACAACCAGTAAGACGGCACTGCAAAGGATGCAGCTGCTCCAGAGCCAGGGCATGGCCCCTGTGGACACTCC
The DNA here is from genome assembly GCF_903992535.2 of Arvicola amphibius. Classification (NCBI taxonomy): domain Eukaryota; kingdom Metazoa; phylum Chordata; class Mammalia; order Rodentia; family Cricetidae; genus Arvicola; species Arvicola amphibius. The sequence goes on from NC_052058.2 coordinate 64,670,451, forward strand.
AGTTAACCTTGACACCAGCCCGTAACGCCAGCTCTGAAAGCATATTGCCTGTTTAGAGCTGGATTTATTCCCAGAGCTTGGGGTGAAAATGACAAGGTAGAACATGGACAATATATTGTGAGCCAAAAATAATTTTCTGGGTTCCCTAGCAGACAGTTTTCAACAATGACATTAGTAAATACTGGTATTCTACCAGCTGCCTAAATTGAGTTAATCCGTATTTTCCTACATTTATTTTCTTTAAAAAATACTTCTCCCCTTTTTTTCTTAAATTTTCAGAAACTGTATGAGCTTAATAACCTTCATGCACTTATGGCTGTGGTTTCCGGCTTACAGAGTGCACCGATTTTCAGGTTGACTAAGACATGGGCGGTGAGTAACCCTCCGTAGTCCAATGAAGCATTAGACTTCTGTGCAAAGTAAAGATTTTATTAGTTTCTTTTGTCAGTCTTAGTAGGATGAGTATTATGGTAATAGAGTCTTAAATGTCTTGCACTTTGTTATTCGAAACCTACCTTTAAGAATCCGTAAGCATTGCACTGAACTTAGGAGGTAACTTGTGGGTAGACTGAGGCCAATGCTTGGGTTTTGCACTTGAGAGAATGGTTTTGAATACCTCCTAAGGGTAGCTGATGACATCCCTTGTCATACTCTCTGATAATTTGCATTTAGCAGTGTACATTTTACACTTTTGGTAAGTTTGAAGAGCTGAATTGCAACCTTTAAAATTTTTCATTAATATCAGCTTCTATTATTTTTAGCCATAAACCTTAAGAGATGTAGAAAAATCTCATGGGAAACATGGAATTATATGATACTGCTCATGTTCTGTTCTAACAGTTATCATATTGGGTCCTGTTACTTGAACAAGATTAGGATGTGATTTTTGGAATTTGCCAGTGTTTATATCTTGAGTACTTAATCTTTCTAGGTTGTCTGTCTTCCCTTTTCTTTCTCTCCGCTAAGGCCTCCACAAGCACTGTGTCATTGAGCTACTTCCCCAGACCACTTCTTACTGTTCTTACTTTTTGAGTCGATGTCTTGTCACTCAGGATGGCCTTTACCTTGGGGTCTTCCTGCCTTATCCTATCAAGTAGCTGGAGTTATAAGCCTGTCATACAGGCCTCTGTGTAGGGGTAGGTGTGTGTATGTCTGTGTCTGCCTGTGTGTCTATGTCTGTGGGTGTCTATTACTACATTTAGCAAAAGATTATAAAAAATGCTAAAGTATTATTATGTGTACATATGCTGGTTTGCTAACATTCGTGTGTTAATACGTGTGTATTCAGAAACAGAGGATAGCCTCAGTGCCGCTCTTCAGAAGCTATCTGCCTTCTTTTTTGAGACAGAAACTTTCATTGGCCTGGAGCTCACCAGTTGGGCTGTGTGGGCCCCTGATGCTCCAGGGGTTCCGTTGTCTGCACCCCACCCCAGGACTGGGGTTTGTTGTCCACCAGCGCTTTCCTAAAGGAGCTCTCTCCTAGGCCTCTCACTTTGTCATAGTAAATCAAGAAAATGCTGCTCTTGCTTTCCCTGGTGGATAAGGGATAGGTTTATATGAAAACTGTAGTGTTTCTATATTGGAAAATTATTAGTGTGGAAGAGCTTGTAATCTTTATTCTTATGTTATACCAGGTGAAGGATTTTCCTACTTTAAAAGTGCATTTTAATTATGATGGTCTCACTCTTTAAAGTCTGAATTTCATGGAGGGGCTGGAAATGACCATAAGTACACAGTTATGAGTTCTGTCTTTAAAATTCCAGGGAAAGGCATTATATTTTGATTTTTGTTGTGATTTAGAAGTGAGATATACTTCCTTCAGATTGTCATCTTTCTTGAAAATATTTTTGTTACCCTATATAGTTCTGTGAAAACAAGTTGGTTTTTTTTTTTTGGTAACAGTTCTACTAATCTATAGTAAACTTAATAAATTTAAAAAATTTCATTTCAGTGATTGATAAAGATTCCATCCTTACACATCTGATAGTCTACTGGAGAAAGATAATCTGTAATAAATAAATTATATAGTAACAAACATGAGAAGAAAAATATGAAAAGGAAAATAAGGCAGCATTGTTTTTTAGCGATATGAGAAGTTGGTGTCTTATAGACACATAGAGGGTGTATCTGGGTACAAATGCCAGTGAATTGGTAGATTGGGTGGTGGGAGTCTATAAAGGTTCCTCTGGCTGCCTTAATTTCTTTAGAAACAAAGTCTTTAGTTGAGAATTTTGAAAGAAAGCTTTGAAACTTTGAAGAAGGAAGGACAGACATGTCATCGAGGAGATGATGTCTAAGGAGGCATGAAAGGTCCCTGGGCTTTATAAAGAATATTTTGGGTCATGAATTTTAAGTAAAAGCAACCAACAGTTCCATGCTTGCTAGGCTCAGGTTCAGTTTAAGTGTAGTATGCTGGCGAGAGTTGCATTTAGCCAAATGAGGTTTTTTAGTCACGTTTGTACTAGAGAGATCTAGAGCAGCACGAGAAGGAGTTGTCTTATTCAAAGTTCAGTAAACTAAGCCAGCAAATAAAGATGAGAAATGATAAATGGTGAAAAGGAAGTAAAATGTGACGGGGGCCATAGAGCCCAGTAAAGTGTGTGCGGCACAGAACAGTGGCTGGAAATGGTGGAGGTGCAGTAACTGGAAGAGAAGTCAAAAGAGGCTGGTGACTGTTACCTACCACACATGTAGAGTGTAAGCAGTGAGACTCATGGTACAGGAAGTGGTGGTTCTTAGGGCCTTTTTCCAGCTTCTAAAATCTTAAAGACATAAGAGGAGGTTACTTGTAGGCTGTAAATGACAATTACATAAAGTAAAGTATGACTTCTGACATAGTAACACTGTTACTCGGTGTTCTTTTGTCTAACATAGTAGCCATGGGTGGCTATTAACCTTAAATCATTTAAAAAAACTAACTCCAATTCCTCAGCCATACCAACTAACCACATTGCAAGTGCTCGGGAATGTTGACTAGCAGGCATTGTTTGAACAACACAAATATCCGCATCATCACACAAAGTCTACTGGACAGTGTGAATCAGTGCTAGAATGTCAGACATGCTGAAGACTTGGGGGAAGAAAATGGAATGATAAGCTTAGAGAGATTGTGAAGCTCAAGGAACAAGAATTATATCTAAGCCCCTCCCAGGCTTAAATCAGGTTTATAAGAAAGGAAAGATGTTTGCTGTGAAGGACCCTGAGTCACATGAGGTATTAGATGGGAAGGTTGGGTAGAGTAGGCTGTTGCAGCTGAACTTAGAGGGATAATGTAAGATCATAGATGTTTTGCGCCCATTTGGATTACGTTTTAGTGATTAAAATCTTAAGGGTTTTGTTTGTCTGGGGTTCTTAATTGATAAAAGGAAAATGACACAAGCTTATAATATCCTATAATATAGGTAAAATATTAGGAACATTCTCCCAATATTAAAGAAAAAATGCCATTTTCACTGTTACTGTTTGATGCGGGATACTTAACTGCCATAATAAAATAAGAAAAGGATAATTTTTTTCTGTAAGAAGTGAGGAAGAGGATAATTATTTAGGTTAGTTTGCTTGTCTATAAAGGAAACTTTAAATTATTTAAAAAGAAGTTATTAAAAACAATGAAAACTCCCCTAAAAATTAAACTGAATTGCCATACAATCTGTTCCTCTTCTGGACATATGCCCAAAAGAATTGAAAGCTGAGATATAAACATACTTTTGCATAAATGTTCACAGCAGCCAAAAAGTAGAAACAGCCAGGCGTTAGTACAGAGATGAATGGCAGATACGTGTGATGTAATATAGACATAGAACACATTATTATTCAGCCTACAGAGGACACTCTACAACATGTTGTACCTCAGATGAGCCTTACAGATGCACTGTGTGAAGTGAACAGACAGAAAAGGAGAAACGGGATCCATTTATTTGAGCCACCTAGAGTGGTCATATTCATAGAAAGGGTGGAATAGTGGTGGCCAGAGACTGGAGAGACGAGAGTGAGGAGTTACTGGGTAGTGGGAAAGAGTTGTTACACAGAATAGTTACCTTTTCCTGTTGCTGTGACAGCGCCTCATCTTGAAATAGCGTAAGAAAGAATTTGACTCACAATCACAGATGGGGAGCGTCCGTCATACAGAGCAGAAGTATACAGCTAGAACTCCTATACAGCCCACGTCAGTACCAGAAGCAGGTATAACCTTCACGGCTCATTCCCAGCAACTCACTTCGTCTGGCCAAGGCCTATGTCTCAAAGGTTCCACAACCTCCCCAGGTAGTACCACTTGCTGGAGACCAGGTGTTCAAACAGATTAGCCCATGAAGGGGACATTTCAGACTTTAACCTAAAACATGTTTTAGATTTTCAGTGTCTCCTAAAGAAGCATGTAGTAGAGGTCTTTTAGGAAGTAGTGGGACCTTCTAGTGACTGGGAGTTACGTCACTGTGTGTAGTCTCTCATGTGCACACATCTATAGGCTACCATGGTGAGAGAGTGGACAAGAAAAGGAATTCTGCTTACCAATGGTGGGGATGAAAATGGTGCAGCCATAATAGAAAATAGAATAGAAATTTAAATTTTCAGAAAATTTAAAATAGAGTTAGTTACAAGATGACCTAGCAGTTTATCTAAGTCTGTTTTCAAAGGAACTGACATGCAAAGGTTAATGATCTATCTGTTTTTTCCGTGTTAGAAATTGTTCACCATCCCCAAGGTATAGGCTGCATTTGCATCAACATAGATGAACTTGAAGACTCTAAGCCAGAGACAGAAATATTGACTCTGATGTGTAGCATTCAAAGTTGAATTTGTAGAAGTAGAGAATAGAGTGAGCATTTTTCAAAGTAGGGATAACTGGAAGAGGTTTGTAGTTCAGTGGGTAGACACAAAGTCTAGTTTTACAGAACAAATTTGAGATAAGGTACATGCATGGTAACTATAGGTAATAATTTTATGTACTTGGAACTTGCTAAGAATATCCATCCAAAATGTTCTATTAGCTTCGGACCGTATAATACACATATATGTATGTATGTACGTGTGTGTGTGTGCATATAGATACCTTAAATATATAACATTTTAGCATTTATGCACCAGTACTACTGGGGTAAAGATCAGCTATAAAATTTATAAGAAAATGCTAGGTTTAAGAAGGCAGAATATACCTTAGGAGAAAGTGGGATTTGAAGACATTAGCCTTTGCCTGTTGTATAATTGGGCAACATAACAGCAGATATATGTGTATATGTGTGACTATATCAAACTGAATAAAACCCAAAAATAGATCTTTGCTTTGGATCCCTGACATAGGACAAGGAAAGTATTTTAAATTGGTGTGTTAGTTAGGGTTTCTGTTACTTAATAAAACACCATGACCGGAAGTAACTCGGAGAGGAAAGGATTATTTCATCTTACAGTTCTCAGATCACACTCCATCACTGGGGGAAGGCAGGGCAGAAGGCCAAAGCAGGAACCTGGGAACAGGCACTGGTGCAGAGGCTGTGAAGGAATGCTGCTACTGATTTATTTACTCGGCTTGTTTTCCTAACAACTGAGGACTGCCTGTCGCATCCCACCACACCCACTGAGAGCTAGGTCCGCCCACATCAGTCATTAATCAAGAAAATGTACCACAGACCAGAAAAGACTAGTGGGTTAGGTGTCAGACTGTCCCATATCAGAGCCAGTCTTTGAGCCCTAAGAAACAGAAGCATACGTCTGTGTAAATAATAAGACTGAGAGCACTGGTGCTCTCCCACTAGCTTCACTCTGTGACTGACTCCTCTGTCATCTGTAAGGAAACACACAAACTTCTTGTTAACCTTATAGCAGAATTAGATGGCAATTGTGTAAGTGAAATGTTTGCATGATATACAAGAGCCAGTATTTTAACATGTAATAAAGTCAAGTCTTGCTGTGTTGTGACAAAATTGTGACTTCAGAGGTTTTGAACCACAGTCTTTGGAATGCTAACAGAGCACAGCAAACCCGGGAACTCTCAGTTAGTGTTGTGAGTACTAAATCGCGTCTTTCACCATCCCTGCTCATGTGTAGTGATCTCCAGCGCAGTACTGCAGACTGTCTCTGCATCTGTCAAGAAAAGTTGTTAATCACTTACAGTTGAGTATTTCTTGGTGACTATGAAGGAATGGTTTTTAAGGAAGCAGTCAATAAAAATGTTTGGGCATTTGAAATGAATGTATTCACATAGTTGTTTTAACTTAGAAAAAAAACAATAAAAAATTACTTAATTATATAGAGTAGTAAGATAATGTATTATAGTTTACCTCTTAGTAGGAATAGGTTCATTTATGTGCATATAAAGATGATTTTATAAATACTCTGTCATTAATGCATGTGCCTGATTTTGTTTTATTTATATCCTACCAAAATAAAATTAAGGAAAGAATAACTTTGAAATTAAAATCCAGATTTGTGCTAAATACAGCTTCTGTTCAGTTCTTTGCAAAAATAAGATGGAACTTGTAAATAACTTAGGCTTTTCTGTTTGCTTTTTAGTTATTAAGTCGAAAAGACAAAACTACCTTTGAAAAATTAGAATATGTAATGAGTAAAGAAGATAACTACAAAAGACTCAGAGACTATATAAGTAGCTTAAAGATGACACCTTGCATTCCTTATCTAGGTGAGTTACGTCACTGTGTGTTCGTCATCCTTGGGGGTTGCTCTTCCTGAATCATTTTTATGAAATGCAGAGTATATTTTTAAGTGCATGTCTAAGATTTCTAAGCTGAAAAAAATCAGGTAAAGAAATGTTTACCTTATTACCTCAAATGCTTTTCATGTTTAATTAGCCCTTTGTTCTCAGGTTTTCCATAGAGTGTAACATTAACTTAGAAATGGACCGTGGTAAATGATATGTTTTAGCTATTTAGTAATGCTTTTTTGTTTGTTTGTTTTCGAGACAGGGTTTTTCTGTAGCTTTGGAGCCTGTCCTAGAACTAGCTCTCGTAGACCAGGCTGGCCTCGAACTCAGAGATCCACCTGACTCTGCCTCTTGAGTGCTGGGATTAAAGGCGTGCGCCACCACCACCCGGCAGTAATGCTTTATAATGACTGAAAAAAAAACTTGTAGTGATTTTTTTAATTGAAGACAGTGACCCAAGCTCTTATGTAATGGACAGTTGGTTTGAATTCTAGAGTGGTTTCATTTAATTATCAGTATTACTGTCTGCCTATAATTTGTTTAAGTGTGGAAGTTAAGGTTCTTAGCACATGACAGTTTTGTATTTTATCATTTGGTTAAGTACTTAGATCTTTATATAAAATATCTTACAGTATTAATTAGTTCCACATGTGTCTCTGGCTGGCCTGGAACCCACAGAGATCTTTCTGTGCCTCTACTTGCTATTAAAGGTGAACACCATCATACCTGGCTAGAAGATGATTGTTTATTCAACTGATTGCACTGTCCCTTTCTGGCTTTCCCCATTTTTAGCAGTGTTGTTTACTTCTATTTGAATATAATAGTGTACTTGTATATAATATTCACATGATTCAGCTTTGTAGCCTGCAGTTTTCTTTCAGTGTCTTGGCTGACACCAGCATTTACTTAGCCTTGTGCTTGGTGCTAGATGCATAACAAGGAATAAGATGAACTTTGTTCCTCCCTTGTGGATTGAATACAAACCTGTGGCTCATTGCATTTTATCTCCTTCCCCTCCTCTGTTTATCATGTAATGTAGGAAAATGAGATGCATGTGTCTAACAGTTAAAAGTGAAAAGGAACTTGGATATGTGATACATGCATATAATCTTAGCAGTCGGGAGGTGGAGACAGGAGGAGCATGAGTTTGAAGCTAGTTTGGGTTATAGATTAAAGTCTGCCTCTAAAAAAATAAGGAATTGGGTATTGGCAAAGAACTTAAGATGATTCTTTTGAGACCATATATTTCAACAGTTACATTTTTTTTTAATGTGTTGGTAGTCCTCATGTGGTTCATCCTCACTCTGTTCTGGGAAGAACATCTATTCTAGAATGAGAAGATATGGACCATTTGGCATAAATACTTGGTAGACTTGACAAATTAAAGTAGCCACATAATTAATTATGACTTGGTTTAGTTTCCAGCTTGAAAATTGTCCTTTTCCTGAACTGAAAATTTTGTTTAGCAGCAACCCTTTTGAGTAAACTTAATCTGTTAAAGCATCTGTGCTTTTCTTCTTAAGTTTATTTGTGTGTGTACACATGTGCACATGCTGCTTGAGTATATATGCATATGTATATATATGTAATGGTGTCCTATTCCTTGGGTCTAGAGTTACAGACATTTTTGGATGCCGAGCTTGTCACATAGATGCTGGCATTCAAATTTCCATCCTCAGAATTGCACAGCAAACACTTGAGCCACCTTAACCACTGAGCCACCTCTCCAACCTTTATACTAGATTTCCTTAAGAAAATATAATGTGATCCTCAGATGACTTATTGACTACTTAGTTAGCATTATAAACAAATGGGTCATTTTTTTCATTTCTGATACTTATTTTTGAAATATATTGAAGAAGGAAGATTTGTTGCTAATTTACATCCAATCCTAGCTTCTTCCTATTTTCATTTGAAATTAATGTTGAGTTTTTAGAATTTAACTTTCCTTGGTTTTAGAATCCTTTTCTGTTCGTGTGAAACTAGAACAGTTTCTAAAACCATGAGCTCTTACAAGACACTCTGCATTTAATGACAAGACACTGTGCATTTGATGACAGGACACTGTGCATTTGATGACAGGACACTGTGCATTTGATGACAGGACACTACATTTGATGACAAGACACTGTACGTTTGATGACAAGACAGTGTGCATTTGATGACAAGACACTGTACATTTGATGACAAGACACTGTGCATTTGATGACAAGACAGTGTGCATTTGATGACAAGACACTGTACATTTGATGACAAGACACTGTGCATTTGATGACAAGACAGTGTGCATTTGATGACAAGACACTGCATTTGATGGACAGAACTCAGCTGAAGATGTTTGAAAACTAACACTCACTTTTCATAATGTTTCCTTTCTCCCTTTTGTCAGTAGATGTTCTCAGAGAAAGGATGTTATCAACCGAAGGATCTGTAGTGCATAGAAAAAGGGTAACCTTTCATAACTGAGAGGTTCTAAACTGATAGTGTTTTCAGTGCTAAAAATAATCACCAAGGGCTGTCTGTAGCCCAGCAGACATAGTCCTGACAGCCAGTTCACTCTCCGGAACCCATGTCAAGGTGGAAAAGAGAACCACACCCTGACTTCTACAGTCATGTATGACACACACACATCCACAAACATCCACACCATGCACACACACTAGTAATTCATTTTAAGCCTACAAACCATTAAAAATTGGTAATCAAAACCAACCATTCATTGTGAAGATTTTTCTAAAGGGGTGTTAGAGATTTATATGTCAGTGCGATTCTTCCATATTGCCAAAAGTATCAGTAATTCAGTGTAGATTGAATTTCAGGAAGTAGAAAATGCTTTCTTGGCACTCTAACCCGTCTTCTCTTGAAATGGTCCCTTTTGTTTGTTTACATTCAAGGCAGAAGTGGTCAGCTTGGACAGTATAGTCAAAAACTCTTAAAACAAGGATGCACTTTGTCCAGAGAGGAATAGTTTGGCAAATGTCAAGGAAGATTTTGTTTTATGTTGAGTTATTGCTTTAAATCTGAAAAGCATTAGCAGTGCTCATTTGCCCTCGTCACTGGAGAGCAGTCTTGAGGGCTTGAATTTGGCTTGTAAGTTTCACTTCCTTACAGAGGGAAGAAGAGAACATTGCTTAAAAATAATTTAATGAAACATGGTAACTACTTCTTCATGTGTATTTTTTGAACCTCATTTCTACTTAATTCATGTAATGGGAAATGCAGTAGCACAACCAAATCGGAGTGTGTTCTGAGAGAGGCATGCTGTGAGCAGAGAGGAAGTGAGTCGTGGCCCTGGAAGGGGCTACAGAGCAGAGACAGTTTTGTCAACTCTCCAGGCCTTCTGCAGACATGAAGTAAACTGTCTTGATGTGTCCATAGTGCCCTCAGTCTTAAAGAGACAGCTCTTTCCATGCTCTCCTTTAAATTTCAATTGAAATGACTTCTTTTCACATGAAGATATTTTTTTAAGAGAAAAGAATGCTCTTATGACCTTTTGCAGTGCAGTATTCCATTCCCCTCCAGTCTATGTTCTCCAAAACACCACCTTTTATTTCTGTAATACATTCCCTTTCAACCCAAATGTGTAAGCCCTTGTCTTTGGGTTTCTTTGGTGTTGTTTGGCAGGTTGGTTTGATTTGGTTTGGGGGTTTTTAGCATGTAAATAATTGAATAGATACTTGCTGATTGTGCTAATCCAAGGATGCCTTTCTGGCCCTTTCAGTTGCTCTGGAAACTTCGTTTTAGTCTCTGTTATGATACAGTACTGTGATCATGTGACATGTTTACAGCTCTTCCAGGCATGCGTGTGCACAAACACACACCGTTTTTTTCTGGTGCCTCAGCTGTACTTGCTCAGCCGCTGACCACCTTACCAGCTCTGTTATTTTGATTACATATTATATTCTAAGCAGCAGTAAGAACACACTCAGGCATTTTCTTTTGGGTTCTGAGAGTGAACTCTGATGAGATGGCACCCAGCTGTGGTCTTTCCTTAGCTAACTCTGCAGTCTCCTCTTCCAGTTCCTTGCATCCTCCTTGCCCTCACTCTTTTGAAATGTGTTGAAGGAAGGGTGCTTGTTCGTTCCCAGCTGCCTGGCGAGCTTAGACCCAAAATAATCACACGGAAACCATGTTAACTAAAACAGTGCATGGCCCATTAGCTCTAGCTTCTTATTGGCTAACTCTTATGTATTAACTTAACCCATTTTTCTTAATCTGTGTATCGACACATGGCTGTAGCTTACCAGGTAAAGTTCCCCTTGTCTGTCTCCCTGACTCTGCCCTTCTTCCTCCCAGCATATAGCCTAGCTTTCCCACCTAGTTCTGTTCTTCCCTGCCATAGGCTCAAAGCAGTTCTTTATTCATTAACCAATAAAAGCAACACATAGACAGAAGGACCTCCCACACCAGAAATGCATTTAAAGTTCCACTGATGTTCTTTTATTCTATTTTGAGAGTTAGTTATTTTCAAAGACTTGTGACATAAATCAGTTGAGGATTAAGTTGAATTAATATCATTCATGTGCTTGTGGTTTTTAATAACAACTAGCGTTTAATCATATGTTCCTGATACAATTTGTGTCAGTTCTTTTAATACAGAACAGTAAGAATTATTCATATGTGTTGGATAAAGGAACCAGCAAAAGGAAGGACAGGTTGCCTGGCTACAGATAACTCCACTATAACTTTATTAGTGTTATGTATTACCTCAATATTTTTGGACTCTGCCGGGGTGGCTTGTTCATTCATCTTTCCTGCCACTTTCTTTAGGAGCATGGTTTGCTAACAGTTAACCTCACAGATAACCTTGGAAAGGAGCTTGTTTTTAGCCGGACTTTTGTTTTCTCATGGGTGGTTCTAGCTTTGTAAGTGGAATAATTTCTTTTTCCATTTCTCATATCACTACTCAGTTAAGTGAACATGAGTGGAATTTCACCTCAAGCTATATTGGAGATGCAGCCTTTCCTAGTGTTTATTTTTTTATTGCGAAATTTTAAGGTTTTATCTAATTTTGGAGTTCTCTAAAATCTGAAATTTTGAAACATCTCTTCAGAGAAGCCATTGATGGCCTTCTATTGTGTGCAGGCAGAACTTAAAACGTACAGATAAACTTCATCGTATATCTTAATAGTAAGAAATAGTTTAGATTTGTTTTGTTTTATTTTGTTATCCAAACCCAATCTATATGTAGGCCAAATAAGACTTTTCTGAGCTGGAAGGGAATTCTAAGACAGGGTCTGGAGTTGAAGATAGGATTGTCCTGCCTCAGCCTCCTAAATGCTAGAATTGCAGATGTGTGCCTTCTACAGTCAGCTTATTAATATTGCCAGCACATTTTACCTTCTAGAAGCTAGCTTGAAGACAGGTTTATATGAGTCCATTCTTATTACAGATAAGGCGGCCTTAATTTGGGATTTGTTTCTTTTTTTCAGATTTTTGAGACAGGATCACCTGTAGCCTGGGTTACCTTTAAATTCAATAGGTAGCCTGGGCCAAGCCTTGAATTCTTGATCCTTCTGCCTCCACCTCCTAAATGCTAAGGTTAAAGGTGTGTGTCACCATGCCTAAGTTTATGATTGCCTAAGCTTTTTTTTTCTTTTTTTCTTTTTTTCTTTTCTTTTCTTTTCTTTTTTTTTTTTTTGGTTTTTCGAGACAGGGTTTCTCTGCAACTTTTTTTAGAGCCTGGCCTGGATCTAGCTCTTGTAGACCAGGCTGGCCTCGAACTCACAGAGATCCACCTGCCTCTGCCTCCCGAGTGCTGGGATTAAAGGCGTGCGCCACCACCGCCCGGCCTAAGCTTTTTATTACTTTTAAATTATCTGCCTGTCCTAATAACTGAAAGAGGATAGGTCATGGGTCACTGTAAATTCCTGGTTGCAAATTTGGGTATAGTTCAGTTCAAGACATTTATCAATTCCCCTACTCTGCATGCTGTCATTGACAGTATAGACAGTCTTCCAGTCACCTTTCTGCATCAGCTGTTTATGACAGCAGAGCCTGTCTATTAGTAAGGCAGCTTGGAAATTTATTTGTTTTCTAGTTTATATGCTTACTTTCTCCTTCTGTTTTTAATACTGTTAAAATTCTGTAGGATTTGTCTTTGGTGTCAGATTTGGGTTAAGTTAATGCTCATTGATGGCAAAAACTAATGCCAGTGGCACTGGGCTTTAACGTTGACCAGAGTGTTGATTTGCTGTGATACACCAGAAGCTTTGGTCAGTGAACTTACATTGTCTGAGTGGACATCCATGTTAGACCATTCTTCTCTGTGGACAATTTGTTTTGCTCATTTTTAGTTCTTGTTGCATTTTCTTTTTAATTAAGCATAAATCTCACATCTTTGTAATTTTAGCTTCACAAGTGAGTTGCGGGTTAATCAGCTGTAAGAAGTGATATATTACTGTCAGGAAGGTGCTCTAGAAGGCCCCTAATAAAGGTGTTGGTTGAGAAGCTGAGTTGGACAAATTAGGACTGAGGTTTAGTCACACATGCTACAAAGTGGAATTAGTTTGGACCTGCCAGGACTCTATGGGTTTTGCTTTAAGGCTGTTGTAGCCTCACTGTTGAAATTGTTTTAGAACCAGTTGTGAGTGGTGCTTAGAAAGCTGTCCGTTCTTTTTTACAGGTAACAGGTAGGTTTTATTTATTTGTTTGTTTGTTACCACTGCCATGCCTCAAACAAACTTAGTCCTTGATACATACCAGGCATACACTCTCCCATTGAGCTGTACCCCTAGCCTGCAGCTAGATGTTTTAAGGTAAAAGTCAATAAATGGGATAAGGGAGTAATTAATACATGTAGCATCATAATTCAGATATATATTTGAGGTGGTATACTGAATATTCTGTTTTGTGATATCATTCTACTGCTTTTGTCATTATATAACATGTGCATCAGGAGATTTTGGTATTAGCATATCATGAATGTCAAGAAATTAATCTGTTTTTAGCATTTTCCTTTTAAGAAATGAGGGTGTGATTTATGCATTTTTAAAGTGATACATATTATGGTACTTTGTATCCTAAATTATTGGAAGAAAATCATTACAAGTAAAAAATGTAATTCAATTTAATAAATTTTTATTCAGTGGAAAAACGTATTTTAGTGGCAAAACTAGAGGTCGTTCTCTAATTTCCTGTCTGTATTTTCATAAATAAAATGAACTGCATGAGTAAAATATTAAAATTATCTTTTTCACTGGAAGTTAGAGCAATGTTACTTTTTAAATAAATCATTAAGTATCTTAAGCATGTATTTGAATTTGATTCAAAATAAAGCTAAAATTTGTTTTACTTTATGGCAGATATTTACATTTACCTGTATTAAGTCAATATAGTTTTTAAAATAACAAGGATTTGCATACAAATAATCTTCTGTAGCATATTAAAGGAAAATGGAGCTGTTTTCACAGATAATTCTTTCAGTCACAGTACAGTTTAGTTTACAGATTGTATCTGTAAAAATAAATTGTACCAAGTAACATGTAGTGTTTACATTTGGGGAACCGAAAAGTGAAGTTCTGTGTCATTTCTTTGGAGCCTGTCTTCAGTCAATAGGCTTGATCATCATCTGAACTGCCTTCAAGGAGTATGACCCGCCTCTGTATTCAGCCCAGAAAATTCCATCTTGGTGCTTGCTTCTGTAATGGCCTCCTCTGTACCACACTCCGTTGAGGTTAGAGTGTGCACAGGCGTTGTACCACCAGCCTCCTTTGTGAAAGTGGGCACAGTTTCCTGCGGGACAAAATAGACATTGAAGTTCAAGTCCGTCCACACCGGCACTCTGCACCCTGTTGGGAGTGTGTGCTGGCCGTCTCCATTTGTGTCCATCCCGGGTCTCCTCTCTGCTCACGTCACTGGGATCACCTTACTCATTTCACTTGATGCCTACTTTGTACATTTATATAAAATTTTATTTTCTGCACAATAGAGTAGATAAAATTCAGTGATTTTGTGTAAGAAATATACAGAGGAAAAGAAAGGAGAGATAGACAGGATTGACTAAGGGAGATGGTAGAGCTGGAGAGAAAATTAAAGTCTAAACATAGCCTAGCTGGTACTTAAATGAGTTTGTGAACAGAAAGGTAGCTTTTCCAGTCCTGTCTCTCTTCTTCCTCTTTTGCCAGTAGGAAATAAATTAAAATAGTGCTTAGTGTGCTGCTAGGTAAAGTAATAATGTTTAATAAGCTGCCCAGGAAAGGCTCTTACATGATGTCATCATCTGAATCTCATTTTGAAACAGCACTCAAGGCTTTGATGACTGCCATGTTCTGTTCCCTACTGCCAAGGTGACATACCTACAGTCCCCTGGGAAGGGGTCTCATTGGGACCATGGAGGCTAGGCTGACCTTTGGGCGTGTTCTTGAGAGTCACTGAGGAATGTGGAGGTCAGGCTGGCCTATGGGTGTGTTCTTGGGGGTCATGGGGACTATGAAGGTTAGGCTGGCCTGTGGGCGTGTTCTTGGGGGTCATGGGGACCATGAAGGTTAGGCTGGCTTGTGGGTGTGCTCTTGGGGGTCATTGGGGACTGTGAAGGTTAGGCTGGCCTGTGGGCGTGTTCTTGGAGGATTACCTTGGTTAAGTTAATTGAGGTGGGAAGATCCGCCTGCTGTAGGTGGTTAACATTCCCTAGGCAGAGGTCTGAGATGCCCAGGAGTGAGGAAAGCACGCTGAGCCAGTAGCATGCATACTTTGATGGCTCTGTGCTCTGGATTATGAATTTGATGTCACCAGCTCCCTCAAGCTCCTGCTGCAGGACTTCCTTGCTGTGCTGAACTTGGAGCTGTCAGCTAAACTGAGCCCTCAGCCTTCCCTGCGCCGTGAGTTGGTTTTGTCAGTGCTTTATCAGAGCAACAGAAAAAGAAACGAAGAAACATTGCTTGGTCTCCATTTTCTAAGAATATTTACAGGCAAAATAATATAAATAAGATAACTTATTTATATTATTTTGTCTCCTCATGGAGGGAAGCTCCTAAGGGCAGAAGTTTAGTTCCTTGCTGAATCTCCAACATGCACAGTTCCTGGCATATGGTATAGTCCAGCTAGTTTGTAAGTGTTAGGTAGAGTTTCGTTCCCAAGAGGATGTAGCTTGGTTTTGTTTTAGTTCTCTCAGACCTTGCTCTTTCCAAAGAACATTGGGGTTGCCTTAGAAATCCTGCAGACAAAGTTATATTATATTCCCTTTGACTGTCCAAAATAACCTTTCTGAGATTTGAGAAGCATATAAATACACTTTAGTAAGTTGGCTCTACTTAATTCACAGAACGTGGTGATTGTACAGCCAGTTTGTTTTACCTGTATACATATCTTTATCTCTGTCCAGTGTGGTGAATTGTTTGCCATTATGCCACATCATAGAATCCCCTGCATTCCCCTGGTAAGTTCCCAAGCGCAGTCTGTAAGATTCACTCTCGGGTTCCAGACGAAAGCTGCTATATTCTGCATAGACCTTCTTATCACTCCAGTCTTCTAATTCAATCAGCAACTTATAATTGTCTTGATTACTGAGCTTATAAATATTGTCCAGTCCGAGCCAGTACTCTCCATCAATGTTTCCAAACCCTTTCTGTTAATAAACACAGAAACAGGAACATATAGATAAGTATAGAGATAGTAAATGTCACTACAGCTACAAGTTAAGTTTATGCCTGGTGGTGGTGGCACACACCTTTAATCCCAGCAGAGGCAGGGGGATCTCTGTGAGTTCAAAGCCAGCCTAGTCTACAAGAACTAGCTCCAGGACAGCTAGGACTGTCTCAACCCCACCAACAAAATTTTTTTTTAAAGACTGAGTAGAGTGAGGATATTGCTCATTTAGGTAATTTGACTTCTGTGGTAGACTGCCTTATTTCTGTAAATTCATTTCAGGGCCACACTGTCACTTTCTTCTCCTTTGCTTATCTTGATGTCCATACTAATTTATGTAACTTCAATGCTGCATACAAAAAGAATGAAGGCAAAAGACCACACAATTTATTGATAGCTTCTAAAAGCTGACTGAACTACCTCAGTCCTTCAAAAAGGTTCCTGATCACACCCTCATCCAGAACTGTGTGTCTTCAAAGTATGTGTATATTGTTTCAGTGTTAGGCAGACATATGATTGACCATTGTTCAATCAAAAATGATAGTATGTTAGAACAAATAATCTTTAATTTTTTTTTTTTTTTTTTTTTTTTTGGTTTTTCGAGACAGGGTTTCTCTGCAGCTTTTTTAGAGCCTGTCCTGGAACTAGCTCTTGTAGACCAGGCTGGCCTCGAACTCACAGAGATCTGCCTGCCTCTGCCTCCCGAGTGCTGGGATTAAAGGCGTGCGCCACCACCGCCCGGCTATAATCTTTAATTTTATTGTAAGTAAAAAAATATTGTAGTAATCTCTAAAGTTCTCCCTGTGAAAATCGTAAACTGCTGTCTGAAAGAAGTGGTGGACTATCTTATTTTAATAAGCATTTGACATTGCAAGTTTGCAACAGAATAGATTTAGTAAACTGCATACTAACACTGAAAGTAGTTTGTCTTCAAAAAGACTGCAAGGAAGGTAGGGGTGTGTGTGTGTGTGTGTGTGTGTGTGTGTGTGTGTGTCCGTCCATGTGTCCATATGTCCATGTGTTCATTTGTGGCAGTAACTTGTTTAGAAATTTCCATCATTTCTGACCTAGATATATTAATGTTTCATCTTTAACTGCTAATTAAATTTTTCCTAAGACCAAGTAAGCACATGACACATGGTTACTTCACAATTTTAAAACAAGGAGTTAGCACTCTAGAAAATCTACTCTCCCCTGTCTGCTGTCCTTACTGATGGTTTATGCATACATATCTCACTCACAAATTACCATTATGAACATCAGAATTACCCAACAGAACATCTGTACTTCCTCTAATTGATATCCCATCATCTGGTTCTTTCTAGAAATCTGATGTGTGCGTAGCCCTACCATCCGTGTCATGATACATGCTTAAAAATAGTCCAAGAAGGGGTCCTTTCTTAGAAGGTGTATACTTTGTTATTGCTTAAAGACTACAATAAGATAAACAGTATTATGTAGTTACATAAAAAGTGTAATTGAAGGACAGGAGATATGGCTTAGTGTTTAAGAGTACTCGCTGGTTTTGATTCCCAGCACCCACATGGCAGCACACAACTACCTGAAACTCCAGTTCCAAGGGATCTGATGTCCTCTTCTCAGGACACTCACTGTATGTATATTGTGTACATAATAAATGCAGACAAAACACGCTCATGTAAATAAATAGGTTTAAAATTGTTAAAGTGGAATTAAATTATCTTTGTAAAATGTGCGTGTGTTTGTATAAGGTATCCATAGAAAAGGAAATCTCAGGTTTTATTTTCACATCTTGACTTTAGCTGTACAGCTAGAGATGGGTAGAAACCTTTTGCTAGACAATGAAAATCATAGGGACAGTTATGTTTTACTGCATGGCCTGTTTACTGCCCTGCAAGATCTGCTTGCATCTACCTGCCCTCACTTACCTTATAATTTTCCCAGTTTCTGAAGAAATTGACAGAGCCATCTGTTCTTTTCTGGATGACAGTCCAGCCCCCAGGATGCAGACTGTGGTCGCACCATAGCTGCATCAGCCCGTTGCTGTTCTCGGGCTTAATCATGTAAATCCCGCTGGCCGAGTGCCCAGCTTCCTTTGCTTGCTGACAGTCTTTGAATGGTCCTGTGATTTAAATGTTGATTGTTGAGAAATGTAAAAGATAAGTATTAAAATAGTTCTTACCTTCATGGCTTTCTTTACAAATAACCACATTTTATCTGCTGTAAAATAATGCTCTGTAAAAGTTACAGGAACTAAATTTAAAATATATATTAAAACTAAATGAAAGGGTGACTTCAGTCCCACTACCCAAAGCCTTAACTTGTTCATCTCCCATTCTTTTCTGTTTTGTATTTTATAAATTTGCACTCCTAAAACACAGAGAGTATTATATTGTTTCCTTGAAGCTGTGGCCTTCATTCTACACTTACACAGCCACTGGTACTTCAGTTTTCTAATTAAATTGTCCTAAATGACTTTGTCCTTACTAGCTTTACTCTTTCTTTTTCTTTTCTTTTTTTAATGCTTACAAAATGCTGCAGGATTGATCTGCTGGTATTACTAAACATTTTCCTGTTGCCAGACTTACACTGTCTAACTTTTATTTCAAGGAACACACAGAGTTTATGTTTTCAATGGAAGTGGAGTGCTACAGCCTAGAAAGCTTTAGCAGTAGTGAGTATTGTGTTTCCCTTTTGGAAACTCATTCATTAAATGCTAAGAAGCTCTAAAATAAAGAAAATGGAATCTCCCAAACTTCAGTGATCTTCACTTCCCTTGCATGCATAAAGATACGTGTCGGGCCAGGTTTTGAGTCACACACCTTTAACCCCAGTACTCAGGAGGCGAAGGCCAGGTGGTTGTCACAAGTGCAAGGTGAGCGTGTGCGTTCTGGACTGGCCGTGTCTCAACAGACCCTGCCTTAAAACTAGGGGGAAATGTAGGAATGTTGGCCTAACTGTCTTCCTAAGATACTGTCTGAGTTACGGCTAAAAATGGCTGCCCAGTGACCCTGTGATGGCTTTGCTGTTGCACTGACAGTGGTTGTCAAGGTCATGTGAGGTGGTGCTAAGCCCTCAGTCATGTGCTTGTCTTCTGTTCCCAAGTAAATGTTCTGAGTTGCTGCACAGTGTTTGCCCTTTTGTTCCATGGTTCCAGCCATTTTGTATTTTATTCTGTGCACAAACGTCAGAGGACAACCTGCAGGAGCAAGGTCTCCTTCCATCATGTAGGTCCTGGGGACTGATCTCAGGTTGTCAGTCACATGGGCTTTTGCCTCCTAGACATTCTGTTTTTAGCCAGCTAAGATTTTCAGCTTTTTAAAAAGGACAGAACATGATGTTAATCATTTGTAGTCTGATTTGTACATTATTGGGTCCAGAGAAAATACTCCCTAGTTCCGCTGAATGTTTCATCCTGCACAAGGGTTTCAAGCCTTTTATTTTTTTTTTATTTTTTTCCGGTATTAGGCCACAAGAGGGCGCAGGCACACGGGACAGACGGCTGAAAGCTGCTCTGTTACAGCTGGGAATCGAACTCGGGACCTCTGGACACGCAGGCGCTGTGCTTAACCGCTGAGCCACTGCTCAGCTCGGTTTAAGCCTTTTATTTTAAAAGCGTGCACAAATTATGATTCAGAAAAAAAAAACATGTCAAATAAAGACAAGAGTTTTTAAAGCCATTTGTCATTATTTTACTACTTTTAAATTCTGACATAAGCTTTAAATATCTGCAAATAATTTAGTCAGAGTTCTTTTTAAAATTCTGTTCTATAATTATAATAAAATTATTGAAATTTTGAGAAATGTGTTACATACATTGTGCTGAGAACATAGTGCTGCCCCCATTTGAACTTACTAAGATAATTTTATTATGTAAATGCTCAGTGTTTCTGTCATTGCGCTCTTCCTTCTGAATTGCCCTGAGGATTGCCATGTGTTGTTCTTCAGACTTGATGTCTGCTGTTTTAACTGGGTGTCAGTCAAGCTTGTTAAATAAATGAATCAGTCTCTTCACTTTAAATTCAAGGAAATGGAAAAGTATGAAAAATTGAGTGTCAAATTCTCTACCCCACATTTTTATTTTTCATATGTAACTTACAATTTTTTAAATTGTGTCTATGCTATAGATTACTAGTAAAAAAAAATAAGATAACCTGGAAAAATGGTAAAACATAAAAGTAAAAAATGCTTTAAGGTTACAATAAGTATTGCATTCTTTTGAGATTTTCTTAATTTTGCATCCATTATGACAGCCTCAAGACAATCACTTTAAAAAACATTTTTTAAATTCTTGTTCTTTGCTTCCCTAGTTTACTGAAGTTTTTTTTTTTTTTTTTAAATGGGGTTTCACCGTGTAACCCAGGTTGACCTGGGAGTGGTGGGGTGTGTAGTGCAAGCATGTCTTAGAATCACAGCCATCCTGGCTCGGTCTCCCAAATGCTGGGGGTACAGCCCTTGTCGTCTTCACTGGTTTAGTTTTTTCTTCTCAAGTCATGAGTGGATTTGAGGGTTTCAGTCAGAGTATTTAGAGGTTTCCCTCCCTTTTTCTTTGACAGGCCTTGATTTCCAGATCCTCCTGCCTCAACCTCAAGTGCTCAGTTGGAGTATACATCGTGCTTATTCCTGCTCAGTGCACGGAACTGAACAGAGCAGTTGTCACCAGTCACTTTCAGTCCCCCTTTTCTCATCTTCACATGCAGAAGTATCTACTAAATGACCTCAGTACTTTTTATGTAGTACATACGTGCTCATGAAGATGTTCAGTATGGCTCATCAAAGGTTAGGATATAGTCATTTCTACCACAGAGAATAAGACATTACTGAAAACCCGCAAGTTATAAAAATTCATAAATTGAAAATAACAGCTGACTTTAGCCATAAGCATACTCTGAATTCTTTTTTTAAAGATCCACTTATTTTTATTTTTTAAAAGAGTTTATTTTTTTATTATATATACAGTGTTCTGTCTCCAAGTATGCCTGCATGCCAGAAAAGGGCACCAGATCTCATTGAGGATGGTTGTGAGCCACCATGTCGTTTCTGGGAATTGAACTCAGGACCTCTGGAAAAGCAGCCAGTGTTCTTAACCTCTGAGCCATCTCTCCAGCCCACATACTCTGAGTTCTACTGTATTACATGTGGCACAAAAATACTACTGCGCTTGTGGAAAATCCCATTAATGCTGATTTCTCTCCTTTTTCTTTTCCTTAATCACGTAAGAACAATTTCACATTATAGAAGCATGTATTGTAGTCAGGCCAGAGAAAAAGAGTTACATGTCAGAGAGAGTGGGAACTTTACTTCCTGCAGAGAGAGAAGTGGAGAGACGCGAGGCTCCCAGTTGCATGCTTTGATGGGTCTGCTGATACATGGTGATGGATTTGTTCACTCACAGAGGGGCTTTATCTTTCACTGGGCATCGTGGTTTGCCCATCTGGGGACTCTCTTATATTTCTACTAAATAATTCTGAAGATCGTCATTTTCAGAATTTCTTCAGTTTTCTATTGTTATTTTAAGATGTATCTTTTCTAAGGGGTGGAGAGAAGCTTGGGTCTGTAACTTTCTGCTGTACAAGGACCTGAGTTTGGATCCCCAATGCTCCTGTAAAAACTAGGCAGTGTCTGTAATCTCAGTGTTGAGTTGGAGGTCGGAGACAGGAAGATCCCTTTAGCTCATTGGCCAGCCACTTTAACCAAATCAACTTCACATTTAATGAAAAACCAGATCTCAGAAAGGTGGAGCTCAGTCAGGGAGGATGCCCAGTGCCAACCTTTGGCCACACTCACACAAATGGGATTTTTTTTTAATTTAAAAGAATTATCTTTTCTGAGTCTAGTACAGGCTAGACTATTTCCAGGTCCAGAGATAGCTAAGCGCCCTTGAGGTGAAGTGGGAGGTGAAACAGTGTGGTAAGCATTTTGATTTCGTTTCAGCAGAAGGTGGGGCAAGGACCTGAATTAACAGCTGAGATTTGAGCACGGGTTTGTTGTACTAAAGTTCCGTGTATGAAAAACCTACAAGATGATGCTTTCATTTTGTAAAGCATTTTCTTGATTTGTTATATAAATATACACATCGTTGTTTCTGCTAAAAGTGATGATGCCATTGACTTAAATTTCAGCATTGACTTAGAAAACTGACAGCAGATGCATTTCTGTAATTGTACCTGCCATAGCTTGATAAAATGCAGCTCAGATATCTTTCTATAAATTACATATGAACTTCCATACTGATAAATCATATACATTAAGAGCTTAATAAAACTTAAGTTTTGAAAAGGATGGGAAAGGTCAATGCTTTTTCTTTTCTAGATTTAGTGGATAATTTTGTACATGTCTTTGAAAATTAAAGGGTTTGGGTCACTAATTAATGATGATTATTTACCTAATTTAATGATACCTGTATGGTTTCTGCTCTTAACGCTTGTTTTCATGAAAGTCTTTAGATTAATCACTTTAAGAGGCTCTGTGTTATCAAATCATCTAATGTGTTAGCACCTACACTTGAGACACGGTATCCAACTGCCAGAAAAAAGCTTCTGTTTTAGAATGCACTTCTCCTAGATGTGCTGTGGGTTCTCGTAAAGGTAAAATATAACTCAAGAATGTGCATTGCAGACAGTAGAGATGTTGGTGGAAATAAACACCTCCAGGCCTGTGGAGGTCGGCAAGGGCTTCAAGGAGGACCTTCAGTTTGCATCATTTGCTCTCAGCCTTATTTGAATGGACAGAAGTCGCAGAATGCAAGAAAGAAAGTAGATTTGCTTTATTGAAACATTTTTATGAAGGAAACACATGAAAGGAAAATGAGACTTTTTCTTTTTGCACAGAATTAATAAGCAGATGTATGTTATATGGATATTTACAAAGGATGCTTATGCCTCGGCTATTTTTGTTGTGATAATTACTTCTAGCAGGAGAATGTTAGTTTGACCAAATAATTATTTTATGACTTACTTACTCATTCTTCAAATACAGAACATGCCAAACTTGGTCCAGCAGGAAGGCAAACAAAACAAATCTCGGTAACTCCAGTGTAGTGTGGCATAGAAAACAGACTCAAGAAATGGCCCATGATTTGGAGAAAGAGCCACTTAGTATTTAATGTCTGTGAGTCTGGAAAGGCATAGCATTAGTCTCTAAAGCCTTGAGGTAAACCTTGATCACCCAGATTTCAATAGAGGAAGCCTTGGTACAGGAAGTAATAGACTATTCTAATGCAGATGTTCCGCATCTCTTAAACCAAGAGCAGTGCTCCACTCAGGAGCAGTCAGAGCCCAGGTGATCTTTGACATCCTGAGATGTGGGGGACCTCTAAAGAGTGTCTTGAAGACAGCTCGTTCACAGTATGAACAAGAAAGACGTCAATGGAAAACCAGGGAAATTAGAAGACTCCAGCATGGCCGTGGAAGTCCAGAAGCAGGGATCAAATATTAGTGGGCACCACTGCCACAGAGGGCCACCATGTGCTGTTTCTTTCTGGCCTTTTTTATGTCCTGCCTTTGCAATAAGTAAACGGCTTCTATTGTTCTTCTGGGCATCTGAGTTTTCCGTCCAGTGTAAGGAAGAAGTCATCTTGTAAAGGGTTTAAGAGCTGTCTTATGAGATAATGATGCTCGTGTCAGAGGTACAAAGGGAAACAAAGGAATCTGTTTGTTTATTGGTCCCCCATAGTCAACACTCAGCAGCAAAGCCATGAGAAGAAGGAACTCAGAAACTGAGGTAGAGCTCTCAGTATTAGTGTTGGGATTTTTAATGTTGACAAAAACCTTGGTTGTTTAGCCTGGAAAATATGAGCCCCTTTTCTTCCTGACATAACAAAGCTAGGTTTTGTGTAGATGTTTTGAAGTTGGGAAGAACAAGACCCAGTATCTGATTAGTCACCGAGCGGTGTTGGAGCTACACTCAGAGTGGAGGTCGGGACACTCCATTGCAGGCTGGAGGAGGAGAGCAAGATGGCAGGTGCTCTTTTTATAGGGTTAGGGCAAGAGCGCGCACAGGTGCACGCAGAAAGGATTCTGAAGGGTGGGGGGAGGTGGAGCTGTGACTGCAGGCTCCCCTCAGTTAGTGCAGCAGTAGCCATTCTTCTCATTGACAGTAGCCTCCATTGTAAGAATTTGGAGGGAAGAGTTCTTTTTCACAGGGAATAAAAACCAAAATTTTTTATGTAAGCACCTAGAAACTTAGAGCAGGGAGAACAGAGATATTTTATATTAAACCCTAATACTGCTTTTAAAAATTGAAATTTTAATTGAACATGTATGATATCACCACACAAGAACAAGGGCTATTTTAAGAGTATTGTTGCATGAATTGGATAGCATGCCAACTTCATTCTCCCATTTGACCAATAAGAGATAACTCACCTTCATTGATGAAAGTTACTGCTGGAATCTTGAAAGGACTTTTTGTGGGAGCTGTTGCTAGATCCGGTGGTGGCATTAAGTCTCTGGGATATCCAGGGTCCCTCTGTATCTCATTGCCCCCCAGCAGACCAGGTGTGTACTGGTGGCTGTTAGGAATGTGTCGTGGCACAACTTGAACAAGAGGGGGAGACACGTGGGTGTCTTGTCGGGAAAATATCCTCAAGCACTGTTCTTCCAACAACGTGATCATCACAGACTGGTTATTGACAAGATCAGTCAAGGAAGCATACTTCACCTCCAGCTCCCTGTACCTTGTTGCCATCCTCAGCATTTCTGTGGTGATGTTGAGGATTCTGTTTTCCAGCTGGGAGAGCTCCAGTGAATTGTCTCTTTTGCGGATGATCTCGTGTAACAGTTGCATGTAGAGCTGAGTGACTCGAGAGTTCATGTTCCGGCTTTCCTTCCTCAGCAGCTTCACCTCGTTTACGATGTTCCCATCGACATCCACCACCAGCTGCAGGACGTCTATCTCTCGTTTCTGCCTAGAAAGCACATCCTTCAGGTTCTCCAGGTCCATCCTCGTGATCATGTCTTTAATAGTACCTGCATCTTGACCTTTGGTATTGACACAGATTGGCCCTGTTATTTTTTGTTCAGGTACCAAGAATGTATATGAACATTTCTTTGCTTCCTCTTTACCATCTGTGGCACGGGGATATCTCCTTTGGGTTATCTTTTTTATTTTGAACTGCCCTCCTTTGCAATGATCAATGCCCAGTAGAAAGAGTAGCACACCAAGGGTCCAGACAAAAGCCTTCATTTTGAAATGAAGTTGTACCACAGCGTCTTTTGGAAAGCAGTTGAATAAAGAGAAAATGTAAAAAGAATTAAATTAGTTTACATGCAGTCAAAATCACATTGAGATTCCATCTCACCCCTGCTAAAATGGCTATTAAACACATAACAAATACTGGCAAGGATGAGGGTGAAGGTACATTTTATACACAAGCAGTAGGAAAGTAAAGTAGTACCGCCACTATGGAAGTCAATATAAAGGTTCCTCAAACAAGAAATAGAACAGCCAACCCAGGCGTTAGTGGTGCATGCCATTAATCCCAGCACTCAGGAGGCAGAGGCAGGCTGGTGTCTGGGAGTTCGAAGCTAGCCTGGTCTACAGAGACAAGGCTACACAGAGAAATCCTGTCTTGAAAAACAAAAACAACATAAAGAAGAGAAAGAGAAATAGAAAGGCCATAAGGTTGAGCTATTTCACTCCTGGATATCTATCTGAAGGACTCAAGTCAACAAACTTCAGAAATATTTGCTCACCCTTGCCTATCGCAACACCATTCACTATAGTTGAGTTATGGTGTCATCCAAGTATCATCCACCAGGAGAAGGATGTGTGAAGAAAATATATACACAGTGGTTCAACCATAAAGAACAAAATTAAGTCATTTGCAGAAAAATAGATGGAATTGGAGTCAGCTTTCTAAGAAAAATAGGCCAGACTCCAAAAGGAAAAATACATGGAACCTAGGTTTTATATAGACATACATGATATTCACAACTGACATGAAAATGGAGGAAATTATTGGGGGAAAGAACTAGAGGGGATAATGATTTATGAAAATGATCAAAATGATATACTTGAACAAAAATATTGTGAAATCTATTGCTTTGTACAGTGAATTAAGCTAGTCATTTTAAGAGCAGTAATATTTTTAAAAGCTTCTGTATTAGTTACGTTTCTGTTATGATAAAAACACAGTAACCAGAAGCCACATATGGGGGAAAGAAAATGTCCCTGTTTATACTTCAGAGAAAGAGGGAGTTGTCCTAGTGGAGAGGCTTGGTTACAGGAGCAGGAAGCTGAGAGGTCACATGAGTAAAGACAGCAACCTAGAAGTGGCCCCACCACCAGTGATGGTTTTCCTCCAAGGGCATCTCCTAAACTGCCACAAACAGCGCCACCGGCTGGGGGCCGAGTGTAAGTACATGAACCTGTAGAGGACTTTTTTTTTTTTTTTTTTTTGGTTTTTCGAGACAGGGTTTCCCTGTAGTTTCTAGAGCCTGTCCTGGAACTAGCTCTTGTAGCCTAGGCTGGCCTAGAACTTAGAGATCCTCCTGTCTCTGCCTCCCGAGTACTGGGATTAAAGGCGTGCGCCACCACCGCCCGGCCAGAGGACTTTCTTATTCTAACTGCCAGGGCATCTAAGGGACCACTGAGAGCTTGTACTAGTAAATTAGATTTAACTTGAGTCCTTAAATTCACTATTAAGTTGATATTTTGGTATTTGTTTAAAGATGGGATCCCTATCTTGCAGCTCTTTCAGCCATCACCTTATATTGCATTTTGTTTTTGTTCCCAAACTCATGGAAGTGATTTTTATCAGTGCCCATCCTGTGAAAGGCACACTTTGAGGTTCTGTGAGAGTTGTTAAGACCCCCCAAGTGCATTTCTTTGGAAAGCTCCCTCTCAAGACTATGAAAACAGTACACAGTGTATATAAGATAGTAATTAAGGTATTGCCTAGTCACTACTGCAATCTCTAAGTGGTCTTACTAGTCAGTGTTTCAGAGTATAATATTGTATAAGTCTAGTTAAGTTGTTTTACAGTAAACACCATGACATTTTTTTTAACCTACCATGTCAAACATTTCAGACTAATAGGAAGGGGAACAGTTTTACCATCACATGGTTTTGTAGCGTCTGCTTTTGAGACTGGAGATAGGATGCTCACAGTCATTGTAGGTCATTGTGTTTCCAGATTGCAGTCATGCATGTGCCCTAAGCTTATAGGTGATTCAGCAGGTGTTTTCTGGTCAGAAAGTCCAGTGGGTTGTATTTAGTAAAAGAATTCCTAATTTTCAACAGCATTACCAAGTTGTATATAAAGAACCTTTTTGTGCCCATGCGTGTCTTGAAGGACAAAGCCACACTAATATTAGAAACAGCTCTAACCTGTTAACTCAGTGTCTGTAGCAGCAAGACTTCAGCCTGCGCATGGACTGCGTCCTGTTGGCTGTGGCAGATGAGAAGTGCCTGTTCCTCAGAGTCCAGCACTGGAACTCTTCCAAGAGCCTAGACCCCTCCCTTTGTCTTTAGTTAACTCCCACATGAGCAGTGTAGTAGAGGGGGAGGGAGTGGGGAAAGTGTATCCATGGGATGGGTTCCTGAGCAAGCTATACCCTTGGCAGCTTGATGCTGTCTGCTGTTTATAAGGCCAGCAGTGGGCACCCTGGGGCTTTTCTTACCTGCTGTTTCTTGATTTCAGAAGCCAGACCCCAGGTTGTTTATACCTAGTACTGACAACACAGCAGTAACCTAGTGGGGGCTCTTAGGGAGACACCACTCTTTTAGCCCCTTAGCAAGATGTTATCTTCATAACCAAATGAGGCGGGCGATTCTGATACACACTTTAAATCCCAGCACACAGAAGGCAAAGGGATCTCTGACTTCAAGGCCAGCCTGTTTTACAGAATGAATTCCAGGACAGCTATGCAGAAACCCTGTCTTGGTGTGGGGGGTGGGAGGGCAGTGGGGACATTAGAGTCTGAATTTTTTTTTTTTTTTTAATATTTATTTATTTATTATGTATACAATATTCTGTCTGTGTGTGTGCCTGCAGGCCAGAAGAGGGCATCAGATCTCATTTCAGATGGTTGTAAGCCACCATGTGGTTGCTGGGAATTGAACTCATGACCTTTGGAAGAGCAGGCAATGCTCTTAACCACTGAGCCATCTCTCCAGCCCTAGAGTCTGAATTTCAACCCAGGCAGAAGACACTCGAGTTGGTGCTTTTAATTAACCACTTCATCTTTTGGCTCTGCTTTCCAAACTACTTTCTGTCAGGGAACTAAAAGCAGTATCACTTAGAAGGAGAAGTCCCAGACAGGAAAAGACAAGTGGGATTCAGATACTAATCCTGCAGCTTGTGTACTGTCATGTCTGTCATAACAAAGGCATCTTGGTGTGTGCTGCTTGTGACTCCTCCCTGTCCTGTTCCTCGGTTGTATAAAAGCACTTGCAGGCCGTTCTTCTGAAGTCGATGCTGTTGTTGTTAGACCCTTACTTTGCTGCTGCCGTTCCTCCCTGCCGTATGGATTCCGTCATTGGTGTTTATGTAGTCTAACGTAGAAACCACACACACAGTCTGAGCTGTTGTGAAGACTGCTGCCACCTCCCTCTGAAAGCAAGTCTCCTTGGTTTGGGGGTTTGGGTTTAGTGCTGTATTCAAAGAGGATAGATGATGAAAGTGAGCAAAGAATGGGAAGAGTGTGGGAAGTTATCTGGTGAAGTAACATTTACATCAAAGCCTTCTCTGTTGCTGACTGGTGGCAAAAGCACACGAAGAGGAGTTGAGTCCTGTTCTCTACTCTCCTGACACTGTGGGAAATACAAACCAGAAGAGTCGTCTTTTTATCACAGAGCGTCTCTTACTCTCCAGGAGTTACCTATACTAAAACTGATGACAAATTTATTTATATTTACAGGAAATTTTTGTAATTTAAATGTAACTTTATTTTTTTAAAAAGGGAACAGTTAAAATAAATAGAAGCCATTAGCCTCTCAGCAAATATATATAATTTTTCTAAACCTCTTTGTATCATTTTAATAATAGAACATAAACTCTTATCTCGTAAAATACCTTCTAGAATGAAATAAGCTACCTAGACAGAGAAATTTTAAAATTAAAGCATGAGGACTTTCTGGTGCTTTGATCTATTCTGCCTTGTATTACTTTGGTTCAGAAAATCAGTCATATGACCTAAGATGATATTAAAAGCTCCTTACATTGTGTTTGTTTTATGCTTCCGTATTACAGCAGCGATGATCTCATTGACCTCTGAAGCAGAGTTACAAGACACAGTCATAAGTGGTAGACTAGATATGTCATGAGGAAAGAACTGATTTTTAAATTTGTTTACTATGACATTTTCTAAAAATATCTTCTTATTTAATGTTTCCCACATATGCTCAATTTTAAAAGTGAAAGATCCATGAATCTGCATTACCTCGTAAAACCTTTCTGTTTATGTTAAGTTTTTCCTAGGTCCCAAGAGAATGTTACAAATTAGTTACAGTACACTGAAGCTTGGATCTGCGCCTTGCCTGCTGGTTTCTAGAAAGAAAGAAAGTTTGTGTAGTTGTATTCATTTTCTTAGTAGTGCCTCTCTTCATGGCTGCTGTGTTGCCAGCTGTGCTAAGAAATCAATGCCCTGAGACATGAAGTTAGCGAGAGGAGTACTGGCCAGGTGGGTGAAGTCCTTCCTGATTGTCACGTGTGTCTGAGAACTGACCTGAGAGTACCCTGGGGATGTCTCCAGAACAGACAGATCCTTATCTGTGCTACACACACACACACACACACACACACACACACACACACACACAGTGCCTCCTTAAAGCATTAGAAGACCTGGTGTTGAATGAGGTCCTGCTTTTATCATGGCCAGTAATGACAGATGACAGCGTTTCAAATTGACTATGACTTGAAAATTTTGTCAGACTTTCCTGTATAATATGTATTTAACAGAGCTCTCAGAATTGAGTTTTAATGTTGAAGTTGGAAAAACAAAACTGAACATTATCATTATTTGGTGAAAATTCTTACCTCTAAAGATTAATAAAAGTCAGGGAACCCTCCCATCATAATAACAAACTTGGCTGTCTTTGGTGTTGAAACTTACTATTGGTAAGTAGTAATTTCATAACTCTCATGATTAACAGGCCCCACTAGAATATTGAGGAACACTGCATCTTAGGTATAATTAAGACAGGCTTTTGACCTTTCACCTTTTTCCAGTAGTTAAATCCTGAGTTTGTATTGTTAATCCTTGTGACCCTAATATTCTCAATCCTGACTTCAAGTTTGCATTATTTATTTGTATCAGTAGTTACTTTTGCAACTAATTCAAATTAGAAGCAGTTTTAATCTGTTGTGAAAATGAAATTTCTGTTGTAGGTAAATTTAGGAAACTCTAAAATGATTAATCATAACAAGAAATACCATTGTAGGTTAACTTAAAGTCTCATAAGAGTTTTGTTCTGTTGTGATTGAGATTTTGTTGCAAACATTCAGCCAACTGGCTCTTGGCTTTGTTTTGTAGACATACTTTGAAAATCCCAATAGTTAATGCACATCTTCACACACACACACACACACACACACACACACACACACACACACACACACACACACACCATCGTCCGGAAGAGAAACTCGCCATGCTCACAAGTTCTTTAGTTTACGTCCTTTTTTGCTGACTGTTGTGCTGTGTAAGCCTTTGGCATTGATGAGTTACTTGTGGGATTTCCTAGTGTCGCTGAAGCCTTTGTTTTCATAAACCCAGCATGTATGTATCCGTCTACAGTCACTCTGGCTCAGCCCTCAGCAATACATTAACCATTGTGAGTGCTTTCTGAATAGTTTCTACAGAAAGATACAAAACAAAACCTTCAGATGTATATCAGCATCTTCTAGAGATCCTTGGGAGATCTTATAATTTCTAATACAAAGGAGAATTAGGCATTTAACATAGAATTTTAAATAAATATAAGAGAAACATTAAAATACCTTTTGTGTCTGCTGAAAAGTAAATCCGGAAACTTTGTCCTTACCCTTGCTCTCTGAAAGATCAGTGTAGAAGTCTGTTGGTCTCTGACTTCAGTGGCAACTGCATTTTTCTTTCTGACCGTTGAATCCAAGCAACAAGGAACTTGGTTTTGTAGTACTACTTTGACAGGCCGCCTGTGTAATTTGGGGCTGTCTGTGGACTTTCTCTAATCCAGCAGAGAATGCATTGCGGCTGTGCTGTCTGCAGCATGGAGAAGCTCAGTAACCAGCCGCAGCTGACAAACTGTCCGCACAGCACAGTACTCCGCTGAGTGATTCCCTCTTGTTCTCAGTAGACTCAAGTTCAGCCCACATATTACGTCATTAGAAAACTGCTGGAGCCGGGGAGGGGGTGGAAATCTCCTCCTTAGGATTTCCTCTACGGCCCTAAGTGGGGAGGGGGAGCTGGAGCCGCGGGAGGTTGAATAGCTCTGAACAAGGAGAGATTGTGTGCAGGTTGAAGGAAGGGCACCATCTGGAAACAGACTATCGTAGTTCAGCAGGCAATTATAAAATAAACATTGTAGTCTGCTGGCCACAGAGCTTTTGAAAAAATAGCACTCCACTTTAGAAGTAGCGTTGAGCTTAAGGAGCCAGACTTTCCCGGGAAGCAGCCACCTAACATTCAATCATGTACAGCCTCGGGGAATGTCTAAACATTTTATTCCAGTGTTGCTGTTTCAGGACATTTTAAACTTTCAAGATATTGTAACAAATTATGTAATGTTTCTTAAAAGAAAACTGCACTTACAGCTGGACCTTTAATCCCAGCACCCGGAAGGCAGAGGCAGTCGGATCCCTATAAATTTGAGGCCAGCCTGGAATGCACACAGTAAGCTCCAGACCAGCCAGGGCTAGTGAGTGAGAACCTAACTCAAAAAAAAAAAAAAAAAAAAAAACCACACACACACAAAACTTGCTATTATATGTAACCACTTAAAACAAGTGAAATTGATGATAAATCTAGTGAGTTTTTAAATCTTAAATTCTGTGTTACATAATTAGTGCTTCTTTCCATCTTAAGTTCTCTGTTATGTAATAATGCTTGCTTACAAAATTATGCCTGTCCTAGTTAGGATAGTTGTCACTGTGAAGAAACACCATAACCAAAACAACTTAGGGAGGAAAGGGTTGATATGGCTTACACTTCACATCGTAGTCCTTCAGCAAAGGGATCAGGACCTGGAGGCAGGACGGGTGCTGCATACTGACTTGCTCCTTCTGTCTTCCTCAGCCTGCTCTCAGAGCACCCACCAGCCCAAGGGGGCTGGGGCCTCCCACATCAATCACTGATTAAGAAATTGTCCTACAAATCCGCCCACAGCCAGATCTTAAAGAGACATTTTCTCAGTTGAGGCTCTCTCCTCTCGAATGACTCTAGCTTGTGCCAAGTTGACTTAAAACTGGCCAATATGCCTATTATTACCCATTATAATGCCTTAAATTGTCTATATAAGACAGTAACAAGACAAAATGGATAAAAGCATTATGAGTCAAACAAGTGGAATACCAGTTTGTACCTATAAATTGCCACAAATTATAATAGCAGTTGTTGACACAAAGTGCAGCAGGAGAAACCTGTACCCTGTCAGTGCACGTATGGGTGTTGAAGCTTTGAAAACAGTATCGGTGTCCTCACCTGAAGCTGAGTGATGATAGACCTCACAGCATGCACAGGTCTTTGCTGGAGTGAGTGTATAGCTGTACACACATCCTAGAGAAAAATCTTCACATGTGTTCTGTACATTCATATCCATAGTAACCAGAGAGTGGAGGAAGTAATTTGAAAGTCTGTAAAATAAAATGTCTAAGTTAAAATATAATCATACATCAGTTTATTCTCAATTTAAGGAATTATAAAACCATTTAAAATCAAAATAGTAACAAAATAAAGATGTAAAGTAATCATGGAAGACCATATTTTAAAATTACATTTAATGAAGTCTTACAAAATTATTTGTGATATAACAGGCTTTGTGTTTTTTACATATATGGAGTGAGTGTGTGTGTGTGTGTGTGCAGTGTCATTGAGACTGTCATATAGATTGCCTATAGATTTAATGAGGGTGAAGTCAGCTAGTGTAGTCCAGACTCTCATCCCGTCTCTGCCTCAAAGCCTTGTATGATCCCGTCATCTGGGGATGACATTTTCTTGTGTGGACCCGTTGTCACTGTGTCCTTCAGCCTTGCCTTTGTGTCCTATATTGCTCTGACTGGTCTATAGGGCTGACACCTGTGGCATTTCTTTGAGCAGTCTGTAAGCTTTTCCCAGGATACTGTAGTCCCTAAATTGATTGGTCTTTCACCAATAAATACTAGCTTTTAAAGGGTAACTTTTAAAAGATAAATTCAGCTGGTGAGATGTCTCGGCAGGTAGGAACACTTGCTACCAAGCCTGTCAAGATGTTGAGCCCCCATCCCCATGACTCACGTGGTAGAAGGAGAGAACGCACCTGGCAAGTTGTTGTCTGACCTGCATATGTACAACATGGCCTGTGCGTGCCCACATACATACATACATACATACATACATACATACATACATACATACATACACACATACATACATACATACATGAAGATAAATTTGTGATTTTTTTTATGCAAGTATAAAGACTTGTCAAAATGTTTATTTAAATCCTTAAATATACAAAAAGAACCAGGAGCCGGGCGGTGGTGGCGCACGCCTTTAATCCCAGCACTTGGGAGGCAGAGGCAGGCGGATCTCTGTGAGTTCGAGGCCAGCCTGGTCTACAATAGCTAGTTCCAGGACAGGCTCCAAAGCTACAGAGAAACCCTGTCTCGAAAAACCAAAAAAAAAGAACCAGGAAAATACAACCATTTCAATAAGTAATTCCAAGAAATTTACTTAGAGGTAAATAATACTGACAAGTGTACAAATAATTTCAAATTAACAGTCACAGGACATTAATCAGTTAATTACACGTAATTCATCTTCTTTGCTGTGACCAAGAATTTCAACAGCTTGAGAGTATAAAGTAGCCTAGAGTTCCAGAAAGTGTGCACCTGAGATAGGACGCCTTGGAGTACTTCCTGACCTCATTCACAGTCTGCCAGAGTCTTTCCTGACCTATACAAACTGTGTGCATCAAATATTAATTACTTCAAAATAGAGTAGAATAAAGGCTAAAATATGTACAGTATTCCTTGCTGCCCTCTGGGGATGTTTGTTGAAGGGAATCTATTAAAGGGAGGCAGCAAGGGGCCTTCCTGAGGAGAGCAGCAGACTGAAAGGAAAGGTTGCTTTGGTTTTACATCGTAGGGTGAGACGAGGGTGTGCACTGTGTCTCGGGGCAGAGGCAGAGAGTGAGTGATGGAAAGGCAGGGCAGCTCCACTAAGCATCATCATTTGGATTTGGAAAGGAGAGGGAGGGAGGGTCTTTTCCTATGGGTGGTGGTTTTCATTAGATGTGCTCAGCTCAGTCTGCATTATCCAGTGCTTGTGTGAGCAGATGAGTGGGCACCCACAGATGGAATGCATGATCACACCTCTAGAACAAAACCATTACATGTTGAGTTTGTTTTAAAACTTCATATAAAGAATTTTCATCAGAGGTAGACAATTATAGGTATTTTTTTATTGCTCATTTTAAGACATCATAAAAGCTTAATGGTAAATACATCTAAGAATATACTTTGATTTATACTTTATTTCAACAGTTTTCTAAATACTTACCGACCTTTTATGTATTGGCATTCATATAAAAGAGCACATAATGATCCAAATGCAAGTCAGAACAAAAAATTCTAGGCTTTAGAACTGTGCAAAATTTGTATAAAATTAAAAACAATAACATCAAAAGACTCATGCAGATAATGTGCATTTAAAAATAAATATTTTGTAGCCGGGCGGTGGTGGCTCACGCCTTTAATCCCAGCACTCGGGAGGCAGAGACAGGCGGATATCTGTGAGTTCGAGACCAGCCTGGTCTACAAGAGCTAACTCCAGGACAGGCTCTAAAGCTGCAGAGAAAAACCCTGTCTCGAAAAACCAAAAAAAAAATATATATATATATATATATATATTTTGTCTTTTACAAATTTTACACTTCTATAGTTAATATCAATAAACATGGTTCTTAAATCTCTTTAATTTTGTATATAAAAATAAAATATCCTTACTTAGCATTTTTTTTTTTTTTTTTTTTTTTTTTTTTTTTTTTTGGTTTTTCGAGACAGGGTTTCTCTGTGGCTTTGGAGCCTGTCCTGGAACTAGCTCTTGTAGACCAGGCTGGTCTCGAACTCACAGAGATCCGCCTGCCTCTGCCTCCCGAGTGCTGGGATTAAAGGCGTGCGCCACCACCGCCCGGCTCTTACTTAGCATTTCTAAGTTAACGTGTTTTTCAAATAAAGACATTACTACCATATTAAATAGCACAGAGGTACCAGTCGTAGACTTAAAATCAGTGACACAAATCACATACAGAAGGTAACATATTAAATGCAGTGTTGGGTAAGGAATTAGAGTCCAGTGCCCTATCAGCTGTATATAAAAGGTAGAACCTTAATCGTTGTGTTACAGAAGGATGAGAGAGACTGTAGGTGGGCCCTGCTTTATCGGGTGGTACCACCAGAAAGCATGTCCCATGATGCTAACAGAAAGTGGGGAAGAAGCCCAGTCTTCAGGTAATGGTCTTATTGGCCCTTGTTTTACTCATACTATAGGAATTCCAAGAAAACTGAAGCGGTTTTGGCCAGTTACTGATTATAAATGCTGTCTATCTCATTTTATTTTAAATTTCTGAATAGGGAATTTCTAGTCTCTCAAGGGCCTAAGAAAGAAACAGCGTCTCTGCCATTCTGAATACAAACTGTGAAGTTGGCAGCCCTCTGGCGTCATTGTTGGTGAGATTGCAGGGTAGCTCAGCTCCCTACAGCTCAGTGAGAATGTCAGCAGTGTGTGGTGCTCTCAGTGCCCACATCTGACTACTGCTTCCAGTTCGTGGTATTTAACATAATACTTAAGTAGGTGTACCGTAAACTGTTTTTTTCTGGAGAAGTTAAATTACTAGCCTTGTGTATTACAAACTGATAGACTAGAAAGGCAGAATTTTTGTCTGTGTGTTTTGCTTGTTTTTATAGTTGGTGTTTAAATTTGGGGCAGTTCCAGTCCTTCAGTGTCAGTAAGTGGTCAGAGGTGATGTTGTGAAAGTTATAAGTGTAAAAATCAACTGCTAAACCTTTCCTGATCTACCTGAGCAGTTACAAGATAATTCAGAACAGTAACAGTGAACTGAAAATTACCCTGATATAGGCTGTGAAGGCAGAATGAACCCTCTGATTCCAGATACTGTGGTTCTATTGGGGTGAATTATTTGTAGTTTGGTTTGGTTTAGTTTTTGCTTGTTTTGTAGATGTTTCTGATGACTTCAGAAACTTAGGAGCTGCTAGAGCTGGGTTCTTGCAGCAGTGTTTCCCTTGCTCCTGTTATCAAAGCAGTAGCCACGTAAAAACCAACTGTACCATTGGAAGATACCATAAAAATACATGTGCTTACTCCATCTTCAAACCTTAAAAACCTGCATTTTAGACAGGATGCAGCCTGTTCATAAACACCAGACACTCTTCACATAAGAGAACCCTGAAGCATTACTTCAAAGAGAAAAAACATCTCCTAATTTTTATGATACAGACATCTTTACAGTTATCAAATGTCAGTCTTTGGAAATGTAGACCAAGTCTGTAGAACTAATGTTTTTGCTAATGTTTCATATTGTTAAATATTTGGGTATAAAACTCTAGCCAGGCAATGGTAGCACACAACTTTAATCCTAGCATTCAGGAAGCAGAGGCAGATGGACTTCTGTGTGTTCCAGTCCAGCCTGGTCGAAGTTCCAGGACTGCTAGCGCCAGACGTAGAAGGCCTGTCTTGAAAAAAAAGAAGTCTGAAAAATGTTATTTTAGGCCGGGCGGCGGTGGCGCACGCCTTTAATCCCAGCACTCGGGAGGCAGAGGCAGGCGGATCTCTGAGTTCGAGGCCAGCCTGGTCTACAAGAGCTAGTTCCAGGACAGGCTCTAGAAACTACATGGAAACCCTGTCTCGAAAAACCAAAAAAAAAAAAAAATGTTATTTTAGTAATCTACTTCTATATTTTAGAAGCAATGCAGATGTAATAGAGAAAAGCTGTCTAGTCAGTCTATTATTACATAATTTTCAGCTGGTTTATAACCTTTTATTTTGGA
Source organism: Arvicola amphibius (assembly GCF_903992535.2). Lineage (NCBI taxonomy): Eukaryota > Metazoa > Chordata > Mammalia > Rodentia > Cricetidae > Arvicola > Arvicola amphibius. Next base: position 64,707,860 of record NC_052058.2, read on the forward strand.
ACTTCAGTAATTTATAACTGCCACATTTACAGAGATGCTACTGAATGAAAGCAGATTGGTTTCATGTTGTGAACAGTGTTCATTTATTTAATTCATGTATAAATGATATTTGGAAAGGGTTGTCAAATTTAGGAAAATTATTATAGCTTCATTCAGTTAAATTTTATATGATGTTCCTGTCAGACACCTAAGTACAGCTTGGTCAGCCACTAAAGTTATTGTCCAGATGTAAAGTGAAATTTTTTGTTTGTTTGTTTTTGTTTTTTCGAGACAGGGTTTCCCTGTAGTTTCTAGAGCCTGTCCTGGAACTAGCTTTTGTAGACCAGGCTGGCCTCGAATTCAGAGATCCGCCTGCCTCTGCCTCCCGAGTGCTGGGATTAAAGGCGTGCGCCACCACCGCCTGGCGTAAAGTGAAATTTTGCATTCCAATTTTACATTATAATTTTCCCCCAAATATATCAACTATAATAGTGTATTAGAGTTTTTTCACATTAAATAATCTATTTAGGACTTTGATAGAGTTGACTTCTGGTCTGTGATTAATTTGGTGGTCATAATGGTAATGTCAGCTATTCAAGTTTATGTACTAAAAGTCTTTTTAAAGATAAGAAAGCATAGGACTTAAAACTCCTAAATAGATTTTCATTTGAATACTTCATGAAAAAAATGTTTAAATAACTTGAAGAATACTGTAAAAACCAGTGTGGTAGGGAGGTTGTGAGAGGAAGGAGAGCGTGTACTGGGAGAGGCAGCAGGCTAGCCAGCCTCTGCGCTGTGCTGGGCACCACCTCTTGTCTAGTGTCATCACAGAGAACAAATGAGTTTATAGTTCTGAACAGATGTGATATGAGCGAATTCAAAGCAATTGGAATGTGTTTAAGTTAATGGTTATGAATAACATCAGCTTATCATAGGGCATAGTAAAGGTCAGGATCCGAGGGCAGCTCCTGAGGACTCGCTGTCCCTGGCAAGTCCCAGAGTGGTAGACCCGTCTTTTCATAACTGTAGATTTCGGGTTCTTCTCTGTGAAAACATACTAAATAGTCTCTAAATTTCTTTCAGGAATTTATATGGAAACTAGGGAATAACTGACATTGAGCTAGACTTAAAAGGTAAAGGATTTGAATTAATGGACCTGTATCTAGAAGTAGTGTTAGAAAATGGCCAATAGGAAAACTGGGGACTTGTTTAGAAGGCATGGGCCCAAGTCCTGACAGTCCATGAATCACAAAGGCAAAAGTAGGGAAATGGATATGCTTCTCTCCAATGACAGTTTTCTTTTCTATTTTCTCTGTGTGTAGTGAACTCTTGGGAAATATTTTTGAAGTAATAACTGCCTAAGTTCAGTACTGATATGACCAAAAGATATGTCATTCTCACTGATTTTAGAAAACATGAAGATGGTTAGGAAATTAACTTCAGTTTGTGGTCATAAAAATGATTTCAGAAACTCTGTTGCTGATCTTTAAAATAAATAATATACCTGCATCTACACGATTGAAACTCTCTTCATAGCTGAGACTGTCAGCTGTAAATGAGGGTATGAGAAAGCATTAACTTTCCCATGGAAGGCATTGGCTGTATTGACTTGGGGAAGTTTCTTAGATAAAATAAAAACTGAGAACTGGTAATGGTTGAATGCATGTAATTACTGAGATTCAGGAATTAAAATGACCATCTCTTGCCACTTCAAGAACTCAGTCTCTTTATCCTTTTGTGTGTGCTGAATTTTTGATTGCAGCCTTAATCTGTGCTTGGAAAACAACATGAGGAGTCTTTACAAGGAACTTAGGTTTGTATGGCTTGACCCCCAGCTCTAGAAATCTCAACCCTAAGAGATCATGTTATTATATTAATATATTCTAATATGACATGCTAGAGAACATCTGTGAATTGAGTCTTCTTCCCTCTCTACTTCACATCACTGAGACTGCGAGTAGAGCTCTCTGTTGGGTCTGTTCCAGGCATCTACCTGTCGGACTTGACGTACATTGACTCGGCGTACCCATCCACAGGCAGCATTCTAGAAAATGAGCAAAGGTCAAATTTGATGAATAACATTCTTCGAATAATTTCTGACCTACAGCAGTCCTGTGACTATGGTGAGTAAAAAGAATGTCTTTTAGAGTTCATTTCAGGTTTGGTGCCATGTGGCTCAGTTATCTTCAGTTATATTTCTTTCCTTAAGTTTCTAGTTACTGTGTACTTTACTAAATAATCATTTGTCATCTTTTGCCTAGATATTCCCATGTTGCCTCATGTCCAGAAATACCTGAATTCCGTTCAGTATATAGAAGAACTACAAAAGTTTGTGGAAGACGATAATTACAAGTAGGTCCATCTTCAGGTTTGGGTGATGCTTTGTCTGGCTCTCCACTTTGAGCCTTCACCCTTTCGTCCCATGCGTTTAGACTTCTAGGTATGGAGCACAGTGGTGCCCAGTCAGTGATCCGTTAGCAGTGGGAAGGGTAATTACATGTGTTTCTTTCAATCACGTGATATGGGTGAACCAGTATGCAAATGCTCCTGCTTTTTTTCTTTTTCCTGCTTTTTCTTTATTTAAAAGTAGTGTAGCTTTTAAGCCAGCAAATGCTCTGTAGGGAAAGACGCTTGAAGCAGACACCGGCAGAGCTTGATTCCAGGGATCCACATGAGGAGGATAGAACCAATTCACACAAGTTATCCTCCCTCAAAAACTAAATACAGTAATTTAAAAATACATTTTAGCATTCTTAAGCTGTAAACAACAACACATTTAATTCAAAACTGAGGGTTTTTTCCTTTTCCTTGTATACTCACTTTTCCTAAGGAAATGCATATTTCTGTAAGCAGGAAAATATTATGCCATTCACAAAATACAAAAATTGTTCCTTCTTAAATGATTATTTTTAGACACATCTTTGAAAGTGTTTGACTGGTTTGAGAGACAGTTTAGACGTCCCTTCCCTGAGTTATGGTACCACTGTAGTACCGTATTTAATAAATCATACAGTCCTTTAGTAAGGACCCTTAAGCCGTAGCATTTCTGGTTCCTTGTGGCCTCACTTCACATCACAACTGCTGGAGTAGAGAGGCTATGCTTTTTGTTTTTCTTTTGGTTTTATTTGTTCATTTTTTTTCTTTGCCTTCTTCGTTATGTCTGGTTTTCCCTGTATTGCCCAAGGTGTCCCACATTGTTGTGCGCAAGCAGTTCTTCTGTCTCAGACCACTGAGGACTGGACACCACCTCACAGGGGCATTGTTTAGCTTCATTATGCCATTTATTGCCAAGCTTTAAAATTGAATTTTGTGTCTTCAGCCCTCCCCCAGCCCCCAAGTAAAGGGCCTGTTGACATGATGGATCAATTAGTAAGGGAAGGTTTGCTTCCAAACCTAACAACATGGTAGGAGGAGAAAATTGACTCTCTGTTGTTTGATAAAATTTTCCCCAGGCAGACTCAGCACACACAGGCCTATACACCCCTGATAGGGAACCTACTACAAACGCAATTACGGATACCACCAAAATCCAACTTGGTAAACCAATGAGTTTTATTGGAATTACTTACAGGAGTGGAAATGGCTCAAAGACAGCTGTATTACCAAAGCCCACCCAGCATGGGTGGAAACAAGGCTGGAAACCTGGAGCGCACTGCACAGCCTGCAGGTGGCTCTTCAGGTTGGAGAGTGCCCTCAGCGACTCTACAGGCAGCTTTGCCGGCCTCTGTTTCTTCCAGGTGCTGGCCTGGTCTCACTCTTTGTAAGTCGTCTTGTCTGAGAGTGAGTCTCAGCAGTTTGATTTGTGTGCATCCTGGGAAGGAGGCCCTAGAGAGTCTGGTCAGTTTCAGGGACTTCCTGAAGCTGTTTGGAACTGTTTACCTTCCTGCTTAAGGAGCTTCCCAAAAGGATGGAATGTTTTAACCTCAGAGGAAGCTATTATAGAACACTCAGGGAAGTCATCCTCTGTCCTTCATGCTTGTATCATGGCTCCTGTGCACATAAGAATGAATAAATGAAGGAGTAAAAAAATGTAAAGGCATGTTTTTAAAATATGCCAAAATTGAAAAAAATTCAGTGAGTTTTTTTCCAGTATTAATGAAAGTTTTTCTTATCTCCTTTGACTAATTGTGATCTACTTTTTACTTACAGATTTCAACAGTCTTAATTCTGTGGTATAGAATTAGTCCCATTGAAAAACTAGAAATTCTGGAAAGTTATAAATTATTTTCTTCTGATAGTAAATTTATTAAGCTCTGAAAATACTTTTATACATCTAAAATTGTGTTGTTTGAAAATTCCTTTATTATCATTTTCTTTCCCATATATCATTTAAATTTCTCTCTCAGCTTTTACACAAAATAAATTTTGTTTATATATAATGACCCACTTGAACCTAATATGAGGTATTATTAGCTTTTTAAGGCTGGAGTTTCACAGACCTTACACCATGCTGTGTCTTGAATTTGATGGTCTGTGTCTTACTATTTAGCTCTGTTTCCTGTGCCTCTAGTTACTACCTCTAGTATAAACACAGAATTTACATCTGACAAACACATTTTGTCCAAGGAAATATGAACAGTTATCTTGATGTCCTAAAATCTCAATACAAGTATCTATTAAAATCTCTCTCTAGGAAAAGAAACTTACTGACATAAAGAGTATTATGTAGAACAGTCTAAGAAAAAACTATACAATTATAGAGAATTGTTAGCTTTTACTGACTATAGCAGAATTGTGCTGGAGTTTTTATTAAAGCTAATTGTTTTGTTTGTTGAGACACAGTCCCTCTATATAGCTCTGGCTGTCCTGGAACTCGCTGTGTAGAGCACGACACTTGGAATAGTAGCTGATCCCTGCAGTGCTTTCCCTGCTGCTGTTAGATGCCATAGGTAGCATTGGAATGGAGTCAGCCAGCTCCCATTCGGTCTAGGAAAGGCAGACAGTGTGCCCAGCAGAGGGGTGTGCAGGGAGTGCAGTCTGCTGAGCCATTTGTCTGCACTGTCAAGTAACTGGAATATAGTTTTTTATTTTCTTAGGCAATGAAGGAAGTGATATGTGATTTCATTGAAACTTCCAGTCAGGTAGCACATTCGCCTCTGTTTATAAGGTCCTTGATTAAGCCCCCAGGGTCACCAAAACAAAACAAAAGACAACTTAATGAATTTTCTTTTTGCTGTTGCTGTTTTTGAATAGCAAGATTTAATAAACAAAAAAAACTAAGATTCAGCCAATTGTGAAATGAGCCATTGCTTGAAGGACAAGCATCAAAACTAAAACAAATAAACAAAAACATTACTGGATTGAATTTGCTCCAATTGTGGTTGTGCCATATTACAAATAATTTATGTCACCAGGCGGTGGTGGCGCACGTCTTTAATCCCAGCACTCGGGAGGCAGAGGCAGGCGGATCTTTGTGAGTTCAAGACCAGCCTGGTCTACAAGAGCTAGCTCCAGGACAGGCTCTAAAGCTGCAGAGAAACCCTGTCTCGAAAAACCAAAAAAAATAAAAATAAAAAAAACAAATAATTTATGTCTCCATAATATATAAATTGGGTCTAAAGTTCAAGTCCCATTTAGGATACCAAAAACACTCATTGTTCAAAGTCATTCTGATTTCCACCAGGATTTCTATCCTGGTGGCTAAAAAAGTAAGAGGTCTAAACACAGAGAAAAGACATAAGACATAGACCCTGGCCGTTCCCAAAGCTTGTCCCTGCAGGTTTTGGTGGAAGGAAATAACTATTACACATATTCAGTACTCCATAAACTGACTTAACAGTTTTATAAGCCTAGGAATAAAATTTAATATGTACCAATAACCTTTTCTTGTGTGTCAAAGGAGTCATAGAGTACTCAGTCTTCTCTCCTGGTGCCTCTTCCCAGGGTGTGTGTGTGTCTTCCCTATAGAACTCCTACCACAAAATGGCACAGGTCTGTTCATATCACCAACTCTCTCTCAACAAACACTGTTCTCATGGAAACTGGGGCTGCATTTTATTCAGATGCAGAGCTAGGAAGTAATGTTCGATGGTACCTACTGATTCTGTTTACAAGAGCCCATGCATTGGGACATAAGATTTTTTTGTGCCTAATTGTGCTGCATGCTTAATGCCCATCATTCCATGTAATCTAGAAAACCATCTCAAACAACTATGCTTTTATACAAGGGCGGCAATAATCCTGACAGTACTTATTTTTGCTGATCTTTCTTATGATGGTGATCATTTCTTGACTAGTGGACTGCTCTTTCCTCTGTTGGTCCCATTTTCAGGGCTTTGGTTTCTTCTCTTTCTTCGATACTGTGCTTTCACTTGTTCCTCTACTCTCTACGTGTGAACATGTCCCAGATTTCGTCCTGAACTTTGCTCTACCTAATCCCTTTAAGTTTTCTTCATTCTAGAGGTGCACTGATCCCTCTGCAGGAAATACCTGATAGTTCTACTTGTCATAAATCCCTGCCAGGCATCTCTGCTCCACCTTTCTCTATCATCCTAAGCACCAGAGATACTTTTTTTCTTTTCTCAAATCCAATTCATACTAAACAAAATTTTATTTATATACATTTATCTATTACATATATAAAAAATCATATAACAAAAATTTTCTGTTCATTCAGACAACTTAATGAATTTTCAAATTCTTAGTAATACAAGGCTTCACAATTTACACCAAAACATTTTCTACAATTAACTGCTTCAGTATTGTCTCCCAGAATTGCTTTCACTAATAAAAATCAAAATATATTTCTGTGGAACTCAAAACTGGGTACTTAAATGGAACAAGTAACAAGAAACTCTTAGCATTAACCAACCCCAAACCCCATACAGTCCCGGATGACCAGGATAGCAGTGAGTGAGAGCCACCCAACACAAAATCCTGCACTTATTTTAAAACACTGTGAGACTGGTTAGTTTATGTCTTTTTGAGTTTTGTTTTTAGCTTGACTGTGCAGTTGTGAACTTTGTAGATGGTGTCATGGTATGAAAAATAACTGCACATGCCTGTAAGACAAGGATTAGGAAGCCATTTGGGAGCAGTCTTGGTGTTTCTGTAGAGCTTTCATTTCATAAACTGCATCGTTTGATTTGTTGGGTAGTTTTGTAAAAAGGTCTTAAAGTTTTCAGTATTAAAGTCAAGCCAATAATTCATCTTGTAGAGACTCTAGAAATAAATTATATGTTAAATACATGAGTACATTCCTGGACTTGTCATTTCATTAAGTATATGTCAATACAAATCTAAATCTATTTTTGCTTCTTGGTTGGTTTGTGTGAGTCAGGGTCTCAAACTATAACCCAGACTGGCCTAGATTGTATTAGGTAGCCCAGGCTGGCTACCATGTCCAGCATAATTAAAATCATCTTTTAGTAATTTAGTAAATGTCTTTACCTGTGGTGAAATGTTTGGTACCTTTGTGTGCTTTGTGTGGTAACTAAGAGCCGTGTGTGTGTGTGTGTGTGTGTGTGTGTGTGTATGTGTGTATTTATTTTTCTTTTTATGTCTGGGTATTTTGCCTGCCTGGTGCCTGTGTGGGTCGGAAGAGGGCAGGGCATCATATCATCTGAAACTGGAATTATGATGGTTCTGAGCTACCCTGTGGGACTGAGAATTGAACCTGGGCCTCTGGAGGACTCTCTGGTGCTCTCAATCACTGAGTCATCTCTCCAGCTCCCTATTGGATTTTTTGTAAAGAAACATGACTGATATTTTGTCAGTGTTCATTGTTTCTTACATTTTGCTCTTTTAAAATTTAGGCTCTCATTAAAGATAGAACCAGGGACAAGTACGCCACGTTCAGCTGCTTCCAGAGAAGACCTAGTAGGTTAGTCCATAGCTGTTGGTTGGTGCATGGTTTCCTTGGGGAGGGTGAGTTTCATTATCAAACAGTGGACCAGATAACCTGATCTCGTAAGAATTATACTTCAAAGTAAATGAATACGTAGCATTTCTTATACTGCTTACAAAAAATTATTTTGGATATTAAAGTATATCAATGCTGTCTGGATTTCTGTTTTATTTTGGTTTTTAATTAAAAGGTTGTTTGTTGATTGTCAATAATGTATAAATAAATGTTTCCTAATTGAAAATACATATGATGTTAACAATAGATTTTTGAATATTATCTTTTAATTATTAAGAATACAATTTAGTATTAGGCAGTGAAAATATTTCTATGGTCAGAACAAAAATTCTAATTTAAATAGTTATAAAATTCAGTTTTAGTGACTTTGGCTTTCAGTGATGGGTCACATGTTACAAATACAAACACCATATTTCTTTATCCATGGATTTACAACTGGTTTTTAATGTACATAAATCACATCAGAAACCCTAAAATGTAAGAAATTAATCATTAAAAAAAACTGCTAAGTGCCTTTTAAAAATTACCAACATAGACCTTCAAATTAAGCTTTCTAGTACATACCTAAAAATCTGAAGTCCTGGTTCATCAGGGGAGGAATTGAGCTGCATGACACTGTCCAGAGGAAGCGCTCCAAGCAGAAGACGCTTCTGTCTTATTCTCTTAAACGTGCTTTTCTCCTTTTTGTTCCTGCTGTGTAGCTTGTGCTGGCCTCTAACTCCCCAGTGTGGGGTAATAGGTGCACACCACCATGCAGAGTTTGTTTGTGTTTTGTGGGTTTTGTCTGTTTTTTGTTTTGTTTTATTTTTGACATGGTTTTATTCACTGCGTAGCCGTGGCTGGCCTGGCGTTCACAGAAATCTACCTACCTCTGTCCCTTGACTGCTGAGATTAAGGGGGTAGGGTCAGCAGATATTTGTTGGAGAGTTATTTTGAAAGCTACACATTGTGAGCTGTTTTTTTATTCCCATAAATCAGTTCCACTGTCAGGCAATGAGGTAATCATTTCTACCCTGAGCCCTTGACCTAGCCTACACATTTCATTCAGAGAAATCCAAAGTCGTGTTTAAATAAGCAGGGCATCAAATTGAAACGGAGTCAGAAGACCTCAGTACTTAGTCGAGATATTTGTCTGTGAATTAAGAGCCCAAACTGATCTCTTTTCTTTTTGATAAATTAGGGTAATGTTTATACCGCCTCTGTTTAACATATTTAAGAGAGATAAAAATTAGTAGATTTTTGTATGGTTGGAGATTTGTTTTAGAATTTGGAAAATACATATCTCTTCAAGTGAATTAAATAGAACTAACAATACACACTTTGATATCAGAGAGTTTTGGTTTTGTTTTGTTTTTTTATTTTGGGGTTTTTTTGTTTGGTTGGTTGGTTGGTTTTTCCAGACACGGTTTCTGTGTGGTAACAGCTCTGGCTGTCCTGGAACTCACTTTGCAGACCAGGCTGGCCTCGAACTCAGAGATCCACCTGCCTCTGTGTTTTTGTTTTTAAGGATCCCTCGAAACCTGGTGACAGTTTCCCTCTGTCCTCTCTAGGTCCTGAAGTGGGAGCCTCCCCGCAGAGCGGGGGGAAGAGCAGCGCTGCTGAGGGGGCCTTCCTGCCACAGACGCCCCCGTCCCCTCGGAACCTGATTCCACACGGACACAGGAAGTGCCATAGCTTGGGTTACAAGTCAGCATTTCAATTTTGTCTTTCCATTGTTTTTAAGTTGGTTACGGATGGATTTACTTTTGATTTCTTTGTTAGTAAAACATGTTTCTATATTCTGTTTACTTAATTAGTTAAGTAGAAATTAGGTGCCTGTGTGATTGGTCTTCAGGTTCAGTAAAAATCTATCTTGTTTGCCTACAAAGAGTTTTCTTTTACCTGCATTTGGAAATGAGTGTATCAGAGGAAGAAAAATCAGGAGCTCCGAGAGCCACAGTAATAAATCCAGAGAGCTATGCTGAAAGTTTCCTTTTAAAATTGTAGCCTTGTTATTAGAGCTATCAATTGTCGTGACAAATACAAATAATAAACTAAATTATAAGAACTACTCTCTTTAGTCCTAAATATAAGGGGAAACCCCAATTCTTACTTAGTGCCATTAGTTTTGCACTGTTGATTGCTGAAGGAGGAATGTATTTTCAGTGGGCATGTTCTGTTTCAGGACAACCTCAGAACACTCTTGATTGTCTCTGATGTTGTAAAGAGTGTTTCTCTCTGTTGCAGTTTCATTCATAAGATGAACACCGCAGAGTTTAAGAGTGCGACATTCCCAAACGCAGGCCCGCGGCACCTGCTGGATGACAGCGTCATGGAGCCGCATGCACCATCGCGAGGCCAGGCTGAGAGCTCCACGCTTTCCAGTGGAATATCCATAGGTGAGAGGCTCACTGGGGCCGCCCACTGCTGCAAAAAAGAATTTGAACAAGCAAGCAAAAACAAAATAACTTAGCCACAAAAACATTCATTAACCCTAGCACAGTGGTTCTCAATCTCCCTAATGCTGTGACCCTTTAATGCAGTTGCTCATGTGTGATGACCCCTAGCCATAAGTTATTTTGTTGCTACATCATAACTATAATTTTGCTACTGTCATGAATCATACTGTACATTTCTGATATGCATCTATCTCATATGCAACCCCTGTGTAAGGGCGTAGGCCGTTTGACAACCCGGTGTCATAACCTTCTTCCCTAGCATAAATTCAAAACATGATTTAAAACAAAGGCACAGTCAAATGTAGGGTGATGGTGATAGTTACTATTTTTCAAGTTTTGACTCCAAATGAGAAGGCATTTGAGAACTTTGGGAAAAGACTGTAGGCTGCTTTAATTGGTTAGCGCATGCAGTTTGGCTGAAAAGTGAGGAAAGGAAGAAAGGAAGGGGTCAAGTGTGACTCCAAAGTCATTTGAATCATCAGCTCGTTAGCTGATGGTGCTGTTACCATACACAGGACTGGAAGAGAATTGTCTGACTGGCAACATATTTATTGAAGTGTGACAGTCTAACTCGTGTAGACCAGCACTCTACCAGTAAACTACATCTCCAGCCCTTGGATTTTTTTGTCATCATTGTGTGTTTTTGTTTTGAGACAGAGTCGAATATTATTTGACCAAGGCTGTCTTTGAATGTAAAGTCCTCCCATCTCCACCTTCTAAATACTAGGGTGATTATTAGCGTGTACCACCAGAAAATTCATTTTTAAAGTAGAAAGTCTCAACTGGAAAAATTACTGATACAACAATAATAGAATAACTCTTGGTTTTAGGGAGTAGTGATGGCTCTGAACTAAGTGAAGAGACCTCATGGCCGGCTTTTGAAAGGTAAGAGAAATTAGCCACTGAAATTGCTTTGACCTTTGGCCTGTCTTAGGAAATAATATGAATGTGAATTGGAAAAAGTTGTTGTTACTTATTACTAAGTGACTAATCTTTTTACTGGCAGAAGAGATGGCAAGATATTTAACTCTGGAATTGTACATGAGAATGGCTATTGTGATCTTTATATATATTTATTTGGTGTTTACATGTGTTTTGAATTTTTGAAATTATAACATTTATTTTTTTAGCAATAATAAATGTCAAATAAAAATTTTTAAATAACCATAATTAACTTCGGTGTACCAAAATAACATAATTTCCATATGTCTGTGTAATCTAATGGTAACACATTTATTTAACTTTTGCATTCTTAAGGACAAAATGACAGTTAATTTTAAATTACAAGTAAGATTGACATTTGACACGAGAGGTCAGTGCATGTGCCGTGCTTTTCGCTAACCTCCTGTATGATCATGCTATCTTCCCTTGTTGCTTTAAGCTACAGACCCTGTCATCTGTACAGAGACAGTGTGCCATACTGATCATCAAATAGAACTCTCCCTGAGACTAAGGACAAGTTATTCAAATAGGTATTTGCCACACATCCATTTGAACTTGAAGTTACCACTTCAGTACCTCATCTGGCTCAAGACATTTGACTTGACAGAAATAAGTACTCCATTGTTACACATAAACCAAGACCCGAAGTCATAAGCTGCAAGTGGACTGGGGAGGTAGGGAGTTGGTGCTTGTTTTGCAATGCTGGGGGTTAAGCCCAGGGCCTCCCACTGGCCTCATCATTGCTTCAGTATTAGTGCAATATGAAAACTCCAGGTCAGTCACTTTTAAACAGGAACACTTGAAATTATATTTGAATCATTAATTTCAAACTGCCTGTTAGAAACTTTCTCTTTAAAGATTTCTCATGATTAACAGGATTGGTTAGCAGTTGTTTCTTAGGTTGTTTAAACTATAAACGCATAACCCAGTGTAGTGTTGCATCCCAGCAGGTTATCTCGGAAGGCATTTTGTAATGTGTTGACCTTCATACCTCATACTAGTGTTCTTCCTGTATGGCACAGTTTGTTTAAAATACGTTTGCAGTTAAAACAGCTATACCTGTGCCAGGGTTAAAGTAGTGGCTCTTCAAACAATTTGAAATCAGTTAAAAACTGCAGCCCAGAAAGATTTAGACTTGAAACACACACAGACCAAGTGCTCCATACCAAGCTTAGGGCCCTAAACATGTAGCACATGTAGCAAATGTTGTTCCATGATCCATCTCCCCAGTCTTTGAATCATTGTCTGAATTGTAACCACTATCTTCTCCCCTTATTTACTAGATTAAGTATCATGTATCTCATACTTTGGTTTTCCTAAACAAGAAAATACCATCGTTTCTGGGTTTATATTTCCTGTATCAAATATGATGTGATTTGGGATGAATACTGGTCCATACCATTCTTAGCATTTATTGGCTTTGACAGTTGATAGGAAAAACAGCACCTCTATGTACTCCTCAGTTTGTCTCTACTAGTTTCTTTGATAAGAAATTTTCCTCATTCATTTTAAGTTTATAAGCCACATTGCTTTTAGGTGTCTTCATAGGGACATAATAAATGAATTATTCAAACAATTCCATGTGTCATATTTAAACTGGAATCCAAGAAGAGCAAAGAGGGCTGTGGAACATTTTTAAGTTTCCATAAACAGTTGTTGTAACAGACATGAGAATGATAGCCTGTATAGCCTAGTGTGTACTTACACCTGTGTTTCTAGCGTCAGTAGAAAAAATTATAACTATGTTGCATGTTTTAAAAAAGAATCCTATCTTTCCCTTTTTACAGATTAATATAGAAAGCTAGATTACAAACTAGTACTATTCTAGGTGTTAATGATTCTATGAATAAAAATATGTGTAATGTATACAATTTATAATGGAATCCAACAGGAACAGATTATACCATTCTCTCGGCCCGGTGACAAGAGTGCCACGAAATGGCCATCGAAGCCACACGAAGGCCAGCAGGTACAATTCCCCTGCATCAGGGGCCATAGGACTCCCTTCTGCTGTTGGTGGCTGGCTCATATGGGTGTTGTCTGACATTTTTTTTCTCTTCTTTCTCAGATAATTGGTTTTAAAACTAAACAAATTGCCCATGAAAACTTTCTTTCCAAGATTTATTTTAGTTTAAATTTGAACTATTCTTTCTAAGTCACAGGGCTGATTATTAAAATTTGCATCTTTATGTCACATTTTTAAAATGCTACAAAATCGTTAGCCCTTTGACTACACACTGTCTAATAATGCTGATTACGGCTGAGCTGTGTAAAAATCAATTTGTTACTCTTAAGTTGCAATCAAAGCATTTCTTTTTCTAGTAAGTTTTTATTCTATTTGTCTTTTTTAAGTAAGTTTTTTATTCAGATAAACCATAGAGCCTAAATTTCGACAAGTCTGTTTCATTAAATAATTTTTTAGCTGGGCCTCTCTGCATTGTATTAGCTGTAGAAGCACCTAAAGATGATCCATGCGGCGGGTGGGACTCATAACAGGAAATCACTCAGAAGAACAGAGCAGCTCTTGAGAAGCAAACCCTGTCAGCTTGATGGTGTCTCCTCTTGTGTGTTCCCTCCTTTTAAACAGCTGGAGCATGAAAATTCCAGGTTGTCACTTTGAAGACACCTAAATAATTGTAAAGAAATTAAACATCTGCATTCTTTGCTGTGTTCAGAGTTCTACATCTCATAACACATCACCAGAGATTGGCATTTAAATCATTCTGTTTTAAATATAGACTCTAAAATAAACTGAGGAAAGATATTACAATGATTACTAAAATATATGAAATGGGAATCCTGAGTGTGGGGGTTCTTTGTTAGATCTCATAGGCACTGGTAGCTTTTGAATGTCACTAAAACTTACTACAGAAAGCCAGTTTCTAAAAGCGTGTTATTGACACTGTTACTTTTATTTATATACTTTAAAATTAAGTGTGAGTTTTCTGGGGTTATTTTTGTAGGGTTTTTGTTTGTTTTGTTTTGAGCTTGTTAGTTGCATTTTCTGTTTTATATACTTAAATACTTGTAACAAAATCCCTGTCTCTCTTGCCAGCAGTCAGAGTTTCTGATGCGTTACCACAGTGATGTACTGTGGCATGCTAAGAAGGGGAAAAAAAAGCCTTAACTTTCTAAACTAATCTTGGTTCAAGTAAATTCCTCCTCTCTTTCTAAGTTGTATCTGTTGAAATATGTAATTGGATGTGTGTTTAATCATCTGACTTTAATAACTTCCTCGTTAGCTTTATGACAACTTACAAATCTCAAATCAATAAGTCTTTAAAATCCTCAGTGTCTTACCAGCTCTCAATAAAGTATCAAAGTTTTAAAATTAAGAATAATGGGGTTTCATTTACCGACCCTCTTAATGACTGCTTCAGACATGTGCTTAGCCGCTTTCTGTTTGGTCTTGTCGTTACAGTTCTGCGGAGTCGGAAGACTTGGCGGTGCACTTGTACCCGGGAGCTGTCACTATTCAAGGTGTCCTCAGAAGAAAAACTTTGTTAAAAGAAGGCAAAAAACCCACAGTAAGATTCCTCTTATTCTAATGTAGGTCTGAAGATACACGAATGGCCCGAGAAGCATGAAGGTTGGAAAAGAAGCAGATCCATAGTAGAGTTGTAGTCACTAAAAAATACACTGTCCTTATTAGGGTTGCTTTGGTTTCTCCTGGACAAGGAGAGCTTCACTCTGAATCAAGAAGGTGAGCACACAGAGACAGGAAGTACGCATGGTTTCTCGCGTGGGGTATTCCCCAGAGAAGATTGCTTGGACATGGGTCTGTCAGCTTTATTAGGTGACCTCACTGGGTGTTTGGGATCCCAAGCCTTTCTCAGAGTGAATTTTGAAGCACAAAAGCCATGTCCTGAGTTGACACACTTCATTTAACAAGAGTAGTTAGCTAGATGTGAGACTACAGAAGCCAAAGAGCAGGGTTAGTGCATTTAGACTTTCCCAGAACTGTGGAGTTTGCTGGGTTAGGCCTTTGTTTTGGTTTGGGTAGGTGGGGCTGGTTGTGCTGAGGTTGGGGCCTCACTGCAGCTTGTATTCTGACTCGGGCGGTCACTGTAGCTTTCCCCATTGACTTGGGCAGTCTTGTTTGGTCTAAAAGTTATTTGTGCACAGGAAGTGAAGAATGAAGGGAAAGGAGTCACTGCTCCAGGTCATCACATTCCCTTACCCTGCTGATTAAAGTATTAAAGCTATTATGTAGGTTGCATCTAAATCACATTTTAAATGTGCTTAAATCAAATAGTCCTGAACTTCAATTTCTAAGGTAATTCTTACCCAAAATTATTTTTTAATGGACCCTGAAAATACATTAAAAATCACAATAATAAGCTGGGTATGGTGGCATACACCTTTAATCCCATTATTCAGGGAGTAGAGTTTACATAATAAGTTCCAGGCCAAACTAGGTCTACACAGTGAGACCTTGTCTCAAAAAAAAAAAAAGAAGAAAAAAAAGTATATCATAATTTATTTAGAAAAATTGAAAGTAGGGTAATTTCTAAGAACTAGAATAATTTTGTTCTATTAGTTTTTTTAACTTTGTAATGTATTTTTCCATGTAAACAGAATCCTAGTACTAAATGTCCTCCAAATATCCCTGCCAGAAACAAGAAGCTAACAGGACAGGACTTGTGGTATATAGCAAAAATCTTTAGTTTTTCTCACAGCGTAATAATTTAACTACTAAGAAAAGTTTTTTCTTTTCTCAAATCACAGTACAATTTAATTTAAAATATATATCTACTAGGCGGTGGTAACACGTGCCTTTGATCCCAGCACTATGGAGGCAGAGGTAGGCGGACCT
Source organism: Arvicola amphibius (assembly GCF_903992535.2). NCBI lineage: Eukaryota > Metazoa > Chordata > Mammalia > Rodentia > Cricetidae > Arvicola > Arvicola amphibius. The sequence goes on from NC_052058.2 coordinate 64,723,896, forward strand.
CTTGACTTTGAGGCCAGCCTGATATATACAGTAGAAGTTCCAGTCTGGGTTACATAGAGAAACCCTGTCTTAAAAGAACATTTAAAAAAATAAGAATAATAAAATGTATACTTTGGCACATATCTACACTTAGAGCTTTTGAAAATCTAAGGGATTATGAAAATGTGAAAGTGGTCCGTCTATGTCATCTTATGTTGCTTTTTAAATCACATTAAACCAAAGGTGCACACACTCAGAAAGCTCATCACATTAAACCAAAGGTGCACACACTCAGAAAGCTCATCACATTAAACCAAAGGTGCACACACTCAGAAAGCTCATCACATTAAACCAAAGGTGCACACACTCAGAAAGCTCATCACATTAAACCAAAGGTGCACACACTCAGAAAGCTCATCACATTAAACCAAAGGTGCACACACTCAGAAAGCTCATCGCATTAAACCAAAGGTGCACACACTCAGAAAGCTTGCTCTCCAGCGACCTGAGTCACACGTGGGCTGTTGTCTGCTAGGTGCTAGAATCCAGCAGTAAGCATGCAAAACTAAGTGCCTGCCTTGTGAAGAGTGTACTCCACTAAGGAAAGCGGAGAGGTTGGCATACAGATGGGCTTCCAAAGGCCAACTGCGTTGCTAGCTCCGTGAGGAAGTGTCCCCAGAAAGAGATCTGTACACCATCACGGCCCTGAGTTCGTGTTCTTTCTGCCTCAGCTCCCTGAGTTATGGGTGTGCTGCTGTCTGTGCCCACTCCTTCCCTTGTTGTTTTGGGTTTTTGTTATTGTGGTTTATTTTTCAAGACAGGGTTTCTCTGTGTAGACCTGGCTGTCCTGGAACTTCCTCTGTAGACCAGTCTGGCCTCTGACTCACAGCAATCCTGAGTGCTGGACTTTAAGGCGTGAGCACACATGTACTGGGTCACCCTGTGTCAGCACTGCTACGGGATGGTGTGATAAAGGAAAGACTGGTGAATGTCAGTGAGCAGAAACCGTAACAATAGCTGCTAGCCCTGGAAGCTGCAAGAATGAAGTTTAATAGAAAATGGGAGAAACAAAAGCAGGGGCAAGAGCGAGAACTTTGCTGTGAAAGAGCGAGAGAGCTGGATGGTGTCGAGAGGGCAAGGGGCTCTAAGGAGGGAGAACTCGGGCTCACTGTAATTTGGTGGAAGAGGGAGGAAATTGAGATGCAGTGGAGAGAGGAATTACTGCATACACAAATTAAGAAAGAGGAACTGGATGTCCAGAGCATAAAGAGTTAAGTTTATAGCTGAGTGATGGTAGTTCATGTCTTCAGTCCCAGCCTGGTCTACAGAGTAAGTTCCAGGACACCCAGGACTACACAGAGAAATCCTGTCTCAAAAAAAAAAAAAAAAAAAGAGTTGAGTTTGTCTTTGATAGCTTCAGGGTTAACAGAACTTTGGTATCTAGAAAGAAGGCTGATTTTTGTGAGTCTATAAACAGGCAGTTATGTTGAAAATACGAGTTTTTATTTTTTAATCCAGATTTAATCTATTTAAGCAGAAATTATGTAATGACATCATGGGAGTTAGTATAATAGAACTTTGAGGAGTGGGTATGAAGTAGTTTTCTATACAAGTTCCGGGATAGCCAAGGCTACACTGAGAAACCCTGTCTCAAAAGAAAAGAAAAGGAGAAAAGAGAAAGAAAGAGAGAGGGAAAATAGTTGAAAATAGTTGTCTATAGAGAAAGAATACAGTGACTTGATTGAGTAAAAAAATATTAATAAGTACTATGAGATTGGTAAACACAATCTTACCTGTTGGCAAAGCTGTGTTCCCTCCCATGATACTCTGCTGCTAAGTAATCAGATACAAAGAAAAAAGCTTCTTCTGTCCTTCCCCCTTAGTTTTTGAGACAAGATCTCTCACTAAACCATGAGCTCAGTGGCTAAACTGGGTGGCCAGCAATCTCCCTGTCTCCCACCCCCAGATGTTAGCAACTGAACACAGCCTTTCCATGTGCTGGGGATCTGAACTCTGGTCCTCATGCTTGCATACAGCAAGCTAGCACTTTATTGGCAGAGCCATCTCTTCAGCACCCAAAAGTTAGGATTCTTGATGAGATGTGGAAGTACTTGACTTCTGAAGTGTCTTCACTGAAAGTGACAGTGATGTCCGAGATGCAGATTTAGAGATGCTGTAACCTGTCTCTAATAACTGAAGTGAAGAATAGAATAGTGTCACTAGAAGGTCAAGTCAGAGCCTTTCAGTGATGTTTTCAAGTTTATCCCTCTCCAGGTAGCGTCTTGGACAAAGTACTGGGCAGCCTTGTGTGGAACACAGCTTTTTTACTATGCTGCCAAATCTCTGAAGGCTACAGAAAGAAAACATGTAAGTATTCCTCTTCAAAACTATTGGCTTTGTTTCGCTTCTTCCTGGTTGTACAGAGAATATCCCTAGTAGGATACAAGATAACGTTTCTCATCCAGCAGCTGTCATGCTTACTCCTAAATGCATGTTATAGTTGGAAATGTGTTTAAGCAGCCATTCCAAGGAATGCCTTGGAATCACATTTGTATTTTCAAGTTTTTCCATTGCAAATGTGAAAATAGCACATTGCAAATATCTGTTTTGGGATTAGACCTGTCTCAGCCTGCATTGGGTCAGACCATGGCTCAAAACCCCTGCCTTGTAGCCTCAGTTCCAACTATTTAAATGTGAACATGAAAACAATACCTAAAATTCTGTCCCATATCTGGGCATGATGACACACACCTTTAGTCCTAACACTCAGAGGCAGAGAAGTTATGATCTGATTTCAAGGCCACACCATGAGTTCCAGGACTACATAGAGAAGACCCTGTTCAAAAAAGAACAACAGCAAAAAAAAAAAAATCTATCTCAGACTCTAATGCAGCATTTCTCCCAACGGTGAAGAGCCACCTGTGGGCACATAGTATGAAAGCAGCTTGCTTTCATACCCTCCATGGTTCCTTAAAAGCCTCTTGATGCTCTTTTCTCTGTATGCAGCCTTTTAAATTATGGAATGTTTACTTTTTAATTAGTATACCAAGTCTTAGATTTTATTATGGTATTTCACACATAGGTTTTGTCTTGTTGATCTTCCTTCCCCCATCTTTTCCCACTGCCCCCAGCCTATATCCCCTTTCTTCCACCAGAAGTCTCTTCCCTCTTTATGCCACATATTCTGTGCCCCTCCCCCAACAACTCTCTCTTCTTCTGGTCCCCTTCTTGGTTTCATGGCCTAAGCAGACCCGCATCTACACACACATATAAACATAGAAGCTAGGATCCGCAGGATCTGTGCATAAATGTGGGTTGTCGCACACAGTTTTTGAATCCATCCATTTCATGCAGTTTTCACATTTTCTTTGACTGGATAAATTCTGTTGTCTATATAGCATATCTTTACTATCCATTCACCTGCTGATGGACATGTAGGTTGGTTTTGTTTGTTTAGTATTGTGGATAGAGCAGCAATAAACATGGAAGTGCAAGTATCTGGTGTGATAGAATATATATAGGTGCATGCCCAGAAATGAAATAACATAAAACCTGGGTTTATGGGTCTGGTCTTATTTCCATTGTGGGTGCACTCCCACACACAGTAACCAAGGCTTCCTCCTTCCCCACATTCTTACCCGCATTTGTTATCTTGATCTAGACTAGGTGAAGTGGAATCTCAATGTAGTTTTAATTTGCATTTCCCTGGTGGCTAAGGATATTAAACACATTTCAAAATATTTACTGGCCATTTGTGTTTTATGCTTTGATAACTGTCTAGTCCTCTCAATAGTTCATTTATTACTTGGCAGTTTGGTTCATGTCATGTTTAATTTTTATTTGCAAATTTCATACATGAGTACACTGTATATGAATCATTCTGCCCTTGACTCCTCTTGTGTCTCTTCTCTTGAATTCATGACATTATTTTTTTTTTGTGTGTGTGTGTGTGTGTGTGTGTGTGTGTACACAAAGATATGCAGCCTACTGAACCCAATTAGTGTCACCCTTGTTTGCATGTGTTTAGAGATGTCCACAAAGATTACAATGAGTCAAAGGCCAGCTTGGGCTACAGTGTGAGACCTAATTTCAAAAATGAGGGAGGAGAGAAGAAAAATACTTGGCAACCATATGCCATACATATACCTGAATTGGAGTTATTATTTGTTGGTCCATGAAGAATAAACTTGGGAAGAAAGAAGAGGTATTATTTTGTTATGTCTCTGTTTTTTGAATGTTTAAAAATGAAAGCATACTGATTATATATAAAGTTTTAGTTGAAGTATAGTCATTGCAAAAAAAACTACAGCTATGTTTAAATCTATCAGTACATAGTAGTGATTGAACAATGTGTTTTATTAGTTAAAATTTTAAAAACCAAACCTGCACTTGGGAGAAAACGCTGTGTTATTTATAAAGAATAAAACAGAAAAATAGAACAGGGAAATTAATGGAAGGTGAAATGTACTAACTAACCGGCTTGATTAAATGATTATTCATTAGACAGAAATGTAAAGATGGATGATATTGCATTAGCTGTGATGTAAGATTACATCAGGTCAGAAAGTGTGTATGTATGTACAAGCATGTGTGCTTGCCTGGGTGGGGGGCTGTCAGTATTCCTTTAATATACTGTAATTCCTCATCTAAGAAAATCTTCTCCGGCTACCTTTGAACAAGTGCACAGAGATATCAGTAGAAGGATATTCCTATAATGGTTACAATAACAGAACTCTTAAAATACACAAAATAATTATCAGTAAGGGAATAGTTGTTAGTCATTTAAAACCACAATCACAGCATAAATATACCCAGTTAGCATGAAACTGTCAGTAACCGCACAAGTTCCATGCATAGGAAGAAGTCAGCAAAGAGGCATCACTTCACAAATGTGACTCTGTGCCCTTGTGGGGTGTCTGTATTGATATCTCATCCACCTCATGCAGCAGAGGTTAGGAGGAGCATCTTAGAAAGTTGCGCTGTCTGTTCTGAGTGAGTTAAGCACTGTCGGGTGTGCCACCCTAACCTGGTCTCACATCACTGTTATACTGTAGTCATTCCTTCTGTTACTTTGAACTGAAAGATACGTAATAAGCGAGCGTGTTTAAGCCTCCTCTAGCATAAGACAAAGCACATCACCAGAGCTGTCGTTGCTGTGAGGGAGCCATTCTCAGATGGGCATCATCTTACGTGTCATTTTTGTCATGGCTTTGTTTTCTGTCAGAGTTTTAACATACATGTTTCCTTACATAAACGGCAGTTTAACTTTTTAACAGTACTTGCATTTACATTCTCTTCCTTTTTCTCACTGTGTAGCCTCTCTGGGCTGGACCTCACTCTGTAAACCAGGCTGGCCTTGAACTCAGAGGTCTTCCTTCCCCTGCCTCTGCTGGGATTAAAGGTGTGCGCCACCACACCCAGCTGCCTTTGTGAGTTCCTCTGCTTTGTACTGTTGAAGTCCTTGTTGATGTCTGTGGTTGTCACTGCTTTTCATAGCCAAATAGTCTTCTATTTTATGAGTTTACCATAATTTAGTCATCATTGTTTTGATGAGTATTTGATAGGTTTGTTTCTTCCCTATTTCTGTTGTGGATATTCTTGTGCACAGATTCTCTGGGTTATGTCTTGAGGAGTGTAAATATTAAGCTTTTCCAGAAAAGGCAAATTAGGTTTCCTGTCACCAGAAATAATGGGGCTCCCTGTGGTCGCGTGCCTGTGGAGCACAGCTTTATTTTTAAGTAAATTGGTTACTTAGTGAGTTTCACCCTTCCCGTGTTTTTTTTTCATAAAATGGCTGCAGATCTGTTGCTTATTCTTATTTTAGTTATTTAGGTAATAAAGTTCTACATTTAACCACGTCACACTAGCAATCACATGGTGGAAGTGACTTTTACTCTGGCAACTTTTTTTCCACACTGCTAGATTTGAGTTGCAGTATTTTTAGCAATCCTTATTCCTGTTAGTGAGACTAACCTTTACTTTCTGCCCTTTCCCCACAGGAAAGAGTGGTTACCTATGAAAGTAACCAACATGCTAAAAACACCTCCCTTTTTTAATTTTTGTAATTTTTCTTGGTTTTGCAAAATACAAGTAAGAATTGTTGGATAGCCTCACTCGCATATGAAATCATCAGACTGAGGAAGCACACGTGTTAGGATGCAGCCGTGGCTCTTAAGTCAACAGTTCTCAGCCTGTGGGTCACAAGACCATGGGAAAACACAGGTGCTTACATTGCAACTCACAGCAATAGCAAAATTAGTTATGAAGTAGAACAAAGTAATTGTATGGTTGGGGTCACCACATGTGAGGAACTGTATTGAAGGGTCACAGGGTTAGGAAGGTTGAGAACCACTGCTCTAGGAGGAAACACTGTGACCAGGAGAAGCAGCAGATTGACAAGCACGCTTTCAGAAATGTACAGTGCAACAGTGGCTGGGATGAAGCGTGGCACTTGGGCATGCCTATGTAAAAAGGGCATGCCACGCTGACCTGGGTCAGCATTAGGTCGTACAGCTGACCTCTCCTAAGGTCAGTGAGAACTGTCCATAAAAGCCACTGGTTGCCACCATTTGTTTTCTCTGGTTATCTTACATCCTAGTTCAAGTCAACGTCAAATAAGAATGTGTCTGTGGTGGGGTGGATGGTGATGATGGCCGACGATGCAGAGCATCCAGACCTCTTCCTGCTGACTGACTCCGAGAAAGGTGAGCTGCTAGCCAGACGGGGGTCAGCGTGCTGCAGACACTCACTCCTGAGCCCTGATCCTGGTTCTGCTATATCACCAACAGGGAGGTATTGGAGGAATATTGTGTCTTTTGATAGTACTTTAATTCCATTTTTATGTTCTAAGCTTAAATTAAAAGCCCAAGTAATCCAACTCATGGAATCTATACTCTGACTTTGAACAAAGGCTCACTACATGTAATATAGGCAGTACCTCCTAGAGTAAGCGCACAGTAAGGTTGGGGTGATAATCTGCAGACTGTCTAGAGAAACCACACGGTTACTTTAATGAACAGTCAGGGAACCACAATCCCTTTACTGTACGTAAGGTAGAAAGGTGATTTTCTGAACGTCAGATCCTATGAGCAGATGGCATAAGGAATTGTACGTTGGGAGATGAGGCTGCAGCTGAAGAGAAATCTGAACTGAGCGCTGGAGTCTGTTTCACTCGGTCTTCTTGTCTGGCTGGGATGTTCAGTTGTGTTGTCCTTAAATGTATTCTACTTGCTTTTGGTAATTTTAGGAAATTCCTACAAGTTTCAAGCCGGCAGCAGGATGAATGCGATGCTGTGGTTTAAACACTTGAGTGCGGCCTGCCAGAGCAACAAACAGCAGGTGAGGCCTTCTCCTCCTCAGACTCTGCAACTTCTACATTTTTATTTATGTATGTTAGAGAAAGACATGCATAATATAATAAATAGCCAAGGCTGGCCTAGAACTCACTAGTTAGCTCAGGCTGACCTCAAACTTGTGATTCTCCTGCCTCAGCACTAGTGTTCTGGGGTTTATGTATGCACTACCATACCTAGTTGGATAATTTTCTCAGTAGTGCATAATTTTTGTTGTTTATAGAAATCAGTGAGGTGTGAAATCCATATTTTAGAAAGATAATAAGTAAACAAAACTGTGCAATACAGAGTGAAAAGAAGAGAGACTGGTAGGGAAAGTACCATATGTAACCGAGCTTTCCCAGAGACAGTGATGCTCACGTGAGGGGTGGGAAGATGGAGAGTGGAGGGCCAATTCAGGCAACAGCCAGCATGCCGATAAAGCTAGAAGTTTTTAAAATATCCAGAGACATGGCCAGTGTTTGAGAAAATGACAGGTCAGAAGGGTGAAATCCAGGTGGTACTTGAACAGAGCTCTGATTTATCTTTGGTAACAACTTGAAGTGGGTTCCCATGGTTGCAGTGAAGCCATGGTGACCCAGTGGAAAGCTTGTCTCTGTACAGGGCGGCTGTCTCTTGTGCTGTGTTCTCTGGGCCCTCTTGCAGAGTTGCCCTGAACCACAGCTTAGCAGACAGGAAACAGCCACAGTCGTGGAGTTTGCTTGAAGCTTTTCTAGCTACACAGATTTGAAAATCACAGATTTAGGCCTTACCATTTACATTTGTGTCACCATTGTCTATCGGTGTTGTGCACTATAAATTCTGAGAGCTTAAACTGTTGGTTTTTACTCTGTTATGTTACATCAGGCTACTGCAACTCTTCCTAAATAAGAAAACTGGCTCCAATGCACTAATGACTTTACACAGTCAACAAGTGCAGGTGCTGGGCCTTGAGCCTAGTTGCCACTTGCCTTTCCTTTGTAAGGGTTGTCGGGTGGGCTTTTTTCTATCATAATTATTTCAGTGATGTGTGGAGGAGAAAAAAAAATTGGTACAGCCTTTAGCAACTCCTTGAAGGACTTAAAACACAAAGGTTTTTGCCCATATTAAATTAGTGTCTGGGGCAGAATGAAAGAAACAGTCTTTATTTTACCTAAGATAAATAAATAAGGCTTTCAGAGTTCTCTTCCATGCTATGCATTTTCTTTAAATATGGTCAGAGGTATTCTTATTTATAAAGAATCTCAAATCCCAGCTAGCTGGCAGTGCCACACACATTTAATCCCAGCACTTGGGAAGCAGAGGCAGATAGATCTCTGAGTTCTAGGACACCCACAGAGAAACCCTATCTCAAAAAAACAAAAACAAACGTCTCAGGTTTCAAGATTAATCCAGGAGTATGCATAGCAACTAGCGTAAAGAAAGGCGCACATCTTTTACTGTCTTAGTAAACCTTCCTGCCAGGCGGTGGTGGCGCACGCCTTTAATCCCAGCACTCGGAAGGCAGAGGCAGGCGGATCTCTGTCAGTTTGAGGTCAGCCTGGTCTACAAGAGCTAGTTCCAGGACAGGCCCCAAAGCTACAGAGAAACCCTGTCTCAAAAAAAAAAAAAAAAAAAAAAAAAAAAAAAAAAAAAAAAAAAAAAAAAAAAACCCTTCCTAATATCACACAGATGTGCAAAAATGGTTTGGTTTCTGCTTGTTTTATATTAAACAGTCAGAGAGTTAGCAAATTTATAATAGAACCTATGAAGTTTGAAAATTATTCGATGACCCTGACTCAAATGCAAAACACCTTAAGACACATTTGGGAGATTTAGAAAATAAAACTCACTTTTTTAAAATAAAGATTCCATATCACCAAACCTGGGATCTTAAGCACATGAGCCCTTGAGTTATAACTCAGTTATGATATTGTCTCGTAGAATTGGCTGCGGCTGGAGAGACTGTACCGTGGGTGAAAATGCTTGCTGCTTCTGTGTGGTTTGAGTCCCATCACCCACATCTAGGTGCCCAGCTCCAGAGGGAGCAGGTACAGAGAGAGTCTGACCTGTCAGAGCCCCTGAACTGCTGTAAGCTGACTGAGCAGCTGGGGGGCTGTGCTGAATGTGGCCCCCTGTAGCCCTCGGGTAGAGAGAGCAGTTGGGTTTTGCAGGCCTGAGGTATACCCCATTTAACTAGCACACACAAGGCCCTGCCGAATTTCATCCCCAAGACCACGGTAAAAACTTTAATTCACACAAGATAAATTTGACTGAAGGTAAATTTGACTCTTCGTATTTCCTGTAGAGCTCTCCGTGTAGCTTTCTTACATGCACATGAGAATTGATGTGTGGAATCTGTTTATTTGAGTAAACAGCCATTAGGCCCCTGAATGGCACAAAAACATCTGTATTCTTCCTCCTATGCAGGCATGCCTACTTGAAAGAACATATTAACTCAATAATTTCCTAAAATGATTTGGCCTGCTGGACTCACTGTTATAGATCCCTGAAGCATTTCCTATCAAATTCCTCTTAAAAGAAATTAAGCAATGTGATGGCATGTAGATGGAGGCAGCTCGTTCGTCCCCAGCCTCCCAGACCCAGATAACCACACAGAAACTGTATTGATTTCAACACTGCTTGGCCAATAGCTTAGGCTTCTTATTAAGTAATTCTTACATCTTAACCTGTCCTTATTATTTTTGTATTTTACCACAAGGCTCATGTTTTACCAGTAAGGTTCTGGCAGGCAGGCATCTTTCTCCTTTGGTGGCTACATGGCGTCTCTCTGACTCTGCCTTCTTTTCTCCTCTGTCTCTGCTCGGAATTCCCACCTTGCTCTATTCTGTGCTGCCATAGGCCCAAAGAAGTTCCTTTATTAACCAATGGTAATAAAACATATTCACAGCATACAGAGGGGAATCCCACATCAATGACTCGTGCTTGCATTCCTAATACTAACAAGTTCAAGACTGGCCTGTGTAGCACAATTAGTAAAAACCCAGAGACACATATTGGGGTTCAACCTGAAGGTTAGAAAAGCAAAACAGCCAGCCACTGGCTATACGTCTACCTCAGTCCAAAGTAGCAATCGTGCCTCCAGGACTCCTCAGAATAAGACTCTGAGAGCTGTGTCCTCCCGTCTTATATTCCTCTCTAGTGCTGGGATGAAAAGTGTGCCTCGCCGCCTGCTCTGTGAGGCTGACTTGGGCAGCTGTTTTACTCTCTGATCTTCAGGCAAGCTTTATTTATTAGAATACATATGAAATATCACTACAGGCCTGGGATACAAAGTTGAGACCTTGTCTTAAGAAAAATACACATAGGTCAGAGTGATTTGGGTTTGGACAGAATACCTGCTAAATTAAGTTTATTAGATTTTATATAAGTTGTTGAAAACAGCTTAGTAGAAATCTACATTTTGTATATAATAACACAATTTATATGTTAAATTTTGAGTTATGGAGCCCTCGTTCCAGAGGGTACTCTTGAGGGGAAAATCACTTTAGGACATGGTGACAAATGTAGGCAGTGACTAGTAAACCAGCTTCTGAGCAGTCTGTTTGGAGTGGCAACAGTCAGTGTGGGCTGCTTGTGTTTTTAGGTTCCTACAAACTTGATGACATTTGAGTAAAAGCCGGAGAAAGAGGAAGTGTACCGTTGTTCCTGCATGGAGCATGGACCTGCTGCGAGCACCAGCCGCACCATACTGTGCCAGGAAGAGCCCCCAGGCTCCAGCCCAGCCTCCGGAGCTCAGAACCAAAAGCACTAATTTCAGGGAATGAAGTGAGATGTTCCCAGAGAACAAATTGGAGTTGCAAAACAAACTGCCATGAACTGCGCTTCTATCTCGGAACTGACCTGTGGAAACCACTGCCTTAACAGAGTGAGAGGAGAACCCCACCACACAGTGCGTGTGAATCTCCGGTGGTGCTGGGCTTGGAATAAATTGTAGCTACTTTGCGTTTCTTTTAACTTTGTACTAATTTTGGAGGGGAAACCATCTTTTTTTAAATACACTTTAAAAAGGAAAACCCTTTCTAATGGATTCCATCCAGAGCTGTTTTAGGTGCAGTGAGAAGAACCTGGGAGGAGCAGGCCAACGGCCCACCACAGGGTCTGCTCAGCCTCTGCTCCTGGCTTCCTCATTTCTCCACAGCAAGACGTGGGAGTTGGATGATGGCAGTGGAAGCTGTGGGGGTGTATTTGGGATATGGTTGCTTTATTGGGGTGAGGGGTGTGTTTAAACTCTACACTTCGGAATTGAGTGCTAGAAGGAGAAGGTGACCTCCTGAAGGAGGTGCAGAGGCCAAGCGTTCCCACGCAGCAAGCTCCAGAAAACACCTTGTTTCTCTCTGCTTTACCTTCTGTTGAATTCACTGTTGGGCCACAAGTCTGCATAGAAAATGATAATCCCAAGCTGAGGTTTCTGTAGATTTTTCTCAAGTCAAGTGGAGTCTCCAGCTACAGGTGTTCGTCGTTGTGGTGAAGACCCTGGTATTCACCAGGGTCTCGCCCTTTGCAGTGTTTAAGGTGCATTATGCCAGACTTTTTATTAAATTTGTTTTTGTTCAGTATGAGGTTCAAGACCATACTTGTTTAAAAGATTCTTCATATGTATGTATTTTATTGTGAGACAAAACAGTTTTAAGAAGAATAAAGGCAAAGTTTGCAGCTCTAGGAGTTAAAAATATAAAACCATTTCTCTGTATGACTTCCCAAGATGTACCAGAGCATTTTTAGAAAGCTTACTATCGGTCCCCAACCTGAAGCTATATTTTGTTATAACTGGCCAAGCAGTTTTGAGAGTGCTTTCCTAGGCGATAACGCATTTAATTTTTAAGGTAATGGCTCCACGTTCAGAGGTCTTGGCTTACACCTCCAAAGCAAATTGTTCTTTCTTTGAGTCACACATAAAATTTCTCACATTTGTATTCTTAAAGAATTGTGTACTTTTTATCAGAACTATTATATCAAGTCCACTGAGCTTAATTAGAAAATACTGTGTGTACAATAATTTGGCTAAATAATTAGCTAAAAAAGAGATCAGTTCAGGAGAAAGTGAAGAGCCTTTTCTGAGTGTTTCTAATTTAAATAATTCAAATGTATTTGTTATGTGACAGAAATACATTATTTGGTGTTTCATTGACAAGCAGGGGAAGGCACACATCGCCTGTATGGAATGATTTTTCATATAATGGTCTAAGCTTAATCCATGTTGGGTATACACAGACAAACATTACTGAGTAGCCAGCAGTATTATAATGTAGACTTTGTACATCTTACTTTGTTTTGAATCTTTTTAGCAATATCTTAGTTTATTTTGCTCCTGAAATGTTTTAAATAGTGTACTGCTGTTTTTGAGATACTGTGAATGAGAACCCTGTGACTTATTACTACTTTATCAGAGTAAGCTAAGCCGTGACGTTGTAAGTGAATCGCGTCTGTGGAGATGGGCAGCTAGCACAGGCCAGCCTCACAGTTTTGCCAGAGAGAAAGCACAGAGGGGGAAGACATGTTTGCTGCATCCAGCTCTCGACACTTACGGGTGTGTAGGGGGAGAACCACGTTCAGATTTGATTAGCCAGTCTGTGTTAGCACTGTGGCCTCTGGCTGACTGAAACTATTTTTCTACCTTAAAATTTGCTTTAAACATCAGCTGTTGTTTCTTAGGATGATTTTAGAAACTGTGAGAGATGAGTGACATAGAATAGCTTGAGTTTTTTGATCTATAATTCACAAAATGGTAGCAGATTATAATTGAAGCAGAGAAAACATTGCCAAACTATATTAAATATTTGAGTACTTTATTTGTTGGAGAATGAATCCTATTACACAATCTTATTACACTCAGTTGTAAAGTGACTCACAGGCTCATTTTCATGAACATTAAAGCTCATTCGTTTCTCTCCTAGCCAGGGAGAGCTCTTTAGAAATTCATTTAAAGCATATACTTCAGCTGGTGTATAAGCAGACTGAATGGGGTGTTGGAGACTTGGTGCAGTGGTGTGCAGTGCTAGCCTTGTCTCGTCTGACAGCGTACTTTTCTTCAGTCCGTCTTCCGAGTGTACCTGTGGAGCGACCGCAGAATGCCCGGGCCCTGTTTGCGCTTCACGTGCTTATTTTCAAAATAATTTCGCTAGAGTGTCTATGCTGTAAGGGTCAAAAGAGAATTGATGGGATACATCGTTTTGGTTTTGTTCAGTGTGTATTTGTGTAAACAATTCAAAGGAGGACCCAGTTCGGGAGTACCTCTCTCCTCGGCATGTTTCTGTGGCAGTCACTGTATGAGCAGAACCACCTTCTTCATAGTCGGCTGCTCTTGGGCCTCGCTGTCATAGTCAGGGTGATGACAGCTGCAGAGCTTTGATGATGGGCTTTGTTTCCTCTGCCAGGTTTATAAAGAAGCCCAACAAGCAGTGTGGTTATCTGGGAGGAATGGAGTCACACTTAGACCCCTCCGTAGCTAAGATGGGTCCCTGTGAGTGCAGCTTCGTCAGCCTCTGGGGATTATGAGCATTTAGCTATCCAAATGACTTTAGCAGAAAGTCTTTTCCTGAGGTTAAATCTGTTAATTACATACTCTTAAAACTGAGGCACTGTATTGCTTGGAGATGAGTACTAATAGACTTAATTCATTGGCTTTTTAAGAGAACATACCTTTTGTTGGTACCCTCCTGTCATGGAGGCACTTTCCTTTCTGACTGGGTTTTTGAGCCATCCTGTTACCGTCTGCAAACAAAGAGGTACCAGTGTGGCTTAATGGAAGATAAGCGTTAATTTAAAAAATCCTCTGCCCCCACGACTTTGAAAAGAATTATATCCTTTTGAAAATGAAGCTGAACTTGATTGTGCCGGAGCCCCAGCAGTAGTGCTGTGAGAACAAGGGAGCCCGTGGTGGGCGTGTCTGACTTTAGCCTTCTCTTAGGGCTTGCGCTCATTTTCTCTTCTTTTGTATTATTTCCTTTACCATCCTGATTTTACAGCCAGAAAGGTGTTGCTTTTTTTCTAAGCCTTTGAGACACAAAAACATTGATGTTAAGTGGTTTTGATGATAAATTACATGTGAACCTTTTCAAAATGATTTAAGTACCTTTTGGCTTTGCTTCCCTAAAAATGGCTTGTGTCTAAAGTGACTTCAGTTTGAGAGTTCTACAGAAGAGATGCATAGACTCCAGCTTTGCAGCTCAGTGAAGGCAATTGCACTACCCTCTTCCCAGTCATAGTGTGGAGAACATTGGGTCAGTGCCTTATCAATTCGGAAACCAGTTTTAGGGCATTGAAGACGGCTATAATCATCTGCCCTCTTAATCCTCTGGCTTAAGGGGTGTGCCATCCCTCTCTTCACCCACAGTTTCACAGCAGCCTGAAGATGACTGCGCAGACATCTGGCTACTGCAGTCCTCCTATTGTAATTCTTTTGCAGATAAGCCCCCTCCCTGCTGCTGTCTTGTCTGAGTAGGTTAATCATAAATACACTCGCATGAGCCTTTTGATGGGCACTCTGAGTGCCGGCTCTGAAGAACTAACTCCATCTGAGTATGTTTGAATTTTGAGTTGTTTTGAGCTTAGGCTTAGTGACAAAGGCTGTTGGGGAAATCCCTAACAGAGTAAGATGCATGCAGAAGGAGTTGTTTCGGTTTTACTAAAACTACTGAAATACTTGGTAACAATCCCTTCAGCCAGAAATGAAATGTATTTCAGTGACCTATTTTAGACAGAATGAACGAGCAGTCCCTTACCCTGCTGGTTATTGCTTACTTGAAAATACACAAGAAAGAGACAGTGCTATTAATAAATCAGGCAAGAGAAACCTAAAGCTAGGTTTCTCAGCCAAAGCAAAGTTTGGAAACATTTTGCTTAGGAAGTTAGAAGGCCAGGAGATACTGTTGTCTGAGTAGAAATGCTGTTTTCAGAATCCTTGGAGAGTAGTAGACACCGACACACATGGTCTTTGGAGCCCGTGAAAGGGTTAGCAGGTCCTTGGCGGTTTTTAGCAAAATTTAAAATCTGATTCCAGCCAGTTGGTCTACAAAATAGAGTTAAAGGAATTCATGGAGTGCTTGTGAGAAGGAAAGCAGAAAATGCCAAATATCAGCAGGATATTTCAAATTTTTATGTCAAGTAACGAATATCATGTCCCTGAAGATGCCACCTGGTAGAACTCACAGTACAGTTTCAGGAAGTATTGAGTTAGTGGCTGTGACTAAGATAGCTGATGCAGCATGATTGTAGATGTCCATTCCTTGACAACCCACTGAAGGACCTGGAACAACTGTAGGGATAAATATCCAAAGCTAATACTAAAAAAAGAGAGAAAACTTCACAAGCCATTTTCATCCTTTGTCTCAGTTAACGAGGTACTTAATGATGAAGTGTTCACTTGCACTATGACCTCCTTGAGTGATGTGCAACTTGGTTCCTCTCTGGTTTTGTTTCTTTTTAATATGCAGAAGTGAGTGTGTGATCTTCAGTGCGTTTGCATAAGCTAACTTAAGATGAATTTAAGAACAGTTTTCTGAAATATTTCTATTGAAATAAATGACTTAAAATTATAGATTGTGTGATGTTTTGTTACTTTATTTGCATTTAAAATGCAGTCAACTTTGTTGGTTTGGTTTTTTTTAACCTTTCAAAAGAAATTAATAAGAACAGTTGCTACAGAGAGAAGCTCTGAATGACTATGCCCAGAATGAGAGTGTGCTCTGGCATTCATTGTATTATAAAGGGATCTTCTACTTCCTCCACTGAATGTGAGCAGTCCCCCAAAAGGCCTCATTGCTCAAGCAATCCCATAGGTTCCAGAACTACTAGATATTGTACCTAGGTCATCATGTGTGCTAGGCAAACATTCTGCCACTGAGGTATAATCCTGTCTCCTTTAAAACAGAATCTCAGTAAATTGCTTGAGCTGACTTTTTTGCGATCTAAAAGGCCTTGAATTTGAGATCCTCCTATCTGACCTTTGAGGCCAGGTAAGACTTCATTTGGTTGGTTGTTTGGTTGGCTGGTTGGCTGGCTGGCTGGTTTGGTTGGTTGGCTGGCTGGCTGGCTGGGTTGGTTGGTTGGTTGGTTGTTACACAGACTCCTTTGCCAGCCTGTGGAACTTTCAGTCAGTGGAAGAGCAGAAGCACCTGTGTTGAGGTAAGCCATCCCTTAAAAATTCCTCATGAGCTCTGCCCTATTAAGTACTTTGGAAATTTTCTCAGGGCAAAAATACCCCGTGTTTTCGGCTGTAAGGACCAGCCTCCAGCAGCTCAGGAGTTGAAGTGGGGGCACAGAGTCGGCAGACTTAAGCACTCAGCTGGCTTTTCTGAGGGAGTAAAAAATTTTGTGGGGCTGTTAAAAAAGGGAATCTCTCTCCCCCTCCCCCTTCCCCTCTCTCTCTCTCCCTCCCTCCCTCTCTCTCCCTCCCTCCCTCCCTCCTCTCTCTTCTCTCTCTCCCTCCCTCCCTCTCTTTCTCCCTCCCCCTCCCCCTCTCCCCCTCTCCCTCCCTCTCTTTCTCCCTCCCTCCCTCCCTCTCCCTCCCTCCCCCTCCTCTCTCTCTCCCTCCCGTCCTCTCTTCTCTCTCCTCCCTCCCCTCCCTCCCTCCCCCCCTCCCCTCCCTCCTCTCCCTCCCCCCCCTCCCTCCTCTCCTTCCTCCCCCTCCCCTCTCCCTCCCCCCCCCCTCTCTCTCTCTCTCTCTCTCCCTCCCTCCCCCCCCCTCTCTCTCTCTCTCTCTCTCTCTCTCTCTCTCTCTCTCTCTCTCTCTCTCTCTCTCTCTCTCTCTCTCTCTCTCTCTCTCACACACACACACACACACACACACTCGGGTCCAGCATGCCAGGTTCTTACCTAGAGTGCTGGTGAACAGCAAGTCTGCAGAGGAGGCAGACAGGACAGACAGACACATGAGGAGTTTTCTCGGGGCCAAAGCTTATTCTTATTATTCCTTCTGTTGCTTGCTCTACTCTTCTGTTCTGTTCTGTTCTTCTACCCTGATGATTCCCTCTGTCTTTCTTGATGTCTTCCTTCTCTCTCCTTTATTTACAGCTTTTATACCCCAGAAAAATCGTTCAAGCAATATAAAAATTGCATTGTCGTTACAGTCTCTTTTTCAAGTGAATGATTACAATGAATACAAGTAAAAAAACAACCAGTTTTCCAAATCACATGATTCGACATTTTACATGTTACAGGTAAAAATCCAATTATCCCCATTTCCAAGCCACTTGTTACAGATTAACAAAGTATATTCAAATGAGGTATTTTTCTCATTCAGTTCTTTTACTGGCAGGCTGCATTTTGCAGTTACAAAGGACCAATCATTTTGTTTTTTATTTCCAAAGGTAAGCTTTTAAAAAAATCTTCAAAGGATCACAAATGTAACTTTTATAGATGAAAAATAATCAGTTGTTTCTACTTTTTTTAAGTCCTCAAGGTGCATACCCACTCATGAACAGTTTGTTATTAAATCATATCAGGAAACTGAGGACAGAAATGGGTATATGGAATTCACCATTGCCTTTGATCACCAATCTAGCAAGAAAGGTACATCAGCCAGCAGTAGCCAGGCTGCATTGGTTTTGTTTCCTGGCCTCAGGTCCCTCACTCAACTATTAAAAATGTGTCTTTCTAGACTTTAAATTGCTCCCCAAGATTTTATACCTCAATTAATGAAAACAACTTAACCTAACCTTAAGTTATTTAAAGCTTTGTTTTAGCTGTGATGCACACTGAACCCATGAACACATCTCCCAAAATTAAGATTAAAAGATTTTGAGGTAGCCTAGCTTCTGGGAGACTCACTTGTTTTCCTTAATCATGAACGTAAACCATAGTCTGTATGGCCCCTCAAGAGAAACTCCTAGCCGGGTGACACTTCCCTGGTCCTGTTTTCTACCCTCTATAGCCCCTGCTCTACCAGGGGCAGGGCCAATACTATATTCTGCCTTTACCTGTATTAATTTTCCTACTAATCTAGCCTCTACCATAATCCTTTACTACATTTGTTAAAACCCTTAGCCATCAAAATTTATTAAACTAATAGTGTATAAAATCTTAACTTCAGTTAAACAGTACAGCTTAAGAGAAAATTGTCCTCATAATAATCTACAGATAAAAATACCCAGTGGAACAGTGTGTTTCCTTGAGATAATTACACTCATTAAAGGCAAAGGGATCCCCCCCACACACACACCCATTCACACCAGGCAAGGCACCAGAGGAAAAATGGTAGCGGCAAACGTAAAAGCACAGCAATAACGAGACATTCTGGAGCCAGAGCCCTTGGGGCCTCACCTATCCAAGACTTACTCAGTAGTGCCTCGCGTTCTGGGGGACCGAACCCCTGGAGCTCAGTGCCGCCTGCTGCTCCTCTGATGTGGCCACCAACACTGTGACCATAATTGGGTTTTTCAGTCATATTCTCCCCTCTTTAGTGACCTTTGAAAACTCAGGAATTTTTTTATAGTTAATTCTTATCACTAAGTCAATACAGCATTAAGTACAATATGACTATTTTGCATCTTCAAAATCACCTTAACTGCCCCTGAGTCCTGTCTCGGGACCAGCCTGCTGTCGCTTCGTTAACTGCTTTAGTAAATAGATTAGTTTGAGAATTAACGTATTTTTAAAGTTTATCTGTTTACTTAGGGAATTTTACTTTATTATTTTTGTTTTCTTCTTAATGGTTTTATATATGAGTTCTTTTGGTTTTTCGAGACAGGGTTTCTCTGTGGAACAGCCCTGGCTGTTCCAGAACTAGCTCTTATAGACCAGGCTGGCCTCGAACTCACAAAGATCCACCTGTCTCTGCCTCCCGAGTGCTGGGATTATAGGTGTGCACCACCACTGCCTGGTGTGGTTTTATGTATGTTTTAATTAGTTTAAATCTAGTTAAATTTGTTTTGATTTTGACTTTTTTCATTTTCTTTGCATTTCTCTCTGAGAATGCTGTTGACTTTTAGGTGTGTATATCCAGCAACCTTTTGAGAAGTCAATTATAATAGCTTATCCTTAGATTTTTGTTGGACTCTAACTACAAGCAGAACAGGGTTGTCTCTTACTTCCTGTCTTTAGCTGTGTGTGTGTGTGTGTGTGTGTGTGTGTGTGTGTGTGTGTGTGTGTGTGTGTCTCGTCTCATTTGGTTTGGACTAGAGTACAGTGCCGGGTCAGATGTAGTGATGGCGTTCAGAGAATTTAATCACCCAGTCTTCTCGGCAGCCCTCAAGGGTGCTCAAGACAGAGAAGGAGAGCCCAGAGAGACCTGAACTTGTCTTTTTATCACAGCCCACGTGTGGTTTTGATTGGCTTTTATTTCACTTTTAAGTAAGCTAATTTTCAGCTTTAGTTTCTGCTTTTTCTTATAATTCTTATATACTCAGGCCATTTACTCTGAGCTGCCTCTGATAACTCAGTACTAAGTAGAATGCTGGGCCACAGGGCTTTGCAAAGTCTGGCATCAGCCATAGTTTATGCCATGTTTCTGAACTATAAACAGTTTGTCCCCCAGGAGTTACTTGCCTGATGAAAGTTGGCACAGCTGGGAAAGGATCCTTTGGGCACCTAGCAGGGAAAGAGCCAAGCGCTGCTGCTAAGCACACTTAGAAATAATGGTCTGCTCAGTGTCAGTAGAGCCCAGACTCAGAAACCCTGGTCTGAATTTTTATATCTCACAAATTCAAAACGTTGGTCTTGCTTGTGTGAAAAGTTCAGCTTATGTCTGGACTTTTAACTCCCACATTTCTCGGCAGTTCAGCCTAGTGTATCTAGAAAGACAGCCTGAATTAGCAGCGCAAGGCTATGTTCATGGCCTGAGCCACTTGGGCTGAAGAGTAAGTGAGGGAAACCAAAGTCCAGGACGGCAAGTACGTCATCCTCTGGAGCTCATGCAATCAAGGTGTTCAGTCTGTGTGCAGCAACAACAACAACACTTGAGCTAAAAGCTAAATACTTCAACCTAAAGCAGATTGAATGAGAACATACTAAATGAGCATGTCTGTTAGAATGCCTTCCTCTCTGTTCTTGTAAGTCTAGAAGGACTGCCCTACAGAATTGGCATCAGTATGTTAGACTGCCTTGTCTGTTAAATCTTTCAGTTAAACCAGAGACACTGCTTTTTTGATGGTGTACAGTTATTTTAAAAAAATCCGCATTGAAAAAAAAACCCCACACAATACAAAAATCTGTTGGGTGGAAGCTGCCTGTCCCACCTACCAGACATCCCCTTCATAGTTAATAAAACCATTATCCTTGCGTCAGTTCCTAGAATCATTTGTTTCTGACTCAAGCTCTGGGAATGTATTATTTAACTCTCCGAAGCAAATGTCCAACTTAGGACCCTCACGTATATTCCAGCACTGGTACAGCTAAGGGCGTGCCAATGAAGTGCTGCCTCAGATCAACAGGTGATGCACATTCATTACATCCTTTTTATCTTAGGAGATGAGATGCAGCATCCTAAAGTGACATCAAAGGCTTTCTTACCCAAAACAGGTTACATAAAGATTTTGGATGCTGAGTAAACTAGCTGGCATTTTCCACTTTCCTGTAACAGATAAGTAGCTCCAGATGTCAGATTCCTCAGCCCACGCCTTATTAGATGAGGCAAATTTGTCCGTATTAACCACTTTGGGCCTATAAGGTAGTAATTTCATGTGTCTTGTCCTAATATATTTCTTAAAGAACTACGCAAGTCAAAAACCACAATTTATTTCAGGTCTTTAAGCAATCAGTATTAGGAAAGTTTAGCCACATAAACACAAGTCCTCTGGATTTGAGAAAAGTAAACATTTTTTTTTCTGGTGGCAATGAAAGTTTTTAGTATTTTGACATCATGAGGAGCTAAAAGTAGTTCATCTTTTAAAGATATATTTATTTTTATTCATGTGTATGTATGAGCCTGAATGAGTGTATTTACGTCATATGTATCCAGTGCCCAAAGAGGTCAGAAGAGGGTGTTGGATCCACCGGAACTGAAGTTGCAGACGATTGTGAGCCACCATGTGCTGAGACCCAAACCTGGGCCATCTTTAGGTGCAACAAGTGCTCTTAACCACAGCCATTGCCACAGCCCTGAAAGTAGTTACTTCTGTCCTTCAATTTTAATTTGAGAGACCTTTTCTCACCTATTATTCTTTTCACCTCATTTCCATTCTGTTGTCTCTGAAAATGTTTAGGGAGGTGGCATATGCCCCATGGTGGTTCTGATTCCCTGCGTTAAATTAACCATCCCTGAAAGAAGATCCCCGGAAGAAGTGGATCCCAGCAATGTGTTGCCCAGCTAGATAAAAGTTACATTGCTAGAAACTTGCAGTACACCTTATGGCTTCCCAGTCAACCATAATCTGAAAATAGTAAGTGGAAAGTTCTAGAAATTGCATGCCAGTCTGAGTAACTTAATGAAATTGTGCGGAATCTCTCCCCATTCTGCCCAGAGTGCGAGTCGCCCTTTTGTGTAGTGGACTGCTTGTCCCATAGTCATTTAGTAACTGCCTTAGTTGTGTCTGCTGTCACCATATGTTCCTGTAGGGCTTGTTTTACTCTAGCGGTCCCCGAAATGGGAGAGTAATGGCACTAGCAATTCAGATAAGTCAGAAAAGCGGTCAAGGGAAAGCTGCAGAGACAAAACAATGGAGTAGCTAAGTTCTACATTAAGAACACATTTTTGAAATCTTGAAAAGTTTGTGCAAACTTTGATACCAAACAAATCTGTAAAAGTCATGGCCATTGCGCAGGACCCCAGGGCGATATACAGCTTCCCAGTAATAACTGAATATTAATGTCTTAAATACCCCATCAAAAGAGACTGACCAGGCATGATGGTATGCATGAGTAATCCCAGATCTTGGGCCTCTGGGAGTTTAAGGCCAGCCTGATCTAGATCTATTAGAGAGACCTTGTCAAAAGAGAAGCTAGTAGATGGATTAGAAAGCAGAATCCCTCATTTTGCTGCCTTCAAATTTAAAAAAAAAAAGTCGCCACCAAATGTAACAAGTTTTTTCCCAGTCCCCCCAGCTAACTCCCCAATAATGACACAGAGACTTATTATTAATTATGAAAGCTCAGCATGTAGCTTAGGCTTGTTCATAACTAGCTCTTATATCTTAAATTAACCCATTTCTATTAAATTAACTCTCTTCCATCTTGCACCTCCTGTTTCTTCTGTGTGTCCAGCTGGCAACTCTGCCTTTCTTATTCCCAGAGTCCTCTCTGTCTCTGGAAGTCCCTCCTCACCTATTCCTACCTCTCTGTTGGCCATTCAGCTCTTCATTAAACTAATCAGATGGTGCCTTAGCAAAGATCTATCTTTACAGTGTAAACAAACATTCCACAACAATCAAAGGTAAACACTGTGTTCAGGTGAAAAAAATGAAGGAAGGTATTCCAAGCAAATGGGGCTATGAGAAAAGCAGACAGAGCTCACTTCTAATATCTGTGATAAAATAAGCTTTAAAACTGGTCAGAACAAAGTGAGGGCACTTGATAATGAAGGGAACAAATACAGGCTCATCCAGTTTCATAAAATCAAGGATTATTAAATTTTAATCACAGGTTAACCTTCACATAGTGACTTCAATGCCCTACTTTCTCTATTACAAAGATTAACTGGACAAAATAAATATTGGGTTTAAATAACATCATAGATCAATGAACCTAACAGACATCTACAAAACATTCACCCAAATGCCAAAGACTGCATATCACATTCTTAGCAGTCCAGGAAACCTCTCAATAGGTCGCATACCAGGGCACCAAATAAGTTTCAATAAATATAAGAAAATTGAAGCAACATCCTGTATTCTATTTGACCACACTGAGGTAAAGCTGGGAATCAACACCAAGAAAAACATCAGAAAAGACAATCTCTCAGAGATTAAACAACACATATTAAATTATAAAGAAGACACAATAGTAGATGAAAACGGAGACATAACACACACAGGAAGTTCAGCAGCGTAAGAGCATACTTTAAAAATGTCTATTTCACCAAATAGGAAAATCTAAAAGAAATGGATGAATTTCTAGATGCATATGACCAAAGTACAACCAAGATTATTACATGATTTTAATATATCTAAGTGTCAAGGTAGAAGTAGCCATTTAAAATCTTCTACCCTTAAAAAAAATCACCCATGGCCAAATGGAATTGACACAGAATACCACCAGATCTTCAAAGAACTAACATCATGCTCGTCCAATGAGTCATTAAGATAGAAAAGGAACACTTCCAAACTATTCTTCAAAGCCAGTATTACCGCCATATCAAAACCAGATAAAACCTCTGCAAGAGAGAGAAACAAAGGAAGAAGACACAGCCTAATCAGATGGTGCCTTAGCAAAGATCTATCTTTACAGTGTAAACAAACATTCCACAACAATCAAAGGTAAACACTGTGTTCAGGTTCAGGTGAAAAAATGAAGGAGGTATTCCAAGCAAATGGGGCTATGAGAAAAGCAGATAGAGCTCACTTCTAATATCTGTGATAAAATAAGCTTTAAAACTGGTCAGAACACAAGAATACAAACCAAATTTAAGAACATATCCATGATAGAGCTAACATTTGTCTAAGGATACAGGCATGCTTCAACATACCATAAATCAACACATGTAATTCACACATAAATGAATTAAAGGAAGGGCAAAAACTATATGACCACCTCAGCACAGAAAAGGTCTTAAGCAAAATCCAACATCCCTTTATGGTTAAAAAAAAAAAAGGAAACGGGCATAATAAAGGCTATATATGACAAACCTATAGCCACTGTTGTGTTAATGGTGAAAACCACAAAGTATTCCAGCTAAGGTCAGGAAAAGACAAAGGCATCCTCTTGTCACCGCGTCAGTATACCACCTGCTAGAGCAATAAGGCAAGATGAGAAAACAAGGGGACACAATCCAGAAAGAAAAAAGCCAGAGCATGCCTATTTTCAGATTCTGTGTCTCAATACTTTCCACAGTGACAGGTTGACAGGTTCAAATTTAATATGCTCAAATCAGTAGCATTTCAATACCAAGACAGACATGCTGAGAAAGAAATCAGGGAAGCAATCCCATTCACAATAGCAAAACAAACAACAAAAAAACTTCCCAAGGAAATGAACTATTTATACAACAAAAACACTGCAGAAGAAAAGGAAGACACTAGAAGACGGGAGTGATTTGCCCACTCCCATGCTCATGGATTGGTAGAAAATGATCATACTACCAGAAACAGTCTACAGACTCGATGCAATTTCTATCAAAATTCCTTTGCAATTTTCACAGAAATTAAAAAACAATTATTATAAATAGTCATTTAGAAACTTAAAGACTCCATATAACAAAAAAAAAATCCTGAACAATAAAAACATTGCTAAAGGTATCACCAGTCTTGACTTCAATGATTACACAAAGCCATAGTAGTAAAAACTACATGGCTGTGCTAGAAACATCTACCATATGACCAGCTGTACAATTCCTGAACCTACATCCGAAGGACTGTATATCCTACTATAGACACGTAATCAGTGGAATAAAATTTAGGATCCAGGTCTAATTCCATGTACCTACATCTACCTGAATTTTTAAAAAGAAGCTGAAAATGTACACTGGAATAAAAAGTCTCTTCAACAAATGTGCTTGGAAAATTAACCACGTGTAGAATGAACAATACTTATCTGTCCCCCTGCACAAAAATCAATTCCTAGTGGATCAGAGCGTTGAATATTACCCCTAAAACTCAGAAACTTCTGGAGGAAAAAGCAGGGAGCACGCTTCTGGGGAGCTCAGATAATGACTTTCTGAATAGGTTCAGCAATTCAAACAGAGGCCAAGTGTGGTGGTGCAAGCTTTAATCATAGTATCTGGGAGGCAGAGTCAGGGCTCTGTTAGTTCAAAGCCAGCCTGGCCTATGTCGTGCAATCCAGGCCAGGAAGAGTTATGTAATGAAACCCTGTCTCAAAAAAAGAAGAACTAGATCTACCAAATGATACATGATATACATTTCCTGAACATATATCAGAAGAACTCTATATCCTGCAGAGATATGAATGCATCCATGTCTATTGCTTCTGTATTCACAGTATCTAGGAAATGGAGGCAACCCAGATATCTAGCTACTGATATACAGGTGCTCCATACGCTGTCAGAGTTAGAGTTTGGTTGCTGTGAATAGATGCCATGACCTCCGCAACTCTTATAAAGGAAAACATTTCATTGAAGGGCGGCTTACAGTTCAGAGATTTAGTTCATTATTGTCATGGCAGAAGCATGGTGGCACGCAGGCAGAGATGGTGCTGGAGGGCAGCTGAGAGTTCTACATCTAGATCAGCAGGCAGCAGGGAGAGCAAGTGAGCCACTGGGCCTGGTTTGAGCATCTGAAACCTCAAAACCCACACCCTGTAACACACTTCCTCCAACAAGGCCACCATCCGGTAATGCCACCCATTATGTGTAGTGATGGGAGCAGCGGGCTGCATTCCTGCCCTGCTCCCGTGACGCCCGACTAGCTTTACCCGAAATAACATCACACAAATTGTATTCTTTTAAACACTGCCTGGCCCATTATTTTCAGCCTCTTACTCACATCTTGACTAACCCATATTGAATAATCTGTGTAACACCACAAAGTGTTGTCTTACCAGGAAAGATTCAGCATGTCTGACCTGGCGGCTGGCTTCAACGCATCACTCTCTGAGGAGAGGCAGGGCGGTCTGCCTAATTTAGGAGAGGCGTGGCATCTGACTGAGCCATCTACCTCACTTCCTTCTTCCTGTTCTGTCTACTCCACCCACCTAAGGGCGGGCCTATTAAATGGGCCAGGCAGTTTCTTTATTAGCCAATGAGA